>NW_027363261.1:0-656552 GCF_046119375.1 Phyllobates terribilis
TGAATACGGTCATCGGTGCGGTTACTCCTAGGGTCTTACCTCCATTTCTGGCGGACTTTGAGGATGTATTCTCGGAGAAAGGGTGTCAGGAACTACCTCCTCATCGCGAGTATGACTGTTCTGTAAAACTGCTCCCTGAGGCCAAGTTACCTAAAGTTAGGTTGTATAACATTTCTGGTCCTGAGAGGCAGGCCATGAAGGATTATATTTCAGAAAGTCTGGCTAAGGGGCATATTAGACCTTCATCTTCACCGGTGGCCGCGGGGTTCTTCTTTGTTAAGAAGAAAGATGGAGGCCTACGCCCTTGCCTGGATTTCCGTGAACTTAATCGGATTACGGTCTGAGATCCGTATCCGCTCCCACTTATTCCCGATCTCTTTAAACAGATCGTGGGCGCCAAATGGTTCTCTAAGTTGGATCTCAGGGGGGCGTACAATCTGATTAGGATGAAGGAGGGGGATGAGTGGAAGACAGCGTTTAACACTCCGGTGGGGCATTATGAGAACCTTGTCATGCCATTCGGTCTGACTAATGCCCCGGCGGTGTTCCAGCACTTTGTTAATGACATTTTTCGCCGCCTGGTGGGACAGTTTGTTGTCATATATCTGGATGATATCTTAATTTACTCGCCGTATCAGGTGTTTCATCAGGAGCACGTTAGGCAGGTGTTACAGATCTTGCGGGATAATAAACTGTATGCCAAATGGGAAAAGTGTGTGTTCGCCGTACAGGAACTCCAGTTTTTAGGCTTCCTGGTTTCAGCGTCCGGTTTTCGAATCTACCCTGGGAAAGTGCGGGCAGTTCCTGAGTGGGATCGGCCAGAGAATCTTAAGGCACTACAACGTTTCCTGGGGTTTGCTAATTATTACCGGAAGTTCATTCGTAATTAGTGTTGAGCCACCCCCGTAGTGTTCGAGTTCGGTTCGGTTTGTCGAACACCCGTGTGTTCGCCGAACTGTTCGCCGAACTGTTCGTCGAACACCTTCGAACACCGTTAAAACCAATGGCAGGCAAACAAAAACACATAGAAACACATAGAAAACACCTTCAACGGTGTCCAAAAGCTGACAAACTGCTCAGAAGACACAACTTACACATGGAAAAGTGACAAGTACATATAGTCATGCGAAAAGAAAAGAGGTGGAGGAGTAAAAGGAGGGACACAGATATAGGCATGTCATGCCCTTCTAAAATCCAAAAAGTGAGAAGCCGACACGTTCAGTCCGCTCCTGCCCGTGCCACCTCCGTGACATCGGGTTTGTGCCAGAGCCGCGGTGAACCCTGACGGCCAGCCCCCCTCTCCCAATACTGGTGCCTGTCCGCTGGTGGGTCGAGCGAGCACCCCTGTGGTGGAGGCAGCTCTAAGCTTTTTAATTTAAATTGTCTCTCTAATTTGAATGAATACACTTTAAATCCATTTACAAGGATCTATTGGAGGGCAAGTCTCATGCCAGCAGCCGCGTAATTCCAGCTCCAGTATTGTCCACTAAAGCTGCTGCAGTTAAAAAGCTTTTATAAGGATCGAGCTTGGCTGTCCACCGCAAGGCATCCTACTGCCAGTCCCAGCCCCTATGCCTTGGGGTGCCTCCTGATGCTCTTCACTGAGTATCCCGTGGTCCCGAAGCATTTCCTTTGAAAAAATTAAGTGTCCAAACTACAGGTTGCTTAACAGCCGGGATAATCCGCTGACTAGCAGACACTGCTACTAGGCACAAAGTATTTCCTGGGCTAGATGCAGTTAAAAATTTGTAATTAGATACTCTCGTTGGATGCTGAGAAAGCATTCCATAGAGTCTCCTGGCACGCCATATATGATTCTCTTAAAAAGCTTGGGGTAGGGGTCTAGGGGACCCTTTTATAGCCAAAATCACGGCCCTGTATCACAATACGTCACCTAGGCTGAAGATAAATGGAACTGTAGCACCCTGAGGGCTCGGTTGCTACAGAGGTATTGCACCTCACCCAAAGGTGTGATATCTCACTCTCAGGTAAGGATGGAGTGTGGATCAGGACCCGACACCTGCATGCATTACACCACATTGCCGTGGGGCAGGGCGACCAATATGCCTCTGAGATGGGCACGACAGTCCCTGTCCCTGGCTGGAGTGGGGGGAGGGAACACTGAGGAAGGGGAACCCTGTAGTGCAGGAGCAGGGAGGAAGCAGTTCCTGGGTGCATTGAGAAGGGAGTATAAAAGGTGGGCACCATCTTACTTCAGTGCAGAGAAGTCTGAGCAGAAGTGGCAGGGAGCAGGGGCTCTGCATGAGCTCTGCTCCGGAGGCGGGCCTAGTAACAGAGGCCCAGGCCTTGAAGAGGGAGAAGGAAGGAAGAGGAGCGGAGAAGGCTCCAGGAACGAGGAATGAAGGGATCCCAGGGGTGCGGACGGGCGAGTCGCCACCGCACGGCCGAATCCACCTGCGTGGAGGGGTCAGGCCAAAGGGGGAGACCGGTCCCCGAAACTAGTGGAGGCAGGAAACGACCCTCAGCTAGAAACCGGAGGCTGTGACATTTTATGTGGCGCAGCCCCTCGCTACACCCGCTAGGAAGGCATCACATAGGGTCAGGGAAACTGGCGCCAAGTTTACCAAGAGGAGGCCCGAGGCAGCCGGACAGAAGGGTTGGTAAGAAAGGCCAGACAAAGGACACACAAAGGGGGTACTGTGAAGCACTCCAAAGTTATCTGGGAGTTGTCTGAGCCCCTCACCTGATGAGCACAGTACGACGTGGGCAGCCGTTACCTGCAGACGTGGTGTGGATAATAAGAACTGTGAGTAAAGGCCCTGGACTGCATCACTGACTCAGTGTCGTTACTGCTGCTGCCCTGCACCATCACCCCCATCCTCCGCATACACTGCCCTGAGGCTATACTCCTCCCGTGGGCAGTTATGCTACGCTCTGCTGCACCCACAACACCAGCCTCAGCGGTCTGCCCTGCAGCGGCGGTTCACTCTGACCGCAATCCACGGGTGGCGTAGTCGGACATTTAAACATCAAAACCACATAAATAGTTCCGCCACTGGTTTGACCACCCTGAGCCACGGAACCGGGTCACCGCCACGAAGACTACAACCACCAGCATCCACCAAAAAGGGTCCGGCTCCGGGTGTCCCAAGGCCCAGGGGGTGCATCAGAACATTTTCATCACCTTTCACAATCACCAATGGGACAAGGCAGGGATGTCCTCTGTCCCCTCTCTTATACATCCTAGTGACGGAGCACCTGCTCTCATCAATTCGCCATAACCCCAATATTAGGTGGATTGAGGTGGGAGGCACCGAGTACAAGTGCTCTCTATTTGCTGATGATGTCCTAGTATATATCACTCAATCACATATATCCATCCATGCTGTTATGGCTGAAATAGATCACTTTGTTACATGGTCAAATTTTAAAATCAATGCAGCGAAGTCTGAGGCCCTCGATGTCTCCCTCCCCAAATCCATATAGGATTCCATCCAGTCCAACTTTCCCTTTGCCTGGCCCTCACAGGGTATCAAATACTTAGGAATTCCTATTCATAGAGACCTCTCCCATCTATGTTATCTTAATTTTGGGCCCTTTACTGAACAACTCCATACAGACCACGGTTGGCAAGTTAGAACTGTAAGATTCACTACGTGAACCACTGGTGTTTTGTGGAAAAGCACATGTACACTGTATTCCAAATTATTATGCAAAAAGTGTTTAGGAGTGATAAGGGAAGAATTTGTTTGTTTGTCAGTTAAACTCATTGATGGTGATGTGTGTCAGGGCTCTTTATATCACTGTAAGCAATTGCAGACACCTGTGCTAATTAGTTTGGCAGGTGTGTCCAATGAAAGGCAAGACTACTTAAGAAGGCTGTCTCACATTATTAAGCAGCCTACATTTTCTGCCAAAATGGGAAAGAAAAAGGATGTGTCGGCTGCTGAGAAGCAACAAATTGTGGAGTGTTTAGGTCAAGGCATGACTACAATCAACATTGTGCGATGATCAGGATGAAGTGTCTTGGCAATCAAGAAGTATGTAGCTGATTCACAGTACACACGTGTGCGTGCTGATAAGGGAAAATTGAGGACTCTTTCCTACAGGCAATTACGTCAGGTTAAAAGAGCAGCGGCAAAAAAGCCTTGTCATAGCAGCAGACAAGTTTTTGAAGCTGCTGGTGCCTCCAACGTCCCCCGAACAACAAGATGCAGGGTCCTTCAGAGGTTTGCAGCTGTGCATACGCCATCCTGTCGACTGTTAAAGACGGGAGGGGATCTCACTTCTTCTCAGGTAGACAAAAGAGATTACCTATATAGATTTCCTATAGGAATGACGCTTCAAATAAGACACTCACTACAGACTGTCTCAAGAGAATGATTCTGTTTATTTTAAGATGTAATATAATTATATACCCCAATCAACGTGGGTTGTGCTTTGATACATGCGTATGAGATTATGTAAGTAATATGTTATCTTTGGCGCAGAATAATTAAATAACAGGTGCTTGTCAATACATCTGCAGGATATTCATGATGTATGATACTCCCAACATCCTTTCTCACTGATAGTACTGAATACAGTCCAGGTCATGGTGAACTTAGGGAGTTTCCTGGTGGTGATATATTGGGACTTTATTTTGTGTACAGACATAGGACAAGTATGATAATTATAAACCAATGAGCGGAGGGCGCAGCCTGGATTGGACCTTGTTCCCGACTAGGTGTCGGGGGTTGTATGACATGAGATCTGCTTCTGATCACTACCTGATCAGTTTCATCATCATCGGGAATTAAAAGGGGATGATGTCTCTCACTAGTTCTCAACCAGGCTGCAACCTGTGCTCCGTAATCATGCTTATCAATCCATTGTGAATGTTCCTGACTAAACCGTTTCCATCTCTCAGCATCTAGGCATCCCTTGGCTGGCATACCAGCCCTTTTCAATATCTTTGTTGCATCTTTTACAGCTGCCCTGCCATGCTCCATTCTCACCAGATCACACATGGTGCACCTCGGATCCTTGTTCCTTGATCTGGAGATTCGAGCACCCATAACAGGATTTGTCAAGGGTTGCGATCCCTATCTTCAGTATCCTGCTATATAATCAGCTGGGTCAACCAGTCAGATACGTTAGCTGGTTACCCCTGATTCAATCAGCTGGGTCAACTGGTCAAGTACGTTAGCCAGTTACCCCTGATTCGAGGGCCTTAAGCTGAACTGCAACTCTTTGCTCTGCTCTGATGCTGAGACAAGTTCGTCTAAACAAATAAATGTAGACTATTATAAACAAAAACCGTTCCAAAAACAATCGCTATATATTCTTCATACATCTGGGTCAGAGTCCTCACTTGAAGAATATCCTACGTCTATTCCTGAGTCCGTGCCAATATTGGCAAGATAATTATTATGAGTAATAATATCCTGTCACACAGGCATATACCATCTGTTTTCTATAATATACTGCCACTCTTTACCTATAGTGTGTGGATGTGGAACAATATGGCAGGGAAAACTCGGTATGTAACGTTACTTCTCCTATACTGGTGTGCACTTACAGGGTACAAATGTATCCTTTCCAGAAACGAAGCAGTGTCCCTACCATGAGGCTTTCGCTTTCTCACTACTGTAACCGAGCACAAACACTTTTCACAAGTCATGTATGCTTTTGCAGCCTATCAATTATTCATTTCTCTTAATCACCACTTCAGTCATTAACACCTCCTCATTCTCCACCACAGCACTTCTCGTACTCCAATTCCTATTAAAATTTTCTAGGGCAACTGGGCAAAATAACTTTATATCCTGTGAATCCTGGATTCTATTTATTGCTCTAGCTGAATCAATATTACAATATTCATAAATGGTATAAGGTTCAACAAAACAATGACTGTTAATATTCACATATACTAACGTAAGGAATGTATTATCTTCCTCTCGTAGCCCCCTAACCTTCAGATTCCACACTAATCTCGCAGCTTCCTAAAATGCGTGACAGCTCCATTGTTGTATTTGCTAACCAGAGTACTACACTCGCATTCAGCACACGTCATCTAATCACTTATATCTCGTACATTTTTGCTATAATAAGCATGAACTTAACACAGTTACACTTAGTATGAACGTTAGTTAAGTTGGAAGCAGCAATGATTGGGGATTAGCTGAGGTAGAAGTACTATATATATATTATATGAAATAGTTAATGCATGCAAAAGTGTAGAAATACGATTTAGTATTTGAATTAGTAATTTTTCCAGTTATGTGAAATATTTAGTAATAATATATATATTAAAGGAAATTAATAATAATAATAATAATAAAATTGCTACCTGAGGGTTTCCCGTTCAAGATCCCCGGAGACTGACCTAGGTCGACCCCACCTCTCCCGGAGAGAAATTTGCTCAGAGTGTTAAGGCCACTCACTTACCCGGCCGGGGTTTGTTTCTGTTCGGGATAGGGGTAAAGCTGTTGTTCAGTCTCAGATGAAATTAAAAGGAAAAAAAATAGATCTCGCTGAAGGGCCTCCAGCTGTTAAAGACGGGAGGGGATCTCACTTCTTCTCAGGTAGACAAAAGAGATTACCTATATAGATTTCCTATAGGAATGACGCTTCAAATAAGACACTCACTACAGACTGTCTCAAGAGAATGATTCTGTTTATTTTAAGATGTAATATAATTATATACCCCAATCAACGTGGGTTGTGCTTTGATACATGCGTATGAGATGATGTAAGTAATATGTTATCTTTGGCGCAGAATAATTAAATAACAGGTGCTTGTCAATACATCTGCAGGATATTCATGATGTATGATACTCCCAACATCCTTTCTCACTGATAGTACTGAATACAGTCCAGGTCATGGTGAACTTAGGGAGTTTCCTGGTGGTGATATATTGGGACTTTATTTTGTGTACAGACATAGGACAAGTATGATAATTATAAACCAATGAGCCAATTCTTATAAAGGTCATGAGAACACTACAAGAAAATAGAACAAACAAAAGTATTGCTAAATAAGGATTATCTAACTGAAAAACAAGTCTTCTTAAAGGCAATGATTCGAAGCTGACCCATTATTTTAACACGACCTCCTCAATCCACTTCACACAAGCAGAAATGGCTCCAGTGGGCCAAACATTACATGAAGACTGATTTCAAAACTGTTTTGTTCACGGATGAGTGCCGTGCAGCGCTCGATGGTCCAGATGGCTGGAGTGGAGGATGGCTGGTTGATGGACACCCCACGCAAACACGGCTACAGCGCCAACAAGGAGGAGGTGGAGTAATGTTTTGGGCTGGAATCATGGGGAGAGAGATTGTCGGCCCCTTTAGGATCCCTGAAGGCGCTAAAGATGAACTCCATAATGTATGTGGATTTTCTCAAACAGCACTTCCTGCCATGGTTCAAGAAGAAGAACCGTGTATTTCACAGCAAGATCATTTTTTTGCATGATAATGCACCATCTCATGCTGCACATAAAACATCTGCATCTCTGGCTGATATGGGCATAAAAGGGGACAAACTTATGGTGTGACCCCCATTCTCCCCTGACCTCTATCCCATTCAGAACCTCTGGAGCATCATCAAAAGGAGTGTCTATGATGGCGGGAGGCAGTTCACATCTAAGCAACAGCTCTGGGAGGGTATTCTGTCCTCATGCAAAACAATTGAAGCAGAAACCATCCAAAACCTGACAAATTCAATGGACGAGAGAGTTCAGAAGCTCCTTTCGAACAAGGGGTCCTATGTGAAAATGTAACATCACCTAGAATAAAGTTTTGAATTGAAAACTGCTTGATTTCAGTTTCTAATAACCTGCTAATGCTTATAATTTCAAAAATGACCATTTTTTTGGTCTTTATTAAAATGAAAAGGTTGATCAAAAAGTTTGGGGGATCTAAGGGTGTGGCAACCCAGTAGTCATGATTACTTCGAATTCTGACAATATGAGGGTCATGTTGCAGGTAGTGCAGCAAGAAGGAACTTATGTGTCTTGCGCATCTCGGAGCCCCAAAATTATTTTCCGGGCTAGATGCAGCTAAAAATTATTAATAATTTTAAATCTGGTGGAGCTTAGTATAGATGGCCTATTAGGATCAGTGCTGCACACTGCTACAAAGCCCAAATTATTTTCCAGTCAAGATACAGATAAACATGATTAGTAATTTTAAATCTGGTGGAGCTTATTATAGATGGCCTAATAGAATCAGTGCTGCACACTGCTACAAAGCCCAATTTATTTTCCAGCCAAGATACAGATAAACATGATTAGTAATTTGAAAGCTTAACACGGTTGGTAGGGTGATTTTAACCAATCATCAAGCTTTTACTCTCCCCAGTATGATACAGGGGTAGAAAAGTCGTTTCGGATCCATGATTTGTTCATCTTTATGAACGTGAGTCTGTCTACATTATCAGTGGAGAGCCGCGTGCGCTTATCTGTCAGCACACCACCAGCAGCGCTGAACACACGTTCAGACAGAACGCTGGCTGCGGGGCATGACAAGATCTCCAAGGCGTAAGTGGCTAGCTCCGGCCATTTATCCAGATTGGAAGCCCAAAAAGAGCAAGGGTCCAGTGACACAGTCATGGCTTCAATGTTTACTTGGAGATACTCCTGTACCATCGTCTCTAGGCGTTGACTATGTGTCAGACTTCTTGTCTCCTGTGGCCTTGCAAAGGATGGGCTAAAAAAGTGGTGAAATGATTCCGCAAAATTGATGTTACCAGCAGATACTGTGGTTCTGTTACGGTTTGAGTGCTGAACACTTGACGGTCCCACGGTTGGCAAGTTGGAACTGTGAGATTCACTACGTGCACCACTGGTGTTTTGTGGAAAAGCACATGTAAGATTCTGCAACAGTCTCTGCTGATACTCCTGCATGCGTGCATCTCTTTCTATGGCAGGAATAATTTCTGCAAATTTACTTTTGTACCGGGGATCTAACTGTGTGGCAACCCAGTAGTCAGGATTATTTCTAATTCTCACAATTCGAGGGTCATGTTGCAGGTAGTGCAGCAAGAAGGCACTCATGTGTGTTGCGCATCCAGGAGTACCAAGTCCCTGTTGTGTTGGTGGCGAGGTAACAATCATGCTTCCTTCCTCTGTCCTCTCCCCCCAACCTCGCACAACAGAAATGTGATCAAGGTCTCCCTCATCTGTTGAGTCTTCCATCAGTTCGTCCTCCACTTCTTCCTGGGCTCCTGCACCTTCCTCACTAGTTTGGCTGCAACCATGCGCCCTGGTAAAACCATCTCCCCCACCCTCACATGCCTGCCGCCTTGGTGCTGCCGACCGTCTGGACCTTGCAGATGTTAGCCCTTCCGCATACAACTCCTCCTCCTCTACTTCCTCCACCTCCTCTTGTGCCACCACCTGACTCCGAATTCTGTTTAACATGTGCTCCAGCATGTAAATCACCAGAATAGTCATGCTGATAATGGCATCGTCAGCACTAAACATCTTCGTCGCCATTTCAAAACTGTGCAGAAGGGTGCATAGGTCCCTGATCTGAGACCACTCCTCCAGCGTGATTTGCCCCACCTCTGGATCTCGTTGGCCCAGGCTATACGTCAGAACGTATTGCACCAGGGCTTGTCGGTGCTGCCACAGTCGCTGCAACATGTGCAGAGTTGAATTCCACCGGGTAGGCACATCGCATTTTAGCCGGTGAAGTGGCAGGCCCAACGACTTCTGTAGAGATGTAAGTCGCTGAGCTGCGGGATGCGAACGGCGGAAGTGAGCACACAGCGACCGTGCCCTCTGCAGAAGGCCATCTAGTCTGGGATAGTGGGCTAAAAATTGCTGGACAACCAGGTTCAACACGTGAGCCATACATGGCACGTGTGTGACATTGCCCCGGCGAAGGGCCGCACCCAGGTTTGCAGCATTGTCGCACACGGCCTTCCCTGGTTTCAGGTCCAGTGGAGACAACCATTCATGAAATTGGTTCTCCACAGCAGACCACAACTCCTCAGCTGTGTGACTCACATTCCCCAGACATTTCAAAGTAAAAACCGCCTGATGACGTTGAGCCCTACTGCCAGCATAGTAAGGAGGTGTGCAGGATCCCTTCTGCGCAGTTAGAAAGCTTGTGGCATGACCAGACAGGCTTTGGGTGCAGGTGGAAGACCGAGAGGAGGTTGAGGAGGCAGAAGCAGTGGAGGAACTTTGACATAAAGAGGATTGACGCACAACTCATGGGGACGGCAAGACTTGGACAGCAGCCCCTTGTCTTGCTGTCACCATAGTTACCCAGTGCCCAGTCAGCGACATGTAACGCCCCTGTCCATGCCTACTCGTCCAAGTGTCTGTGGTGAAATGCACCCTGTCACACACAGAGTTTCTCAAAGAAGCGGTGATGTTGTGTGCGACATGCTGGTGGAGCGCAGGCACACCTTTCTTTGAGAAGTAGTGCCGACTGGGCATCTGGTACTGGGGCACTGCGACGGACATAAGGTCTCGAAAATCCTCTGTGTCCACCAGGCGGAAAGGCAGCATTTCTGTAGCCAAGAGCTTGCAGATGGTGAAATTCAACCTCTTAGCTTTCTCATGGCTAGGAGGAAATGGTCTTTTACTTGTCCACATCTGAGGGACCGAGGGCTGGCTATTGTGCTTAGACGGGGTTGATAAGGGTGTCCCCGGCATACTGCCGGTCTGTGAGGAAGATGCAGGCGGACATGTTAGGTTGCCTTGATCCAAAGGTGGTGCTATCGATGTCGGACAGCGCTCAACACCAGCTGGTGTTACCACCTCCATAGAAAATGATGACCTGCCAATCACGCTGGCTGTTGCGGGTAAAGAGGTGGCAGGTCTGCGCCCCAAAACAGGTGTGACTGCTGTCCCCCCAGTCACAGAGGATGAAGAGGCCGCGGATGCACAAGATATGGCAGACGGTGGTTGGCCCGGCCGGCTAGGCCGCATTGTAGCACACTGAGCTTCCCACTGCAACTTATGCTTCATGTCCATGTGCCGGTTCATGCATGAAGTACTCAAACTATGTATTTTTTGGCCTCTACTTAGCTTTTGCTGACAAATGTTACAGATAACACGAGTTGGGTCATCTTTATCGATCTGAAAAAATGCCCAGGCTATGCAAGGCTTAGCACCCATGCGACCTGAAGAGCCACCACGACTTGTGGTGAGAGGCAGAGTTGTGTTTGAGAATGCAGTTGTTGACATGCTTCCAGTACTACGTCTCTGTCCAGGAAGGCGCAACCTGACCTCGTCGTCACTAGCATCTTCCTCCACCTCCTCTGCTGACCTCATCTCTTGGCTGACTGTGACTCATACTCAGACGGGCAGCTGGAGATTTGGGAGCTGTGAGGAAGCAAGTGCGATTGGGGTGACACCTTTGAGGACTGGAGTATTTGTGATGTTGAAGTTGATGTGGAGGAGAGCCCACTTAAATTAGCACTTGATATCCGCTGAAGCACCTGCTGTTTTTGTGCCTCATCTGGAATTTGTAGCGATTGGCGTGGCCGTAAGAAAGGGATCTTATCACATTGTCCGCTAAAAGAAGTAGACATTTTAGTTTGGCTGGAACATGGTCTTTCTTCTGCAGATGTTACTGTTGCTTTAACACCTACCCCAAGGACACAACCTTTTTTCCCCTTCCCAACACGCCTATTCCCCTTTCCACCAGCAGCAGGCCTTTTTCCACTCATTTTGGTGGTTAACAAATTCACAACTCTGCAGTTGTTTGCACAAAAAAACAATGGATGGGAACCGAGCAGAGCTGAGTGGCCAAACTGTGGTATTAGGCCAAAACTATTGGCTGGGTTAGATGCAGAAAAAAATTATATTCAATTTGCAACCTGATGGAGGTTAGTATAGATGGACTAATAGAACAAGTCCCACACACAGCTAGAAGCCCAAATATTTTTTCAGAGGTAGATGCAGAAAACAATTGTATTCAGTTTGCAACCTGATGGAGGTCAATATAGATGGACTAATAGAACAAGTCCTACACACTGCTAGAAGGCCAAATATTTTTTCAGAGGTAGATGCAGAAAAAAATTATATTCAGTTTGCAACCTGATGGAGGTCAGTATAGATGGACTAATAGAACAAATCCCACACACAGCTAGAAGCCCAAATATTTTTTCAGAGGTAGATGCAGAAAAAAAATATATTCAGTTTGCAACCTGATGGAGGTCAGTATAGATGGACTAATAGAGAAAGTCCCACACACTGCTAGAAGGCCAAATATTTTTTCAGAGCTAGATGCAGACAAAAAAATATTTTGAATTTGCAACCTGATGGAGGTCAGTATAGGTGGACTAATAGAACAAGTCCCACACACAGCTAGAAGCCCAAATATTTTTTCAGAGGTAGATGCAGAAAAAAATTGTATTCAGTTTGCAACCTGATGGAGGTCAATATAGATGGACTAATAGAACAAGTCCTACACACTGCTAGAAGGCCA
Source organism: Phyllobates terribilis (assembly GCF_046119375.1). Taxonomy (NCBI): domain Eukaryota; kingdom Metazoa; phylum Chordata; class Amphibia; order Anura; family Dendrobatidae; genus Phyllobates; species Phyllobates terribilis. The sequence goes on from NW_027363261.1 coordinate 12,397, forward strand.
AATATTTTTTCAGAGGTAGATGCAGAAAAAAATTATATTCAGTTTGCAACCTGATGGAGGTCAGTATAGATGGACTAATAGAACAAATCCCACACACAGCTAGAAGCCCAAATATTTTTTCAGAGGTAGATGCAGAAAAAAAATATATTCAGTTTGCAACCTGATGGAGGTCAGTATAGATGGACTAATAGAGAAAGTCCCACACACTGCTAGAAGGCCAAATATTTTTTCAGAGCTAGATGCAGACAAAAAAATATTTTGAATTTGCAACCTGATGGAGGTCAGTATAGGTGGACTAATAGAACAAGTCCCACACACTGCTAGAAGGCCAAATATTTTTTCAGATATAGATGCAGAAAAAAATTATATTCAGTTTGCAACCTGATGGAGGTCAGTATAGATGGACTAATAGAACAAGTCCCACACACAGCTAGAAGCCCAAATATTTTTTCAGAGGTAGATGCAGAAAAAAATTATATTCAGTTTGCAACCTGATGGAGGTCTGTATAGATGGATTAATAGAACAAGTCCCACACACAGCTAGAAGGCCAAATTTTTTTTCAGAGGTAGATGCAGAAAAAAAATATATTCAGTTTGCAACCTGATGGAGGTCAGTATAGATGGACTAATAGAGAAAGTTCCACACACTGCTAGAAGGCCAAATATTTTTTCAGAGCTAGATGCAGACAAAAAATTATTTTTAATTTGCAACCTGATGGAGGTCAGTATAGATGGACTAATAGAGAAAGTCCCACACACTGCTAGAAGGCCAAATATTTTTTCAGAGCTAGATGCAGACAAAAAATTATTTTTAATTTGCAACCTGATGGAGGTCAGTATAGATGGACTAATAGAGAAAGTCCCACACACAGCTAGAAGGCCAAAAATTTTTTCAGAGGTAGATGAAGATAAAAATTATTTTTAATTTGCAGCCTGATGGAGGTCAGTTTAGATGGACTAATAGAGAAAGTTCCACACACAGCTAGAAGGCCAAATAATTTTTCAGAGGTAGATGCAGATAAAAATTATTTTTAATTTGCAGCCTGATGGAGGTCAGTATAGATGGACTAATAGAGAAAGTCCCACACACTGCTAGAAGGCCAAATATTTTTTCAGAGCTTGATGCAGACAAAAAATTATTTTTAATTTGCAACCTGATGGAGGTCAGTATAGATGGACTAATAGAGAAAGTCCCACACACTGCTAGAAGGCCAAATATTTTTTCAGAGCTAGATGCAGATATAAATTATTTTTAATTTGCAACCTGATGGAGGTCAGTATAGATGGACTAATAGGGAAAGTCCCACACACTGCTAGAAGGCCAAATATTTTTTCAGAGGTAGATGCAGAAAAAAATTATATTCAGTTTGCAACCTGATGGAGGTCTGTATAGATGGATTAATAGAACAAGTCCCACACACAGCTAGAAGGCCAAATATTTTTTCAGAGGTAGATGCAGAAAAAAAATATATTCAGTTTGCAACCTGATGGAGGTCAGTATAGATGGACTAATAGAGAAAGTTCCACACACTGCTAGAAGGCCAAATATTTTTTCAGAGCTAGATGCAGACAAAAAATTATTTTTAATTTGCAACCTGATGGAGGTCAGTATAGATGGACTAATAGAGAAAGTCCCACACACTGCTAGAAGGCCAAATATTTTTTCAGAGCTAGATGCAGACAAAAAATTATTTTTAATTTGCAACCTGATGGAGGTCAGTATAGATGGACTAATAGAGAAAGTCCCACACACTGCTAGAAGGCCAAATATTTTTTCAGAGCTAGATGCAGAAAAAAATTATATTCAGTTTGCAACCTGATGGAGGTCAGTATAGATTGACTAATAGACAAATCCCACACACAGCTAGAAGGCCAAATATTTTTTCAGAGGTAGATGCAGCTAAAAATTATTTTTAATTTGCAGCCTGATGGAGGTCAGTATAGATGGACTAATAGAATGATGCTATGCCCAAAAGATTTTACTTCACTAGGTGCAGTAAAAAAATTGGTATTCTATACACAGGTGGTATATCTTGCAACTCAGATAGACTACTCCACTGACTAACACACTCTGCAATAGGCCAAAAAGGATTAGCTTTGCTAGATTCAGCCAAATGCTGTGAAAAAAACTTGTACAGCACTGGCACAGACCTGCCTGGCAAAAACTGATAGGAACTGATGTAACCTAGTCCTGAAAAGGACTGCAATTACAATTAGTCTTTACTCCCACAATCTATCTATTTAAGAGCACAGACCTGCCTTATAAAAGTCGTAGGAAATGCTGTAACCTAGTCCTTAAAAGGACTGCAATCACAACTATTCCCTACTCCCAAGCTATCTGTAGATTTGTGCGAAAATTGGCTTGAAAGTAACAAGGTATAGCGCACACAGCAACAGCGGTGCCGTCTAACACGCAGCTGCAGCAGTGAGAACATGGTGGCGACGGGGAAAATGGCTTGGTCTTATAGGGTAAGGACATGTGACATATACTGCCAATGACACATGCCCTTGCTTGTGTGAAAAAAAGCACTTCGCTCCGTGTGTGCGCTGCTGATAGGCTGACAGATTGCACTTCCCCACTGTAAATGCGGGAAAGAGAAAAAAAAATGGAGATCTTCATTATTCCTGCAGAGATCCATCCCCTGCCCCTCCCCCCACCCCGCTGTACACTCAAACTGCGTATTAACATTAATTTTCATCATTACTGAGAAAAAATCCAGTTATGATTTTGGTGCACGAACAGTTATCGAACATAACCTCGAACAGCCGAATTTTTCTCAAATCGTTCGTGTTCGCCGAACGGCTCGAACACCGACCAAAACAGCTCGAATTTGAGATTGGCGAACAGTTCGAGTCGAACAATGCTCATCTCTATTCGTAATTTCTCGTCCATGGTTAAGCCTCTCACAGACATGACTAAAAAGGGGACGGATTTTTCGAGGTGGTCTGACAAGGCTTGTCAAGCATTCTCCTCCTTGAAAAAATGTTTTGCCTCGGCACCCATACTCATTCAACCTGATGCGTCACAGCCATTCATTGTAGAGGTAGACGCTTCCGAGGTAGGGGTGGGAGCTGTATTGTCACAAGGTTCGTCCCCTGGTAAGTGGCATCCGTGCGCCTTTTTCTCTAAAAAATTGTCGTCCGCTGAGAGGAATTACGATGTCGGCAATAGGGAACTCTTGGCCATTAAGTTAGCTTTTGAGGAGTGGCGCCATTTTTTAGAGGGGGCAGTCCATCCGGTCACCGTCATCACCGATCACAAGAACCTGCTATATCTGGAGTCTGCGAAACGTCTGAATCCCAGACAAGCTAGGTGGTCATTGTTTTTTACCAGGTTTAATTTTGTCGTTACATATCGTCCTGGGTCAAAAAATGTAAAGGCGGATGCCTTATCTCGTAGTTTCCCTGGGGCCGGGAATACGGACGACCCGATTCCTATCCTTCAGGAGGGGGTGGTGTTTTCGGCAGTATGCTCTGAGCTTGAGGAGGAGGTATTGGAGGCTCAGGGGGACGCCCCTGTTGGACCTCCGGGGAGACTGTGTGTTCCAGATCAGTTGCGACAAAAGGTGATCGAGGCACACCATAACTCAGTTTTTGCAGGACACCCGGGGAGTAAAGCAATTGTGGATCTCCTCTCGCGTCGGTTTTGGTGGCCTAACTTACATAAGGAGGTGGTAACTTTTGTCGCGTCCTGTGGGGTTTGTGCGCGCTCTAAGACCTCACATACCCGTCCGTCTGGGGCCCTCTTACCTTTGAAGATCCCGGAGCGTCCTTGGACTCATCTGTCTATGGACTTTATTACGGACCTCCCTCCGTCTTCGGGTAAAACGGTCATACTCGTTGTAGTGGACAGGTTCAGCAAGATGGCACATTTTATCGCTCTTCCTGCTCTTCCTAATGCTAAAACTCTTGCGCAGGTGTTCATTGGGGAGATTGTGAGGCTTCACGGGGTACCCTCCGAGGTGGTGTCAGATCGGGGGTCTCAGTTTGTGTCCAAATTCTGGAAGGCGTTTTGTACACGGCGGGGGATGCATTTATCGTTCTCATCGGCTTTTCATCCTCAGACCAATGGTCAGACGGAACGTATGAACCAGAGCTTGGAGACATATCTCCGGTGTTTTGTGTCAGAGAACCAGGAGGACTGGGCTTCTTTCTTACCTCTGGCAGAGTTTGCTCTTAATAATAGGCGGAGCGAGTCCACTGGTAAGTCCCCGTTTTTTGGGGCATATGGTTTTCACCCCCAGTTTTGTACTTTCAGTAGGGGGGGCTCTTCGGGGGTTCCTGAGGAGGAACGATTTTCCTCATCACTCGCTTCAGTATGGAGAGGGGTGCTGAAGAATCTGAATACTATGGGGAACCGATACAAACGTATGGCTGATAGGAGGAGAGTGTCTGGTCCGGACCTAAGTGTGAACGATCGGGTATGGTTGTCTACCAGGAATATAAAACTTAAGGTTCCCTCCTGGAAACTGGGTCCCAGGTTCATCGGGTCATACAGGATCAGTTCTATAATTAATCCGGTGGCATTCCGTCTTGACCTCCCCCCTACGTTTAAAATTCACAACGTGTTCCACAGATCATTGCTTAAGAGGTATGTGGCGCCGGTGGTACCGTCACCTTTACCTCCCCCTCCAGTGGTGGTCAATGGTAACTTGGAGTTCCAGGTATCGAGGGTCATCGATTCACGGTTTAATCGCCGGTCCCTTCAGTACCTGGTTCATTGGAAGGGGTATGGTCCTGAGGAGAGGATGTGGGTTCCTGCGTCGGATATTAACGCAGACCGATTAGTTCGGGCCTTCCACATGACTCACCCGGATAAACCTGGCCCTGAGGGTCCGGAGGCCCCTCGTAGAAGGGGGGGTACTGTCACGGGTGTGTCGCCACGAAGATCGTCACGATTACACAGCCTGACTTCTCGCAGCTGAGTTTTTGGTGCTTTTCGTTTTTCGGCAGTGAGGGAGTTAACTCTCTCTCTCTCTGTGCTAGACGCCTCGCCCAGCTGCAATCAATGTTGCTGTAGTGGAACTCCTTCAAATGCCTGCCGGTCTGTTAGGGAAGTGTCAGTGAAAGCATTTCATGCAGACTAACAGAGCGGATCGTGGTATTTGGAGTTTCAGAGCTAAGTGTATTTGGAGTGTTTTTTCCCTTCCTCGCTTTATCATTTATCTCCTTTCCCGTTGGTGTTCCCTCTGTTGTAGTTGTGCAGTTTTTGTATGCAAGGTGGTTTTGGTTTTACCCTTGTACTGTCTCGTTCGTCTAAGTACTGAGTGTGGGCATATTATTACCTGTCCCCTTTTGTTGTGATCAGGGGTCCTTCTCAGGACTAGATTACTTAGGTGCAGGGATCCTCAGGAGGTAGGGGTTACGCTGGCGGCCTGAACCTCTGTACCTTCAACAGTACCTCCAGGTAGAGGGATTAGTCAGGGCCCCAGCTTAGGGTCAGCTTAGGCCCCCTACCTCCAGTACACAGAGACAGCGTGACAGACACACCTGGACACTGCAAGGCTCGGTGCCCTGGAACAGATATGGATGGCCCGCCTGTCCAACATTGAATTCACCATCAAATACCGGGCAGGACGCTCAAATGCCAACGCGGATGCCCTGTCTAGAATGCCGAACTTACCGGACGTAGGGGAAGATCCAGAAGATCTGGAAGAAGTTGAGCTCCCTGCGTTCCACCGTCATGGGATTACCCTGTATTCCCACCGTGTGAAGGACAGGCGCTCCGTGACGTTCAATCCCTTGCCCCACTGTAACTGGGCGGAGACGTAAGACAGTGATCCCGCAATCCATTTGGTGAAGGAAATGCTGACCGAGGCCGATGCCCGTCTTGACCCAGATGCTCCGGAGGAGACCAAGCAACTGTGGAAGGAGAAAAGTAAGCTGTTCCTCTACAGGGAGAAGCTGTGCCGGAGAATGGTTAACTCTCGAACACATGAGATGAACAGGCAGGTAGTGGTCCCAAGACGAGTCGCGGCTATGGTTCTGGAGGCATACCACAACGGAGCAGGGCATTTCGGATGGAAGAAGCTGGAGTTCTTGTTGCGTGAACGGTTCTACTGGGTAGGCATGAGAGGAGCCATCGAGAGGTGGTGCAGAGACTGTGGCCCGTGCCACCTGAGAAGAAAAGACCGAGCCAGCCAGAAGACTCCCCTGCAGCCCATCATCACCAGACAGCCACTGGAACTGGTAGCCCTGGACCATGTGAAACTGGCTCCAAGCAGATCTGGGTATGTCTACACCCTCACAATCGTAGATCATTACTCCCGGTTCCTGGTGGTGGTCCCGGTCAAGGACTTAACGGCTCAAACAGCAGCTAGAGCCTTCCAGCAGCACTTCTGCCATCCACACGGGTACCCGGACCAAGTGTTGACAGACCAAGGACCAGCCTTCGAAGCGGAGGTCTTCCAGGAGTTCTGCTACCTGTATGGCTGCAAGAAGATAAGAATAACGCCCTATCACCCTCAAACCAATGGACTCTGTGAGAAGATGAACCAGGTGGTGATAGATCTGCTAAAAACATTGCCCCTGGAAGAACGCAGTCTGTGGCCTGAGAAACTGCCCGATCTGCTGGACCTGTATAACCACATCCCTGTAGGTTCCACCAACTGTAGGCTTACCTAATGAGAGCAAGACCTGGTAAGCTGCCTTTTGACCTGGATATGGGAGTCCTGACGCCTGAGGACACCTCGCCAGAGGCAGACTGGGATACAGAACGGCAGCAGCAGTATCGGAAAGTACAGGAGAGCGTCGAGCGAAGTCTGTCTCAAGCTAGAGAAAGGCAAGAGAAGGCTTATAACCAGTATGCTCCCGCTGTTCCCCTGGTACCTGGAGAGCAGGTCTTGAAGAGGAAGAGGCGGCTCCACAAGTTGGACGACCAGTGGGAAAAGGACCCGTACACCGTACTGCCATCATGCCATGAGAACCCAAAAATCTGTGTAATCAGTAAGGATGGAGGAGAAACCACAGCCATTGTCTCCAGAGACCACCTGAAGAAGTGTCCCGAGCAGCTGCAAAGCCCTGAAGAAGATCAAGGAAACCCTCAACCCGCAGAGGAAGGGGGAGAAATGATCAGTACCGTATTCGGAGACTTCCCCCGGTTTTGGACACAAGTAAACGGCGCTGTCGTCGTACCCATCCTCACCTTTCTCCAGCCAGCCCTGCAAGTGCCTACAGAGGAACCGGTAGAGCTGGAATAGCAGCCGGCCCAAGAGGCAGAAGAGTCCACACCAGCTGTACAGGAGGATCAACCCTCTGCTAGTAGTGAGCCTGCCGTGCCCCTAGTGAGCCAAAGAGTGCGCAGACAGCTGCCCAGCTTACCCATAACACCTCCTACACCCTGTAGTGCAGAACCAGTTAGTGAGCTCCGTAGGTCCACTAGAGTCACTAGAGGTCAGATGCCCGCTCTCTGGAGAATCTAAACTAATGCACTGTGAATTTATCTGCTAACTGTTTATGGTTTATGTTTGTTGCCTGTTATTAATTATGTTTCTCAGTTACCCTGCATATTTTTATGGACTAACAGGTTATGGACGCTAGATAACCGGAACAGTTTTGTAGATAGTTGCACCTTGGTGCCTCTTGCGAAGACGGCCGCGAAAGAGAAAACCTGTCTGGCGTGGCCTCCTTGCGGCCCAAAGTAGTTAGTCTACCCTTGCAGCCACGCCCAAGGACAACGCAATTGGTTTGCTTTGGACAGGACCCCTACTTCGCTTAAAGCTTCACCTTGGGTGATATGGACACCCGGTTGCGGACACGCCGTGACCTTTAAAGAACTAAAGCTTCTTGTAAATATGTTATTGTATTATTGTTATACCCTGGTATTATGTTTTAAAAATGTGTTTAGTCCCGGAGTACTAAACTTTACTAGGGGGGAATGTGACACCCCAGGGGTCTGGTTGCCACAGTAATAGAGATATTATGTCTGAGAGCAAGTGGGAGGTTTCTCTGGTCAGGAGCCCTAAGCATGCAACACTGCCCGCCCAGACCTGGGAGGGGAGGAATCTGCCCTTATAAACTGGGTCTGGGGCGGGATTAGGTGAGACAGAGACAGAGCCTGCAGAACAAGCAAAGCAGTCAGAGCCTAGAGTGAAGCTGCAGACACAGGAAAAGATACATCAGGAGCTCTGTAGGAGCAGAGGCAGAAGGCCAGGGGCTGTGAGCAGAGATATAGCTCGCCCTGGCTGAAGTTACTAAAACCGGACACAGGAGTCCGAGGCTGTGGGGACTGATATATACCCAGCAGCAGAAACCAGCCGGCAGGGGATTCCAGGTCCTCTGGCCATAGAAGCCCGGAGGCTCAGTCACAAAGAAGGGACCAGCGCCGACATCCAGGAGCGGAGGCTAACAGAAGGCCCCAAGTCACCAGCCATATGGGTGAGCACCACACGGTATACTCAGGGACGTGGGCTACTTGTAACCGCTGACAGCAAGGTAGCCAGGAAGAGTGCAGATAAACGGGGAGGCCTAAAACTCCACCTGGCCAGGGGAACTCCTGCTTGCTCGCAGACTGACCAGGCCCCTTATACTAGCCAGTACTCCCGGGAGGGTCTGCCTTGTACCATCAGTAAAGACCCTGTACTGCACCTCACGTCTCTGTGATTCCTTGCTGCACCAGCACCATTAGCACTTGGACCCTCACACCATCACTCCCATCATCTCTCACATTATCTGCCCTGAGGCAATACTTCTCCCGTGGGGAGTTATCCCATACTCGGCTTTGCAAACAACATCAGCCTCAGCAGTTGGCAGCGCAGCGGCGGTCCAAACTGACCGCAATCCACGGGTGGCGTAGTCGGACATTTGCTATACATTAAGACTGCCACTGGTTTGACCACCCTGAGCACGGACCGGGTCACCGCCACACGGAGACTACAACCCCCAACATTCTACAACAGGCCCGGTTTCGGATTCCCCTGCACAACACAGGCCCAGGGAGCGCGTCATGCGCGTCTTTTCAAAAGGAATAAAATGGGGAGGGAAAGGTTAGATTTTAAAAACAAAAATCCAAATGACAATAGCAGAAGCGAGAATGTCAATGGAACTGGGGATTCCCAGCCAGTCTCCCATATTGGTACTTGCCCAACCTCAAGCTGCATAGCATCTGCAATCTGACAAGGGCTAGCACATTCAGCTTACAATGGCCGTTGATGAGCAAATGGCCCATGTGCGCGTCTTTTCAAAAGGAATAAAATGGGGAGGGAAAAGTTAGATTTTAAAGGCAAAAATCCAAAGGACAATAACAGCAGCCAAAATGTCAATGGAAGCGGGGATGCCCAGCCAATCTCCCATGCTGGTACTTGCCCAGCCTCAAGCTGCATAGCGGTTGTGATCTGACAAAGGAAGGCACATTCAGCTTTGAATAGCCTTTAACATGCAAATGTTACATTTGCACGTCTTTTCAAAAGGAATAAAATGGGGAGGGAAAAGTTAGATTTTTAAAATCAAAAATCCAAATGACAATAGCAGCAGCCAAAATGTCAATGGAACCAAGGATTCCCAGCCAACCTCCCATGTCACTACTTCACAAGCCTCAAGCTGCTTAGCGGCTGCGATCTGACGAGGTAGGCACATTCAGCTTAGAATGGCCATTGACTTACAGATGTCACATGTGCACGTCTTTTCAAAAGGAATAAAATGGGGAGGGAAAGGTTATATTTAAAAAAAAAAAATCAAAAAATCCAAATGACAATAGCAGCAGCCAAAATGTCAATGGATCCAGGGATTCCCAGCCAGTCTCCCATGCTGGTACTGGCCCAGCCTCAAGCTGCATAGCGGCTGCAATCTGATGAGAGAAGGCACATTCAACTTAGAATGGCCGTTGACGTGCAAGTGTCACATGTGCGCGTCTTTTCAAAAGGAATAAAATGGGGTGAGAAAGGTTATACATTTAACAACAAAAATCCAAATGACAATTGCAACAGCAAAAATGCCAATGGAACAGGGATTCCCAGCCAGTCTCCCATGCTGGTAATTGCCCAGCCTCAAGCTGTGTAGCAGCTGCGATCTGACAAGGGCAGGCACATTCAGCTTAGAATGGCCATTGACGTGCAGATGTCACATGTGCGCATCTTTTCAAAAGGAATAAAATGGGGAGGGAAAGGTTAGATTTTAAAAACAAAAATCCAAATGACAATAGCAGAGGTTAAAATGTCAAAAGTACTGGGGATTACCAGCCAGTCTCCCATGGCAGTACTTGCATGGTCTCAAGCTGTGTAGCAGCTGTGATCTGACGAGTGGAGGCACATTGAGCTTAGAACGGCCATTGATGTGCAGATGTCACATGTGCGTGTCTTTTCAAAAGGAATAAAATGGGGAGGGAAAGTTTAGATTTTAAAAACAAAAATCCATATGACAATAGCAGCAGCCAAAATGTGAATGGAATCAGGGATTCCAAGCCAGTCTCCCATGCCAGTACTTGCCCAGCCTAAAGCTGCATAGCATCTGCAATCTGATGAGGGAAGGCACACTCAACTTAGAATGGTCGTTGACGTGCAGATGTCACATGTGTGTGTCTTTTCAAAAGGAATAAAATGGGGAGGGAAAGGTTAGATTTTAAAAACAAAAATCCAAATGACAATAGCAGCAGCCAAAATGTGAATGGAACCAGGGATTCCCTGCCAGTCTCCAATGCTGGTGCTTGCCCAGCCTCAAGCTGCATAGCAGCTGCAATCTGACAAGGGGAGCCACATTCTGCTTAAAATGGCGGTTAACATGCAGATGTCACATGTGCGTGTCTTTTCAAAAGGAATAAAATTGGGAGGGATGGGTTAGATTTTAAATAAAAAATCCAAATGACAATAGCTTCAGCCAAAATGGTAACGAATCAGGGATTCCCAGCCAATATCCCATGCCTGAACTTAAGCTGCGTAGCAGCTGCGATCTGACAAGGGAAGGCACATTCAGCTTAGAATGGCCATTGATGTGCAGATGTCACATGTGCCTGTCTTTTCAAAAGGAATAAAATGGGGAGGGAAAGGTTAGATTTTAAAAACCAAAATCCAAAAATCCAAATGACAATAGGACCAGCCAAAATGTCAACGGAACAGGGGATTCCCAGCTAGTTAACCATGCTGGTACTTGCCTGGCCTCAAACTGTGTAGCGACTGCAATCTGACGAAGGCAGGCACAATCAGCTTAGAATGGCCGTTGACGTGCAGATGTCACATGTGCTCGTCTTTTCAAAAGGAATAAAATGAGGAGGGAAAGGTTAGATTTTAAAAACAAAAATCCAAAAATTCAAAAATCCAAATGACAATAGCAGCAGCCAAAATGTCAACGGAACCGCGGATTCTCAGCCAGTTTCCCAGGCTGGTACTTGCCCATACTCAAGCTGCGTAGCGGCTGGCGATCTGATGAGAGAAGGCACATTTGGCTTAGAATGGCCATTGATATGCAGATGTCACATGTGTGTGTCTTTTCAAAAAGGAATAAAATGGGGAGGGAAAGGTTACATTTTAAAAACAAAAATCCAAAAATCCAAATGACAATACCAGCAGCCAAAATGTCAACGGAACCTGGGATTCCCAGCCAGTCTCTCATGCAAGCACTTGCCCGGCCTCAAGCTGCGTAGCGGCTGCAATCTGATGAGAGAAGGCACACTCAGCTTAGAATGGCCGTTGACGTGCAGGTGTCACATGTGCGCGTCTTTTCAAAAGGAATAAAATGGGGAGGGAAAGGTTAGATTTTAAAAATAAAAAATCCAAAAATCGAAATGACAATAGCAGCTGCCAATATGTTAACGAAAATGGGGATTCTCAGCCAGTCTCCCATGCTGGTACTTGCCCAGCTTCAAGCTGCGATCTGAAGAGGGTAGGCACGTTCAGCTTAGAATGGTCATTGACATACAGATGTCACAGATGTCACATGTGTGCGTCTTTTCAAAATCCAAATGACAATAGCAGCAGCCAAAATGTCAAAGGTACCGGGGATTCCCAGCCACTCTCCCATGCCGGTAATTGCCCTGTCTCAAGCTGCGTAGAGGCTGTGATCTGATGAAGGCAGGCACATTCAGCTTAGAATGGTCATTGACATACAGATGTCACAGATGTCACATGTGCGCGTCTTTTCAAAAGGAATAAAATGGTGAGGGAAAGTTTAGATTTTAAAATCAAAAATCCAAACGACAATAGCAGCAGCCAAAATGTCAATGGAACCAGTGATTCCCAGCTAGTCTGCTAGTTTGCCATGCAGGTACTTGCCTGGCCTCAAGCTGCATAGCAGCTGCGATCTGACGAAGGCAGGAACATTCAGCTTAGAATAGACGTTGACGTGCTGATATCACATGTGCGCGTCTTTTCAAAAGGAATAAAATGGGGAGGGAAAGGTTAGATTTTAAAAATAAAAAATCCAAAAATCGAAATGACAATAGCAGCTGCCAATATGTTAACGAAAATGGGGATTCTCAGCCAGTCTCCCATGCTGGTACTTGCCCAGCTTCAAGCTGCGATCTGAAGAGGGTAGGCACGTTCAGCTTAGAATGGTCATTGACATACAGATGTCACAGATGTCACATGTGTGCGTCTTTTCAAAATCCAAATGACAATAGCAGCAGCCAAAATGTCAAAGGTACCGGGGATTCCCAGCCACTCTCCCATGCCGGTAATTGCCCTGTCTCAAGCTGCGTAGAGGCTGTGATCTGATGAAGGCAGGCACATTCAGCTTAGAATGGTCATTGACATACAGATGTCACAGATGTCACATGTGCGCGTCTTTTCAAAAGGAATAAAATGGTGAGGGAAAGTTTAGATTTTAAAATCAAAAATCCAAATGACAATAGCAGCAGCCAAAATGTCTAATGGAACCAAGGATTCCCAACCAGACTCCCATGCTGGTACTTGATCAGCCTCAAGCTGCGTAGCTGCGTAGCTGCTGCGATTTGATGAGGGCATGCACATTCAGCTTTGAATGGCCGTTGATGTACTGATGTCACATGTGCGCGTCTTTTCAAAAGGAATAAAATGGGGACGGAAAGGTTAGTTTTTAAAAACAAAAATCTAACAATCCAAATGACAATAGCAGCAGCCAAAATGTCTAACGGAACCAAGAATTCCCAGCCAGTCTCCCATGCTGGTACTTGCCTAGCCTCAAGCTGCGTAGTGGCTGCGATCGGATGAGGACATCCACATTCAGCTTAGAATGCCCGCTGACGTGCAAATGTCACATGTGCGCGTCTTTTCAAAAGCAATAAAATGGGGAGGGAAAGGTTAGATTTTAAAAACAAAAATCCAAATGACAATAGCAGAAGCCATAATGTCAACGAAAATGGGGATTCCCAGCTTGTCTCCCATGCTGGTACTTGCCCAGCCTCAAGCTGTGTAGCAGCTGCAATCTGATGAGGGAATCCACATTCAGCTTAGAATGGCTGTTGACGTGTGGCTGTCACATGTGCGTGTCTTTTCAAAAGGAATAAAATGGGGAGGGAAAGGTTAGATTTTAAAAACAAAAATCCAAATGACAATAGCAGCAGCCAAAATGTCAATGGAAACAGGGATTCCCAGCCGGTCTCCCATGACAGTACTTGCCCAGCCTCAAGCTGCGTAGCAGCTGCGATGTGACAATGGCAGGCAAATTTAGCTTAGTATAGCTGTTGACGTGCAGATGTCACATGTGCACGTCTTTTCAAAAGGAATAAAATGGGGACGGAAAGATTATATTTTAAAAACACAAATCTAAAAATCCAAATGACAATAGCAACAGCCAAAATGTCAACAGAACCAGGGATTCCCAGCCAGTCACCCATGCCAGTACTTGCCCAGCCTCAAGCTGCGTAGTGGCTGCGATCAGACGATGGCAATCACATTCAGCTTAGAATGGCCGTTAACGTGCTGATCTCACATGTGCGCGTCTTTTCAAAAGGAATAAAATGGGGACGAAAAGGTTAAATTTTAAAAATAATAATCCAAAAATCCAAATGACAATAGCAGCAGCCAAAATGTCAATGGAACCAAGGATTCCCAGCCAGTCTCCCATGCCGGTACTGGCCCAGCCTCAAGCTGCTGTGATCTGATGAGGGAAGGCACATTCGGCGTAGAACGGCCGTTGATGTGTAGATGTCACATGTACAGATATCACATGTGCGCGTCTTTTCAAAAGGAATAATATGGGGAGGAAAAGGTTACATTTTAAAAACAAAAATCCAAATGACAATAGCAGCAGCCAAAATGTTAACAGAATCGGGGATTCCCAGCCAGACTCCCAGCCGGTACTTGCCCCACCTCAAGCTGCATAGCGGCTGCAATCTGATGAGAGAAGGAACATTCCATTTAGAATGGCCGCTAAGGTGCAGATGTCACATGTGCGCGTCTTTTCAAAAGGAATAAAATGGGGAGGGAACGTTAGATTTTAAAAACAAAAATCCAAAAATCCAAATGACAATAGCAGCAGCAAAAATGTCAACGGAACCAGAGATTCCCAGCAAGTCTCCCATGCCGGTACTTGCCCGGCCTCAAGCTGCATTGCTGCTGCGATCTGATGAGGGCAGGCACATTCAGATTAGAACAGCCACTGACATACAGATGTCACATGTGTGTGTATTTTCAAAAGGAATAAAATGGGGAGGGAAAAGTTAGATTTTAAAAACAAAAATCCAAATGACAATAGCAGCAGTCGAAAAATCAACAGAACTAGGGATTCCCAGCCAGCCTCACGCTGCATATCGGCTGCATTCTGACGAGGGCAGGCACATTCAGCTTAGAATGGCCGTTGACGTGCTGTTATCACATGTGCGCGTCTTTTCAAAAGGAATAAGATGGGGAGGGAAAGGTTAGATTTTAAAAACAAAAATCCAAATGACAATAGCAGCAGCCAAAATGTCAATGGAACTGGGGATTCCCAGCCAGTCTCCCATTCCAGGACTTGCCCTGACTCAAACTGTGTAGCAGCTGTGATCTGACGTGGGCTGTCACATTCAGCTTAGTATGGTCATTAACATGCAGATGTCACATGTGCGCGTCTTTTCAAAAGGAATAAAATGGGGAGAGAAAGGTTAGATTTTAAAAACAAAAATCCAAAAATCCAAAAATCCAAATGACAATAGCAGCAGCCAAAATATTAACGGAACTGGGGATTCCCAACCAGTCTCCAATGCTTGTACTTGCTCAGTCTCAAACTGCGTAGCGGCTGCAATCTGACGAGGGCAGGCACATTCAGCTTAGAATGGGTGCTGTTGTGCAGCTGTCACATGTGTGTGTCTTTTCGAAAGGAATAAAATGAGGAGGGAAAGGTTAGATTTTATAAACAAAAATCCAAATTACAATAGCGGTTGCGAAAATGTCACCGGAACCAGTGACTCCCAGCATGGTACTTGCCCAGGCTCAAGCTGCATAGCAGCTGCAATATGATGAGGGCAAGCACATTCAGCTTAGAATGGCCATTGATGTGCAGATGTCACATGTGCATGTCTTTTCGAAAGGAATAAAATGGGGAGGGAAAGGTTAGATTTTAAAAACAAAAATCCAAATGACAATAGCAGCAGCCAAAATGTCAACGGATCTGGAGATTCCCAGTTAGTCACCCAAGTCTGTACTAGCCCAGCCTCAAGCTGCATAACGGCTGCAATCTGACAAGGGCAGGTACATTCAGCTTAGAAAGGCTGTTGATGAGCCAATTTCACATGTGCGTGTATTTTCAAAAGAAATTAAATGGGGAGGGAAAGGTTAGATTTTATAAACAAAAATACAAATGACAATAGCAGCAGCGAAAATGGCAACGGAACCGGGTATTCCAAGCCAGTTTCCCATACCGGTCCTTGCCCAGCCTCAAGCTGCGTAGCGACTGCGATCTGACGAGGGAAGGCACATTCAGCTTAGAATGGCCATCGATGTGCACATGTCACATGTGCGCGTCTTTTCAAAAGGAATAAATTGGGGAGGGAAAGGTTGGATTATAAAAACAAAAATCCAAAAGACAATAGCAGCAACCAAAATGCAATAGAACCGGAGATTCCCAGCCAGTCTCACATGCCAGTAATTGCCCAGTCTCAAGCTGCATAGCAGCTGCGATCTGACAAGGGCAGGCACATATAGTTTAAAATGGCTGTTGACTTGCAGATGTCACATGTGCGCATCTTTTCAAAAGGAATAAAATGGGGAGGGAAAAGTTAGATTTTAAAAACAAAAATCCAAATGACAATAGCAGCATCCAAAATGTCAACAGAATCGGGGATTCCCAGCCAGTCTTCCATGACGGTACTTGCCGCTCCTCAAGCTACGTAGCTGCTGCGATCTGACGAGGGAAGTCACATTCAGCTTGGAATGGCCGTTTATGTGCAGATGTTACATGTGCGCATTTTTTCAAAAGGAATAAAATGGGGAGGGAAAGGTTCCATTTTAAAGACAAAAATTCAAATATCCAAATGACAATAGCTGCTGCCAAAATGTAATCGGAAGCGGGGAATCGCAGCCAGTCTCCCACGCCAGTACTTGCGTGGCCTCAAGCCGTGCCATGGCTGAGATCTGACGAGGGCAGCCACATACAGCTTAGAAAGGCCGTTGACTTGCTGATATCAGAAGTGCGTGTCTTTTCAAAAAGAATAAAATGCGGAAGGAAATTTTAGATTTTAAAAAAAAAAATCCAAAAGACAATAGCAGCAGCCAAAATGTCAACAGAAGAGGGGAATAGCGGCCTGTATTGCCAAGCCTCAAGCTGCAACCTGACGAGATCAGGCACATTCAGCTTAGAATGGCCGTTAACGTGCAGTTGTCACATGTGCGTGCCTTTTCAAAAGGAATAAAATGGGGAGGGAAAGGTTAGATTTTAAAAACCAAAATCCAAAAATCCAAATGACAATAGCAGCAGCCAAAATGTCAACGGAACAAGGGATTCCCCACCAATCTCCCATGCCAGTACTTGCCCGGACACAAGCTGCATAATGGCTGCAGTCTGATGTGGGCAGGCACATTCAGCTTAGAATGGCCATTGACGTACAGATGTTACATGTGCGTGTCTTTTCAAAAGGAATAAAATGGGGAGGGAAAGGTTAGAATTTAAAAACAAAAATCCAAAAATCCAAATGACAATAGCAGCAGCCAAAAAGTCAATGGAACCAGGGATTCCCAACTAGTTTCCTATGCCGGTACTTGCCCAGCCTCAAGTTGCATAGCTGCTGCAATTTGACGAGGGCAGGCACATTCAGCTTAGAATGGCGTTCGAAATGCCGATGTCACATGCGCGCTTCTTTTCTAAAGGAATAAAATAGTGAGGGAAAGGTAAGATTTTAAAAACAAAAATCCAAAAATCCAAATGACAATAGCAGCAGCCAAAATGTCAACAGAACCTGGGACTCCCAGCCAGTCACCCATGCTGGTATTTTCCCAACCTCAAGCCGTGTAGCGGCTGCCGTCTATCGAAGGCTGGCACATTCAGCTTAGAACGGCCATTGACGTGCAGATGTCACATGTGTGCGTTTTTTCAAAATGAATAAAATGGTGAGGGAAAGGTAAGATTTTAAAAACAAAAATCCAAATGACAATAGCAGCAGCCAAAATGTCAACGGAAGAAAGGATTCCCAGCCATTCTCCCATGCTGGTACTTGCCTGGCCTCAAGCTGCATAGCTGCTGCAATGTGACAATGGCAGGCACATTCAGCTTAGAGTGGCGGTGGACATACAGATGTCACATGTGCGCCTCTTTTCTAAATGAATAAAATAGGGAGGGAAAAGTAAGATTTTAAAAACAAAAATCCAAAAATCCAAATGACAATAGCAGCAACCAAAATGTTAACGGAACCTGGGATTCCCAGCCTGTCTCTCATGCTGGTATTTTCCCAACCTCAAGCTGCGTAGCAGCTGCGATCTGTCGAGGGATGGCACATTCAGTTTAGAATTGACTTTGACGTGCAGATGTCACATGTGCGCGTCTTTTCAAAATGAATAAAATGGGGAGGGAAAGGTTAGATTTTAAAAACAAAAATTCAATTGACAATTGCAGCAGCCAAATTGTCAACGGAACCGGGGTTTCCCAGCCAGCCTCCCATGACAGTACTTGCCCAGCCTCAAGCTGCGTAGTGGCTGTGATATGACAAGGGTAGGCACATTCATCTTAGAATGGCCGTTGACGTGCTAATGGCACATGTGCATGTCTTTTCAAAAGGAATAAAATGTAGAGGGAAAGGTTAGATTTTAAAAACAAAAATCCAAATGACTATAGCACCAGCCAAAATGTCAACGGAACTGGGGACTCCCAACCAGTCTGCCATGCCGGTACTTGCCCAGCCTCAGGCTGCATAGTGGCTGCGATCTGACGAAGGAAGGCATATTCAGCTTAGAATGGCTGTTGACGTGTGGCTGTCACATGTGCGTGTCTTTTCAAAAGGAATAAAATGGGGAGGGAAAGGTTAGATTTTAAAAACAAAAATCCAAAAATCAAAATGACAATAGCAGCAGCCAAAATGTCAATGGAACTGGGGTTTCCCAGCCAGCCTCCTATACCAGTACTTGCCTGGCCTCAGGCTGCGTAGCAGCTGCGATCTGACGAGGGCTAGAACATTCAGCTTGGAATGGCCATTGACGTGCAGATGTCACATGTGCGCATCTTTTCAAAAGGAATAAAATATGGAGGGAAAGGTTAGATTTTAAAAACAAAAATCCAAAAATCAAAATGACAATAGCAGCAACCAAAATGTCAACAGAACCAGGGTTTCCCATGTCACTAATTGCCTGACCTCAAGCTGCATAGCAGCAGCGAGCTGACTAGGGAATGAACATTTAGCTTAGAATGGCGGTTAACAAGCTGATGCTACATGTGCGCGTCTTTTCAAAAGGAATAAATGGGGAGGGAAAGGTTAGATTTTAATCACAAAAATCCAAAAGACAATAGCATCAGCCAAAATGTCAACCGTACCAGGGATTCCCAACCAGTCTCCCATGCCAGTACTTGCCTGACCTCAAGCTGCACAGCTGCTGCGATCTAACAAGGGAGGGCACATTCAGCTTAGAATGGCCGGTGACAAGCAGATGTCACATGTGCGCGTCTTTTCAAAAGGAATAAAATGGGGAGGTAAAGGTTAAATTTTAAAAACAAAAATCCAAAAATCCAAATGACAATAGCAGCAGCCAAAATGTCATCGGAACCGGGGATTCCCAGCCAGTCTCCCATGCCAGTACTTGCGCAGCCTCAAGCTGCATAGCTGTTGCAATCTAACGAGGGCTGGCACATTCACCTTAGAATAGCTGTTCACGTGCAGATATCACATGTGCGCGTCTTTTCAAAAGGAATAAAATGGGGAGGGAAAGGTTAGATTTTAAAAACCAAAATCCAAAAATCCAAATAACAATAGCAGCAGCCAAAATGTCAATGGAACTGGGGTTTCCCAGCCAGTCTCCTATACCAGTACTTGCCTGGCCTCAGGCTGCGTAGCGGCTGTGATTTGACAAGGGCAGGTACATTCAGCTTAGAATGGCCGTTGTCATGCTGATGTCACATGTGCGTGTCTTTTCAAAAGGACTAAAATGGGGAAGGAAATGTTAGATTTTAAAAACAAAAATCCAAATGAGAATAGAGGCAACCTAAATGTTAACGGAACTGATGAAACCCTTCCAGTCTCCCATGCTGGTAATTGCCCAGCCTCAAGCTGCATAGCGGCTGAGATCTGACGAAGGAAGATACATTCAACTTAGAATGGCATTGACATGCAGATGACACATGTGCGCGTCTTTTCAAAAGGAATAAAATGAGGAGGGAAAGGTTTGATTTTAAAAACGAAAATCCAAATGAGAATAACAGCAGCCTAAATGTTAACGGAACTAGTGGAACCCTTCCAATCTCCCATGCTGGTACTTGCCCAACCTCAAGCAGCATAGCAGCTGTGATCTAATGAGGGCAGGTACATTCAAATTAGAATGGCTGTTGATGCGCAGATGTCACATGTGCGCAGATGTCACATGTGCGCGTCTTTTCAAAAGGAATAAAATGGGGAGGGAAAGGTTAGATTTTAAAAACAAAAATCCAAATGACAATAGCAGCAGCCAAAGTTTCAACAGAACTGGGGATTCCCAGCCAGTTTCCCATTCCAGTACTTGCCCAACCTCAAGCTGTTTAGCGGCTGTGATCTGACGAGGGAAGGCACATTCAGCTTTGTATGGCCATTAACATGCAGATGTCACATGTGCGCATCTTTTCAAAAGGAATAAAACGGGGACGGAAAGGTTAGATTTTTAAAACAAAAAACCAAAAATCCAAATGACAATAGCAGCAGACAAAATGGATCGAGGGATTCCCAGCCAGTCTCCCATGCCGGTACTTGCCTGGCCTCAAGCTGCGTAGTGAGTGTGACCTGACGATGGCAGGAACATTCAGCTTATAAAACCTGTTGATATACAGATGTCGCATGTGCGAGTCTTTTCAAAAGGAATAAAATGGGGAGTGAAAGGTTTGATTTTAAAAACAAAAATCCAAATTACAATAGCAGCAGCCAAAGCGTCAACAGAACCAGGGATTCCCAGCTAGTCTCCCATGTCAGTACTTGCCTGGCCTCAAGCTGCATAGCTGCTGTAATATACCAAGGGAAGGCACATTCAGCTTAGATCGGCCGCTGACATGCAAATGTCACATGTGCGCGTCTTTTCAAAAGGAATAAAATGGGGAGGGAAAGGTTAGATTTTAAAAACAAAAATTCAAATGACAATAGGAGCTGCCAAAATGGCAAGGGAGCTGAGGATTCCTAGCCAGTCTCCCATGCCAGTACTTGCCTGGCCACAAGCTGCATCGCAGCTGCAATCTGTCAAGGGCAGGCAGATTCAGCATAGAATGGCCGTTGACGTGCAGATGTCACATGTGCGTGTCTTTTCAAAAGGAATAAAATGGGGAGGGAAAGGTTAGATTTTAAAAACAAAAATCCAAAAATCCAAAAATCCAAATGACAATAGCAGCAGCCAAAATGTCAATGGAACTGGGGATTCCCATCCAGTCTCCCATGCTGGTACTTGCCCAGCCTCAAGCTACATAGCGGCTGTGATCTGATGCGGGGAGGCACATTCAGCTTAGAATGGCCGTTGACTTGTGGATGTCACATATGCGCTTTTTTTCAAAAGGAATAAAATGGGGAGGGAAAGCTTAGATTTTAAAAACAAAAATCCAGAAATCCAAATGACAATAGCAGCAGCCAAAATGTCAATGGAACCAGGTATTCCCAGCCAGTCTCCCATGCAGGTACTTGCCCAGCCTCAAGCTGAGTAGTAGCTGCGATCTGACGATGGCAGGCACATTCTGCTTAGAATAGCTGTTTACGTGCGAATGTTACATGTGCGCGTCTTTTCAAAAGGAATAAAATGGGGAGGGAAAGGTTAGATTTTAATAACAAAAGTCCAAATGACAATAGCAGCAGCCAAAATGGCAACAGAACCGGGGATTCCCAGCCAGTCTCCCATGCTGGTACTTGCCCAGCCTCAAGCTATGTAGCGGTGGCAATCTGATGAGGGCAGGCACATTCAGCTTGGAATGGCAGTTGAAATGCAGATGTCACAAGTGCGTGTCTTTTCAAAAGGACTATAATGGGGAGGGAAATGTTCGATTTTAAAAACAAAAATCCAAATGACAATAGCAGCAGCCAATATGCTAACGGAAATGGTGATTCCCTTTCAGTCTCCAATGCTGGTACTTGCCCAGCCTCAAGCTGCATAGCGGCTGTGATCTGACAAGGGCAGGTACATTCAACTTAGAATTGCCATTGACATGCAGATGTCACATGTGCGCGTCTTTTCAAAAGGAATAAAATGGGGAGGGAAAGGTTTGATTTTAAAAACAAAAATCCAAATGACAATAGCAGCAGCCGAAATATCAATGGAACAGGGGATTCCCAGTCAGTCTCTCATGCCATTACTTGCTTTGCCACAAGCTGCATTGCAGCTGCGATCTGACGAGTGAAGGCACATTCAGCTTAGAATGGCCGTTAACAAGCAAAATGTCACATGTGAGCGTCTTTTAAAAAGGAATAAAATGGGGAGGGAAAGGTAAGATTTTAAATACAAATGACAATAGCAGGAGCCGAAATGGCAACAGAACACGGGATTCCCAACCAGTCTTCCATGCTGGTACTTGCCCAGCCTAGAGGTGTGTAGCGGTTGCGATTTCACAAGGAAAGGCACATTCAGCTTATAATGTCCATTGACGTTCAGATGTCACATGTGCGCGTCTTTTCAAATGGAATAAAATGGGGAGGGAAAGGTTAGATTTAAAAAACAAAAATCCAAAAATCCAAATGACAATAGCAGCAGCCAAAATGGCAACGGAGACAAGGATTCTCAGCGTGTCTCCCAAGTCGGTACTTGCCCGGTCTGAAGCTGCGTAGTGGCTGCGATCTGACGAGGGAAGGCACATGCAGGTTAGAATGGCCGTTAACATGCAAATGTCACATGTGTGCGTCTTTTAAAAAGGAATAAAATGGGGAGGGAAAGGTAAGATTTTATAAACAAAAATCCAAATGACAATAGCAGCAGCCAAAATTTCAACGGAACCAGGGACTCCCAGTCAGTCTACCATGCCGGTACTTGCTCAGCCTCAAGCTGCATAGCTGCTGCGATCTGATGATAGCAAGTACATTCAGCTCAGAATGGCCATTGACGTGCAGAAGACACATGTGTGCGTCTTTTAAAAAGAAATAAAATGGGGAGGGAAAGTTTAGATTTTAAGAACAAAAATCCAAAAATCCAAATGACAACAGCAGCAGCCAAAATTTGAACAGAAACAGGGATTCCAAGCCAGTCTCCCATGCTGGTACTTGCCCAGCCTCAAGCTGTGTAGCATCTGTAATCCTTCAAGGGTGGGCACATTCAGCTTAGAATGTGTTTTGACGTGCAGATGTCACATGTGCGCTTCTTTTCAAAAGGAATAAAATGGGGAGGGAAAGTTTAGATTTTAAAAACAAAAATCCAAAAATCCATTGACAATAGCAGCAACCAAAATGTCAACAGAACTATGGATTCCTAGCAAGTCTCCCATGTCAGTACTTGTGTGGCCTCAAGCCGCGTAGCAGCTGCGATCTGACGAGGGGAGGAACGTTCAGCTTAGAATGGCCATTGACGTGCAGATGTCACAAGTGCGCATCTTTTAAAAAGGAATAAAATGGGGAGGGAAAGGTTTTATTTTAAAAACAAAAATACAAATGACAATAGCAGCAGCCAAAATGTCAATGGAAGCAGTGATTCCCAGCCAGTCTCCCATGCCTGTACTCACCCAGCCTCAAGCTGCATAGCAGCTGCAATCTGACAAGGGTAAGCACATTCAGCTTAGACTGGCTGTTGACATGCAGATGTTACTTGTGCTCGTCTTTTCAAAAGGAATAAAATGGGGAGGGAAAGTTTAGATTTTAAAAACAAAAATCCAAAAATCCATTGACAATAGCAGCAGCCAAAATGTCAATGGAACTGTGGATTCCCAGCCAGTCTCCCATGCCGGTTCTTGAATGGCCTCAAGCTGCGTAGCAGCTGCGATCTGACGAGGGCAGGCACATTCAGCTTAGAAAGGCCTTTGACGTGAGGATGTCAAATGTGCGCGTCTTTTCAAAAGGAATAAAATGGGGAGGGAAAGGTTAGATTTTAAAAACAAAAATCGAAAAATCCAAGCGACAATAGCAGCAGCCAAAATGTCAACAGAACAAGGAATTCCCAGCCAGTCTCCAATGTTGGTACTTGCCTGGCCTCAAGCTGCGTAGAGGCTGCGATCTGACGAGGGAAGGCACATTCAGCTTAGAACGGCCTTTCACGTTTAGATGTCACAAGTGTGCGTCTTTTCAAAAGGAATAAAAAGGGGAGGGAAAGGTTAGATTTTAAAAACAAAAATCCAAATGACAAAAGCAGCAGCCAAAATGTCAACAGAGACGGGGATTCCCAGCCAGGATCCCTTGCCAGTACTTACACGGCCTCAAGCTGTGTAGTAGCTGCGATCTGATGATGGCAGGCTCATTCAGCTTAGAATTTCGGTTGACTTGCAGATGTCACATGTGCGCGTCTTTTCAAAAGGAATAAAATGAGGAGGGAAAGGTTAGATTTTAAAAACAAAAATCCAAAAATCCAAATGACAAAAGCAGCAGCAAAAATGCCAACTGAGCTGGGGATTCCAAGCCTGTCTCCCACGCTGATACTTACCAAGCCTCAAGCTGCGTAGCATCTGCGATGTGACGAGGGTAGGTACATTCTGCTTAGAATGGCCGCTGAGGTGCAGATGTCATATGTGCGCATCTTTTCAAAAGGAATAAAATGGGGAGGGAAAAGTTAGATTTTAAAAACAAAAATCAAAAAATCCAAATGACAATAGCAGCAGCCAAAACGTCAACAGAACCAGGGATTCCCAGCCTGTCTCCCATGCCGGTGCTTGCCCAGCCTCAAGCTGTGTCGTGGCTGAGATATGACAAGAGGAGGCACTTTCAGGTTAGAATGGCCGTTGATGTACAGATGTCACATGTGCGCGGCTTTCCAAAAGGAATAAAATGGGGAGGGAATGGTTAGATTTTAAAAACAAAAATACATAAATTCAAATGACAATAGCAGCAGCCAAAATGTTAACAGAAGTGGGGATTCCCATTCAGTCTCCCCATGCTGGCACTTGCCCAGCCTCAAGCTGCGATCTGACAAAGGCAGGCACATTCAGCTTAGAATGGCCGTTGACGTACAGTTGTCACATGTGCACGTCTTTTCAAAAGGAATAAAATGGGGAGGGAAAGGTTAGATTTAAAAAAAAAAAATTCAAATGACAATAGCAGCAGACAAAATGTCAACAGAACCTGGGATTCCAAGCCAGTCTCCCATGCCAGTATTTGGCCAGCTTCAAGATGTGTAGCAGCGTCGTTCTGACGAGGGCAGGCACATTCAGCTTAGAATGGCCGTCGACATGCAGATGGCACATGTGCGCGTCTTTTCAAAAGGAATAAAATGGGGAGGGAAAGGTTAGATTTTAAAAACAAAAATCAAAAAATCCAAAAATCCAACTGACAATATCAGCAGCCAAAATGTCAAGGGAACCGGGGATTCCCAGCCAGTCTCCCATGCCAGTACTTGCCCAGCCTCAAGCTGCATAGCGGCTGCAATCTGATGAGGGAAGGCACATTCAGCTTAGAATGGCCATTGTCTTGCAGATGTCACATGTATGTGTCTTTTCAAAAGGAATAAAATGGGGATGGAAAGGTTAGATTTTAAAAACAAAAATCCAAAAATCCAAATGATAATACCAGCAGCCAAAATGTCAACGGAAACTGGGCTTCCCAGCCAGTCTCCAATGTCGGTAATTGCCCGTCCTCAAGCTGCGTAGCAGCTGCGATGTGACGAGAGCAGGCACATTCAGCTTAGAAAGGCAGTTGATGTTCAGATATCACATGTGCGTGTCTTTTCAAAAGGAATAAAATGGGGAGGGAAAGGTTAGATTTTAAAAACAAAAATCCAAAAATCCAAATGACAATAGCAGCAGCCAAAATGTCAATGGAACCAGGGATTCCCAGCCAGTCTCCCATGCTATTACTTGCCCTGTCTCAAGCTGCATAGCAGCTGCAGTCTGACAAGGGAAGGCTCATTCAGCTTAGAACAGCAGCTGACGTGCAAATATCACATGTGCGCGTCTTTTCAAAAGGAATAAAATGGGGAGGGAAAGGGTGAATTTTTAAAAACAATGACAATAGGAGCCGCCAAAATGTCAACGGAAATGGGGATTCCCAGCCAGTCTCCTATGCCGGTACATGCCCGGCCTCATGCTGCGTAGAGGCTGCGATCTGACGAATGTAGGCACATCCAGCTTAAAATGGCTGTTGACATGCAGATGTCACATGTGCGCGCCTTTTCAAAAGGAATAAAATGGGGAGGGAAAGGATGGATTTTAAAAACAAAAATCCAAATGACAATAGCACCAGCCAAAATGTCAATGGAGCCAGGGATTCCCAGCCAGTCTCCCATGCCAGTATTTGCCTGGCCTCACGCTGCATAGCAGGTGCATTCTGACAAGAGCAGGCACATTCAGCTTAGAATGGCCGTCGACATGCAGATTGCACATGTGCGCGTCTTTTCAAAAGGAATAAAATGGGGAGGGAAAGGTTAGATTTTAAAAACAAAAATCCAAAAATCCAAATATCCAAATGACAATAGCAGCAGCCAAAATGTCAACAGAACCAGGGATTCCCAGCCAGTCTCCCATGTCTGTACTAGTGTTGAGCCACCCCCGTAGTGTTCGAGTTTGGTTCGGTTCGTCGAACACCTTCAAACACCATTAAAACCAATGGCAGGCAAACAAAAACACATAGAAAACACCTTCAAAGGTGTTCAAAAGCTGACAAACTGCTCAGAAGACACAACTAACACATGGAAAAGTGACAAGTACATATAGTCATGCAAAAAGAAAAGAGGTGGAGGAGTAAAAGGAGGGGGAGACACAGATATAGGCATGTCATGCCCTTCTAAAATCCAAAAAGTGAGAAGCCAACACGTTCAGTCCGCTCCTGCCCGTGCCACCTCCGTGTTGCCGGGTTTGTGCCAGAGCCACGGTGAACCTTGACGGCCAGCCCCCCTCTCCCAATACTGGTGCTTGTCCGCTGGTGGGTTGAGCGAGCCCCCCTGTGGTGGAGGCAGCTCTAAGCTTTTTAATTTATATTGTCTCTCTAATTTGAATGAATACACTTTACATCCATTTACAAGGATCTATTGGAGGGCAAGTCTCATGCCAGCAGCCGCGTAATTCCAGCTCCAGTAGCGTCCACTAAAGCTGCTGCAGTTAAAAAGCTTTTATAAGGATCGAGCTCGGCTGTCCACCGCAAGGCATCCTACTGCCAGTCCCAGCCCCTATGCCTTGGGGTGCCTCCTGATGCTCTTCACTGAGTATCCCGTGGTCCCGAAGCATTTCCTTTGAAAAAATTAAGTGTCCAAACTACAGGTGGTGTAGCTTGCTTAACAGCCGGGATAATCCGCTGACTAGCAGACACTGCTACTAGGCACAAAGTATTTCCTGGGCTAGATGCAGTTAAAAATTTGTAATTAGATACTCTCGTTGGATGCTGAGAAAGCATTCCATAGAGTCTCCTGGCACGCCATATATGATTCTCTTAAAAAGCTTGGGGTAGGGGTCTAGGGGACCCTTTTATAGCCAAAATCACGGCCCTGTATCACAATACGTCACCTAGGCTGAAGATAAATGGAACTGTAGCACCCTGAGGGCTTGGTTGCTACAGAGGTATTGCACCTCACCCAGAGGTGTGATATCTCACTCTCAGGTAAGGATGGAGTGTGGATCAGGACCCGACACCTGCATGCATTACAACACATTGCCGTGGGGCAGGGCGACCAATATGCCTCTGAGATGGGCACGACAGTCCCTGTCCCTGGCTGGAGTGGGGGGAGGGAACACTGAGGAAGGGGAACCCTGTAGTGCAGGAGCAGGGAGGAAGCAGTTCCTGGGTGCATTGAGAAGGGAGTATAAAAGGTGGGCACCATCTTAGTTCAGTGCGGAGAAGTCTGAGCAGAAGTGGCAGGGAGCAGGGGCTCTGCATGAGCTCTGCTCCGGAGGCGGGCCTAGTAACAGAGGCCCAGGCCTGGAAGAGGGAGAAGGAAGGAAGAGGAGCGGAGAAGGCTCCAGGAACGAGGAATGAAGGGATCCCGGGGGTGAGGACGGGCGAGTCGCCACCGCACGCCCGAATCCACCTGCGTGGAGGGGTCAGGCCAAAGGGGGAGACCGGTCCCCGAAACTAGTGGAGGCAGGAAACGACCCTCAGCTAGAAACCGGAGGCTGTGACATTTTATGTGGCGCAGCCCCTCGATACACCCGCTAGGAAGGCACCACATAGGGTCAGGGAAACTGGCGCCAAGTTAACCAAGAGGAGGCCCGAGGCAGCCGGACAGAAGGGTTGGTAAGAAAGGCTAGACAAAGGACACACAAAGGGGGTCCTGTGAAGCGCTCCAAAGTTATCTGGGAGTTGTCTGAGCCACTCACCTGGTGAGCACAGTACGACGTGGGCAGCCGTTACCTGCAGACGTGGTCTGGATAATAAGAACTGTGAGTAAAGGCCCTGGACTGCATCACTGACTCAGTGTCGTTACTGCTGCTGCCCTGCACAATCACCCCCATCCTCCGCATACACTGCCCTGAGGCTATACTCCTCCCGTGCGGAGTTATGCTACGCTCTGCTGCACCCACAACACCAGCCTCAGCGGTCTGCCCTGCAGCGGCGGTTCACTCTGACCGCAATCCACGGGTGGCGTTGTCGGACATTTAAACATCAAAACCACATAAATAGTTCCGCCACTGGTTTGACCACCCTGAGCCACGGAACCGGGTCGCCGCCACGAAGACTACAACCACCAGCATCCACCAAAAAGGGTCCGGCTCCGGGTGTCGCAAGGCCCAGGGGGTGCATCAGAACATTTTCATCACCTTTCACAATCACCAATGGGACAAGGCAGGGATGTCCTCTGTCCCCTCTCTTATACATCCTAGTGACGGAGCACCTGCTCTCATCAATTCGCCATAACCCCAATATTAGGTGGATTAAGGTGGGAGGCACCGAGTACAAGTGCTCTCTATTTGCTGATGATGTCCTTGTATATATCACTCAATCACATATATCCATCCATGCTGTTATGGCTGAAATAGATCACTTTGTTACATGGTCAAATTTTAAAATCAATGCAGCAAAGTCTGAGGCCCTCGATGTCTCCCTCCCCAAATCCATACAGGATTCCATCCAGTCCAACTTTCCCTTTGTCTGGCCCTCACAGGGTATCAAATACTTAGGAATTCCTATTCATAGAGACCTCTCCCATCTATGTTATCTTAATTTTGGGCCCTTTATTGAACAACTCCATACAGACCACGGATGGCAAGTTAGAACTGTAAGATTCACTACGTGAACTACTGGTGTTTTGTGGAAAAGCACATGTACACTGTGTTCCAAATTATTATGCAAAAAGTGTTAAGGAGTGATAAGGGAAGAATTTGTTTGTTTGTCAGTTAAACTCATTGATGGTGATGTGTGTCAGGGCTCTTTATATCACTGTAAGCAATTGCAGACACCTGTGCTAATTAGTTTGGCAGGTGTGTTCAATGAAATGCAAGACTACTTAAGAAGGCTGTCTCACATTATTAAGCAGCCTACATTTTCTGCCAAAATGGGAAAGAAAAAGGATGTGTCGGCTGCTGAGAATCAACAAATTGTGGAGTGTTTAGCTCAAGGCATGACTACAAACAACATTGTGCGATAATCAGGATGAAGTGTCTTGGCAATCAAGAAGTATGTAGCTGATTCACAGTACACACGTGTGCATGCTGATAAGGGCAAATTGAGGACTCTTTCCTACAGGCAATTACGTCAGGTTAAAAGAGCAGTGGCAAAAAAGCCTTGACATAGCAGCAGACAAGTTTTTGAAGCTGCTGGTGTCTCCAACGTCCCCCGAACAACAAGATGCAGGGTCTTTCAGAGGTTTGCAGCTGTGCATACGCCATCCTATCGACCTCCTCTATCCACTTCACACAAGCAGAAACGGCTCCAGTGGGCCAAACATTACATGAAGACTGATTTCAAAACTGTTTTGTTCACGGATGAGTGCCGTGCAGCGCTCAATGGTCCAGATGGATGGAGTGGAGGATGGCTGGTTGATGGACACCCCACGCAAACATGGCTACAGCGCCAACAAGGAGGAGGTGGAGTAATGTTTTGGGCTAGAATCATGGGGAGAGAGATTGTCAGCCCCTTTAGGATCCCTGAAGGAGTAAAGATGAACTCCATAATGTATGTGGATTTTCTCAAACAGCACTTCCTGCCATGGTTCAAGAAGAAGAACCGTGTATTCCACAGCAAGATCATTTTTATGCATGATAATGCACCATCTCATTCTGCACATAACACATCTTCATCTCTGGCTGATATGGGCATAAAAGGGGACAAACTTATGGTGTGACCCCCATGCCCCCCTGACCTCTACCCCATTCATAACCTCTGGAGCATCATCAAAAGGAGTGTCTATGATGGCGGGAGGCAGTTCACATCTAAGCAACAGCTCTGGGAGGGTATTCTGTCCTCATGCAAAACAATTGAAGCAGAAACCATCCAAAACCTGACAAATTCAATGGAAGAGAGAGTTCAGAAGCTCCTTTCAAACAAGTGGTCCTATGTGAAAATGTAACATCACCTAGAATAAAGTTTTTAGTTGAAAACTGTTTGATTTCAGTTTATAATAACCTGCTAATGCTTATAATTTCAAAAATGACCATTTTTTTGGTCTTTATTAAAATGAAAAGGTTGATCGAAAAGTTTGGGGGATCTAAGAGTGTGGCAACCCAGTAGTCGTGATTACTTTGAATTCTGACAATATGAGGGTCATGTTGCAGGTAGTGCAGCAAGAAGGCACTTATGTGTCTTGCGCATCTCGGAGCCCCAAAATTATTTTCCGGGCTAGATGCAGCTAAAAATTATTATTAATTTTAAATCTGGTGGAGCTTAGTATAGATGGCCTAATAGGATCAGTGCTGCACACTGCTACAAAGCCCAAATTATTTTCCAGCCAAGATACAGATAAACATGATTAGTAATTTTAAATCTGGTGGAGCTTATTATAGATGGCCTAATAGAATCAGTGCTGCACACTGCTACAAAGCCCAAATTATTTTCCAGCCAAGATACAGATAAACATGATTAGTAATTTGAAAGCTTAAAACGGTTGGTGAGGTGATTTTAACCAATCATCAAGCTTTTACTCTCCCCAGGATGACACAGGGGTAGAAAAGTCGTTTCGGATCCATGATTTGTTCATCTTTATGAACGTGAGTCTGTCTACATTATCAGTGGAGAGCCGCGTGCGCTTATCTGTCAGCACACCACCAGCAGCGCTGAACACACGTTCAGACAGAACGCTGGCTGCGGGGCATGACAAGATCTCCGAGGCGTAAGTGGCTAGCTCCGGCCATTTATCCAGATTGGAAGCCCAAAAAGAGCAAGGGTCCAGTGACACAGTCATGGCTTCAATGTTTACTTGTAGATACTCCTGTACCATCGTCTCTAGGCGTTGACTATGTGTCAGACTTCTTGTCTCCTGTGGCCTTGCAAAGGATGGGCTAAAAAAGTGGTGAAATGATTCCGCAAAATTGATGTTACCAGCAGATACTGTGGTTCTGTTACGGTTTGAGTGCTGAACACTTGACGGTCCCACGGTTGGCAAGTTGGAACTGTGAGATTCACTACGTGCACCACTGGTGTTTTGTGAAAAAGCACATGTAAGATTCTGCAACAGTCTCTGCTGATACTCCTGCATGCGTGCATCCCTTTCTATGGCAGGAATAATTTCTGCAAATTTACTTTTGTACCGGGGATCTAACAGTGTGGTAACCCAGTAGTCAGGATTATTTCTAATTCTCACAATTCGAGGGTCATGTTGCAGGTAGTGCAGCAAGAAGGCACTCATGTGTGTTGCGCATCCAGGAGCACCAAGTCCCTGTTGTGTTGGTGGCGAGGTAACAATCATGCTTCCTTCCTCTGTCCTCTCCCCCCAACCTCGCACAACAGAAATGTGATCAAGGTCTCCCTCATCTGATGAGTCTTCCATCAGTTCGTCCTCCACTTCTTCCTGGGCTATTGCACCTTCCTCACTAGTTTGGCTGCTACCATGCGCCCTGGTAAAACCATCTCCCCCACCCTCACATGCCTGCCGCCTTGGTGCTGCCGACCGTCTGGACCTTGCAGATGTTAGCCCTTCCGCATACAACTCCTCCTCCTCTACTTCCTCCACCTCCTCTTGTGCCACCACCTGACTCCGAATTCTGTTTAACATGTGCTCCAGCATGTAAATCACCGGAATAGTCATGCTGATAATGGCATCGTTAGCACTAAACATCTTCGTCGCCATTTCAAAACTGTGCAGAAGGGTGCATAGGTCCCTGATCTGAGACCACTCCTCCAGCGTGATTTGCCCCACCTCTGGATCTCGTTGGCCCAGGCTATACATCAGAACGTATTGCACCAGGGCTTGTCGGTGCTGCCACAGTCGCTGCAACATGTGCAGAGTTGAATTCCACAGGGTAGGCACATCGTATTTTAGCCGGTGAAGTGGCAAGCCCAACGACTTCTGTAGAGATGTAAGTCGCTGAGCTGCGGGATGCGAACGGCGGAAGTGAGCACACAGCGACCGTGCCCTCTGCAGAAGGCCATCTAGTCTGGGATAGTGGGCTAAAAATTGCTGGACAACCAGGTTCAACACGTGAGCCATACAAGGCACGTGTGTGACATTGCCCCGGCGAAGGGCCGCACCCAGGTTTGCAGCATTGTCGCACACGGCCTTCCCTGGTTTCAGGTCCAGTGGAGACAACAATTCATGAAATTGGTTCTCCAGAGCTGACCACAACTCCTCAGCTGTGTGACTCACATTTCCCAGACATTTCAAAGTAAAAACCGCCTGATGACGTTGAGCCCTACTGCCAGCATAGTAAGGAGGTGTGCAGGATCCCTTCTGCGCAGTTAGAAAGCTTGTGGCATGACCAGACAGGCTTTGGGTGCAGGTGGAAGACCGAGAGGAGGTTGAGGAGGCAGAAGCAGTGGAGGAACTTTGACATAAAGAGTATTGACGCACAACTCGTGGGGACGGCAAGACTTGGACAGCAGCCCCTTGTCCTGCTGTCACCATAGTTACCCAGTGCCCAGTCAGCGACAAGTAACGCCCCTGTCCATGCCTACTCGTCCAAGTGTCTGTGGTGAAATGCACCCTGTCACACACAGAGTTTCTCAAAGAAGCGGTGATGTTGTGTGCGACATGCTGGTAGAGCGCAGGCACACCTTTCTTTGAGAAGTAGTGCCGACTAGGCATCTGGTACTGGGGCACTGCGACGGACATAAGGTCTCGAAAATCCTCTGTGTCCACCAGGCGGAAAGGCAGCATTTCTGTAGCCAAGAGCTTGCAGATGGTGAAATTCAACCTCTTAGCTTTCTCATGGCTAGGAGGAAATGGTCTTTTACTTGTCCACATCTGAGGGACCGAGGGCTGGCTATTGTGCTTAGACGGGGTTGATAAGGGTGTCCCCGGCAAACTGCCGGTCTGTGAGGAAGATGCAGGCGGACATGTTAGGTTGCCTTGATCCAAAGGTGGTGCTATCGATGTCGGACAGCGCTCAACACCAGCTGGTTTTACCACCTCCAAAGAAAATGATGACCTGCCAATCACGCTGGCTGTTGCGGGTAAAGAGGTGGCAGGTCTGCGCCTCAAAACAGGTGTGACTGCTGTCCCCCCAGTCACAGAGGATGAAGAGGCCGCGGATGCACAAGATATGGCAGACGGGGGTTGGCCCGGCCGGCTAGGCCGCATTGTAGCACACTGAGCTTCCCACTGCAACTTATGCTTCATGTCCATGTGCCGGTTCATGCAGGAAACTATGTATTTTTTGGCCTCTACTTAGCTTTTGCTGACAAATGTTACAGATAACACGAGTTGGGTCATCTTTATCGATCTGAAAAAATGCCCAGGCTATGCAAGGCTTAGCACCCATGCGACCTGAAGAGCCACCACGATTTGTGGTGAGAGGCAGAGTTGTGTTTGAGGATGCAGTTGTTGACGTGCTTCCAGTAAAATGTCTCTGTCCAGGAAGGCACAACCTGACCTCGTCGTCACTAGCATCTTCCTCCACCTCCTCTGCTGACCTCATCTCTTGGCTGACTGTGGGTTGACAGTAAGTGGGATCTCCAACCTCATCATCATCACCCTGTGCGTTATCAAACCCGTCGTCCTCAGAGCCAACCTGTTCCTGCCCTGACAAAAAACTAAAGTTGTCGCTCCAATCAGGTATTTGAGTCTCATCATCGTCTTCCTCATTG
Organism: Phyllobates terribilis; assembly: GCF_046119375.1. Classification (NCBI taxonomy): domain Eukaryota; kingdom Metazoa; phylum Chordata; class Amphibia; order Anura; family Dendrobatidae; genus Phyllobates; species Phyllobates terribilis. Next base: position 46,154 of record NW_027363261.1, read on the forward strand.
TCTCCACCAACAGGAGTTACAGTTTGGGAATGAGGGTCTACATTATGGTCAGAACCTTCTGCGTCTGGTCCTGGATCCGACTCATAAAGATTCTGGGCATCAGTGCAGATCATTTCCTCGTCTGGATTCACAGAAGCGCTGGAGTCGACCTCTGATTCCCAGGCTATAGTATGAGTAAACAGCTCTGCAGACTCAACCATCAGTTCTACCTCATACTCAGACGGGCAGCTGGAGATTTGGGAGCTGTGAGGAAGCAAGTGCGATTGGGGTGACACCTTTGAGGACTGGAGTATTTGTGATGTTGAAGTTGATGTGGAGGAGAGCACACTTAAAGGAGCACTTGATATCCGTTGAAGCACGTGCTGTTTTTGTGCCTCATCTGGAATTTGTAGCGATTGGCGTGGCCGTAAGAAAGGGAACTTATCACATTGTCCGCTAAAAGAAGTAGACATTTTAGTTTGGCTGGAAGATGGTCTTTCTTCTGCAGATGTTACTGTTGCTTTAACACCTACCCCAAGGACACAACCTTTTTTCCCCTTCCCAACACGCCTATTCCCCTTTCCACCAGCAGCAGGCCTTTTTCCACTCATTTTGGTGGTTAACTAATTCACAACTCTGGAGTTGTTTGCACAAAAAAACAATGGATGGGAACCGAGCAGAGCTGAGTGGCCAAACTGTGGTATTAGGCCAAAACTAATGGCTGGGTTAGATGCAGAAAAAAATTATATTCAATTTGCAACCTGATGGAGGTCAGTATAGATGGACTAATAGAACAAGTCCCACACACAGCTAGAAGCCCAAATATTTTTTCAGAGGTAGATGCAGATAAAAATTATTTTTAATTTGCAGCCTGATGGAGGTCAGTATAGATGGACTAATAGAGAAAGTCCCACAAACTGCTAGAAGGCCAAATATTTTTTCAGAGCTAGATGCAGACAAAAAATTATTTTGAATTTGCAACCTGATGGAGGTCAGTATAGATGGACTAATAGAAAAAGTCCCACACACTGCTAGAAGGCCAAATATTTTTTCAGAGCTAGATGCAGAAAAAAATTATTTTTAATTTGCAACCCGATGGAGGTCAGTATAGATGGACTAATAGAGAAAGTCCCACACACTGCTAGAAGGCCAAATATTTTTTCACAGCTAGATGCAGAAAAAAATTATATTCAGTTTGCAACCTGATGGAGGTCAGTATAGATGGACTAATAGAACAAGTCCCACACACAGCTAGAAGCCCAAATATTTTTTCAGAGGTAGATGCAGAAAAAAATTATATTCAGTTTGCAACCTGATGGAGGTCTGTATAGATGGATTAAAAGAACAAGTCCCACACACAGCTAGAAGCCCAATATTTTTTCAGAGGTAGATGCAGAAATAAAATATATTCAGTTTGCAACCTGATGTAGGTCAGTATACTGTAGATGGACTAATAGAGAAAGTCCCACACACTGCTAGAAGGCCAAATATTTTTTCAGAGCTAGATGCAGACAAAAAATTATTTTGAATTTGCAACCTGATAGAGGTCAGTATAGTTGGATCAATAGAGAAAGCCCCACACACTGCTAGAAGGCCAAATATTTTTTCAGAGCTAGATGCAGACAAAAAATTATTTTTAATTTGCAACCTGATGGAGGTCAGTATAGATGGACTAATAGAGAAAGTCCCACACACTGCTAGAAGGCCAAATATTTTTTCAGAGCTAGATGCAGATAAAAATTCTTTTTAATTTGCAACCTGATGGAGGTCAGTATAGATGGACTAATAGAGAAAGTCCCACACACTGCTAGAAGGCCAAATATTTTTTCAGAGCTAGATGCAGAAAAAAATTATATTCAGTTTGCAACCTGATGGAGGTCAGTATAGATGGACTAATAGAACAAGTCCCACACACAGCTAGAAGCCATAATTTTTTTTCAGAGGTAGATGCAGAAAAAAATTATATTCACTTTGCAACCTGATGGAGGTCTGTATAGATGGATTAATAGAACAAGTCCCACACACAGCTAGAAGCCCAATATTTTTTCAGAGGTAGATGCAGAAAAAAAATATATTCTGTTTGCAACCTGATGGAAGTCAGTATAGATGGACTAATAGAGAAAGTCCCACACACTGCTAGAAGGCCACATATTTTTTCAGAGCTAGATGCAGACAAAAAATTATTTTTAATTTGCAACCTGATGGAGGTCAGTATAGATGGACTAATAGAGAAAGTCCCACACACTGCTAGAAGGCCAAATTTTTTTTCAGAGGTAGATGCAGAAAAAAATTATATTCAGTTTGCAACCTGATGGAGGTCTGTATAGATGGATTAATAGAACAAGTCCCACACACAGCTAGAAGCCCAATATTTTTTCAGAGGTAGATGCAGAAAAAAAATTATATTCAGTTTGCAACCTGATGGAGGTCAGTATAGATGGACTAATAGAGAAAGCCCCACACACTGCTAGAAGGCCAAATATTTTTTCAGAGCTAGATGCAGACAAAAAATTATTTTGAATTTGCAACCTGATGGAGGTCAGTATAGATGGACTAATAGAGAAAGTCCCACACACTGCTAGAAGGCCAAATATTTTTTCAGAGCTAGATGCAGACAAAAAATTATTTTGAATTTGCAACCTGATGGAGGTCAGTATAGATGGACTAATAGAGAAAGTCCCACACACTGCTAGAAGGCCAAATATTTTTTCAGACCTAGATGCAGATAAAAATTATTTTTAATTTGCAACCTGATGGAGGTCAGTATAGATGGACTAATAGAGAAAGTCCCACACACTGCTAGAAGGCCAAATATTTTTTCAGAGCTAGATGCAGACAAAAAATTATTTTGAATTTGCAACCTGATGGAGGTCAGTATAGATGGACTAATAGAGAAAGTCCCACACACTGCTAGAAGGCCAAATAATTTTTCAGAGCTAGATGCAGAAAAAAATTATATTCAGTTTGCAACCTGATGGAGGTCAGTATAGATGGACTAATAGAACAAGTCCCACACACAGCTAGAAGCCATAATTTTTTTTCAGAGGTAGATGCAGAAAAAAATTATATTCACTTTGCAACCTGATGGAGGTCTGTATAGATGGATTAATAGAACAAGTCCCACACACAGCTAGAAGCCCAATATTTTTTCAGAGGTAGATGCAGAAAAAAAATATATTCAGTTTGCAACCTGATGGAAGTCAGTATAGATGGACTAATAGAGAAAGTCCCACACACTGCTAGAAGGCCACATATTTTTTCAGAGCTAGATGCAGACAAAAAATTATTTTTAATTTGCAACCTGATGGAGGTCAGTATAGATGGACTAATAGAGAAAGTCCCACACACTGCTAGAAGGCAAAATTTTTTTTCAGAGGTAGATGCAGAAAAAAATTATATTCAGTTTGCAACCTGATGGAGGTCTGTATAGATGGATTAATAGAACAAGTCCCACACACAGCTAGAAGCCCAATATTTTTTCAGAGGTAGATGCAGAAAAAAAATTATATTCAGTTTGCAACCTGATAGAGGTCAGTATAGATGGACTAATAGAGAAAGTCCCACACACTGCTAGAAGGCCAAATATTTTTTCAGAGCTAGATGCAGATAAAAATTATTTTTAATTTGCAACCTGATGGAGGTCAGTATAGATGGACTAATAGAGAAAGTCCCACACACTGCTAGAAGGCCAAATATTTTTTCAGAGCTAGATGCAGACAAAAAATTACTTTGAATTTGCAACCTGATGGAGGTCAGTATAGATGGACTAATAGAGAAAGTCCCATACACTGCTAGAAGGCCAAATATTTTTTCAGAGCTAGATGCAGACAAAAAATTATTTTTAATTTGCAACCTGATGGAGGTCAGTATAGATGGACTAATAGAGAAAGTCCCACACACTGCTAGAAGGCCAAATATTTTTTCAGAGCTAGATGCAGATAAAAATTATTTTTAATTTGCAACCTGATGGAGGTCAGTATAGATGGACTAATAGAGAAAGTCCCACACACTGCTAGAAGGCCAAATATTTTTTCAGAGCTAGATGCAGACAAAAAATTATTTTTAATTTGCAGCCTGATGGAGGTCAGTATAGATGGACTAATAGAGAATGTCCCACACACTGCTAGAAGGCCAAATATTTTTTCAGAGCTAGATGCAGAAAAAAATTATATTCAGTTTGCAACCTGATGGAGGTCAGTATAGATGGACTAATAGAACAAGTCCCACACACAGCTAGAAGCCCAAATATTTTTTCAGAGGTAGATGCAGAAAAAAATTATTTTTAATTTGCAGCCTGATGGAGGTCAGTATAGATGGACTAATAGAGAAAGTCCCACACACTGCTAGAAGGCCAAATATTTTTTCAGAGCTAGATGCAGACAAAAGATTATTTTGAATTTGCAACCTTATGGAGGTCAGTATAGATGGACTAATAGAGAAAGTCCCACACACTGCTAGAAGGCCAAATATTTTTTCAGAGCTAGATGCAGAAAAAAATTATATTCAGTTTGCAACCTGATGGAGGTCAGTATAGATGGACTAATAGAACAAGTCCCACACACAGCTAGAAGCCATAATTTTTTTTCAGAGGTAGATGCAGAAAAAAATTATATTCACTTTGCAACCTGATGGAGGTCTGTATAGATGGATTAATAGAACAAGTCCCACACACAGCTAGAAGCACAATATTTTTTCAGAGGTAGATGCAGAAAAAAAATATATTCTGTTTGCAACCTGATGGAAGTCAGTATAGATGGACTAATAGAGAAAGTCCCACACACTGCTAGAAGGCCACATATTTTTTCAGAGCTAGATGCAGACAAAAAATTATTTTTAATTTGCAACCTGATGGAGGTCAGTATAGATGGACTAATAGAGAAAGTCCCACACACTGCTAGAAGGCCAAATTTTTTTTCAGAGGTAGATGCAGAAAAAAATTATATTCAGTTTGCAACCTGATGGAGGTCTGTATAGATGGATTAACAGAACAAGTCCCACACACAGCTAGAAGCCCAATATTTTTTCAGAGGTAGATGCAGAAAAAAAATTATATTCAGTTTGCAACCTGATGGAGGTCAGTATAGATGGACTAATAGAGAAAGCCCCACACACTGCTAGAAGGCCAAATATTTTTTCAGAGCTAGATGCAGACAAAAAATTATTTTGAATTTGCAACCTGATGGAGGTCAGTATAGATGGACTAATAGAGAAAGTCCCACACACTGCTAGAAGGCCAAATATTTTTTCAGAGCAAGATGCAGACAAAAAATTATTTTGAATTTGCAACCTGATGGAGGTCAGTATAGATGGACTAATAGAGAAAGTCCCACACACTGCTAGAAGGCCAAATATTTTTTCAGACCTAGATGCAGATAAAAATTATTTTTAATTTGCAACCTGATGGAGGTCAGTATAGATGGACTAATAGAGAAAGTCCCATACACTGCTAGAAGGCCAAATATTTTTTCAGAGCTAGATGCAGACAAAAAATTATTTTTAATTTGCAACCTGATGGAGGTCAGTATAGATGGACTAATAGAGAAAGTCCCACACACTGCTAGAAGGCCAAATATTTTTTCAGAGCTAGATGCAGATAAAAATTATTTTTAATTTGCAACCTGATGGAGGTCAGTATAGATGGACTAATAGAGAAAGTCCCACACACTGCTAGAAGGCCAAATATTTTTTCAGAGCTAGATGCAGACAAAAAATTATTTTTAATTTGCAGCCTGATGGAGGTCAGTATAGATGGACTAATAGAGAATGTCCCACACACTGCTAGAAGGCCAAATATTTTTTCAGAGCTAGAAGCAGAAAAAAATTATATTCAGTTTGCAACCTGATGGAGGTCAGTATAGATGGACTAATAGAACAAGTCCCACACACAGCTAGAAGCCCAAATATTTTTTCAGAGGTAGATGCAGAAAAAAATTATTTTTAATTTGCAGCCTGATGGAGGTCAGTATAGATGGACTAATGGAGAAAGTCCCACACACTGCTAGAAGGCCAAATATTTTTTCAGAGCTAGATGCAGACAAAAAATTATTTTGAATTTGCAACCTTATGGAGGTCAGTATAGATGGACTAATAGAGAAAGTCCCACACACTGCTAGAAGGCCAAATATTTTTTCAGAGCTAGATGCAGACAAAAAATTATTTTTAATTTGTAACCTGATGGAGGTCAGTATAGATGGACTAATAGAGAAAGTCCCAAACACTGCTAGAAGGCCAAATATTTTTTCAGAGCTAGATGCAGATGTAAATTATTTTTAATTTGCAACCTGATGGAGGTCAGTATAGATGGACCAATAGAATGATGCTATGCCCAAAAGATTTTACTTCACTAGGTGCAGTAAAAAAATTGGTATTCTATACACAGGTGGTATATCTTGCAACACAGATAGGCTACTCCACTGACTAACACACTCTGCAATAGGCCAAAAAGGATTAGTTTTGCTAGATTCAGCCAAATGCTGTGAAAAAAACTTGCACAGCACTGGCACAGACCTGCCTGGCAAAAACTGATAGGAACTGATGTAACCTAGTCCTGAAAAGGACTGCAATTACAATTAGTCTTTACTCCCACAATCTATCTATTTAAGAGCACAGACCTGGCTGATAAAAGTCGTAGGAAATGCTGTAACCTAGTCCTTAAAAGGACTGCAATCACAACTATTACCTACTCCCAAGCTATCTGTAGATTTGTGCGAAAATTGGCTTGAAATTAACAAGGTATAGCGCACACAGCAACAGCGGTGCCGTCTAACACGCAGCTGCAGCAGTGAGAAAATGGTGGCGACGGGAAAAATGGCTGGGTCTTATAAGGCAAGGACATGTGACATACACTGCCAATGACACATGCCCTTGCTTGTGTGAAAAAAAGCACTTCGCTCCGTGTGTGCGCTGCTGATAGGCTGACAGATTGCACCTCCCCACTGTAAATGCGGGAAAGAGAAAAAAAAATGGAGTTCTTCATTATTCCTGCAGAGATCCATCCCATGCCCCTCCCCCCACCCCGCTGTACACTCAAACTGCGTATTAACATTAATTTTCATCATTACTGAGAAAAAATCCAGTTATGATTTTGGTGCACGAACAGTTATCGAACATAACCTCAAACAGCCGAATTTTTCTCAAATCGTTCGTGTTCGCCGAACGGCTCGAACACCGCCCAAAACAGCTCGAATTTGAGATTGGCGAACAGTTCAAGTGGAACAACGCTCATCTCTACCGTTGATATGCAGATGTCACATGTGCACGTCTTTTCAAAAGGAAAAAAATGGGGAGGGAAAGGAAAGATTTTAAAAACAAAAATCCAAATGACAATAGCAGCAGCCAAAATGTCAATTGAACCAGGGATTCCCAGCCAGTCTCCCATGTCAGTACTTACCTGGCCTCGAGCTGTGTAGCAGCTGTGATCTGACGAGGGTAGGCACATTCAGCTTAAAATGGCCGTTGACATGCAGATGTCACTTGTGCGCGTCTTTTCAAAAGGAATAAAATGGGGAGGGAAAGGTTGGATTTTAAAAACAAAAATCCAAAAGTCCAAATGACAATAGCAGCAGCCAAAATATCAACGGAAGAGCGGATTACCAGCCAGTCTCCCATGGCAGTACTTGCCCAGCCTCAAGCTGCATAGCAGCTGCGATCTGACAAGGAGAGGCACATTCAGCTTAGAAATGCCGCTGATGTGCAGATGTCACATGTGCGTGTCTTTTCAAAAGGAATAAAATGGGGAGGGAAAGGTTAGATTTTAAAAACAAAAAAACAAAAATCCAAATGACAATAGCAGCAGTCAAAATGTCAATGGAACCAGGGATTCTCAGCCAGTCTCCCATGCCTGTAATTGCCTGTCCTCAAGCTGTGTAGCAGCAGTGGTGTGATGAGGGCAGGCACACTCAGCTTAGAAAGGCTGTTGACGCGTTGAAATCACATGTGCACGTCTTTTCAAACGGAATAAAATGGGGAGGGAAAGGTTCGATTTAAAAAAAAAAAATCCAAAAATCCAAATGACAATAGCAGCAGCAAAAATGTCCACGTAATGGGGATTCGCAGCCATTCTCCATTGCCAGTACTTGCCCAACCTTATGCTGCGTAGCAGCTGCAATCTGATAAGGGAAGGCACATTCAGCTTAGAATGACAGTTGACATGCAGATGTCACATGTGCGCGTCTTTTCAAAAGGAATAAAATGGGGAGGGAAATATTAGATTTTAAAATCAAAAATCCAAATGACAACAGCCGCAGCCAAAATGTCTTTTCAAAAGTGCGTGTCTTTTCAAAAGGGCATGTCTTTTCTAAAGGAATAAAATGGGGAGGGAAAGGTTAGATTTTAAAAACAAAAATCCAAATGACAATAGCAGCAGCCAAAATGTTAACGGAACCGGGGATTCCCAGCTAGTCTCCCGTGCCGATACTTGCCTGACCTCAAGCTCTCAAGCTGCGTAGCGGCTGCGATCTGACTAGATAAGGCACATTCAGCTTAGAATGGCTGTTGACATGCAGACATCACATGTGCGCGTCTTTTCAAAAGGAATAAAATGGGGAGGGAAAGTTTAGATTTTAAAAACAAAAATCCAAAAGACAATAGCAGCAGCCAAAATATCAACATAATCGGGTATTCCAACCAGTTTCCCATGCCCGTACTTGCCTGGCCTCAAGCTGCGTAGCGGGTGCGATCTGTTGAGGGTAGGCACATTCAGCATAGAATTGCCGTTAATGGGCAGAAGTCACATGTGTGCGTCTTTTCAAAAGGAATAAAATGGGGAGGTAAAATTTCGGATTTAAAAACAAAAATCCAAAAGACAATAGCAGCAGCCAAAATGTCAACGGAACCGTGGATTTTCAGCTAGTATCCCATGCCGGTACTTGCCCAGCCTCAAAATGCGTAGCAGCTGCGATCTGACAAGGACATGCACATTCAACTTAGAATGGCCATTGACATGCAGATGTCACATGTGCGCGTCTTTTCAAAAGGAATAAAATGTGGAGGGAAAGGTTAGATTTTAAAAATAAATATCCAAAAATCCAAATGACAATAGCAGCAGCCAAAATGTTAACAGAACTGGGGATTCCCAGCCAGTCTCCCATGCCAGTACTTACTCGGCCTCTAGCTGTGTAGTGGCTGCGATTTGACAAGGGCAGGCACATTCAGCTTAGAATAGCCATTGACGTGCAGATGTCACATATGCGTGTCTTTTCAAAAGGAATAAAATGGGGAGGGACAGGTTAGATGTTAAAAAGAAAAATCCAAATGACAATAGCCATATCCTCAACAGAAGCAGGGATTCCAAGCCAGTCTCCTATTCTGGTACTTACCCAGCCTCAAGCTGCATAGCGGCTGCAATCTGAGAAGGGAAGGCTCAATCAGCTTAGAATAGGCATTAACATGCAGATGTCACATGTGCGCGTCTTTTCAAAAGGAATAAAATGGGGAGGGAAAGGTTAGATTTTAAAAACAAAAATCCAAATAAAAACAGCAGCATCCAAAATGTCAACAGAAGCGGGGATTCCCAGCCTGTCTCCCGTGCCGGTACTTGCTCGGCCTCAAGCTGCGTAACGGCTGCGATCTGACAAGGGAAGGCACAATCAGCTTAGAATGGCCGTTGACATGCAGATGTCACATGTGCGTGTCTTTTCAAAAGGAATGAAATGGGGAGGGAAAGGTTAGATTTTAAAAACAAAAATTCAAAAATCCAAATGACAATAGCAGCAGCAAAAATGTCAATGGATCCAGGGATTCCCAGCCAGTCTCCCATGCTGGTACTTCCTGGCCTCAAGCTGTGTAGCTGCTGCGATCTGACGAGGGCAGGCACATTCAGCTTAGAATGGCCGTTGACGTGCAGATGGCACATGTGCGCGTCTTTTCAAAAGGAATAAAATGGGGAGGGAAAAGTTGGATTTTAAAAACCAAAAATCCACATGACAATTGCAGCAGTCAAACTGTCAACAGAGACAGGGATTCCCAGCCAGTCTCACATGCCGATACCTGCTGGGCCTCAAGCTGTGTAGCATCTGCGATCTAACGAGGGGAGGCACATTCAGCTTAGAATTGCCACTGACGTGCAGAGGTCACATGTGCGCGTCTTTTCAAAAGGAATAAAATGGGGAGGGAAAGGTTAGATTTTAAAAACAAAAAAACAAAAATCCAAATAACAATAGCAGCAGCCAAGAAGTCAACGGAACTGGGGATTTGCAGCCAGTTTCCCATTCTGGTACTTGCCTGGCCTCAAGCTGCATAGCAGCTGCGATCTGACAAGGGAAGGCACATTCAACTTAGAATTGCCACTGACGTGCAGAGGTCACATGTGCGCGTCTTTTCAAAAGGAATAAAATAGGGAGGGAAAGATTAGATTTTAAAAACAAAAATCCAAATGACAATAGCAGCAGCCAAAATTTCAACAGAACAGGGGATTCCCAGCCAGTCTCCCATGCAAGTACTTGCCCAGCCTTAAGCTGCGTAGCAGCTGTGATCTGACGAGGGCAGGCACATTCAGCTTAGAATTGCCGCTGATGTGCAGATGTCACATGTGCGTATCTTTTCAAAAGGAATAAAATGGGTAAGGAAAGATGAGATTTTAAAAACAAAAACCCAAATAACAACAGTAGCAGCGAAAATGTTAACAGAACTGGGGATTCCCAGCCAGTCTCACATGCCGGTATTTACCTGGCCTCAAGCTTCATAGCGGCTGCAATCTTACGAGAGCAGCCACCTTCAGCTTAGATTAGCCGGTAACGTGCAGATGCCTCATGTGCGCGTCTTTTCAAAAGGAATAAAATGGGAAGGGAAAGTTTCAATTTTAAAATCAAAAATCCAAATGACAATAGCAGCAGTCAAAATTTCAGCGGAACAGGGGACTCCCAGCCAGTCTCCCATGCTGGTACTTGCCCAGCCTCAAGCTGCATAGCTGCTGTGATTTGATGAGGGCAGGCACATTCAGCTTTGAATGGCCATTGATGTGCAGATGCCACATGTGCGTGTATTTTCAAAAGGAATTAAATGGGGAGGGAAAGGTTAGATTTTAAAAACAAAAATCCAAAAATCCAAATGACAATAGCAGCTGCCAAAATGTAAACGGAATCGGGGATTCTCAGCCTGGCTCCCATGCCTGTACTTGCCCAGCCTCAAGCTGCGTAGCAGCTGCGATCTGACGAGGGCAGACACATTCAGCTTAGAATGGCCGTTGACATGCAGATGTCACACGTGCGCATCTTTTCAAAAGGCGGTGAAAGTAGAGATATACGTCCGCGCCGCTGAAAGATCCTCAAGTCAGGAACATGTAATAATATCCTTGTTTATTGGTAAATGCCTACGCGTTTCTGGGTGTTCCACACCCCTTCATCAGGGCACCAACAGATATATCAATGTATGCACTGAAACACTCCATTTATATACAGACAGCAAATGAAAGAAAAAAAAAAAAAGGGTTCAAAAAGGAAGAGCAGAAAAAAACCAAACATAACCTTTGCACCTGAGGCCGTGTGCAAAAGAGAGAAAAAAAAAAAAGGGGCAAAAAGATAATGTTGGACAGAAAAGTATAAATAATCAAAGGTATCAGTCAAATGGAGTAATTACATAAAAGCAATATTACTTACTAACAAGTAAGTGTACACATTAGGTAAGAACAACATAAATATGTGTATAACATTAAAAACTCTAATGAGAATACACCCATCAGATATCGTTCCATAAAGGGAGATGGAACTGGAAAGAACAAAATAAAATAAAAAAATAAATAAATAAAAAAAAAATAAAAAGTACCCCCATATAAAATATAGCTAGTAGTATCCTCTGTCAACAGAGGAATAGTGCAAGGAACAGCTTATCTGACATATGTCATGTAGTGACGTAGAGACCTAATGTGTAGTAATAGGATCCTGACTAAACGCCACAATGTAGTATAAAGACTGCGGCTTAAATACAGGAGATACACAGACAGGTAGTGAATCACCTGACGTGCGGTGGCGTGGAAGGAGAGAGGTGTGTGATAGTAGCATCCAGCAGAGCGCTGCGATGCGGGTTCGAATTATACTACTCCCAGAAGGAAAACATAAAAGAGGGAATATTTATAATAGCGTACATGATTTTAGAGGAACAGCATATTTGTGTCAATAAACTATGATAAATGTAAAACCAAGGATTTATGTGTATATATGTGAAAAACAATATTATTTATAGATCTTGTGAATAACACAATAAAAAGGAATAGTAGTACAATAAGGAAGTAATTATGAAAATAGAAAAACATACATTAACTATAAAAAAACTTCAGAAACATCATTCAGACCAAAGGGCTTAAGAGTATTCAGTCTGTAAATCCAATAAATTTCCTTTCTGTTTAGTTCTTGGAGCCTATTAGGATAATTCTCGGGAATTTGATCAATAGGGCTGATTTTTAGATTCAGAAAATCTTTATTATGCACCATTGTGCAGTGTCTAGAAAGACCTTGTTTTAAAAACCCTTTAAGAACATTATGCCTATGGGAGTTGAGGCGTAGGTGGAGGGGCTGTATCGTTCTCCCCACATATTGTTTATTACAACTGCATTCTATCAGATAAATAACAAAGGTAGAATTGCAGGTGAGATATTTATTGATCTCAAAACTCTCCTTATTAGTATTTGATTGAAAGTGAGTAAGACCATGCGTAATACTTTTACAGCATAGACAATTTTTGTTGCCACATTTAAAAACCCCTTTACGGGATGTTACAGGAGTCATACTGTTGTTCTTTGTCGTATCCCTTATCCTACTTGGAGCTATGATGTTTCTTAGTGTGGGGGCACGCCTAAAAGTAATACCCAGTTTTTTAGGCAAGATCTTTTTCAGTATGGGATCATCCAGAAGAATTTTCCAATTATCTTCTAGTATTTTTCGTATTTGTCCATGAGATTTGTTGTAGGAAGTTATGAAGTTCAAGGAATAATTACTCTCCTTGGCATTTTTAGTTTTGATCAAATTCCCGAGAATTATCCTAATAGGCTCCAAGAACTAAACAGAAAGGAAATTTATTGGATTTACAGACTGAATACTCTTAAGCCCTTTGGTCTGAATGATGTTTCTGAAGTTTTTTTATAGTTAATGTATAAGTTTTTCTATTTTCATAATTACTTCCTTATTGTATTACTATTCCTTTTTATTGTTATTCACAAGATCTATAAATAATATTGTTTTTCACATATATACACATAAATCCTTGGTTTTACATTTATCATAGTTTTTTGACACAAATATGGTGTTCCTCAAAAATCATGTACGCTATTATAAATATTCCCTCTTTTATGTTTTCCTTCTGGGAGTAGTATAATTCGAACCCGCATCGCAGCGCTCTGCTGGATGCTACTATCACACACCTCTCTCCTTCCACGCCACCGCACGTCAGGTGATTCACTACCTGTCTGTGTATCTCCTGTATTTAAGCCGCAGTCTTTATACTACATTGCGGCGTTTAGTCAGGATCCTATTACTACACATTAGGTCTCTACGTCACTACATGACATATGTCAGATAACCTGTTCCTTGCACTATTCCTCCGTTGACAGAGGATACTACTAGCTATATTTTATATGGGGGTACTTTTTTTTTTTTTTTTTATTTATTTTTTTTTTTATTTTATTTTGTTCTTTCCAGTTCCATCTCCCTTTATGGAACGATATCTGATGGGTGTATTCTCATTAGAGTTTTTAATGTTATACACATATTTATGTTGTTCTTACCTAATGTGTACACTTACTTGTTAGTAAGTAATATTGCTTTTATGTAATTACTCCATTTGACTGATACCTTTGATTATTTATACTTTTCTGTCCAACATTATCTTTTTGCCCCTTTATTTTTTTTTTTCTCTCTTTTGCACACGGCCTCAGGTGCAAAGGTTATGTTTGGTTTTTTTCTGTTCTTCCTTTTTGAACCCATTTATTTTTTTTTCTTTCATTTGCTGTCTGTATATAAATGGAGTGTTTCAGTGCATACATTGATATATCTGTTGGTGCCCTGATGAAGGGGTGTGGAACACCCAGAAACGCGTAGGCATTTACCAATAAACAAGGATATTATTACATGTTCCTGACTTGAGGATCTTTCAGCGGCGTGGACGTATATCTCTACTTTCACCGCCTTTGGATTTATTCTGGTCCTGTGGGACACCCATTGGAGATCCGCTGCAGCTGCTTTTTATACGTTATGGTGGTTGTGTCCTTACACAACCAAACCAGGTGAGCACCACCTTTTTATTATTCATTCCTATGTCTACAGGTGAAACTCTATTGGTCTTTGCGCTCTCTCTCTCTTTGTATTCATCTTTTCAAAAGGAATAAAATGGAGAGGGAAAGGTTAGATTTTAAAAACAAAAATCCAAAGATCCAAATGACAATAGCAGCAGCCAAAATGTTAACAGAACAAGGGGTTCCCAGCCAGTCTCCTATGCCAGTACTTGCGAAGCTTCAAGCTGCGTAGCAGCTGCGATCAGACGAGGGAAGGCACATTCAGCTTAGAAAGGCATTTGACGTACAGATGTCACATGTGAGCGTCTTTTCAAAAGGAATAAAATGTGGAGGGAAAGGTTAGATTTTAAAAACAAAAATCCAAATGAGAATAGCAGCAGCCAAAGTACCAACGGAACAAAGGACTCCCAGCCAGTCTCCCATGCTGGTACTTGCCCAGCCTCAAGCTGCGTAGTGGTGTGATCTGACGAGGGAAAGCACATTCAGCTTAGAATGGCCGTTGACCTGCAGATGTCAGATGTGCGCGTCTTTTCAAAAGGAATAAAATGGGGAGGGAAAGGTTAGATTTTAAAAACAAAAATACAAAAATCCAAATGACAATAGCAGCAGCCAAAATGTCAACGGAACCGTGGATTCCAAGCCAGTCTCCCATGCAGGTACTTGCCCAACCTCAAGCTGCGTATTGGCTGTGATCTGATGAGGGAAAGCACATTCAGCTTAGAATGGCCGTTGACGTGCAGATGTCAGATGTGCGCGTCTTTTCAAAAGGAATAAAATGGGGAGGGAAAGTTAAGATTTTCAAAACAAAAATCCAAATGTCAATAGCAGCCGGTGAAATGTCAATGGACCGAGCATTCCCAGCCAGTCTCTCATTCAGGTACTTGCCCAGCCTCAAGCTGCGTAGTGGCTGCGATCTGACAAGGGTGGGCACATTCAGCTTAGAATGGCCTTTGACGTGCAGAAGTCACATGTGCGTGTCTTTTCAAAAGGAATAAAATGGTGAGGGAAAGGATAGATTTCAAAAACAAAAATCCAAAAAACCAAATGACAATAGCAGCAGCCAAAATGTCAATGGAACTGGGGATTCCCAGCCAGTCTCCCATGATGTTACTTGCCCAGCCTCAAGCAGCATAGCGGTTGCAATCTGGCGAGGGCAGGCACAATCAGCTTAGAATGGCCGTTGACATGCAGATGTCACATGTGCACGTCTTTTCAAAAGGAATCAAATGGGGAGGGAAAGGTTAGATTTTAAAAACAAAAATCCAAAAATCCAAATGACAATAGCAGCAGCCAAAATGTCAACAAAAACAGGGATTCTCAACCAGTCTCTCATGCCAGTACTTTCCCAGCCTAAAGCTGCATAGCAGCTGCAATATGGCAAGGGAAAGCTCAATCAGCTTAGAAAGGCCGTTGACGTGCAGTTGTCACATGTGCGCGTCTTTTCAAAATGAATAAAATGGGGAGGGAAAGGTAACATTTTAAAAACAAAAATCCAAATGACAATAGCAGCAGCCAAAATAACAACAAAAACAGGGATTCTCTACCGGTCTCCCATGCCGGTACTTGCCAGCCTCAAGCTGCGCAGCGGCTGTGATCTGACAAGGGCATGCACATTCAGCTTAGAATGGCCAGTGATCTGCAAAAATAACATGTGCGCGTCTTTTCAAAAGGAATAAAATGGGGAGGGAAAGGTTAGATTTTAAAAACAAAAATACAAAAATCCAAATGACAATAGCAGCAGCCAAAATATCAACGAAAGCAGGTATTCCCAGCCAATCTCCCAAGCCGGTACTTGCTCGTCCACAATCTGCATATCGGCTGCGATCTGACGAGGGCAGGCACATTCAGCTTAGAATGGCCGTTGATGTGCAGATATTACATGTGCGCGTCTTTTCAAAAGGAATAAAACGGGGAGGGAAAGGTTAGATTTTAAAAACAAAAATCCAAAAATTCAAATGACAATAGCAACAGCAAAAATGTCAACGGAACCAGGGATTCCCAGCCAGTCACCCATGCCGGTACTTGCCTGGTCTCAAGTTGGGTAGTGGCTGCAATCTGACAACAGCAGGCACGTTCAGCTTAGATTGGCTGCTGATGTGCTGAAGTCACATGTGCGTGTATTTTCAAAAGGCATAAAATGGGGAGGGAAAGGTTCGATTTTAAAAACAAAAATCCAAATGACTATAGCAGCAGCCATACTGTCAACACAACCGGGGATTCCCATCCCATCTCCCATGCCAGCACTTGCCCAGCCTCAATCTGCGTAGCGGATGCAATCTGACAAGGGCGGGCACACTCAGCTTGGAATGGCCGTTGACGTGTAAATGTCACATGTGCGTGTCTTTTCAAAAGGAATAAAATGGGGAGGGAAAGGAAAGATTTTAAAAACAAAAATCCAAATGACAATAGCAGCAGACAAAATATCAACAGAACCTGGGATTCCCAGCCAGTCTCCCATGCCAATACTAGCCCAGCATCAAGCTGCATAGCAGCTGCAATCTGACAAGGGGTGGCCCATTCAGCTTAGAATAGCCACTGACAAACAGATGTCACATGTGCATGTCTTTTCAAAAGGAATAAAATGGGGAGGGAAAGGTTAGATTTTAAAAACAAAAATCCAAAAATCCAAATGACAACAGCAGCAGCCAAAATGTCAATGGAACCGGGGATTCCCAGCCAGTCTCCACTGTACTTTCCCGGCCTCAAGCTGCGTAGCGGCTGCAATCTAACAAGGTCAGGCACATTCAGCTTCGAATGGCCATTGACGTGCAGATGTCACATGTGCGCGTCTTTTAAAAAGGATTAAAATGGGGATGTAAAGGTTAGATTTTAAAAACAAAAATCCAAATGACAATAGCAGCAGCCAAAATGTCAATGGAACCAGGGTATTCCCAGCCAGTCTCCACTGTCAGCATTTGCCCGGCCTCAGGCTGTATAGAGGCTGCGATCTGACAAGGGCAGGTATATTCAGCTTAGAATGGCCAATGACGTGCAGATGCCACATGTGCGCGTCTTTTCAAATGGAATAAAATGGTAGGGAAAGGTTAGATTTTAAAAACAAATATTCAAATGACAATAGCAGCAACCATATTGTCAACAGAACCGGGGATTCCCAGCCAGTCTCCCATGTCAATGCTTGCTGGCCTCATGCTGCGCAGCAGCAGCGATCTGATGAGGGCAGGCACATACAGCTTAGAATGGCCGTTAACGTGCAGATGTCACATCTGTGCGTCTTTTCAAAAGGAATAAAATGGGGAGGGAAAGGTTAGATTTTAAAACAAAAATCCAAAAATCCAAATGACATCAGCAGCAGCCAAAATGTCAACGGAACAGTGGATTCCCAGCCAGTCTCCCATGATAGTACTTGCCCAGCCACAAGGTGCGTAGCAGCTGCGATCTGACAAGGGAAGGCACATTCAACTTAGAATGGCCGTTGATGTGTGGATGTCCCCTGTGCACGTCTTTTCAAAAGGAATAAAGTTTGGAGGGAAAGGTTAGATTTTAAAACAAAAATCCAAAAATCCAAATGACAATAGCAGCAGTCAAAATGTCAAAGTAACCAGGGATTCCCAGCCAGTCTCCCACACCAGTAATTGCCCAGCCTTAAGATGCTTAGCGGCTGTGATCAGACGAGGGTAGGCACATTCAAATTAGAATGGCCATTGATGTGCAGATGTCACATGTGCGCGTCTTTTCAAAAGGAATAAAATGGGGGGGGGTTAGATTTTAAAAACAAAAATCCAAATGACAATAGCAGCAGCCAAAATGTCAGCAGATCTGGGGATTCCCAGCCAGTTCCCCATGCTGGTACTTGCCCAGCCTCAATCGGCGTAGCAGCTGTGATCTGACAAGAGCAGTCTCATTTAGCTTAGAATGGCCGCTGACGTGCAGATGTCACATGTGCACGTCTTTTCAAAATAAATAAAATGGGGAGGGAAAGGTTAGATTTTAAAAACAAAAATCCAAATGACAGTAGCAGCAGCCAAAATGTCAATGGAAGGGTGGATTCACAGCCAGTGTCCCATGCCAGTACTTGCCCAGCCTCAAGCTGCATAGCAGCTACGAACTGATGATGGAAGTCACATTCAGTTTAGAATGGCTGTTGACGTGCAGAGGTAACATGTGCACGTCTTTTCAAAAGGAATAAAATGGGGATTGAAAGGTTAGATTTTAAAAACAAAAATCCAAATGACAATAACAACAGCCAAAATGTCAACGGAACAAGGGATTCCCAGCCAGTCTCACATGCAGGTACTTGCCCAGCCTCAAGCTGCATAGCAGCTGCGATCTGACGAAGGAAGGCACATTGTGCTTAGTATGGCCGCTGACATGCAGATGTCACATGTGTGCATCTTTTCAAAAGGAATAAAATGGGGAGGGAAAGGTTAGATTTTAAAAACAAAAATCTCAAAATCCAAATAACAATAGCAGCAGCCAAAATATTAACAGAACTCGGGATTCCCAGCTAGCCTTCCATGCTGGTACTTGCCCGACCTCAAGCTGAGTATCGGCTGCGATCTGACGAGAGCAGGCACATTCAGCTTATAGTTGCTGTTGACGTGCAGATGTCACCTGTGCGCGTCTTTTCAAAAGGAATAAAATGGGGAAGGAAAGGTTAGATTTTAAAAAAAATAATCCAAATGACAATAGCAGCAGCCAAAACATCTACAGAACCTGGGATTCCAAGCCAGTCTCCCATGCTGGTACTTACCTAACCTCAAGCTGCGTAGTGGCTGCGATCTAACAAGGGGAAGCACTTTCAGCTTAGAAAGGCCGTTGAGGAGTGGATGTCACATGTGCACGTCTTTTCAAAAGGAATAAAATGGGGCGGGAAAAGCTCAATTTTAAAAACAAAAACCCAAATGACAATAGCAGCAGCCAAAACGTCTACAGAACCTGGGATTCCCAGCCTGTCTCCCAAGCCAGTACTTACCTGGCCTCAAGCAGCAGAGCTGCTGCAATCTGATGAGGGCAGGCACATTCACTTGAGAATGGCCGTTGACGTGAAGATATCACATGTGCGCGTCTTTACAAAAGGAATAAAATGGGGAGGGAAAGATTAGATTTTAAAAACAAAAATCCAAATGACAATAGCAGCAGCCGAAATGTTAACAGAACCCAGGATTTCCAGTCAGTCTCCCATTCTGGTATTTGCCTGGTCTCAAGCTGCGCATCTGCAGCAATCTGATGAGGGTAGGCACATTCAGCTCAAAACTGCTGTTGACGAGCAGATATCACATGTGCGCGTCTTTTCAAAACGAATAAAATGGGGAGGGAAAGGTTAGATTTAAAAACAAAAATCCAAATGACAATAGCAGCAGCCAAAATGTTAACAGAACCCAGGATTCCCAGCCAGTCTTCCATGCTGGTACTTACCCAGCCTCAAGCTGCGTAGTAGCTGCGATCTGACCAGGATAGGCACATTCAGTTTAGAATGGCCATTAACATGCCAATGTCACATGTGCGTGTATTTTCAAAAGGAATAAAATGGGGAGGGAAAAGTTAGAATTTAAAAACGAAAAGCCAAAAATCCAAATGACAATAGCAGCAGCCAAAATGTCATTGGAACTAGGATATTCAGCCAGTCACCCATACCAGCACTTGCCTGGCCTCAAGTTGCGTAGCAGCTGTGATCTGAAGAGGGCAGGTACATTCAGCTTAGAATGGCCGATGATTTGCAGATGTCACTTGTGCACGTCTTTTGAAAAGGAATAAAAAGGGGAGGGAAAAGTTAAATTTTAAAAACAAAAATCCAAAAATCCAAATGACAATAGCAGCAGCAAAAATGTCAAAGGAACTGGGTACTCCCAGCCAGACTACCATGCCAGTACTTGCCCAACCTCAAGCAGCGTAGCGGCTGCGATCTGACCCTGGAAGGAACATTCAGTTTAGAAGGCCGTTGATGTGCAGGTGTTACATGTGCGCGTTTTTTCAAAAGGAATAAAATGGGGAGGGAAAGGTTAGATTTTAAAAACAAAAATCCAAAAATCCAAATGACAATAGCAGCAGCCAAAATGTCCACAGAAGCTGTGATTCCCTGCCAGCCTCCTATGCATGTACTTGCCCAGCCACAAGGTGCATAGTGGCTGCGATCTGACAAGGGCAGACACATTCAGCTTAGAATGGCCG
The DNA here is from genome assembly GCF_046119375.1 of Phyllobates terribilis. NCBI lineage: Eukaryota > Metazoa > Chordata > Amphibia > Anura > Dendrobatidae > Phyllobates > Phyllobates terribilis. The sequence continues at coordinate 66,483 of NW_027363261.1, forward strand.
TTGTCGTGCAGATGTCACATGTGCGTGTCTTTTCAAAAGAAATAAAATGGGGAGGGAAAGGTTAGATTTTAAAAACAAAAATCCAAATGACAATAGCAGCAGTCAAAATGACAACGGAATCAAGGATTCCCAGTCATTTTCCCTTGCCGGTACTTGCCCGGCCTCAAGCTGCGTAGCAGCTGCGATCTGATGAGGGCAGGCACTTTCAGCTCAGAATGGCTGTTGACGGGCAGATGTCACATGTGTGCGTCTTTTCAAAAGGAATAAAATGGGGAGGGAAAGGTTAGATTTTAAACTCAAAAATTCAAAAATCCAAATGACAGTAGCAGCAGCCAAAAGGTCAATGGAAACAGTGATTCCCAGCCAGTCTCCCATGACTGTACTTACCCAGCCACAAGCTGCGTAGTGGCTGTGATCTGACGAGTGCAAGCACATTCAGCTTAGACCGGCCGTAGACGTGCAGATGTCACATGTGAGCGTCTTTTCCAAAGGAATAAAATGGGGAGGCAAATGTTAGATTTTATAAAACAAAAATCCAAAAATCCAAATGACAATAGCAGCAGCCAAAAGGTCAACGAAACAGGGAATTCCTAGCTAGTCTTCCATGCCAGTGCTTGCCTGGCCTCAAGCTGTGTAGCGGCTGTGATCTCACAAGGGCAGGCACATTCAGCTTAGAATGGCCGTTGACATGCAGACATCACATGTGCGTGTCTTTTCAAAAGGAATAAAATGGGGAGGGAAAAGTTAGATTTTAAAAACCAAAAATCCAAATGACAATAGCAGCAGCCAAAATGTTAATTGAAGCGGGGATTCCCAGCCAGTCTCCCATGCATGTACTTGCCCACCCTAAAGCTGCATAGCAGCTGCAACTTGACAAGGGTAAGCACATTCAGCTTAGAATGGCAGTTGACATGCAGATGTCACATGTGCGCGTCTTTCCAAAAGGAATAAAATGGATAGGGAAAATTTAGATTTTAAAAACAAAAATCTAAAAATCCAAATGACAATAGCAGCAGCCGCCAAAATGTCTATGGAACTGGGGATTCACAGCCAGCAACCCATGCCGGTACTTGCCCTGCCTCAAGCTGTGTAGCGGCTGCAATCTGACGATGGCAGGCAAATTCAGCTTAGAATGGCCTTTGATGTGCAGAATTCACATGTGCACGTCTTTTCAAAAGGAATAAAATGGGGAGGGAAAGGATAGATATTAAAAACAAAAATCCAAAAATCCAAATGACAATAGCAGCAGCAGCCAAAATGTCAATGGAACTTAGCATTCCCAGATGTTCTCCCATGCCGGTACTTGACCAGCCTCAAGGTGCGTAGCATCTGCAATCTGACACGGACAGGAACATTCAGCTTAGAATGACCGTTGACATACAGATGCCACATGTGTGCGTCTTTTCAAAAGGAATAAAATGGGGAGGGATAGGTTAGAGTTTAAAAACAAAAATTTAAATAACAATTGCAGCAGCCAAAATGTTTTTGGAACAGGGTATTCCCAGCCAGCCACCCATGCTGGTACTTGCCCAACCTCAAAATGTGTAGCTGCTGCAATCTGACAAGGGAAGGCACATTCAGCTTAGAATGGCCGTTGACCTGCAGATGTCACATGTGCGCGTCTTTTCAAAAGTAATAAAATGGGGAGGGAAAGGTTTGATTTTAAAAACAAAAATTCAAAAATCCAAATGACAATAGCAGCAGCCAAAATGTCAATGGAACAGGGGACTCCAAGCCAGTCACCCATGCTGGTACTTGCCCAACCTCAAGCTGCGTAGCAGCTGCGATCTGACAAGGGAAGGCACATTCAGCTTAGAATGGCCGTTGACCTGCAGATGTCACATGTGCGCGTCTTTTCAAAAGGAATAAAATGGGGAGGGAAAGGTTAGATTTTAAAAACAAAAATCCAAATGACATTACCAGCAGCCAAAATATCAACGGAATTGGGGATTCCCAGCCAGTCACCCATGCCGGTACTTGCCCAGCTTCAATCTGCATAGCAGCTGCGCTCTGATGAGTGAAGGCACATTCAGCTCAGAATGGCCGTTGTTGAGCAAATGTCACATGTGCGTGTGACACCCCAGAGGTCTGGTTGCCACAGTAACAGAGATATTATGTCTGAGAGCAAGTGGGAGGTTTCTCTGGTCAGGAGCCCTAAGCATGCAACACTGCCTGCCCAGACCGGGGAGGGGAGGAATCTGCCCTTATAAACTGGGTCTGGGGTAGGATTAGGTGAGACAGAGACAGAGCCTGCAGAACAAGCAGAGCAGTCAGAGCCTAGAGTGAAGCTGCAGACACAGGAAAAGATACATCAGGAGCTCTGTAGGAGCAGAGGCAGAAGGCCAGGGGCTGTGAACAGAGATATAGCTCGCCCTGGCTGAAGTTACTAAAACTGGACACAGGAGTCCGAGGCTGTGGGGACTGATATATACCCAGCAGCAGAAACCAGCCGGCAGGGGATTCCAGGTCCTCTGGCCATAGAAGCCCAGAGGCTCAGTCACAAAGAAGGGACCAGTGCTGCCATCCAGGAGCGGAGGCTAACAGAAGGCCCCAAGTCTCCAGCCATACGGGTGAGCACCACACGGTATACTCAGGGACGTGGGCTACTTGGAACCGCTGACAGCAAGGTAGCCAGGAAGAGTGCAGATAAATGGGGAGGCCTACAACTCCACCTGGCCAGGGGAACTCCTGCTTGCTTGCAGACTGACCAGGCCCCTTATACTTGCCAGTACTCCCGGGAGGGTCTGCCTTGTACCATCAGTAAAGACCCTGAACTGCACCTCACGTCTCTGTGATTCCTTGCCGCACCAGCACCATTAGCACTGGGACCCTCACACCATCACTCCCATCATCTCTCACATTAGCTACCCTGAGTCAATACTTCTCCCGTGGGGAGTTATCCCATACTCGGCTGCGCAAACAACATCAGCCTCAGCGGTCGGCAGCGCAGCGGCGGTCCCCACTGACCGCAATCCACGGGTAGCGTAGTCGGACATTTGCTATACATTAAGACTGCCACTGGTTTGACCACCCTGGGCACGGACCGGGTCGCCATCACACGGAGACTACAACCCCCAGCATTCTACAACAGGCCCGGTTCCGGGTTCCCCTGCACAACACAGGCCCAGGGGCCGCGTCAACTTTGGCGTAGTCGGCAGGATTTCGTGCCCGCAACCACCGGGTACTGCGTGCCTGAAAAAGAGACTTTTATACTTACCTGTGGTGAAGTTTCCCTCCGTCCGGCGTCGTTTCCCTCCATCCGGAGCCGATTCCCGCCATCAGACGCCATCTTGGACCGTTTCCCGCCGTCTTCTGCCTTCTTCCCGCCATCCGCAGCTGCTTCCCGCCTTCGGACGCCATCTTCGGGACGCCGCACGGGAAGAAGAGGGCCGTGGACGCCGAAAGCGCGCGAGATCCGAAGCTCCGCCCCACGCTCTGACGCTGCGCAAGGTCCTGGAAGGGAGGAAGAGCGACGCTGACGTCATCGGAGCGCGACGCCAGGTCCTCAACCCCGACGATCGACTGCGGAGCCGAGGCCTATGGAAGAAGAGCATCGCAAGGTAGGCCACGGTCCACTAGGGGGGAGGAGGATGCCGGATACCGAGGGGAGCTCCACTGCCACAGCCACCGCCAGTGCAACCGCTGCAGCAGTCATGCCATTCACCATGCCCTATATCCCGGGGGCAACCTGGCTACCCCAGTACTCAGGGGAGTCACATACTCTAAATGACTTTAGAGAAAGACTGGATAGCCTCTTCCAGGTGTACCCCCTCACAGAAGAGCAAAAAGTGAGCATCCTGGTGGCCCAATTAATCGGGGCAGCCCAAAGGGAGGTAAAGTCCTGGCCACCTGGGAGGAAGAGGACTGTCAGAGAAATACTAGCCCGGCTGAAAGACACATTTGATACCCGCACCTCAGCCGAAATAAAGCTCAGATTTTACGGGTGTAAACAGCGGGCACATGAGAGTATAAGAGACTATGCTCTAAACCTACAAGAGGCCCTGAGAGCCATTAAGCAGGCAGACCCTGGCAGCGTGGGAAATGAAGATAAGCTGTTGACTGAACAATTTATTGAGGGTCTACTGTGCAATGCCCACCGAACCCAGTTGCGGGCAATGGCCTTACAGGACCCTGACCTGGACTTTGCACAGTTCAAGGACAGAGCCATCCGGGTGCTCCGAGAACCGGCACCAGGTGGCGCTGTGACCCACAGGCGCCCTGCTATCACTTACCACCAGGAGACGGCGCCCTTGTCTGCAGGGCCTGTGGGAGCTGATGCGCAGGCTTTGAACAATAACCCGGCAACAGACCTGCACCATCAGGTCCAAGAGCTGACTAAGAGCATTGCCACGCTAACCAGAACTGTGCAGTCTTTACAGGTCTCTTCTCCAGGAAAGATCCAGCTGGAATCCGGACCGGAGGACGTCCCGTGGCACCGACTGAGGAGGACCCCACAGGCCAGAGGAAGACCCAGCGGCAGATACAACAAGGACGGACGACCCATCTGCCACCGCTGCAATCAACCCGGACATGTGGCAAGGTACTGTCATTTAAACGGGCACAACCTGGGGTAGAGGGCCAACCCCCAGGCATAAGACCATCAGGCCCATCAAACTGGCGTGATAAATACGTAGGGGGACGTCCAATCTTGCCTGTGGTACTGGATGGCATTCCTATGAGTGCCCTACTAGACAATGGGTCACAGGTGACCACCATCCCGTACGTGCTCTTTAAACAGTACTGGAATGACTCGGACATAACCCGCTACCCAGATGACGACCTGAGTATCATCGCCAGCAATGGTCAGCCCGTGCCGCAGGTGGGATTCAAAGAGGTGATCATTAAGATTGGTAAAGTCGAACTGGCGGCACAAGGACTGATTATAGCGGACATAGACCGTAATGAGAGTCACCCTAGAATAACCTTGGGAACTAATGTGATTGAAAATTGTCTTGCAGAGGTGATTCTCATTTTACAGCAGGTTGCCAAGAACGCCAGTTCCGGCCAGCAGCGTGTGCTCCAAAAAGAGATCCGGGCACTGATGAAGCGGCAACAGGTGGAACTATCTGGTGGTGAGATAGGTAGCGTGAGAATGTGTGACCCGTTCCCTATTGCCATGCCCCCAAAAAGTGAGATGATGATTTGGTGCCGGGCAGCTATTGGTCTAAGAGGTAGAGACTACCAAGCAATGGTAGGACCCGTCTACTCAGACAGTAGGCCCACCATTTTGACAGCACGGGGGGTGGTCGATGTACGCCATGGGAGGGTGCCCGTTCGCATCATAAATATCGGGGAGAGAGAAGTACACCTGCCCCGGTATGCCACGCTAGCCAAATTGTTCACCATCAACCAGAGCTCTGTACAGGCCGTGGAACCCTTGCCTCCATCTCAACCAGAGGAAGGTAACGGCTCTAAGAAACCAATGGAGGACTAGTGTCAGCAACTACATTTGGGTACTGACTCCACTCCCTCACACCAGAAACAGGGAGTCTATCGGGTGGTTCGAGAGTACGAGAGAGTGTTTAGTAAACACCCGCTAGACTTCGGGCGAGTAAAGGGGGTAGAACACCACATCCCCACGGGAGACCATCCTCCCATAAAGGAGAGATACCGACCCGTTCCCCTGGCACAACCAACACGCCAATTGGATGCTTAGAGACATGAAGGAGGCTGGGGTAATCAGGGACAGCTGTAGCCCCTGGGTAGCTCCACTAGTCTTAGTGAAAAAGAAAGACAACACCATGAGAATGTGTGTAGACTACAGGAAGGTCAACCGTATCACACACAAAGATGCGTACCCGTTACCAAGGATAGAAGAGTCCTTAGCTGCATTAAAATCTGCTAACTTCTTCTATACTTTGGATCTCACTAGCGGGTACTGGCAGGTTCCTGTAGCAGAGACGGACCGGGAGAAGACCGCATTCACCACCCCGATGGGTCTCAGCGAATTTAACTGTATGCCGTTCGGGCTCTGCAACACACCAGGAACCTTCCAACGGTTGATGGAATGCTGTCTGGGACACCGGAAATTCGAGACGGTCCTGTTATATCTGGACGATGTCATCGTCTATTTCAAGACCTACGAGGACCACCTGAAACACCTGGCAGAAGTGTTTGAAGCTCTGGCAAACTACGGCCTAAAGGTGAAACCCTCCAAGTGTCACCTCCTGAAACCAAAGGTGCAATACCTGGGACACGTGGTGAGTGCTGACGGAGTGGCTCCTGACCCTGATAAGATCACCGTGATTAAGGACTGGCCAAGACCCTCCAGCATAAAGGAAGTGCGGCAGTTCCTCGGGTTGGTAGGCTACTACCGAAGATTCATTCCCGGTTTCACCAAATTGGCAGCCCCTATGCAGGACCTCCTGATAGGTCAATCTCGGAAAGCCAAAAACCAGAAGCCGCCCTTTAGGTGGGAAATGCTGGAAGAGGAGTCCTTCTGCCAGCTGAAGATGGCCCTCACGGGGGATGAAATCCTGTCATATCCAGACTACAGCCAGCCCTTTATCCTCCACACGGACGCAAGCAACATCGGGTTAGGAGCCGTACTGTCCCAGATCCAGCAAGGGAAAGAACGGGTAATCGCTTACGCCAGCCGAAAGCTACAGCCCACGGAGAGGAACCCTGAGAATTATAGCTCATTCAAGCTGGAGTTCCTGGCAGTAGTGTGGGCAGTGACCGAACGTTTCAAGCATTACCTTGCCTCCTCCAAATTCACCGTGTACACAGATAACAACCCGTTGACACTGCCACGGGTGTGTCGCCACGAAGATCGTCACGCTTACACAGCCTGACTTCTCACAGCTGAGTTTTTGGTGCTTTGTGTTTTTCGGCAGTGAGGGAGTTAACTCTCTCTCTCTCTGTGCTAGACGAGGTCCAGCCTCGCCCAGCTGCAATCAATGTTGCTGTTGTGGGACTCCTTCAAATGCCTGCCGGTCTGTTAGGGAAGTGTCAGTGAAAGCATTTCATGCAGACTAACAGAGCAGATCGTGGTATTTGGAGTTTCAGAGTTAAGTGTATTTGGAGTGTTTTTTCCCTTCCTCGCTTTATCATTTATCTCCTTTCCCGTTGGTGTTCCCTCTGTTGTAGTTGTGTAGTTTTTGTATGCAATGTGGTTTTGGTTTTACCCTTGTACTGTCTCGTTCGTCTAAGTACTGAGTGTGGGCATATTATTACCTGTCCCCTTTTGTTGTGATCAGGGGTCCTTCTCAGGACTAGATTACTTAGGTGCAGGGATCCTCAGGAGGTAGGGGTTACGCTGGCGGCCTGGACCTCTGTACCTTTAACAGTACCTCCAGGTAGAGGGATTAGTCAGGGCCCCAGCTTAGGGTCAGCTTAGGCCCCCTACCTCCAGTACACAGAGACAGCGTGACATTTTCACCGACCACTTAGATTTTCTCCAGCTACCATGGATCCAGTAGTCGGTCTAGCTCGGCAGTTGCAGAGTTTGTCCATGGAGCTGGCGGACGTTAGGTCCAAGGTTTTGAATCCTCAGGAGGAAGCCGGACCAGAACCTAAAGTAGCTCTCCCTGACAGGTTCACTGGGGGCCGGGACAAGCTTTTTGTTTTCCGGGAGGCGTGCAAGTTGTACTTTCGGCTGCAGCCTCGGTCATCGGGGAGTGAAGAACAAAGGGTGGGAATTGTCATCTCGCTCCTACAAGGGGACCCACAATCTTGGGCGTTCTCTCTTCCCCCGGGCTCCCCGGCTCTCCAGTCAGTGGATAGGTTTTTTGCTGCTCTGGGTCTTGTATATGATGACCCGGATCGGATCTCCCTTGCTGAATCTAAATTACGTAGGATCCAGCAGGGAGATCGTCCGGCGGAGGAATTCTGTTTGGAGTTCCCTAGGTGGGCCACTGACACCCAGTGGAATGATCCGGCTCTTAGGAGCCAGTTTTGTCAAGGTTTATCCAACAAATTACAGGATGTGTTGGCACAGTATGACTCTCCCGCGTCACTGGAAGCCGCTATGGCCCTTGCTATTCGCATTGACAGACGGCTTCGGGAGAGGTGCGGGATAACTCCACCCCCTGTGATGACTCCACCTCCTACAAGGTCCCCTCATATGGTTGTTCCCCTGGTCAGTCCGGAGGAGCCTATGCAATTAGGAGGGGCATCATTTCGGGGGAGGGGACCGGTGGTGCGCCATAAGACAGGAAGGTGTTTCTTCTGCGGGAGAAAGGGACATTTTATTGGGGGGTGTCCATCCCGTCCCTTGCAGTGTGAAGAGTCGTCGGAAAACTGTTGATCCCAGGTTGTGTGGTGGACGGCAATCTGGGAGTAGGTATTTCGTCCCTAGGTTCGTCTCAGTTTCTCGTTCCGGCGGAGGTGGTGGTGGGTACGAGAACTGAGAGGATATCTGTTCTTCTGGATAGTGGGGCCGGGGCTAATCTGGTGGATGCTCGGTTTGCCCGGGTTCAAGGTATGTGATTGAGTGAGTTGGCTAAACCCATCCCCATATTCTCGATCGATGCCAGGCCTCTCGGTCAGGGAAGTTTTTTGCAAGCTGTGCATAACGTAAAACTTCAAGTGGGGGCGATACATAAGGAACTGTTGTCTTGCTACGTGTTGGAGGGTCTTCCCACTCCTATAGTGTTGGGCCTTCCTTTGTGAACTAAGCATAACCCTGTTAATAATTGGCAATCCAGAGAGATAAGCCAATGGAGTAAATTCTGTAATAAAAACTGCATGAATACGGTCATCGGTGCGGTTACTCCTAGGGTCTTACCTCCATTTCTGGGGACTTTGAGGATGTATTCTCGGAGAAAGGGTGTCAGGAACTACCTCCTCATCGCGAGTATGACTGTTCTGTAAAACTGCTCCCTGAGGCCAAGTTACCTAAAGTTAGGTTGTATAACATTTCTGGTCCTGAGAGGCAGGCCATGAAGGATTATATTTCAGAAAGTCTGGCTAAGGGACATATTAGACCTTCATCTTCACCGGTGGCCGCGGGGTTCTTCTTTGTTAAGAAGAAATATGGAGGCCTACGCCCTTGCCTGGATTTCCGTGAACTTAATCGGATTACGGTCCGAGATCCGTATCCGCTCCCACTTATTCCCGATCTCTTTAATCAGATCGTGAGCGCCAAATGGTTCTCTAAGTTGGATCTCAGGGGGGCGTACAATCTGATTAGGATGAAGGAGGGGGATGAGTGGAAGACGGCGTTTAACACTCCGGAGGGGCATTATGAGAACCTTGTCATGCCATTTGGTCTGACTAATGCCCCGGCGGTGTTCCAACACTTTGTTAATGACATTTTTTGCCGCCTGGTGGGACAGTTTGTTGTCATATATCTGGATGATATCTTAATTTACTCGCCGGATCTGGTCTTTCATCAGGAGCACGTTAGGCAGGTGTTACAGATCTTGCGGGATAATAAACTGTATGCCAAATGGGAAAAGTGTGTGTTCGCCGTACAGGAACTCCAGTTTTTAGGCTTCCTGGTTTCAGCGTCCGGTTTTCGTATGGACCTTGGGAAAGTGCGGGCAGTTCCTGAGTGGGATCGGCCAGAGAATCTTAAGGCACGACAACGTTTCCTGGGGTTTGCTAATTATTACCGGAAGTTCATTCGTAATTAGTGTTGAGCCACCCCCGTAGTGTTCGAGTTCGGTTCGGTTCGTCGAACACCCGTGTGTTCGCCGAACTGTTCATTGAACTGTTCGTCGAACACCTTCGAACACCGTTAAAACCAATGGCAGGCAAACAAAAACACATAGAAACACATAGAAAACACCTTCAAAGGTGTCCAAAAGCTGACAAACTGCTCAGAAGACACAACTAACACATGGAAAAGTGACAAGTACATATAGTCATGCGAAAAGAAAAGAGGTGGAGGAGTAAAAGGAGGGGGAGACACAGATATAGGCATGTCATGCCCTTCTAAAATCCAAAAAGTGAGAAGCCGACACGTTCAGTCCGCTCCTGCCCGTGCCACCTCCGTGACACCGGGTTTGTGTCAGAGCTGCGGTGAACCCTGACGGCCAGCCCCCCTCTCCCAATACTGGTGCCTGTCCGCTGGTGGGTCGAGCGAGCCCCCCTGTGGTGGAGGCAGCTCTAAGCTTTTTAATTTAAATTGTCTCTCTAATTTGAATGAATACACTTTAAATCAATTTACAAGGATCTATTGGAGGGCAAGTCTCATGCCAGCAGCCGCGTAATTCCAGCTCCAGTAGCGTCTACTAAAGCTGCTGCAGTTAAAAAGCTTTTATAAGGATCGAGCTCGGCTGTCCACCGCAAGGCATCCTACTGCCAGTCCCAGCCCCTATGCCTTGGGGTGCCTCCTGATGCTCTTCACTGAGTATCCCGTGGTCCCGAAGCATTTCCTTTGAAAAAATTAAGTGTCCAAACTACAGGTGGTGTAGCTTGCTTAACAGCCGGGATAATCCGCTGACTAGCAGACACTGCTACTAGGCACAAAGTATTTCCTGGGCTAGATGCAGTTAAAAATTTGTAATTAGATACTCTCGTTGGATGCTGAGAAAGCATTCCATAGAGTCTCCTGGCACGCCATATATGATTCTCTTAAAAAGCTTGGGGTAGGGGTCTAGGAGACCCTTTTATAGCCAAAATCACGGCCCTGTATCACAATACGTCACCTAGGCTGAAGATAAATGGAACTGTAGCACCCTGAAGGCTCAGTTGCTACAGAGGTATTGCACCTCACCCAGAGGTGTGATATCTCACTCTCAGGTAAGGATGGAGTGTGGATCAGGACCCGACACCTGCATGCATTACACCACATTGCCGTGGGGCAGGGCGACCAATATGCCTCTGAGATGGGCACGACAGTCCCTGTCCCTGGCTGGAGTGGGGGGAGGGAACACTGAGGAAGGGGAACCCTGTAGTGCAGGAGCAGGGAGGAAGCAGTTCCTGGGTGCATTGAGAAGGGAGTATAAAAGGTGGGCACCATCTTAGTTCAGTGCAGAGAAGTCTAAGCAGAAGTGGCAGGGAGCAGGGGCTCTGCATGAGCTCTGCTCCGGAGGCAGGCCTAGTAACAGAAGCCTAGGCCTGGAAGAGGAAGAAGGAAGGAAGAGGAGCGGAGAAGGCTCCAGGAACGAGGAATGAAGGGATCCCAGGGGTGCGGACGGGCGAGTCGCCACCGCACGCCCGAATCCACCTGCGTGGAGGGGTCAGGCCAAAGGGGGAGACCGGTCCCCGAAACTAGTGGAGGCAGGAAACGACCCTCAGCTAGAAACCGGAGGCTGTGACATTTTATGTGGCGCAGCCCCTCGCTGCACTCGCTAGGAAGGCATCACATAGGGTCAGGGAAACTGGCGCCAAGTTTACCAAGAGGAGGCCCGAGGCAGCAGGACAGAAGGGTTGGTAAGAAAGGCCAGACAAAGGACAGACAAAGGGGGTACTGTGAAGCACTCCAAAGTTATCTGGGAGTTGTCTGAGCCCCTCACCTGATGAGCACAGTACGACGTGGGCAGCCGTTACCTGCAGACGTGGTCTGGATAATAAGAACTGTGAGTAAAGGCCCTGGACTGCATCACTGACTCAGTGTCGTTACTGCTGCTGCCCTGCACAATCACCCCCATCCTCCGCATACACTGCCCTGAGGCTATACTCCTCCCGTGGGGAGTTATGCTACGCTCTGCTGCACCCACAACAACAGCCTCAGCGGTCTGCCCTGCAGCGGCGGTTCACTCTGACCGCAATCCACGGGTGGCGTAGTCGGACATTTAAACATCAAAACCGCATAAATAGTTCCGCCACTGGTTTGACCACCCTGAGCCACGGAACCGGGTCACCGCCACGAAGACTACAACCACCAGCATCCACCAAAAAGGGTCCGGCTCCGGGTGTCCCAAGGCCCAGGGGGTGCATCAGAACATTTTCATCACCTTTCACAATCACCAATGGGACAAGGCAGGGATGTCCTCTGTCCCCTCTCTTATACATCCTAGTGACGGAGCACCTGCTCTCATCAATTCGCCATAACCCCAATATTAGGTGGATTGAGGTGGGAGGCACCGAGTACAAGTGCTCTCTATTTGCTGATGATGTCCTAGTATATATCACTCAATCACATATATCCATCCATGCTGTTATGGCTGAAATAGATCACTTTGTTACATGGTCAAATTTTAAAATCAATGCAGCGAAGTCTGAGGCCCTCGATGTCTCCCTCCCCAAATCCATATAGGATTCAATCCAGTCCAACTTTCCCTTTGCCTGGCCCTCACAGGGTATCAAATACTTAGGAATTCCTATTCATAGAGACCTCTCCCATCTAAGTTATCTTAATTTTGGGCCCTTTATTGAACAACTCCATACAGACCACGGTTGGCAAGTTAGAACTGTAAGATTCACTACGTGAACCACTGGTGTTTTGTGGAAAAGCACATGTACACTGTGTTCCAAATTAGTATGCAAAAAGTGTTTAGGAGTGATAAGGGAAGAATTTGTTTGTTTGTCAGTTAAACTCATTGATGGTGATGTGTGTCAGGGCTCTTTATATCACTGTAAGCAATTGCAGACACCTGTGCTAATTAGTTTGGCAGGTGTGTTCAATGAAAGGCAAGACTACTTAAGAAGGCTGTCTCACATTATTAAGCAGCCTACATTTTCTGCCAAAATGGGAAAGAAAAAGGATGTGTCGGCTGCTGAGAAGCAACAAATTGTGGAGTGTTTAGGTCAAGGCATGACTACAATCAACATTGTGCGATGATCAGGATGAAGTGTCTTGGCAATCAAGAAGTATGTAGCTGATTCACAGTACACATGTGTGCGTGCTGATAAGGGCAAATTGAGGACTCTTTCCTACAGGCAATTACGTCAGGTTAAAAGAGCAGCGGCAAAAAAGCCTTGTCATAGCAGCAGACAAGTTTTTGAAGCTGCTGGTGCCTCCAACGTCCCCCGAACAACAAGATGCAGGGTCCTTCAGAGGTTTGCAGCTGTGCATACGCCATCCTGTCGACCTCCTCTATCCACTTCACACAAGCAGAAATGGCTCCAGTGGGCCAAACATTACATGAAGACTGATTTCAAAACTGTTTTGTTCACGGATGAGTGCCGTGCAGCGCTCGATGGTCCAGATGGATGGAGTGGAGGATGGCTGGTTGATGGACACCCCACGCAAACACAGCTACAGCGCCAACAAGGAGGAGGTGGAGTAATGTTTTGGGCTGGAATCATGGGGAGAGAGATTGTCGGCCCCTTTAGGATCCCTGAAGGCACTAAAGATGAACTCCATAATGTATGTGGATTTTCTCAAACAGCAGTTCCTGCCATGGTTCAAGAAGAAGAACCGTGTATTTCACAGCAAGATCATTTTTTTGCATGATAATGCACCATCTCATGCTGCACATAAAACATCTGCATCTCTGGCTGATATGGGCATAAAAGGGGACAAACTTATGGTGTGACCCCCATTCTCCCCTGACCTCTACCCGATTCAGAACCTCTGGATCATCATCAAAAGGAGTGTCTATGATGGCAGGAGGCAGTTCACATCTAAGCAACAGCTCTGGGAGGGTATTCTGTCCTCATGCAAAACAATTGAAGCAGAAACCATCCAAAACCTGACAAATTCAATGGACGAGAGAGTTCAGAAGCTCCTTTCAAACAAGGGGTCCTATGTGAAAATGTTACATCACCTAGAATAAAGTTTTGAGTTGAAAACTGTTTGATTTCAGTTTCTAATAACCTGCTAATGCTTATAATTTCAAAAATGACCATTTTTTTGGTCTTTATTAAAGTGAAAAGGTTGATCGAAAAGTTTGGGGGATCTAAGAGTGTGGCAACCCAGTAGTCATGACGACTTCGAATTCTGACAATATGAGGGTCATGTTGCAGGTAGTGCAGCAAGAAGGCACTTATGTGTCTTGCGCATCTCGGAGCCCCAAAATTATTTTCCGGGCTAGATGCAGCTAAAAATTATTATTAATTTTAAATCTGGTGGAGCTTAGTATAGATGGCCTAATAGGATCAGTGCTGCACACTGCTACAAAGCCCAAATTATTTTCCAGTCAAGATACAGATAAACATGATTAGTAATTTTAAATCTGGTGGAGCTTATTATAGATGGCCTAATAGAATCAGTGCTGCACACTGCTACAAAGCCCAATTTATTTTCCAGCCAAGATACAGATAAACATGATTAGTAATTTGAAAGCTTAAAACGGTTGGTAGGGTGATTTTAACCAATCATCAAGCTTTTACTCTCCCCAGTATGATACAGGGGTAGAAAAGTCGTTTCGGATCCATGATTTGTTCATCTTTATGAACGTCAGTCTGTCTACATTATCAGTGGAGAGCCGAGTGCGCTTATCTGTCAGCACACCACCAGCAGCGCTGAACACACGTTCAGACAGAACGCTGGCTGTGGGGCATGACAAGATCTCCAAGGCGTAAGTGGCTAGCTCTGGCCATTTATCCAGATTGGAAGCCCAAAAGGAGCAAGGGTCCAGTGACACAGTCATGGCTTCAATGTTTACTTGGAGATACTCCTGTACCATCGTCTCTAGGCGTTGACTATGTGGCAGACTTCTTGTCTCCTGTGGCCTTGCAAAGGATGGGCTAAAAAAGTGGTGAAATGATTCCGCAAAATTGATTTTACCAGCAGATACTGTGGTTCTGTTACGGTTTGAGTGCTGAACACTTGACGGTCCCACGGTTGGCAAGTTGGAACTGTGAGATTCACTACGTGCACCATTGGTGTTTTGTGGAAAAGCACATGTAAGATTCTGCAACAGTCTCTGCTGATACTCCTGCATGCGTGCATCCCTTTCTATGGCAGGAATAATTTCTGCAAATTTACTTTTGTACCGGGGATCTAACAGTGTGGCAACCCATTAGTCAGGATTATTTCTAATTCTCACAATTCGAGGGTCATGTTGCAGGTAGTGCAGCAAGAAGGCACTCATGTGTGTTGCGCATCCAGGAGCACCAAGTCCCTGTTGTGTTGGTGGCGAGGTAACAATCATGCTTCCTTCCTCTGTCCTCTCCCCCCAACCTCGCACAACAGAAATGTGATCAAGGTCTCCCTCATCTGTTGAGTCTTCCATCAGTTCGTCCTCCACTTCTTCCTGGGCTCCTGCACCTTCCTCACTAGTTTGACTGCAACCATGCGCCCTGGTAAAACCATCTCCCCCACCCTCACATGCCTGCCGCCTTGGTGCTGCCGACCGTCTGGACCTTGCAGATGTTAGCCCTTCCGCATACAACTCCTCCTCTACTTCCTCCACCTCCTCTTGTACCACCACCTGACTCCGAATTCTGTTTAACATGTGCTCCAGCATGTAAATCACCAGAATAGTCATGCTGATAATGGCATCGTCAGCACTAAACATCTTCGTCGCCATTTCAAAACTGTGCAGAAGGGTGCATAGGTCCCTGATCTGAGACCACTCCTCCAGCGTGATTTGCCAAACCTCTGGATCTCGTTGGCCCAGGCTATACGTCAGAACGTATTGCACCAGGGCTTGTCGGTTCTGCCACAGTCGCTGCAAAATGTGCAGAGTTGAATTTCACCGGGTAGGCACATCGCATTTTAGCCGGTGAAGTGGCAGGCCCAACGACTTCTGTAGAGATGTAAGTCGCTGAGCTGCGGGATGCGAACGGCGGAAGTGAGCACACAGCGACCGTGCCCTCTGCAGAAGGCCATCTAGTCTGGGATAGTGGGCTAAAAATTGCTGGACAACAAGGTTCAACACGTGAGCCATACATGGCACGTGTGTGACATTGCCCCGGCGAAGGGCCGCACCCAGGTTTGCAGCATTGTCGCACACGGCCTTCCCTGGTTTCAGGTCCAGTGGAGACAACCATTCATGAAATTGGTTCTCCAGAGCTGACCACAACTCCTCAGCTGTGTGACTCACATTTCCCAGACATTTCAAAGTAAAAACCGCCTGATGACGTTGAGCCCTACTGCCAGCATAGTAAGGAGGTGTGCAGGATCCCTTCTGCGCAGTTAGAAAGCTTGTGGCATGACCAGACAGGCTTTGGGTGCAGGTTGAAGACCGAGAGGAGGTTGAGGAGGCAGAAGCAGTGGAGGAACTTTGACATAAAGAGGATTGACGCACAACTCATGGGGACGGCAAGACTTGGACAGCAGCCCCTTGTCCTGCTGTCACCATAGTTACCCAGTGCCCAGTCAGCGACATGTAACGCCCCTGTCCATGCCTACTTGTCCAAGTGTCTGTGGTGAAATGCACCCTGTCACACACAGAGTTTCTCAAAGAAGCGGTGATGTTGTGTGCGACATGCTGGTGGAGCGCAGGCACACCTTTCTTTGAGAAGTAGTGCCGACTGGGCATCTGGTACTGGGGCACTGCGACGGACATAAGGTCTCGAAAATCCTCTGTGTCCACCAGGCGGAAAGGCAGCATTTCTGTAGCCAAGAGCTTGCAGATGGTGAAATTCAACCTCTTAGCTTTCTCATGGCTAGGAGGAAATGGTCTTTTACTTGTCCACATCTGAGGGACCGAGGGCTGGCTATTGTGCTTAGACGGGATTGATAAGGGTGTCCCCGGCAAACTGCCCGTCTGTGAGGAAGATGCAGGCGGACATGTTAGGTTGCCTTGATCCAAAGGTGGTGCTATCGATGTCGGACAGCGCTCAACACCAGCTGGTGTTACCACCTCCAAAGAAAATGATGACCTGCCAATCACGCTGGCTGTTGCGGGTAAAGAGGTGGCAGGTCTGCGCCCCAAAACAGGTGTGACTGCTGTCCCCCCAGTCACAGAGGATGAAGAGGCCGCGGATGCACAAGATATGGCAGACGGTGGCTGGCCCGGCCGGCTAGGCCGCATTGTAGCACACTGAGCTTCCCACTGCAACTTATGCTTCATGTTCATGTGCCGGTTCATGCATGAAGTACTCAAACTATGTATTTTTTGGCCTCTACTTAGCTTTTGCTGACAAATGTTACAGATAACACGAGTTGGGTCATCTTTATCGATCTGAAAAAATGCCCAGGCTTTGCAAGGCTTAGCACCCATGCGACCTGAAGAGCCACCACGACTTGTTGTGAGAGGCAGAGTTGTGTTTGAGGATGCAGTTGTTGACGTGCTTCCAGTACTACGTCTCTGTCCAGGAAGGCGCAACCTGACCTCGTCGTCACTAGCATCTTCCTCCACCTCCTCTGCTGACCTCATCTCTTGGCTGACTGTGACTCATACTCAGACGGGCAGCTGGAAATTTGGGAGCTGTGAGGAAGCAAGTGCGATTGGGGTGACACCTTTGAGGACTGGAGTATTTGTGATGTTGAAGTTGATGTGGAGGAGAGCCCACTTAAATGAGCACTTGATATCCGTTGAAGCACCTGCTCTTTTTGTGCCTCATCTGGAATTTGTAGCGATTGGCGTGG
Source organism: Phyllobates terribilis (assembly GCF_046119375.1). NCBI lineage: Eukaryota > Metazoa > Chordata > Amphibia > Anura > Dendrobatidae > Phyllobates > Phyllobates terribilis. Next base: position 83,797 of record NW_027363261.1, read on the forward strand.
CCGTAAGAAAGGGATCTTATCACATTGTCCGCTAAAAGAAGTAGACATTTTAGTTTGGCTGGAAGATGGTCTTTCTTCTGCAGATGTTACTGTTGCTTTAACACCTACCCCAAGGACACAACCTTTTTTCCCCTTCCCAACACGCCTATTCCCCTTTCCACCAGCATCAGGCCTTTTTCCACTCATATTGGTGGTTAACTAATTCACAACTCTGGAGTTGTTTGCACAAAAAAACAATGGATGGGAACCGAGCAGAGCTGAGTGGCCAAACTGTAGTATTAGGCCAAAACTATTGGCTGGGTTAGATGCAGAAAAAAATTATATTCAATTTGCAACCTGATGGAGGTTAGTATAGATGGACTAATAGTACAACTCCCACACACAGCTAGAAGCCCAAATATTTTTTCAGAGGTAGAAGCAGAAAAAAATTGTATTCAGTTTGCAACCTGATTGAGGTCAGTATAGATGGACTAATAGAACAAGTCCTACACACAGCTAGAAGCCCAAATATTTTTTCAGAGGTAGATGCAGAAAAAAATTATATTCAGTTTGCAACCTGATGGAGGTCAGTATAGATGGACTAAAAGAACAAATCCCACACACAGCTAGAAGCCCAAATATTTTTTCAGAGGTAGATGCAGAAAAAAAATATATTCAGTTTGCAACCTGATGGAGGTCAGTATAGATGGACTAATAGAGAAAGTCCCACACACTGCTAGAAGGCCAAATATTTTTTCAGAGCTAGATGCAGACAAAAAATTATTTTGAATTTGCAACCTGATGGAGGTCAGTATAGGTGGACTAATAGAACAAGTCCCATACACTGCTAGAAGGCCAAATATTTTTTCAGAGGTAGATGCAGAAAAAAGATATATTCAGTTTGCAACCTGATGGAGGTCTGTATAGATGGATTAATAGAACAAATCCCACACACAGCTAGAAGCCCAATATTTTTTCAGAGGTAAATGCAGAAAAAAAATATATTCAGTTTGCAACCTGATGGAGGTCAGTATAGATGGACTAATAGAGAAAGTTCCACATACTGCTAGAAGGCCAAATATTTTTTCAGAGCTAGATGCAGATATAAATTATTTTTAATTTGCAACCTGATGGAGGTCAGTATAGATGGACTAATAGAGAAAGTCCCACACACTGCTAGAAGGCCAAATATTTTTTCAGAGCTAGATGCAGAAAAAAATTATATTCAGTTTGCAACCTGATGGAGGTCAGTATAGATGGACTAATAGAGAAAGTCCCACACACTGTTAGAAGGCCAAATATTTTTTCAGAGCTAGATGCAGACAAAAAAATTATTTTTAATTTGCAACCTGATGGAGGTCAAAATAGATGGACTAATAGAGAAAGTCCCACACACAGCTAGAAGGCCAAATATTTTTTCAGAGGTAGATGCAGATAAAAATTATTTTTAATTTGCAGCCTGATGGAGGTCAGTTTAGATGGACTAATAGAGAAAGTCCCACACACAGCTAGAAGGCCAAATATTTTTTCAGAGGTAGATGCAGATAAAAATTATTTTTAATTTGCAGCCTGATGGAGGTCAGTATAGATGGACTAATAGAGAAAGTCCCACACACTGCTAGAAGGCCAAATATTTTTTCAGAGCTAGATGCAGATATAAATTATTTTTAATTTGCAACCTGATGGAGGTCAGTATAGATGGACTAATAGAGAAAGTCCCACACAATGTGTAGCGTCGGCGTCCCTGCCCTCTGCTAGGCAGGGACGCTGTTCCCCTCACCTCTCTGCTCCGAGCCCGGCGTCCTCCTCCCGCTCTGCTGGTAGCGTGTGCTCCTTCCCGGCCATTGTGCTTAGGGCGCGCGCGCGCTCCCTCCCTCTTAAAGGGGCCGCGCGCGCCGTCCTAAGGAGTCCCCGGCCAATGGCCGGAGGACTTCATCATATATAAGGCACCTCCTCCAAAATGGAGGTGCCCGAGCAATGTTGTTGCACTGTTCACTACTCTGCTTCAGCCCTCAGGTCCCGTTGCCAGTTACCTGTCAGTTACCTGCCTGATTCCTGCCAGAGTCCTGCCAGTTTGCTGTCTGCTTCCTGCCTGTTATTCCTGCTACCTGCCTGCTTGCCAGAGGTCCGACGGTCTGCCTTACTACACCTGTCAGTCTGTCTAAGGACCAGCTTGCCCGCTCACCTGGGAGCGCACATCAGCTACCTGCCTGCTTGCCAGAGGTCCGACGGTCAGCCCTACTACTCCTGTCTGTCTGTCTATGGACCAGCTTGCCCGCTCACCTGGGAGCGCACTCCTGCTACCTGCCTGCTAGCCTACCTGGAGGCTCCGCCGTCACGTGCTGTGACCACCTGCCATTCCAGAGACTCCTGCCCGCTCACCTGGGAGCGCACGCCTGTTACCTGCCCGCTAGCCTACCTGGAGGCTCCGCCGTCACGTGCTGTGACCACCTGCCATTCCAGAGACTCTCGCTTGCTCACCTGGGAGCATACATCAACCATCTGCCTGCTAGCCTACCTGGAGGCTCTGCCATCACAGGTCGTACCTACCCTTTACCCAGAGACTGCCCCGGTCACTTGCCGTGACCTCCTGCCCGTTCATTCAGAGACTGCCCCGGTCACTTGCCGTGACCTCCTGCCCGTTCATTCAGAGACTGCCCCGGTCACTTGCCGTGACCTTCTGCCCGTTCATTCAGAGACTGCCCCGGTCACTTGCCGTGACCTCCAGCCCGTTCACTCAGAGACTGTCCCGGTCACCTGCTGTGACTGCCTGCCCGTCTTCCCTGGTCGCCACCCGCTCCCTTACAAGGACCGCCCCCTTGTATAGTAGCTCAGAGGTTTCGCCTCCCAGACCCGTTACAGTTTGCTCGGGCCATGGAACCCGGTGGCACCCAAGCTCCCTCGCTCTTGGACCTGTGTCATGAACTGTCCCGTCAAAGGTCCCAACAGGAGTCCAACCTGGGTCACCTGCGGAATGTCAATACTCGTCTGGACACTCTGACTGCTCCACCAGCAACCTCCGCCAGTGCCATGTCTCGCAATCCGGCAGCTCCGCTGCCCACTAATACCATGATATCCTACCCCGGACCCCGGCTTTCTGCACCTCCTCGCTTCGGAGGCGACTCCGCCCAGGCTCGGGGCTTCATAAATCAGTGCACCCTGCACTTTGAACTATTGTCCCACCAGTTTAACTCCGACCGAGCCAAAATTGCATTCATCATGTCCCATCTCACCGGGGAGGCCCTGGCCTGGCTAAATCCTCTATGGGAGAGAGGAGACCCCCTGGTGTCCAACTTGCCTGCTTTCCTCACGGCTTTCCGGAAAGTCTTCGACGAACCCGGACGGAAGACCTCATCCGCATCATCACTGCTACGCCTCCGTCAGGAAAGTCTCACCGTGGGCCAATACGCCATACGATTCCGTACCCTTGCCTCGGAGCTGGCCTGGGATAACGACGCTCTGGTATCCGTCTTCTGGGAGGGTCTGTCCGGCCGTATTAAAGATGAACTTGCCGGTCGGGACATTCCTACCACTCTCGATGACTTAATAACTCTTGCCACCCGGATTGACCTACGGTTCCAGGAGCGTGCCAGAGAGGTCACCCGTGAGAGGAGGTTACCACGTCTAGCTTCTACTTTTCAGAAACCCGTCACTCCCTCCGTCTCTACCCAGGTACACTCTCCTGAGCCTATGCAGGTCGACCAGACCAAGATGGTCAAAACCCGTCAGGACTTACGCCGTGCCGAGGGGAGCTGCTTCTACTGTGGCAGTAAGGAGCACCGGATCCGTGCCTGCCCGGAGAGGTCGGGAAACGCCTGTGTCTAGGTTCGCTCAGAGAGGTCGACCTAGACAAGAATAAATCCTCTCCATCTCTGCTACTGTCAGTCTCAATCATCTGCGGGGAGAACCGTTATTTCGAACTAGCCCAACTTGACTCTGGAGCAGCCGGGAATCTTATTTCACAGTCCCTGGTAGAAAAATACCGCATTCCCACCAAACCTCTGCCTGCACCATTATCTGTCGCTGCTGTGGATGGGGGCCTCTTACCTCGTCCCATCCAACTCATCACCGAATCCATAACCCTGCAGGTGGGAATGCTGCATTCTGAGAGTATCTCTTTTCATGTTCTGCCTGGACTCTCTCACGCCCTCTTACTAGGTCTACCTTGGCTCCAGAGACATGCACCCGTGCTTGACTGGCAGACCAGAGAAGTCCTTTGCTGGGGACAGGACTGTCATAAGACTTGTTTGGTTCCTGTTCATCCCGTCCGTCCTTCTCCTACCCCAACTAATCTACCTGGACTTCCAATTCCCTATTGGTCATTTGCTGATGTCTTTAATAAAAAGGAGGCAGAGACATTACCCCCTCATAGACCATACGACTGTCCTATCGACCTGTTACCCGGTACTACTCCTCCCCGTGGGCGCATTTACCCATTGTCCGCTGCTGAGACCCGGTCGATGTCCGAATATATTGAGGAGAATTTGGCCAGGGGATTCATCCGGAAATCTACCTCCCCGGCGGGAGCAGGCTTCTTCTTCGTAAAAAAGAAGGACGGCTCTCTCCGTCCCTGTATTGACTATAGAGGCCTTAACCAGATCACGGTGAAGAATAAGTACCCCCTTCCGCTCATTCCAGAATTATTTGATCGCCTGAGGGGGGCTAGAGTCTTCACCAAACTTGACCTCCGTGGGGCGTACAACCTGGTCCGTATCCGTCAAGGGGATGAATGGAAGACTGCATTCAACACCCGGGACGGCCACTATGAATATCTGGTAATGCCCTTTGGTCTCTGTAACGCTCCTGCCGTCTTTCAAGAGTTGGTCAATGACATCTTCCGGGACCTTCTCTACTTCTGCGTTGTGGTGTACCTGGACGACATCTTGGTCTTCTCTCCGGATCTCCAGACTCACCGGAGGGACGTTCGTCAGGTCCTGCTCAGGCTCAGGCAGAATCACCTCTTCGCTAAATATGAGAAGTGCCTCTTTGAGCAGACCTCGCTTCCGTTTTTGGGCTACATTATTTCTCAGACCGGCCTACGAATGGATCCAGAGAAACTGTCTGCCATCGAGAAATGGCCCCGACCGGAGGGGTTGAAGGCCATTCAGCGGTTCCTGGGCTTCGCCAACTACTACAGCCTCTTCATACCACACTTCTCTTCCCGGACTGCCCCAATTTCCGCGCTCACCCGTAAGGGTACTAACCCCAAAGAGTGGCTGCCCGAAGCAGAGGAGGCCTTTCTTTCCTTAAAACAGGCCTTCTCTTCCGCCCCGGTGCTGCATCGTCCGGATGGCAACAAGCAGTTCTTCCTGGAGGTTGACGCTTCCTACTCTGGAGCCGGAGCTGTACTTACTCAAAAATCATCTTCCGGGAGGATGGTAACTTGCGGCTTCTTCTCCAAACTCTTCTCCTCTTCTGAGCGCAATTATTCCATAGGAGACCGAGAGTTATTGGCCATCAAGCTGGCATTGGAGGAGTGGCGTTACCTGCTCGAGGGGGCTCTTCATCCGGTAATAATTTACACTGACCACAAGAACTTGGCTTATCTCCAGCATGCCCAGAGACTTAACCCGCGCCAAGCCCGGTGGTCCTTGTTTTTTGCTCGCTTTGATTTCGTTCTACATTTTCGCCCGGCTGACAAGAACATCAAAGCGGACGCCTTGTCCCGATCCTTTCTGGTATCTGACCTCGAGGAAGAACCTAAACATATCATCGATCCCGCCAGAGTAATGCAGGTGGCTCCCGTGAGTCTAAATCGTCTTCCTCCTGGTAAAACGTTCGTATCGGTTCCTGATCGGGAGAAGATCCTACACTGGGGTCATTCGTCTAAACTAGCTGGCCACGCTGGTCAGAAAAAGACCCTCCAGCTTATTACACGGCACTACTGGTGGCCTAACCTGCACAAGGATGTAATAGACTTTGTTTCTGCCTGTGTGTCCTGCGCCCGCAACAAAGTTCCGAAACACCTGCCAGCCGGTCGCCTCCTTCCTCTGCCAGTACCTGCTGCCCCCTGGCAGCATATAGCGATGGACTTCATAACTGATCTGCCCGTTTCTGCCTGTTGTACGGTCATTTGGGTGGTCGCTGACCGCTTTTCCAAGATGGCTCACTTCATTCCCCTGCCAGGCCTCCCGTCTGCACCTGAGCTGGCTAAAGACTTTATCCGCCACATCTTCCGTCTTCATGGCCTGCCCCGTCACATCGTGTCGGATCGTGGGGTACAGTTCACTTCTCGTTTCTGGAGAGCCACTTGTAAATTGCTAGACGTCACCCTGGACTTCTCCTCCGCTTACCACCCACAGTCTAATGGTCAAGTGGAGCGGATCAATCAGAACCTGACCAGTTACCTCCGGCACTTCGTTAATGCCCACCATTCTGACTGGGTGGATCTCCTGCCATGGGTCGAATTCTCGTACAACAATCACGAGAGCGAATCTTCCTCCAAATCCCCGTTTTTTGTAGTCTTCGGTCAACATCCTCGGATCCCGTTTCCCGTCTCCACCTCGGTGGACAATCCGGCTGCGGAATCTCTTGTTAACAAATTTTCCTCCATATGGGAGAGTACCCGGTCCGCACTCCTTCTGTTATCCGAGCGTATGAAAAGACATGCAGACAAAAAACGTCTGGATCCTCCTCAATTCCGTCCTGGGGATAAAGTCTGGCTCTCGTCCAAGTATGTCCGGCTCAAGATTCCTTCCTATAAGTTAGGGCCTCGGTTCATCGGTCCTCTGGAGGTCATCAGTCAGATCAACCAGGTGGCCTATAAATTGAAACTCCCGGCCAACTTGCGGATCCTTAACTCCTTCCATGTATCTCTCCTCAAACCCGTGGTACTTAACTCTTTCTCCAAGTCTACAGGTACGCCTCCTGCTCCGGTTTCCGCTGAAAACGAATTTGAGGTAGAGAACATTCTGGCCACCAAAAGGGTAAGAGGGAAGACCTTTTTTCTAGTAGATTGGAAGGGGTTTGGTCCTGAAGAGAGAACATGGGAGCCCCGGGAGAACATCCATGCCCCTCTCATCCTTGCTAAATTTCTGTCTGGCCTAAAAAAGGGGGGGCCTAAAGGGGGGGGTACTGTAGCGTCGGCGTCCCTGCCCTCTGCTAGGCAGGGACGCTGTTTCCCTCTCCTCTCTGCTCCGAGCCCGGCGTCCTCCTCCCGCTCTGCTGGCAGCGCGCTCTCCTTCCCGGCCACTGTGCTTATGGCGCGCGCGCGCGCGCTCCCTGCCTCTTAAAGGGGCCGCGCGCGCCGTCCTAAGGAGTCCCCGGCCAATGGCCGGAGGACTTCATCATATATAAGGCACCTCCTCCAAAATGGAGGTGCCCGAGCAATGTTGTTGCACTGTTCACTACTCTGCTTCAGCCCTCAGGTCCCGTTGCCAGTTACCTGTCAGTTACCTGCCTGATTCCTGCCAGATTCCTGCCAGTTTGCTGTCTGCTTCCTGCCTGTTATTCCTGCTACCTGCCTGCTTGCCAGAGGTCCGACGGTCTGCCTTACTACACCTGTCAGTCTGTCTAAGGACCAGCCTGCCCGCTCACCTGGGAGCGCACATCAGCTACCTGCCTGCTTGCCAGAGGTCCGACGGTCAGCCCTACTACTCCTGTCTGTCTGTCTATGGACCAGCTTGCCCGCTCACCTGGGAGCGCACTCCTGCTACCTGCCTGCTAGCCTACCTGGAGGCTCCGCCGTCACGTGCTGTGACCACCTGCCATTCCAGAGACTCCTGCCCGCTCACCTGGGAGCGCACGCCTGTTACCTGCCCGCTAGCCTACCTGGAGGCTCCGCCGTCACGTGCTGTGACCACCTGCCATTCCAGAGACTCTCGCTTGCTCACCTGGGAGCATACATCAACCATCTGCCTGCTAGCCTACCTGGAGGCTCTGCTATCACAGGTCGTACCTACCCTTTACCCAGAGACTGCCCCGGTCACTTGCCGTGACCTCCTGCCCGTTCATTCAGAGACTGCCCCGGTCACTTGCCGTGACCTCCTGCCCGTTCATTCAGAGACTGCCCCGGTCACTTGCCGTGACCCCCTGCCCGTTCATTCAGAGACTGCCCCGGTCACTTGCCGTGACCTTCTGCCCGTTCATTCAGAGACTGCCCCGGTCACTTGCCGTGACCTCCAGCCCGTTCACTCAGAGACTGTCCCGGTCACCTGCTGTGACTGCCTGCCCGTCTTCCCTGGTCACCACCCGCTCCCTTACAAGGACCGCCCCCTTGTATAGTAGCTCAGAGGTTCCGCCTCCCAGACCCGTTACACAATGCTAGAAGGCCAAATATTTTTTCAGAGCTAGATGCAGAAAAAAATTATATTCAGTTTGCAACCTGATGGAGGTCAGTATAGATGGACTAATAGAACAAGTCCCACACACAGCTAGAAGCCCAAATATTTTTACAGAGGTAGATGCAGAAAAAATTATATTCAGTTTGCAACCTGATGGAGGTCTGTATAGATGGATTAATAGAACAAGTCCCACACACAGCTAGAAGCCCAATATTTTTCAGAGGTAGATGCAGAAAAAAAATATATTCAGTTTGCAACCTGATGGAGGTCAGTATAGATGGACTAATAGAGAAAGTCCCTCACACTGCTAGAAGGCCAAATATTTTTTCAGAGATAGATGCAGACAAAAAATTATTTTGAATTTGCAACCTGATGGAGGTCAGTATAGATGGACTAATAGAGAAAGTCCCACACACTGCTAGAAGGCCAAATATTTTTTCAGAGCTAGATGCAGACAAAAAATTATTTTTAATTTGCAACCTGATGGAGGTCAGTATAGATGGACTAATAGAGAAAGTCCCACACACACCTAGAAGGCCAAATATTTTTTCAGAGCTAGATGCAGAAAAAAATTATATTCAGTTTGCAACCTGATGGAGGTCAGTATAGATGGACTAATAGAACAAGTCCCACACACAGCTAGAAGGCCAAACAATTTTTCAGAGGTAGATGCAGATAAAAATTATTTTTAATTTGCAGCCTGATGGAGGTCAGTATAGATGGACTAATAGAGAAAGTCCCACACACTGCTAGAAGGCCAAATATTTTTTCAGAGCTAGATGCAGATATAAATTATTTTAATTTGCAACCTGATGGAGGTCAGTATAGATGGACTAATAGAGAAAGTCCCACACACTGCTAGAAGGCCAAATATTTTTTCAGAGCTAGATGCAGAAAAAAATTATATTCAGTTTGCAACCTGATGGAGGTCAGTATAGATGGGCTAATAGAACAAGTCCCACACACAGCTAGAAGCCCAATATTTTTTCAGAGGTAGATGCAGAAAAAAAATATATTCAGTTTGCAACCTGATGGAGGTCAGTATAGATGGACTAATAGAGAAAGTCCCACACACTGCTAGAAGGCCAAATATTTTTTCAGAGCTAGATGCAGACAAAAAATATTTTTAATTTGCAACCTGATGGAGGTCAGTATAGATGGACTAATAGAGAAAGTCCCACACACTGCTAGAAGGCCAAATATTTTTTCAGAGCTAGATGCAGAAAAAAATTATATTCAGTTTGCAACCTGATTGAGGTCAGTATAGATGGACTAATAGAACAAGTCCCACACACAGCTAGAAGGCCAAATATTTTTTCAGAGGTAGATGCAGATAAAAATTATTTTTAATTTGCAGCCTGATGGAGGTCAGTATAGATGGACTAATAGAGAAAGTCCCACACACTGCTAGGAGGCCAAATATTTTTTCAGAGCTAGATGCAGACAAAAAATTATTTTGAATTTGCAACCTGATGGGGGTCAGTATAGATGGACTAATAGAGAAAGTCCCACACACTGCTAGAAGGCCAAATATTTTTTCAGAGCTAGATGCAGACAAAAAATTATTTTTAATTTGCAACCTGATGGAGGTCAGTATAGATGGACTAATAGAGAAAGTCCCACACACTGCTAGAAGGCCACATATTTTTTCAGAGCTAGAAGCAGATATAAATTATTTTTAATTTGCAACCTGATGGAGGTCAGTATAGATGGACTAATAGAGAAAGTCCCACACACTGCTAGAAGGCCAAATATTTTTTCAGAGCTAGATGCAGAAAAAAATTATATTCAGTTTGCAACCTGATGGAGGTCAGTATAGATGGACTAATAGACAAGTCCCACACACAGCTAGAAGGCCAAATATTTTTTCAGAGGTAGATGCAGCTAAACATTATTTTTAATTTGCAGCCTGATGGAGGTCAATATAGATGGACTAATAGAACAAGTCCCACACACTGCTAGAAGGCCAAATATTTTTTCAGAGCTAGTTGCAGAAAAAAATTATTTTCAGTTTGCAACCTGATGGAGGTCAGTATAGATGGACTAATAGAACAAGTCCCACACACAGCTAGAAGCCCAAATATTTTTTCAGAGCTAGATGCAGAAAAAAATTATATTCAATTTGCGACCTGATGGAGGTCAGTATAGATGGACTAATAGAATGATGCTATGCCCAAAAGATTTTACTTCACTAGGTGCAGTAAAAAAATTGGTATTCTATACACAGGTGGTATATCTTGCAACGCAGAAAGGCTACTCCACTGACTAACACACTCTGCAATAGGCCAAAAATGATTAGCTTTGCTAGATTCAGCCAAATGCTGTGAAAAAAACTTACACAGCACTGGCACAGACCTGCCTGGCAAAAACTGATAGGAACTGATGTAACCTAGTCCTGAAAAGGACTGCAATTACAATTAGTCTTTACTCCCACAATCTATCTATTTAAGAGCACTGACCTGCCTTATAAAAGTCATAGGAAATGCTGTAACCTAGTCCTTAAAAGGACTGCAATTACAACTATTCCCTACTCCCAAGCTATCTGTAGATTTGTGCGAAAATTGGCTTGAAGGTAACAAGGTATAGCGCACACAGCAACAGCGGTGCCGTCTAACACGCAGCTGCAGCAGTGAGAACATGGTGGCGACGGGGAAAATGGCTTGGTCTTATAGGGCAAGTGTAACATACCTGGCGGCGTCCTTGCATAGTGGTCCATCTCCCACTGTGCAAGAGCGCGCACTTGATCTCCTGTCCAGAATGTCTCTCTGGCTTCCCTCCATGCTGTCTGTTTGTGTCTGTTTCTGCTGCTTAAGGGCGGCGCCCGATGACTTCCTGCTTTTTGTACCTGCTGTGGGTCACACCCCTTGTGCGTCCTCAGCCTATTGCTGTCTGTCACCTGGTATATAGCTCAGCTGCTCCCATCTATTCCTGCCTGAGCATAGTGTTTCTTTCAGTGTGTGCTTGCACTCTGAAGGTGCCAGGTCCTGTTCTGTGTTCTCTTTTCTGCCTATCCTGGAGGCTGTATTTCCAGGCCTGTCTGAACACGCTCCTAGCCTGTTCCTCCTGCCTTCTAGGGGCCGATTACCTAGACCTGTTCCTGTATCTTGTCTGACCTGTCTGAACACGCTCCTAGCCTGTTCCTCCCGCCTTCTAGGGGCCGATTACCTAGACCCGCTCCTGTATCTTGTCTGTCCTGTCTGAACACGCTCCTTGCCTGTTCGTCCTGCCTCTCTGGGGGCCGTATTCCCAGACCCGCTCCTGTATTTTGCTGCAGTGTCGGTCTCCTCCGTACACTCAGTTCCAGTCTGAACTCTCTCCTATCCTTTACCTGTTTTGCCTCTATGTCCGTTCCCTTCCTTTTTCTGCAGAGTCTGAACTCGTACCTAACTCCTGCTTGTTGTCTCTGTACTCCCGTTTGTGAGTTTGTGGTCCACTCGCTACTTCTCTGCAAGTACTCTGTGAGTATCTGGCTCTGCCTTTCCCTTCCTGTCTGTTCCGTGTGAACAGAGCCCTGTTCCCCCTGCTCAGCCTTGCCAGCTCTGACTCCTTTGCTCACCGCTCCGGCGGTTCTAGCCTGCTCTGACTCCTTTGCTCACCGCTCCGGCGGTTCTAGCCTGCTCTGACTCCTTTGCTCACCGCTCCGGCGGTTCTAGCCTGCTCTGACTCCTTTGCTCACCGCTCCGGCGGTTCTAGCCTGCTCTGACTCCTTTGCTCACCGCTCCGGCGGTTCTAGCCTGCTCTGACTCCTTTGCTCACCGCTCCGGCGGTTCTAGCCTGCTCTGACTCCTTTGCTCGCTGCTCCGGCAGCCTTGCTCCGCTCTGACCCTTTTGCTCACTGCTCCGGCAGTCTCGCTCCGCTCTTATCCTTTTGCTCACTGCTCTGGCAGTCTTGCTCCACTCTTGCTCACCGCTCCAGGCGGTCTCGTCCTGCTTTACTCTTGCTCACTGCTCCGGCAGTCTCGCTCAGCTCTGATCCTTTGCTCACCGCTCCAGGCGGCCTTGTCCTGCCCTGTTCTCGCTCACCTCTCTGGGCGGCCTCACTCTGCTGTGTTTGTCCGCCACATCTGTGGTTCTGTTCCTGAGTCTCAGTGTGTACTGGGTCCTATCCCGCCAGTGTCCCTACCTGCTAGTGCCTCCCTGTCTGCACTCTAGCTGTGCTTGCCTGTACCCCTCTGCCTGTATTGTTCCTGAGTCCCAGTGTGTACTGGGTCCTATCCCGCCTGTGTTCCTACCTGCTAGTGCCTCCCTGTCTGCACTCTAGCTGTGCTTGCCTGTACCCCCGGCCTGCATACCCACCTGCCTGCATACCAGTCGTGCCTGCCTATACCCACCAGTCTGTGTGCCAGCCTACCAGTCTGTTCCTGTATTCCCCTGTGTGGGTCAACAGCCGTGTCCGGGGTCTGTCCTGGAGTAGCACCTGGTCCCTCTGCTCGGTTCCTCCTTGGTGCACTGGCGTCGTATGCCGTCGTGCGACCCTGGTCGGATCGGGTGAATACCTAGTTACGCCCCTCCAGGCATTCACTCTCCGGCACGGTCCAGTGGAATCACTTCAATCACACGCACACGCCGCTCAGCCCGGGCGTGTGCATAACAGCAAGGACATGTGACATACACTGCCAATGACACATGCCCTTGCTTGTGTGAAAAAAAGCACTTCGCTCCGTGTGTGCCCTGCTGATAGGCTGACAGATTGCACTTCCCCACTGTAAATGCGGGAAAGAGAAAAAAAAATGGAGATCTTCATTATTCCTGCAGAGATCCATCCCCTGCCCCTCCCCCCACCCCGCTGTACACTCAAACTGCGTATTAACATTAATTTTCATCATTACTGAGAAAAAATCCAGTTATGATTTTGGTGCACAAACATTTATCGAACATAACCTCGAACAGCCGAATTTTTCTCAAATCGTTCGTGTTCGCCGAACGCCTCGAACACCGACCAAAACAGCTCGAATTTGAGATTGGCGAACAGTTCGAGTCGAACAATGCTCATCTCTATTCGTAATTTCTCGTCCATGGTTAAGCCTCTCACAGACATGACTAAAAAGGGGACGGATTTTTCTAGGTGGTCTGACAAGGCTTGTCAAGCATTCTCCTCCTTGAAAAAATGTTTTGCCTCGGCACCCATACTCATTCAACCTGATGCGTCACAGCCATTCATTGTAGAGGTAGACGCTTCCGAGGTAGGGGTGGGAGCTGTATTGTCACAAGGTTCGTCCCCTGGTAAGTGGCATCTGTGCGCCTTTTTCACTAAAAAATTCTCGTCCGCTGAGAGGAATTACGATGTCGGCAATGGGGAACTCTTGGCCATTAAGTTAGCTTTTGAGGAGTGGCGCCATTTTTTAGAGGGGGCAGTCCATCCGGTCACCGTCATCACCGATCAGAAGAACCTGCTATATCTGGAGTCTGCGAAACGTCTGAATCCCAGACAAGCTAGGTGGTCATTGTTTTTTACCATGTTTAATTTTGTCGTTACATATCGTCCTGGGTCAAAAAATGTAAAGGCGGATGCCTTATCTCGTAGTTTCCCTGGGGCCGGGAATACGGACGACCCGATTCCTATCCTTCAGGAGGGGGTGGTGGTTTCGGCAGTATGCTCTGAGCTTGAGGAGGAGGTATTGGAGGCTCAGGGGGACGCCCCTGTTGGACCTCCGGGGAGACTGTTTGTTCCAGATCAGTTGCGACAAAAGGTGATCGAGGCACACCATAACTCAGTTTTTGCAGGACACCCGGGGAGTAAAGCAATTGTGGATCTCCTCTCGCGTCGGTTTTGGTGGCCTAACTTACATAAGGAGGTGGTAACTTTTGTCGCGTCCTGTGGGGTTTGTGCGCGCTCTAAGACCTCACATACCCGTCCGTCTGGGGCCCTCTTACCTTTGAAGATCCCGGAGCGTCCTTGGACTCATCTGTCTATGGACTTTATTACGGACCTCCCTCCGTCTTCGGGTAAAACGGTCATACTCGTTGTAGTGGACAGGTTCAGCAAGATGGCACATTTTATCGCTCTTCCTGCTCTTCCTAATGCTAAAACTCTTGCGCAGGTGTTCATTGGGGAGATTGTGAGGCTTCACGGGGTACAATCCGAGGTGGTGTCAGATCGGGGGTCTCAGTTTGTGTCCAAATTCTGGAAGGCGTTTTGTACACGGCGGGGGATGCATTTATCGTTCTCATCGGCTTTTCATCCTCAGACCAATGGTCAGACGGAACGTATGAACCAGAGCTTGGAGACATATCTCCGGTGTTTTGTGTCAGAGAACCAGGAGGACTGGGCTTCTTTCTTACCTCTGGCAGAGTTTGCTCTTAATAATAGGCGGAGCGAGTCCACTGGTAAGTCCCCGTTTTTTGGGGCATATGGTTTTCACCCCCAGTTTTGTACTTTCAGTAGGGGGGGCTCTTCGGGGGTTCCTGAGGAGGAACGATTTTCCTCATCACTCGCTTCAGTATGGAGAGGGGTGCTGAAGAATCTGAATACTATGGGGAACCGATACAAACGTATGGCTGATAGGAGGAGAGTGTCTGGTCCGGACCTAAGTGTGAACGATCGGGTACGGTTGTCTACCAGGAATATAAAACTTAAGGTTCCCTCCTGGAAACTGGGTCCCAGGTTCATCGGGCCGTACAGGATCAGTTCTATAATTAATCCGGTGGCATTCCGTCTTGACCTCCCCCCTACGTTTAAAATTCACAACGTGTTCCACAGATCATTGCTTAAGAGGTATGTGGCGCCTGTGGTACCGTCATCTTTACCTCCTCCTCCAGTGGTGGTCAATGGTAACTTGGAGTTCCAGGTATCGAGGGTCATCGATTCACGCTTTAATCGCCGGTCCCTTCAGTACCTGGTTCATTGGAAGGGGTATGGTCCTGAGGAGAGGATGTGGGTTCCTGCGTCGGATATTAACGCAGACCGATTAGTTCGGGCCTTCCACACGACTCACCCGGATAAACCTGGCCCTGAGAGTCCGGAGGCCCCTCGTAGAAGGGGGGGTACTGTCACGGGTGTGTCGCCACGAAGATCGTCACGATTACACAGCCTGACTTCTCGCAGCTGAGTTTTTGGTGCTTTGTGTTTTTTGGCAGTAAGGGAGTTAACTCTCTCTCTCTCTGTGCTAGACGCCTCGCCCAGCTGCAATCAATGTTGCTGTAGTGGAACTCCTTCAAATGCCTGCCGGTCTGTTAGGGAAGTGTCAGTGAAAGCATTTCATGCAGACTAACAGAGCGGATCGTGGTATTTGGAGTTTCAGAGCTAAGTGTATTTGGAGTGTTTTTTCCCTTCATTTATCTCCTTTCCCGTTGGTGTTCCCTCTGTTGTAGTTGTGTAGTTTTTGTATGCAAGGTGGTTTTGGTTTTACCCTTGTACTGTCTCGTTCGTCTAAGTACTGAGTGTGGGCATATTATTACCTGTCCCCTTTTGTTGTGATCAGGGGTCCTTCTCAGGACTAGATTACTTAGGTTCAGGGATCCTCAGGAGGTAGGGGTTACGCTGG
Organism: Phyllobates terribilis; assembly: GCF_046119375.1. Taxonomy (NCBI): domain Eukaryota; kingdom Metazoa; phylum Chordata; class Amphibia; order Anura; family Dendrobatidae; genus Phyllobates; species Phyllobates terribilis. Next base: position 99,542 of record NW_027363261.1, read on the forward strand.
CGGCCTGAACCTCTGTACCTTCAACAGTACCTCCAGGTAGAGGGATTAGTCAGGGCCCCAGCTTAGGGTCAGCTTAGGCCCCCTACCTCCAGTACACAGAGACAGCGTGACAGACACACCTGGACACTGCAAGGCTCGGTGCCCTGGAACAGAGATGGATGGCCCGCCTGTCCGACATTGAATTCACCATCAAATACCGGGCAGGACGCTCAAATGCCAACGCGGATGCCCTGTCTAGAATGCCGAACTTACCGGACGTAGGGGAAGATCCAGAAGATCTGGAAGAAGTTGAGCTCCCTGCGTTCCACCGTCATGGGATTACCCTGTATTCCCACCGTGTGAAGGACAGGCGCTCCGTGACGTTCAATCCCTTGCCCCACTATAACTAGGCGGAGACGCAAGACAATGATCCCGCAGTCCATTTGGTGAAGGAAATGCTGACCCAGGCCGATGCCCGTCTTGACCCAGATGCTCCGGAGGAGACCAAGCAACTGTGGAAGGAGAAAAGTAAGTTGTTCCTCTACAGGGAGAAGCTGTGCCGGAGAATGGTTAACTCTCGAACACATGAGTTGAACTGGCAGGTAGTGGTCCCAAGACGAGACACGGCTATGGTCTTGGAGGCATACCACAACGGAGCAGGGCATTTCGGATGAAAGAAGCTGGAGTTCTTGTTGCGTGAACGGTTCTACTGGATAGGCATGAGAGGAGCCATCGAGAGGTGGTGCAGAGACTGTGGCCCATGCCACCTGAGAAGAAAAGACCGAGCCAGCCAGAAGACTCCCCTGCAGCCCATCATCACCAGACAGCCACTGGAACTGGTAGCCCTGGACCATGTGAAACTGGCTCCAAGCAGATCTGGGTATGTCTACGCCCTCACAATCGTAGATCATTACTTCCGGTTCCTGGTGGTGGTCCCGGTCAAGGACTTAACGGCTCAAACAGCAGCTAGAGCCTTCCAGCAGCACTTCTGCCGTCCACACGGGTACCCGGACCAAGTGTTGACAGACCAAGGACCAGCCTTCGAAGCGGAGGTCTTCCAGGAGTTCTGCAAACTGTATGGCTGCAAGAAGATAAGAATAACGCCCTATCACCCTCAAACCAATGGACTCTGCGAGAAGATGAACCAGGTGGTGATAGATCTGCTAAAAACATTGCCCCTGGAAGAACGCAGTCTGTGGCCTGAGAAACTGCCCGATCTGGTGGACCTGTATAACCACATCCCTGTAGGTTCCACCAACTGTAGGCTTACCTAATGAGAGCAAGACCTGGTAAGCTGCCTTTTGACCTGGATATGGGAGTCCTGACGCCTGAGGACACCTCGCCAGAGGCAGACTGGGATACAGAACGGCAGCAGCAGAAACGGAAAGTACAGGAGAGCGTCGAGCGAAGTCTGTCTCAAGCTAGAGAAAGGCAAGAGAAGGCTTATAACCAGTATGCTCCCGCTGTTCCCCTGGTACCTGGAGAGCAGGTCTTGAAGAGGAAGAGGCGGCTCCACAAGTTGGACGACCAGTGGGAGAAGGACCCGTACACCGTACTGCCATCAGGCCATGAGAACTCAAAAATCTGCGTAATCAGTAAGGATGGAGGAGAAACCACAGCCATTGTCTCCAGAGACCACCTGAAGAAGTGTCCCGAGCAGCTGCAAAGCCCTGAAGAAGATCAAGGAAACCCTCAACCTGCAGAGGAAAGGGGAGAAATGATCAGTACCGTACTCGGAGACTTCCCCCGGTCTTGGACACAAGTAAACGACGCTGTCATGGTACCCGTCCTCACCTTTCTCCAGCCAGCCCTGCAAGTGCCTACAGAGGAACCGGTAGAGCTGGAAGAGCAGCTGGCCCAAGAGGCAAAAGAGTCCACACCAGCAGTACAGGAGGATCAACCCTCTGCTAGTAGTGAGCCTGCCGTGCCCCTAGTGAGCCAAAGAGTGAGCAGACAGCTGCCCAGCTTACCCATAACAGCTCCTACACCCTGTAGTGCAGAACCAGTTAGTGAGCTCCGTAGGTCCACTAGAGTCACTAGAGGTCAGATGCCCGCTCGCTGGAGAGTCTAAACTAATGCACTGTGAATTTATCTGCTAGCTGTTTATGGTTTATGTTTGTTGCCTGTTATTAATTATGTTTCTCAGTTACCCTGCAGATTTTTATGGACTAACAGGTTATGGACGCTAGATAACCGGAACAGTTTTGTAGATAGTTGCACCTTGGTGCCTCTTGCGAAGATGGCCGCGGAAGAGAAAACCTGTCTGGCGTGGCCTCCTTGCGGCCCAAAGTAGTTAGTCTACCCTTGCAGCCACGCCCAAGGACAACGCAATTGGTTTGCTTTGGACAGGTCCCATACTTCGCTTAAAGCTTCACCTTGGGTGATATGGACACCCGGTTGCGGACACGCCGTGACCTTTAAAGAATTAAAGCTTCTTGTAAATATGTTATTGTATTATTGTTATACCCTGTTATTATGTTTTAAAAATGTGTTTAGTCCCGGACTACTAAAATTTACTAGGGGGGAATGTGACACCCCAGGGGTCTGGTTGCCACAGTAATAGAGATATTATGTCTGAGAGCAAGTGGGATGTTTCTCTGGTCAGGAGTCCTAAGCATGCAACACTGCCCGCCCAGACCTGGGAGGGGAGGAATCTGCCCTTATAAACTGGGTCTGGGGCGGGATTAGGAGAGACAGAGACAGAGCCTGCAAAACAAGCAGAGCAGTCAGAGCCTAGAGTGAAGCTACAGACACAGCAAAAGATACATCAGGAGCTCTGTAGGAGCAGAGGCAGAAGGCCAGGGGCTTTGAGCAGAGATATAGCTCGCCCTGGCTGAAGTTACTAAAACCGGACACAGGAGTCCGAGGCTGTGGGGACTGATATTTACCCAGCAGCAGAAACCAGCCGGCAGGGGATTCCAGGTCCTCTGGCCATAGAAGCCCGGAGGCTCAGTCACAAAGAAGGGACCAGCGCCGCCATCCAGGAGCGGAGGGTAACAGAAGGCCCCAAGTCACCAGCCATACAGGTGAGCACTACACGTTATACTCAGGGACATGGTCTACTTGTAACCGCTGACAGCAAGGTAGCCAGGAAGAGTGCAGATAAACGGGGAGGCCTACAACTCCACCTGGCCAGGGGAACTCCTGCTTGCTCGCAGACTGACCAGGCCCCTTATACTAGCCAGTACTCCCGGGAGGGTCTGCCTTGTACCATCAGTAAAGACCCTGAACTGCACCTCACGTCTCTGTGATTCCTTGCCGCACAAGCACCATTAGCACTGGGACCCTCACACCATCACTCCCATCATCTCTCACATTAGCTGCCCTGAGGCAATACTTCTCCCGTGGGGAGTTATGCCATACTCGGCTGCGCAAACAACATCAGCCTCAGCGTTCGGCAGCGCAGCGGCGGTCCCCACTGACCGCAATCCAGAAGTGGCGTAGTCGGACATTTGCTATACATTAAGACTGCCACTGGTTTGACCACCCTGGGCACGGACCGGGTCACCACCACATAGAGACTAGAACCCCCAGCTTTCTACAACAGGCCCGGTTCCGGGTTCTCCTGCACAACACAGGCCCAGGGGGTGCGTCATGCGCGTCTTTTCAAAAGGAATAAAATGGGGAGGGAAAGGTTAGATTTTAAAAACAAAAATCCAAATGACAATAGCAGAAGCCAGAATGTCAATGGAACTGGGGATTCCCAGCCAGTCTCCCATGTCAGTACTTGCCCAACCTCAAGCTGCATAGCAGCTGCAATCTGACAAGGGCAGGCACATTCAGCTTAGAATGGCTGTTGACATGCAGAAATCACATGTGCGTGTCTTTTCAAAAGGAATAAAATGGGAGGGAAAAGAAAGATGTAAAAAACAAAAATCCAAATGACAATAGCTTCAGCAAAAATGTCAACGGAACAAGGGTTTCCAGGTCCATCTCCCATGCTGTTACTTGCCCAGCCTCAAGCTGCATAGCAGCTGCAAACTGACAAGGGCAGGCACATTCAGCTTAGAATGGCCATTGACGGAAACATGTCAAATGTGCATGTCTTTTCAAAAGGAATAAAATGGGGAGGGAAAGGTTAGATTTTAAAAACAAAAATCCAAATGACAATAGCAGCAGCCAGTCTCCCATGCCAGCACTTGCCTGACCTCAAGCTGTGTAGCAGCTGAGATTTGACAAGTGAAGGTACATTCAGCATAGAATGGCTGTGGATGTACTGATGCCACATGTGCGTGTCTTTTCAAAAGGAATAAAATGGGGAGGGAAAGGTTAGATTTTAAAAACAAAAATCCAAAAATCCAAATGACAATAGCAGCAGCCTAAATGTCAATGGAACCAGGGATTCCCATCTAGTCTCCCACAAGGGTACTTGCCTGGCCTCAAGCTGCATAGCAGCTGCGATCTGACGAGGGCAGGCACATTCAGCTTAGAATGGCCGTTGGCATTCAGATGTTACAGGTACGCATCTTTTTCAAATGAATAAAATGGGGAGGGAAAGGTTTGATTTTGAAAACAAAAATCCAAAAATCCAAATGACAATAGCAGCAGCCAAAATGTCAATGGAACTAGGGACTCCAAGCCAGTCTCCCATGACAGTTCTTGCCCAACCTCAAGCTGCGTAGCAGCTGTGATCTGACGAGGTCAGGCACATTCAGCTTATAATGGCCGTTGACCTGCAGATGTCTCATGTGCGCATCTTTTCAAAAGGAATAAAATGGGGAGGGAAAGGTTAGATTTTAAAAACAATCCAAAAATCCAAATGACATTACCAGCAGCCAAAATATCAATGGAATCGGGGATTCCCAGCCAGTCTCCCATGCTGGTACTTGCCCAGCCTCAATCTGCATAGCAGCTGCAATCTGATGAGGGAAGGCACATTCAGTTCAGAATGGCCTACGATGAGCAGATATCACATGTGCGTGTGACACCCCAGGGGTCTGGTTGCCACAGTAATAGAGATATTATGTCTGAGAGCAAGTGGGAGGTTTCTCTGGTCAGGAGCCCTAAGCATGCAACACTGCCCGCCCAGACCTGGGAGGGGAGGAATCTGCCCTTTTAAACTGGGTCTGGGGCGGGATTAGGTGAGACAGAGACAGAGCCTGCAGAACAAGCAGAGCAGTCAGAGCCTAGAGTGAAGCTCCAGACACAGGAAAAGATACATCAGGAGCTCTGTAGGAGCAGAGGCAGAAGGCCAGGGGCTGTGAGCAGAGATATAGCTCGCCCTGGCTGAAGTTACTAAAACCGGACACAGGAGTCCGAGGCTGTGGGGACTGATATATACCCAGCAGCAGAAACCAGCCGGCAGGGGATTCCAGGTCCTCTGGCCATAGAAGCCCGGAGGCTCAGTCACAAAGAAGGGACCAGCGCCGCCATCCAGGAGCGGAGGCTAACAGAAGGCCCCAAGTCACCAGCCATATGGGTGAGCACCACATGGTATACTCAGGGACGTGGGCTACTTGTAACCGCTGACAGCAAGGTAGCCAGGAAGAGTGCAGATAAACGGGGAGGCCTACAACTCCACCTGGCCAGGGGAACTCCTGCTTGCTCGCAGACTGACCAGGCCCCCTTATACTAGCCAGTACTCCCGGGAGGGTCTGCCTTGTACCATCAGTAAAGACCCTGTACTGCACCTCACGTCTCTGTGATTCCTTGCCGCACCAGCACCATTAGCACTTGGACCCTCACACCATCACTCCCATCATCTCTCACATTAGCTGCCCTGAGGCAATACTTCTCCCGTGGAGAGTTATCCCATACTCGGCTTCGCAAACAACATCAGCCTCAGCAGTCGGCAGCGCAGCGGCGGTCCCCAATGACCGCAATCCACAAGTGGCGTAGTCGGTCATTTGCTATACATTAAGACTGCCACTGGTTTGACCACCCTGAGCACGGACCGAGTCACCGCCACACGGAGACTACAACCCCCAACATTCTACAACAGGCCCGGTTCCAGGTTCCCCTGCACAACACAGGCCCAGGGGGCGCGTCATGCGCGTCTTTTCAAAAGGAATAAAATGGGGAGGGAAAGGTTAGATTTTAAAAACAAAAATCCAAATGACAATAGCAGCAGCCAAAGTTTCAACAGAACTGGGGATTCCCAGCCAGTTTCCCATTCCAGTACTTGCCCAACCTCAAGCTGTTTAGCGGCTGTGATCTGACGAGGGAAGGCACATTCAGCTTTGTATGGCCATTAACATGCAGATGTCACATGTGCGCTTCTTTTCAAAAGGAATGAAAAGGGGAGGGAAATGTAAGATTTTACAAACAAAAATCCAAATGACAATAACAGCAGCCAAAATGTTAACGTAACCGGAGATTCCCAGACAGTCTCCCATGCTGGTACTTGCCCAGCCGCAAGCTGCCTAGCAGTTGCGTTCTGACGAGGGAAGGCACATTCAGCTTAGAAGTGCCGTTGACATGCTGATGGCACATGAGCGCGTCTTTTCAAAAGGAATAAAATGAGGAGGGAAAGGTTAGATTTTAAAAACAAAAATCCAAATGACAATAGTAGCAGTCAGAATGTCAACGGAACTGGGGATTCCTAGCTAGTTTCCCATGCCAGTACTTGCACAGCCTCAAGCTGCATAGCGGCTGCAATCTGACGAGGTAAGGGACATTCAGCTTAGAATGGCCATTAAGATGCAGATGTCACATGTGCGTGTCTTTTCAAAAGGAATAAAATGGGGAGGGAAAGGTTAGATTTTAAAAACAAAAATCCAAAAATCCAAAAATCCAAAAATCCAAAAATCCAAATGACCATAGCAGCAGCCAAAATGTCAACAAAACCCGGGATTCCCAGTCAGTCTCCCATGTTGATATTTGCCCTGCCTCAAGCAAAATATCGGCTGCGATGTGACGAGAGAAGGCACATCAATCTTAGCATGGCCTTTGACATGCAGATGTCACATGTGCGTGTCTTTTCAAAAGGAATAAAATGGGGAGGGAAAGGTTAGATTTTAAAAACAAAAATCCAAAAATCCAAATGACAATAGCAGCAGCCAAAATGTCAATGGAACCGGGGATTCCCAGTCTGTTTCCCATGCCAGTACTTGCCCATCCTCAAGCTGCTTAGCAGCTGCAATTTGACAAATGCAGGCACATTCAGCTTGGAATGGCCGTTGACGTGCATATGTCTCATGTGCGTGTCTTTTTAAAAGGAATAAAATGGGGAGGGAAAGGTTAGATTTTACAAAAAAAAATCCAAAAATCCAAATAACAATAGCAGCAGCCAAGAAGTTTACGGAACAGGGGATTCCCAGCCAGTAGCCCATGCTGGTACCTGTCCAGTCTCAAGCTGCGTAGCAGCCGCGATCTGATAAGGGGAAGAACATTCATCTTAGAATGGCCGTTGACGTGCAGATGCCACATGTGCACGTCTTTTCAAAAGGAATAAAATGGGGAGGGAAAGGTTAAATTTTAAAAACAAAAATCCAAATGACAATAGCAGCAGCCAAAATATCAACGGAACCAGGGATTCCCAGCCTGTCTCCCTGCCGGTACTTTCCCAGTCTCAAGCTGCGTAGCAGCTGTGATCTAACAAGGGTAGGCACATTCAGCTTAGAATGGCTGCTGATTTGGAGGTGTGACATGTGTGCGTCTTTTCAAAAGCAATAAAATGGGGAGGGAAAGGTTAGATTTTAAAAACAAAAATCCAAAAATCCTAATGACAATAGCAGCAGGCAAAGCGTTAATGGAACCAGGGATTCCCAGCCAGTTTCCCATGCTGGTACTTCCTCGGCCGCAAGCTGCACAGCGTCGGCGATCTGACAAGGTCAGGCACACTCAACTTAGAATGGCCGTTGAAGTGTGGATGTCACATGTGCACGTCTTTTCAAAAGGAATAAAATGGGGATGGAAAGGTTAGATTTTAAAATAAAAAACCCAAATGACAACAACAGCAGCCATAATGTCAACGGAAGCAGGGACTCCCAGCGAGTCTCCCATGTCGGTACTTGCACAGCCACAAGCTGCGTAGTGGCTGCAATCTGACGAGGGATGGGACAATCAGCTTAGAATGGCCATTGAGATGCAGATGTCACATGTGCGTGTCCTTTCAAAAGGAATAAAATGGGGGAGAAAGGTTAGATTTTAAAAACATAAATCCAAAATCCAAATGACAATAACAGCAGCCACAATGTCAACAGAACTGGGGATTCCCAGCCAGTCTCCCATGCCGGGACTTACCCAGCCTCAAACTGGGTAGCTGTTGCGTTCTGTTGAAAGCACGCGCATTCATCTTAGAATGGCCGTTGACTTCCAGATGACACATGTGCGCGTCTTTTCAAAAGGAATAGAATGGGGAGGGAAAGGTTAGATTTTAAAAACAAAAATCCAAAAATCCAAATGACAATAGCAGCATCCAAAAAGTCAACAGAACCGAGGATTCCCAGCCAGTCTCTCATGCCGGTGCTTGCCCAGCCTCAAGCAACGTAGCAGCTGTGATCTGACAAAGGCAGGCACATTCAGCTTAGAATAGCGGTTGTCTTGCAGATGATACATGTGCACGTCTTTTTAAAAGGAATAAAATGGGGAGGGAAAGGTTAGATTTTAAAAACAAAAATCCAAAAATCCAAATGACAATAGCAGCAGCCAAAATGTCAATGGAACCGGGAATTCCCAACCAGTCTCCCATGCTGGTATTTGCCCAGCTTCATGCTGCGTAGCAGCTGCTATATGATGAGAGCAGAAACATTCAGCTTAGAATGGCCGTTGATGTGCAAATGTCACATGTGCGTGTCTTTTCAAAAGGAATAAAATGGGGAGGGAAAGGTTAGATTTTAAAAACAAAAATCCAAATGATAACAGCAGCAGCCAAATTGTCAACGGAATTGGGAATTCCCAGCCAGTCTCCCATGCTGGTACTTGCCCAGCCTCATGCTGTGTAGCGGCTGTGATCTGATGAGGGAAGGAACAATAAGCTTAGAATGGCTGTTAACGTGCAGATGTCACAAGTGCGCGTCTTTTCAATAGGAATAAAATTGGGAGGGAAAGGTTAGATTTTAAAAACAAAAATCCAAAAATGCAAATGACAATAGAAGCAGCCAAAATGTCAAAGGAAACGGGGAGTCCCAGCCAGTCTCCCATGCTGGTACTTGCCCAGCCCCAAGCTGTGTAGCAATTTCAATCTGATGAGTGAAGGCACATTCAGCTTAGAATGGCCGTCAACTTGCAGATGTCACATGTGCGCGTCTTTTCAAAAGGAATAAAATGGGGATGGAAAGGTTAAATTTTAAAAACTAAAATCCAAAAATCCAAATGACAATAGCAGCAGCCAAAATGTCAACACAAGCAGGGATTCCCAGCCAGTCTCCCATGTGGGTACTTGCCCAGCCTCAAGCCGCATAGTGGCTGCGATCTGATGAGACCAGGCATTTTCAGCTTAGAATGGACGTTGACATGCAGATGTCACATGGACGTTGACATGCAGATGTCACATGTGCGTGTCTTTTCAAAAGGAATAAAATGGGGAGGGAAAGGTTAGATTTTAAAAACAAAAATCAAAAAATCCAAATGACAATAGCAGTAACCAAAATGTCAATGGAACCGGGGATTCCCAGCCAGTCTCCCATGCCTGTACTTGACTGGTCTCAAGCTCCGTAGCAGCTGCAATCTGATGAGAGCATGGACATTCAGCTTAGAATAGCCGTTGACATGCAGCTGTCATATGTGTGTGTCTTTTCAAAAGGAATAAAATGGGGAGGGAAAGGTTAGATTTTAAAAACAAAAATCCAAATGACAATAGCAGCAGCCCGAATGTCATTGGAACAGGGGATTCCCATCCAGTTTCGCATGCCAGTACTTACCTGACCTCAAGCTGCATTGTGGCTGCAATCTGACGAGGGTAGGAGCATTCAGCTAGGAATGGCCTCTGACGTGCAAATGTCACATGTGCGCGTCTTTTCAAAGGAATAAAATGGGGAGGGAAAGGTTAGATTTTAATAACATAAATCCAAAAATTCAAAAATGCAAATGACAATAGCAGCAGCCAAAATGTCAACAGAGCCAGCGATTCCCTGCCAGTCTCCCATGCTGGTACTTGAACAGCCTCAACCTGCTTAGCAGCTGCAATTTGACAAGGAAGGCACATTCAGCTTAGAATGGCTGTTGCCATGCAGATGTCACATGTGCGTGTCTTTCCAAAAGGAATAAAATGGGGAGGGAAAGGTTATATTTTAAATACAAAAATCCAAATGACAATAGCAGCAGCCAAAATGTCAGGGAAACCAGAGATTCACAGCCAGTCTCCCATGCTTGTACTTGCCTGGCTTAAAGCTGCATAGCAGCTGCAATCTGACGAGGGAAGGCACATTCAGCTTAGAATAGACATTGATGTACAGTTTTCACATGTGCGTGTCTTTTCAAAAGGAATAAAATGGGGAGGGAAAGGTTAAATTTTACAAACAAAAATCCCAAATGACAATAGAAGCAGCCAAAATGTCAATGGAACAAGGAATTCCAAGCCAGTCCACCATGCCAGTACTTACCCAGTCTCAAGCTGCATAGCTGTTGCAATTTGACAAGGGCAGCCACATTCAGCTTAGAATGGCCATCGAGATGCAGATGTCACATGTGCGCGTCTTTTCAAAAGGAATAAAATAGGGAGGGAAATGTTAGATTTTAAAAACAAAAATCCAAAAATCCAAATGACAATAGCAGCAGCCAAAATGTCAATGGAACTGGGGATTCCCAGCCAGTCTCCCATGCTGGAATTAGCCCAGCTTCAAGCTGCACAGCGGCTTTGATCAGACGAGGGTAGGCACATTCAGCTTAGAATGGCCTTTGATGTGCAGCAGTCACATGTGCGCGTCTTTTCAAAAGGAATAAAATGGGGAGGGAAAGGTTAAATTTTAAAAACAAAAATCCAAATAATAATCGCAGCAGCCAAAATGTCAATGGAACCAGGGATTCCCAGCCAGTCTCCCATGCCAGTACTTGCCCAGCCTCAAGCTAAGTAGCAGCTGCAATCTGACAAGGGCACGTACATTCAGCTTAGAATGGCCGTTGACGTACAGATGCCATATGTGCGCGTCTTTTCAAAAGGAATAAAATGGGGAGGGAAAGGTTAAATTTTAAAAACAAAAATCCAAAAGACAATAGCAGCAGCCAACATGTCAATGGAATCAGGGATTCCCAGCCAGTCTCCCATGCCAGTACTTGCCTGGCCGCAAGCTGGGTAGCGGCTGTGTTCTGACGAGAGCAGGCACATTCAGCTAAGAACAGCCGCTAAAGGCAGAAGTCCCATGTGCGGGTCTTTTCAAAAGGATTAAAATGGGGAAGGAAAGGTTAGATTTTAAAAACAAAAATCCAAAAATCCAAATGACAATAGCAGCAGCCAAAATGTCAATGGAACCAGGGATTCCCAGCCAGTCTCCCATTTCAGCATAAGCCCAGCCTCAAGCTGTGTAGCAACTGCAGTCTGATGAGGGCAGGCACAATCAGCTTAGAATGGCCGGTAACAAGGAGAAGTCACATGTACGCGTCTTTTCAAAAGGAATAAAATGGGGAAGGAAAGGTTAGATTTTAAAAACAAAAATCCAAAAATAGAAATGACAAAAGCAGCAGCCAAAATGTCAATGCAACCAGGAATTCCCAGCCAGTCTCCCATGTCTGTACTAGTGTTGAGCCACCCCCGTAGTGCTCGAGTTCGGTTCGGTTCGTCGAACACCTTCGAACACCGTTAAAACCAATGGCAGGCAAACAAAAACACATAGAAACACATAGAAAACACCTTCAAAGGTGTCCAAAAGCTGACAAACTGCTCAGAAGACACAACTAACACATGGAAAAGTGACAAGTACATATAGTCATGCAAAAAGAAAAGAGGTGGAGGAGTAAAAGGAGGGGGAGACACAGATATAGGCATGTCATGCCCTTCTAAAATCCAAAAAGTGAGAAGCCAACATGATCAGTCCGCTCCTGCCCATGCCACCTCCATGTCACCAGGTTTGTGCCAGAGCCACGGTGAACCTTGACAGCCAGCCCCCCTCTTCCAATACTGGTGCCTGTCCGCTGGTGGGTCGAGCGAGCCCCCCTGTGGTGGAGGCAGCTCTAAGCTTTTTAATTTAAATTGTCTCTCTAATTTGAATGCATACACTTTAAATCCATTTACAAGGATCTATTGGAGGGCAAGTCTCATGCCAGCAGCCGCGTAATTCCAGCTCCAGTAGCGTCCACTAAAGCTGCTGCAGTTAAAAAGCTTTTATAAGGATCAAGCTCGGCTGTCCACCGCAAGGCATCCTACTGCCAGTCCCAGCCCCTATGCCTTGGGGTGCCTCCTGATGCTCTTCACTGAGTATCCCGTGGTCCCGAAGCATTTCCTTTGAAAAAATTAAGTGTCCAAACTACAGGTGGTGTAGCTTGCTTAACAGCCGAGATAATCCGCTGACTAGCAGACACTGCTACTAGGCACAAAGTATTTCCTGGGCTAGATGCAGTTAAAAATTTGTAATTAGATACTCTCGTTGGATGCTGAGAAAGCATTCCATAGAGTCTCCTGGCACGCCATATATGATTCTCGTAAAAAGCTTGGGTTAGGGGTCTAGGGGACCCTTTTATAGCCAAAATCACGGCCCTGTATCACAATACGTCACCTAGGCTGAAGATAAATGGAACTGTAGCACCCCGAGGGCTCGGTTGCTACAGACGTATTGCACCTCACCCAGAGGTGTGATATCTCACTCTCAGGTAAGGATGGAGTGTGGATCAGGACCCGACACCTGCATGCATTACACCACATTGCCGTGGGGCAGGGCGACCAATATGCCTCTGAGATGGGCACGTCAGTCCCTGTCCCTGGCTGGAGTGGGGGGAGGGAACACTGAGGAAGGGGAACCCTGTAGCGCAGGAGCAGGGAGGAAGCAGTTCCTGGGTGCATTGAGAAGGGAGTATAAAAGGTGGGCACCATCTTAATTCAGTGCGGAGAAGTCTGAGCAGAAGTGGCAGGGAGCAGGGGCTCTGCATAAGCTCTGCTCCGGAGGCGGGTCTAGTAACAGAGGCCCAGGCCTGGAAGAGGGAGAAGGAAGGAAGAGGAGCGGAGAAGGCTCCAGGAACGAGGAATGAAGGGATCCCAGGGGTGAGGACGGGCGAGTCGCCACCGCACGCCCGAATCCACCTGCGTGGAGGGGTCAGGCCAAAGGGGGAGACCGGTCCCCGAAACTAGTGGAGTCAGGAAACGACCCTCAGCTAGAAACCGGAGGCTGTGACATTTTATGTGGCGCAGCCCCTCGCTACGCCCGCTAGGAAGGCACCACATAGGGTCAGGGAAACTGGCGCCAAGTTTACCAAGAGGAGGCCCGAGGCAGCCGGACAGAAGGGTTGGTAAGAAAGGCCAGACAGAGGACACACAAAGGGGGTCCTGTGAAGCGCTCCAAAGTTATCTGGGAGTGTCTGAGCCACTCACCTGGTGAGCACAGTACGACGTGGGCAGCCGTTACCTGCAGATGTGGTCTGGATAATAAGAACTGTGAGTAAAGGCCCTGGACTGCATCACTGACTCCGTGTCGTTACTGCTGCTACCCTGCACCATCACCCCCATCCTCCGCATACACTGCCCTGAGGCTATACTCCTCCCGTGGGGAGTTATGCTACGCTCTGCTGCACCCACAACACCAGCCTCAGCGGTCTGCCCTGCAGCGGCGGTTCACTCTGACCGCAATCCACTGGTGGCGTTGTCGGACATTTAAACATCAAAATCACATAAATAGTTCCGCCACTGGTTTGACCGCCCTGAGCCACGGAACCGGGTCGCCGCCATGGAGACTACAACCACCAGCATCCACCAAAAAGGGTCCGGCTCCGGGTGTCCCAAGGCCCAGGGGGTGCATCAGAACATTTTCATCACCTTTCACAATCACCAATGGGACAAGGCAGGGATGTCCTCTGTCCCCTCTCTTATACATCCTAGTGACGGAGCACCTGCTCTCATCAATTCGCCATAACCCCAATATTAGGTGGATTGAGGTGGGAGGCACCGAGTACAAGTGCTCTCTATTTGCTGATGATGTCCTTGTATATATCACTCAATCACATATATCCATCCATGCTGTTATGGCTGAAATAGATCACTTTGTTACATGGTCAAATTTTAAAATCAATGCAGCAAAGTCTGAGGCCCTCGATGTCTCCCTCCCCAAATCCATACAGGATTCCATCCTAGTCCAACTTTCCCTTTGTCTGGCCCTCACAGGGTATCAAATACTTAGGAATTCCTATTCATAGAGACCTCTCCCATCTATGTTATCTTAATTTTGGGCCCTTTATTGAACAACTCCATACAGACCACGGATGGCAAGTTAGAACTGTAAGATTCACTACGTGAACCACTGGTGTTTTGTGGAAAAGCACATGTACACTGTGTTCCAAATTATTATGCAAAAAGTGTTTAGGAGTGATAAGGGAAGAATTTGTTTGTTTGTCAGTTAAACTCATTGATGGTGATGTGTGTCAGGGCTCTTTATATCACTGTAAGCAATTGCAGACACCTGTGCTAATTAGTTTGGCAGGTGTGTCCAATGAAAGGCAAGACTACTTAAGAAGGCTGTCTCACATTATTAAGCAGCCTACATTTTCTGCCAAAATGGGAAAGAAAAAGGATGTGTCGGCTGCTGAGAAGCAACAAATTGTGGAGTGTTTAGGTCAAGGCATGACTACAAACAACATTGTGCGATGATCAGGATGAAGTGTCTTGGCAATCAAGAAGTATGTAGCTGATTCACAGTACACACGTGTGCATGCTGATAAGGGCAAATTGAGGACTCTTTTCTCCAGGCAATTACGTCAGGTTAAAAGAGCAGTGGCAAAAAAGCCTTGTCATAGCTGCAGACAAGTTTTTGAAGCTGCTGGTGCCTCCAACGTCCCCCAAACAACAAGATGCAGGGTCCTTCAGAGGTTTGCAGCTGTGCATACGCCATCCTATCGACCTCCTCTATCCACTTCACACAAGCAGAAACGGCTCCAGTGGGCCAAACATTACATGAAGACTGATTTCAAAACTGTTTTGTTCACGGATGAGTGCCGTGCAGCGCTCGATGGTCCAGATGGATGGAGTGGGGGATGGCTGGTTGATGGACACCCCACGCAAACACGGCTACAGCGCCAACAAGGAAGAGGTGGAGTAATGTTTTGGGCTAGAATCATGGGGAGAGAGATTGTCGGCCCCTTTAGGATCCCTGAAGGGGTAAAGATGAACTCCATAATGTATGTGGATTTTCTCAAACAGCACTTCCTGCCATGGTTCAAGAAGATACCCGAGTATTTCACAGCAAGATCATTTTTATGCATGATAATGCACCATCTCATGCTGCACATAACACATCTTCATCTCTGCCTGATATGGGCATAAAAGTGGACAAACTTATGGTGTGACCCCCATGCTCCCCTGACCTCTACCCCATTCAGAACCTCTGGAGCATCATCAAAAGGAGTGTCTATGATGGCGGGAGGCAGTTCACATCTAAGCAACAGCTCTAGGAGGGTATTCTGTCCTCATGCAAAACAATTGAAGCAGAAACCATCCAAAACCTGACAAATTCAATGGACGAGAGAGTTCAGAAGCTCCTTTCAAACAAGTGGTCCTATGTGAAAATGTAACATCACCTAGAATAAAGTTTTGAGTTGAAAACTGTTTGATTTCAGTTTATAATAACCTGTTAATGCTTATAATTTCAAAAATGACCATTTTTTTGGTCTTTATTAAAATGAAAAGGTTGATCGAAAAGTTTGGGGGATCTAAGAGTGTGGCAACCCAGTAGTCATGATTACTTTGAATTCTGACAATATGAGGGTCATGTTGCAGGTAGTGCAGCAAGAAGGAACTTATGTGTCTTGTGCATCTCGGAGCCCCAAAATTATTTTCCGGGCTAGATGCAGCTAAAAATTATTATTAATTTTAAATCTGGTGGAGCTTAGTATAGATGGCCAAATAGGATCAGTGCTGCACACTGCTACAAAGCCCAAATTATTTTCCAGCCAAGATACAGATAAACATGATTAGTAATTTTAAATCTGGTGGAGCTTATTATAGATGGCCTAATAGAATCAGTGCTGCACACTGCTACAAAGCCCAAATTATTTTCCAGCCAAGATACAGATAAACATGATTAGTAATTTGAAAGCTTAAAACGGTTGGTGAGTTGATTTTAACCAATCATCATGCTTTTACTCTCCCCAGGATGACACAGGGGTAGAAAAGTCGTTTCGGATCTATGATTTGTTCATCTTTATGAACGTGAGTCTGTGTACATTATCAGTGGAGAGCCGCGTGCGCTTATCTGTCAGCACACCACCAGCAGCGCTGAACACACGTTCAGACAGAACGCTGGCTGCGGGGCATGACAAGATCTCCAAGGCGTAAGTGGCTAGCTCTGGCCATTTATCCAGATTGGAAGCCCAAAAAGAGCAAGGGTCCAGTGACACAGTCATGGCTTCAATGTTTACATGGAGATACTCCTGTCTCTAGGCGTTGACTATGTGTCAGGCTTCTTGTCTCCTGTGGCCTTGCAAAGGATGGGCTAAAAAAGTGGTGAAATGATTCCGCAAAATTGATGTTACCAGCAGATACTGTGGTTCTGTTACGGTTTGAGTGCTGAACACTTGACGGTCCCACGGTTGGCAAGTTGGAACTGTGAGATTCACTACGTGCACCACTGGTGTTTTGTGGAAAAGCATATGTAAGATTCTGCAACAGACTCTGCTGATACTCCTGCATGCGTGCATCCCTTTCTATGGCAGGAATAATTTCTGCAAATTTACTTTTGTACCGGGGATCTAACAGTGTGGCAACCCAGTAGTCAGGATTATTTCTAATTCTCACAATTCGAGGGTCATGTTGCAGGTAGTGCAGCAAGAAGGCACTGATGTGTGTTGCGCATCCAAGAGCACCAAGTCCCTGTTGTGTTGGTGGCGAGGTAGCAATCATACTTCCTTCCTCTGTCCTCTCCCCCCAACCTCGCACAACAGAAATGTGATCAAGGTCTCCCTCATCTGATGAGTCTTCCATCAGTTCGTCCTCCACTTCTTCCTGGGCTCCTGCACCTTCCTCACTAGTTTGGCTGCTACCATGCGCCCTGGTAAAACCATCTCCCCCACCCTCACATGCCTGCCGCCTTGGTGCTGCCGACCGTCTGGACCTTGCAGATGTTAGCCCTTCCGCATACAACTCCTCCTCCTCTACTTCCTCCACCTCCTCTTGTGCCACCAGCTGACTCGGAATTTTGTTTAACATGTGCTCCAGCATGTAAATCACCGGAATAGTCATGCTGATAATGGCATCGTCAGCACTAAACATCTTCGTCGCCATTTCAAAACTGTGCAGAAGGGTGCATAGGTCCCTGATCTGAGACCACTCCTCCAGCGTGATTTGCCCCACCTCTGGATCTCGTTGGCCCAGGCTATACGTCAGAACGTATTGCACCAGGGCTTGTCAGTGCTGCCACAGTCGCTGCAACATGTGCAGAGTTGAATTCCACTGGGTAGGCACATCGCATTTTAGCCGGTGAAGTGGCAGGCCCAACGACTTCTGTAGAGATGTAAGTCGCTGAGCTGCGGGATGCGAACGGCGGAAGTGAGCACACAGCGACCGTGCCCTCTGCAGAAGGCCATCTAGTCTGGGATAGTGGGCTAAAAATTGCTGGACAACCAGGTTCAACACGTGAGCCATACAAGGCACGTGTGTGACATTGCCCCGGCGAAGGGCCGCACCCAGGTTTGCAGCATTGTCGCACACGGCCTTCCCTGGTTTCAGGTCCAGTGGAGACAACCATTCATGAAATTGGTTCTCCAGAGCTGACCACAACTCCTCAGCTGTGTGACTCACATTTCCCAGAGATTTCAAAGTAAAAACCGCCTGATGACGTTGAGCCCTACTGCCAGCATAGTAAGGAGGTGTGCAGGATCCCTTCTGCGCAGTTAGAAAGCTTGTGGCATGACCAGACAGGCTTTGGGTGCAGGTGGAAGACCGAGAGGAGGTTGAGGAGGCAGAAGCAGTGGAGGAACTTTGACATAAAGAGTATTGACGCACAACTCGTGGGGACGGCAAGACTTGGACAGCAGCCCCTTGTCCTGCTGTCACCATAGTTAACCAGTGCCCAGTCAGCGACATGTAACGCCCCTGTCCATGCCTACTCATCCAAGTGTCTGTGGTGAAATGCACCCTGTCACACACAGAGTTTCTCAAAGAAGCGGTGATGTTGTGTGCGACATGCTGGTGGAGCGCAGGCACACCTTTCTTTGAGAAGTAGTGCCGACTGGGCATCTGGTACTGGGGCACTGCGACGGACATAAGGTCTCGAAAATCCTCTGTGTCCACCAGGCGGAAAGGCAGCATTTCTGTAGCCAAGAGCTTGCAGATGGTGAAATTCAACCTCTTAGATCTGCGCCTCAAAACAGGTGTGACTGCTGTCCCCCCTGTCACAGAGGATGAAGAGGCCGCGGATGCACAAGATATGGCAGACGGTGGTTGGCCCGGCCGGCTAGGCCGCATTGTAGCACACTGAGCTTCCCACTGCAACTTATGCTTCATGTCCATGTGCCGGTTCATGCATGAAGTACTCAAACTATGTATTTTTTGGCTTCTACTTAGCTTTTGCTGACAAATGTTACAGATAACACGAGTTGGGTCATCTTTATCGATCTGAAAAAATGCCCAGGCTATGCAAGGCTTAGCACCCATGCGACCTGAAGAGCCACCACGATTTTTGGTGAGAGGCAGAGTTGTGTTTGAGGATGCAGTTGTTGACGTGCTTCCAGTAAAATGTCTCTGTCCAGGAAGGCGCAACCTGACCTCGTCGTCACTAGCATCTTCCTCCACCTCCTCTGCTGACCTCATCTCTTGGCTGACTGTGGGTTGACAGTAAGTGGGATCTCCAACCTCATCATCATCACCCTGTGCGTTATCACACTCGTCGTCCTCAGAGCCAGCCTGTTCCTGCCCTGACAAAAAACTAGAGTTGTCGCTCCAATCAGGTGTTTGAGTCTCATCATCGTCTTCCTCATTGTCTCCACCAACAGGAGTTACAGTTTGGGAATGAGGGTCTACATTATGGTCAGAACCTTCTGCGTCTGGTCCTGGATCCGACTCATAAAGATTCTGGGCATCAGTGCAGATCATTTCATCGTCTGGATTCACAGAAGTGCTGGAGTCGACCTCTGATTCCCAGGCTATAGTATGAGTAAACAGCTCTGCAGACTCAACCATCTGTTCTACCTCATACTCAGACGGGCAGCTGGAGATTTGGGAGCTGTGAGGAAGCAAGTGCGATTGGGGTGACACCTTTGAGGACTGGAGTATTTGTGATGTTGAAGTTGATGTGGAGGAGAGCACACTTAAAGGAGCACTTGATATCCGTTGAAGCACCTGCTGTTTTTGTGCCTCATCTGGAATTTGTAGCGATTGGCGTGGCCGTAAGAAAGGGATCTTATCACATTGTCCGCTAAAAGAAGTAGACATTTTAGTTTGGCTGGAAGATGGTCTTTCTTCTGCAGATGTTGCTGTTGCTTTAACTCCTACCCCACGGACACAACCTTTTTTCCCCTTCCCAACACGCCTATTCCCCTTTCCACCAGCAGCAGGCCTTTTTCCACTCATTTTGGTGGTTAACTAATTCACAACTCTGGAGTTGTTTGCACAAAAAAACAATGGATGGGAACCGAGCAGAACTGAGTGACCAAACTGTGGTATTAGGCCAAAACTATTGGCTGGGTTAGATGCAGAAAAAAATTATATTCAGTTTGCATCCTGATGGAGGTCAGTATAGATGGACTAATAGAACAAGTCCCACACACAGCTAGAAGCCCAAATATTTTTTCAGAGGTAGATGCAGAAAAAAATTATTTTTAATTTGCAGCCTGATGGAGTTCAGTATGGATGGACTAATAGAGAAAGTCCAACACACTGCTAGAAGGCCAAATATTTTTTCAGAGCTAGATGCAGACAAAAAAATATTTTGAATTTGCAACCTGATGGAGGTCAGTATAGATGGACTAATAGAGAAAGTCCCACACACTGCTAGAAGGCCAAATATTTTTTCACAGCTAGATGCAGACAAAAAATTATTTTTAATATGCAACCTAATGGAGATCAGTATAGATGGACTAATAGAGAAAGTCCCACACACTGCTAGAAGGCCAAATATTTTTTCAGAGCTAGATGCAGATAAAAATTCTTTTTAATTTGCAACCTGATGGAGGTCAGTATAGATGGACTAATAGAGAAAGTCCCACACACTGCTAGAAGACCAAATATTTTTTCAGAGCTAGATGCAGAAAAAAATTATATTCAGTTTGCAACCTGATGGAGGTCAGTATAGATGGACTAATAGAACAAGTCTCACACACAGCTAGAAGCCCAAATTTTTTTTCAGAGGTAAATGCAGAAAAAAATTATATTCAGTTTGCAACTTGATGGAGGTCTGTATAGATGGATTAATAGAACAAGTCCCACACACAGCTAGAAGCCCAATATTTTTTCAGAGGTAGATGCAGAAAAAAATATATTCAGTTTGCAACCTGATGGAGGTCAGTATAGATGGATTAATAGAGAAATTCCCAAACACTGCTGGAAGGCCAAATATTTTTTCAGAGCTAGATGCAGATAAAAATTATTTTTAATTTGCAACCTGATGGAGGTCAGTATAGATGGACTAATAGAGAAAGTCCCACACACTGCTAGAAGGCCAAATATTTTTTCAGAGCTAGATGCAGACAAAAAATTATTTTGAATTTGCAACCTGATGGAGGTCAGTATAGATGGACTAATAGAGAAAGTCCCACACACTGCTAGAAGGCCAAATATTTTTTCAGAGCTAGATGCAGACAAAAAATTATTTTTAATTTGCAACCTGATGGAGGTCAGTATAGATGGACAAATAGAGAAAGTCCCACACACTGCTAGAAGGCCAAATATTTTTTCAGAGCTAGATGCAGATAAAAATTATTTTTAATTTGCAACCTGATGGAGGTCAGTATAGATGGACTAATAGAGAAAGTCCCACTCACTGCTAGAAGGCCAAATATTTTTTCAGAGCTAGATGCAGATAAAAAATATTTTTAATTTGCAACCTGATGGAGGTCAGTATAGATGGACTAATAGAGAAAGACCCACACACTGCTAGAAGGCCAAATATTTTTTCAGAGCTAGATGCAGACAAAAAATTATTTTGAATTTGCAACCTGATGGAGGTCAGTATAGATGGACTAATAGAGAAAGTCCCACACACTGCTAGAAGGCCAAATATTTTTTCAGAGCTAGATGCAGTCAAAAAATTATTTTGAATTTGCAACCTGATGGAGGTCAGTATAGATGGACTAATAGAGAAAGTCCCACACACTGGTAGAAGGCCAAATATTTTTTCAGAGCTAGATGCAGACAAAAAATTATTTTTAATTTGCAACCTGATGGAGGTCAGTATAGATGGACTAATAGAGAAAGTCCCACACACTGCTAGAAGGCCAAATATTTTTTCAGACCTAGATGCAGATAAAAATTATTTTTAATTTGCAACCTGATGGAGGTAAGTATAGATGGACTAATAGAGAAAGTCCCACACACTGCTAGAAGGCCAAATATTTTTTCACAGCTAGATGCAGACAAAAAATTATTTTGAATTTGCAACCTGATGGAGGTCAGTATAGATGGACTAATAGAGAAAGTCCCACACACTGCTAGAAGGCCAAATATTTTTTCAGAGCTAGATGCAGACAAAAAATGATTTTGAATTTGCAAACTGATGGAGGTCAGTATAGATGGACTAATAGAGAAAGTCCCACACACTGCTAGAAGGCCAAATATTTTTTCAGAGCTAGATGCAGACAAAAAATTATTTTGAATTTGCAACCTGATGGAAGTCAGTATAGATGGACTAATAGAGAAAGTCCCACACACTGCTAGAAGGCCAAATATTTTTTCAGAGTTAGATGCAGATAAAAATTATTTTTAATTTGCAACCTGATGGAGGTCAGTATAGATGGACTAATAGAGAAAGTCCCACACACTGCTAGAAGGTCAAATATTTTTTCAGAGCTAGATGCAGACAAAAAATGATTTTGAATTTGCAACCTGATGGAGGTCAGTATAGATGGACTAATAGAGAAAGTCCCACACACTGCTAGAAGGCCAAATATTTTTTCAGAGCTAGATGCAGACAAAAAATTATTTTTAATTTGCAACCTGATGGAGGTCAGTATAGATGGACTAATAGAGAAAGTCCCACACACTGCTAGAAGGCCAAATTTTTTTTCAGAGGTAGATGCAGAAAAAAATTATATTCAGTTTGCAACCTGATGGAGGTCTGTATAGATGGATTAATAGAACAAGTCCCACACACAGCTAGAAGCCCAATATTTTTTCAGAGGAAGATGCAGAAAAAAAATATATTCAGTTTGCAACCTGATGGAGGTCTGTATAGATGGACTAATAGAGAAAGTCCCAAACACTGCTAGAAGGCCAAATATTTTTACAGAGCTAGATGCAGATAAAAAATATTTTTAATTTGCAACCTGATGGAGGTCAGTATAGATGGACTAATAGAGAAAGTCGCACACACTGCTAGAAGGCCAAATATTTTTTCAGAGCTAGATGCAGACAAAAAATTATTTTGAATTTGCAACCTAATGGAGTTCAGCATAGATGGACTAATAGAGAAAGTCCAACACACTGCTAGAAGGCCAAATATTTTTTCAGAGCTAGATGCAAACAAAAAATTATTTTTAATTTGCAACCTTATGGAGGTCAGTATAGATGGACTAATAGAGAAAGTCCCACACACTGCTAGAAGGCCAAATATATTTTCAGACCTAGATGCAGATAAAAATTATTTTTAATTTGCAACCTGATGGAGGTCAGTATAGATGGACTAATAGAGAAAGTCCCACTCACTGCTAGAAGGCCAAATATTTTTTCAGAGCTAGATGCAGATAAAAATTATTTTTAATTTGCAACCTGATGGAGGTCAGTATAGATGGACTAATAGAGAAAGTCCCACACACTGCTAGAAGGCCAAATATTTTTTCAGAGCTAGATGCAGACAAAAAATTATTTTTAATTTGCAACCTGATGGAGGTCAGTATAGATGGACTAATAGAGAAAGTCCCACACATTGCTAGAAGGCCAAATATTTTTTCAGAGCTAGATGCAGACAAAAAATTATTTTTAATTTGCAACCTGATGGAGGTCAGTATAGATGGACTAATAGAGAAAGTCCCACACACTGCTAGAAGGCCAAATATTTTTTCAGAGCTAGATGCAGACAAAAAATTATTTTGAATTTGCAACCTGATGGAGGTCAGTATAGATGGACTAATAGAGAAAGTCCCACACACTGCTAGAAGGCCAAATATTTTTTCAGAGCTAGATGCAGATAAAAATTATTTTTAATTTGCAACCTGATGGAGGTCAGTATAGATGGACTAATAGAGAAAGTCCCACACACTGCTAGAAGGCCAAATATTTTTTCAGAGCTAGATGCAGACAAAAAATGATTTTGAATTTACAACCTGATGGAGGTCAGTATAGATGAACTAATAGAGAACGTCCCACACACTGCTAGAAGGCCAAATATTTTTTCAGAGCTAGATGCAGACAAAAAATTATTTTTAATTTGCAACCTGATGGAGGTCAGTATAGATGGACTAATAGAGAAAGTCCACACACACCTAGAAGGCCAAATTTTTTTTCAGAGGTAGATGCAGAAAAAAATTATATTCAGTTTGCAACCTGATGGAGGTCAGTATAGATGGATTAATAGAACAAGTCCCACACACAGCTAGAAGCCCAATATTTTTTCAGAGGTAGATGCAGTAAAAAAATATATTCAGTTTGCAACCTGATGGAGGTCAGTATAGATGGACTAATAGAGAAAGTCCCAAACACTGCTAGAAGGCCAAATATTTTTTCAGAGCTAGATGCAGACAAAAAATTATTTTGAATTTGCAACCTGATGGAGGTCAGTATAGATGGACTAATAGAGAAAGTCCCACACACTGCTAGAAGGCCAAATATTTTTTCAGAGCTAGATGCAGATAAAAATTATATTTAATTTGCAACCTGATGGAGGTCAGTATAGATGGACTAATAGAGAAAGTCCCACACACTGCTAGAAGGCCAAATATTTTTTCAGAGCTAGATGCAGACAAAAAATTATTTTGAATTTGCAACCTGATGGAGGTCAGTTTAGATGGACTAATAGAGAAAGTCCCACACACTGCTAGAAGGCCAAATATTTTTTCAGAGCTAGATGCAGACAAAAAATTATTTTTAATTTGCAACCTTATGGAGAAAAATATAGATGGACTAATAGAGAAAGTCCCACACACTGCTAGAAGGCCAAATATTTTTTCAGACCTAGATGCAGATAAAAATTCTTTTTAATTTGCAACCTGATGGAGGTCTGTATAGATGGACTAATAGAGAAAGTCCCACTCACTGCTAGAAGGCCAAATATTTTTTCAGAGCTAGATGCAGATAAAAATTATTTTTAATTTGCAACCTGATGGAGGTCAGTATAGATGGACTAATAGAGAAAGTCCCACACACTGCTAGAAGGCCAAATATTTTTTCAGAGCTAGATGCAGACAAAAAATTATTTTGAATTTGCAACCTGATGGAGGTCAGTATAGATGGACTAATAGAGAAAGTCCCACACACTGTTAGAAGGCCAAATATTTTTTCAGAGCTAGATGCAGACAAAAAATTATTTTTAATTTGCAACCTGATGGAGGTCAGTATAGATGGACTAATAGAGAAAGTCCCACACACTGCTAGAAGGCCAAATATTTTTTCAGAGCTAGATGCAGACAAAAAATTATTTTTAATTTGCAACCTGATGGAGGTCAGTATAGATGGACTAATAGAGAAAGTCCCACACACTGCTAGAAGGCCAAATATTTTTTCAGAGCTAAATGCAGACAAAAAATTATTTTTAATTTGCAACCTGATGGAGGTCAGTATAGATGGACTAATAGAGAAAGTCCCACACACTGCTAGAAGGCCAAATATTTTTTCAGAGCTAGATGCAGATAAAAATTATTTTTAATTTGCAACCTGATGGAGGTCAGTATAGATGGACTAATAGAGAAAGTCCCACACACTGCTAGAAGGCCAAATATTTTTTCAGAGCTAGATGCAGACAAAAAATTATTTTGAATTTGCAACCTGATGGAGGTCAGTATAGATGGACTAATAGAGAAATTCCCACACACTGCTAGAAGGCCAAATATTTTTTCAGAGCTAGATGCAGACAAAAAATTATTTTTAATTTGCAACCTGATGGAGGTCAGTATAGATGGACTAATAGAGAAAGTCCCATACACTGCTAGAAGGCCAATTTTTTTTTCAGAGGTAGATGCAGAAAAAAATTATATTCAGTTTGCAACCTGATGGAGGTCTGTATAGATGGATTAAAAGAACAAGTCCCACACACAGCTAGAAGCCCAATATTTTTTCAGAGGTAGATGCAGAAAAAAAATATATTCAGTTTGCAACCTGATGGAGGTCAGTATAGATGGATTAATAGAGAAAGTCCCAAACACTGCTGGAAGGCCAAATATTTTTTCAGAGCTAGATGCAGATAAAAATTATTTTTAATTTGCAACCTGATGGAGGTCAGTATAGATGGACTAATAGAGAAAGTCCCACACACTGCTAGAAGGCCAAATATTTTTTCAGAGCTAGATGCAGACAAAAAATTATTTTGAGTTTGCAACCTGATGGAGGTCAGTATAGATGGACTAATAGAGAAAGTCCCACACACTGCTAGAAGGCCAAATATTTTTTCAGAGCTAGATGCAGACAAAAAATTATTTTTAATTTGCAACCTGATGGAGGTCAGTATAGATGGACTAATAGAGAAAGTCCCACACACTGCTCGAAGGCCAAATATTTTTTCAGACCTAGATGCAGATAAAAATTATTTTTAATTTGC
Source organism: Phyllobates terribilis (assembly GCF_046119375.1). Classification (NCBI taxonomy): domain Eukaryota; kingdom Metazoa; phylum Chordata; class Amphibia; order Anura; family Dendrobatidae; genus Phyllobates; species Phyllobates terribilis. Next base: position 125,434 of record NW_027363261.1, read on the forward strand.
AACCTGATGGAGGTCAGTATAGATGGACTAATAGAGAAATTCCCACACACTGCTAGAAGGCCAAATATTTTTTCAGAGCTAGATGCAGACAAAAAATTATTTTTAATTTGCAACCTGATGGAGGTCAGTATAGATGGACTAATAGAGAAAGTCCCATACACTGCTAGAAGGCCAATTTTTTTTTCAGAGGTAGATGCAGAAAAAAATTATATTCAGTTTGCAACCTGATGGAGGTCTGTATAGATGGATTAAAAGAACAAGTCCCACACACAGCTAGAAGCCCAATATTTTTTCAGAGGTAGATGCAGAAAAAAAATATATTCAGTTTGCAACCTGATGGAGGTCAGTATAGATGGATTAATAGAGAAAGTCCCAAACACTGCTGGAAGGCCAAATATTTTTTCAGAGCTAGATGCAGATAAAAATTATTTTTAATTTGCAACCTGATGGAGGTCAGTATAGATGGACTAATAGAGAAAGTCCCACACACTGCTAGAAGGCCAAATATTTTTTCAGAGCTAGATGCAGACAAAAAATTATTTTGAGTTTGCAACCTGATGGAGGTCAGTATAGATGGACTAATAGAGAAAGTCCCACACACTGCTAGAAGGCCAAATATTTTTTCAGAGCTAGATGCAGACAAAAAATTATTTTTAATTTGCAAACTGATGGAGGTCAGTATAGATGGACTAATAGAGAAAGTCCCACACACTGCTCGAAGGCCAAATATTTTTTCAGACCTAGATGCAGATAAAAATTATTTTTAATTTGCAACCTGATGGAGGTCAGTATAGATGGACTAATAGAGAAAGTCCCACTCACTGCTAGAAGGCCAAATATTTTTTCAGAGCTAGATGCAGATAAAAATTATTTTTAATTTGCAACCTGATGGAGGTCAGTATAGATGGACTAATAGAGAAAGTCCCACACACTGCTAGAAGGCCAAATATTTTTTCAGAGCTAGATGCAGACAAAAAATTATTTTGAATTTGCAACCTGATGGAGGTCAGTATAGATGGACTAATAGAGAAAGTCCCACACACTGCTAGAAGGCCAAATATTTTTTCAGAGCTAGATGCAGACAAAAAATTATTTTGAATTTGCAACCTGATGGAGGTCAGTATAGATGGACTAATAGAGAAAGTCCCACACACTGCTAGAAGGCCAAATATTTTTTCAGAGCTAGATGCAGACAAAAAATGATTTTGAATTTGCAAACTGATGGAGGTCAGTATAGATGGACTAATAGAGAAAGTCCCACACACTGCTAGAAGGCCAAATATTTTTTCAGAGCTAGATGCAGACAAAAAATTATTTTGAATTTGCAACCTGATGGAGGTCAGTATAGATGGACTAATAGAGAAAGTCCCACACACTGCTAGAAGGCCAAATATTTTTTCAGAGCTAGATGCAGATAAAAATTATTTTTAATTTGCAACCTGATGGAGGTCAGTATAGATGGACTAATAGAGAAAGTCCCACACACTGCTAGAAGGTCAAATATTTTTTCAGAGCTAGATGCAGACAAAAAATGATTTTGAATTTGCAACCTGATGGAGGTCAGTATAGATGGACTAATAGAGAAAGTCCCACACACTCCTAGAAGGCCAAATATTTTTTCAGAGCTAGATGCAGACAAAAAATAATTTTTAACTTGCAACCTGATGGAGGTCAGTATAGATGGACTAATAGAGAAAGTCCCACACACTGCTAGAAGGCCAAATTTTTTTTCAGAGGTAGATGCAGAAAAAAATTATATTCAGTTTGCAACCTGATGGAGGTCTGTATAGATGGATTAATAGAACAAGTCCCACACACAGCTAGAAGCCCAATATTTTTTCAGAGGTAGATGCAGAAAAAAAAAATTTTCAGTTTGCAACCTGATGGAGGTCAGTATAGATGGACTAATAGAGAAAGTCCCAAACACTGCTAGAAGGCCAAATATTTTTTCAGAGCTAGATGCAGATAAAAAATATTTTTAATTTGCAACCTGATGGAGGTCAGTATAGATGGACTAATAGAGAAAGTCCCACACACTGCTAGAAGGCCAAATATTTTTTCAGAGCTAGATGCAGACAAAAAATTATTTTGAATTTGCAACCTGATGGAGGTCAGCATAGATGGACTAATAGAGAAAGTCCCACACACTGCTAGAAGGCCAAATATTTTTTCAGAGCTAGATGCAGAAAAAAAATTATTTTTAATTTGCAACCTTATGGAGGTCAGTATAGATGGACTAATAGAGAAAGTCCCACACACTGCTAGAAGGCCAAATATTTTTTCAGACCTAGATGCAGATAAAAATTCTTTTTAATTTGTAACCTGATGGAGGTCTGTATAGATGGACTAATAGAGAAAGTCCCACTCACTGCTAGAAGGCCAAATATTTTTTCAGAGCTAGATGCAGATAAAAATTATTTTTAATTTGCAACCTGATGGAGGTCAGTATAGATGGACTAATAGAGAAAGTCCCACACACTGCTAGAAGGCCAAATATTTTTTCAGAGCTAGATGCAGACAAAAAATTATTTTGAATTTGCAACCTGATGGAGGTCAGTATAGATGGACTAATAGAGAAAGTCCCACACACTGCTAGAAGGCCAAATATTTTTTCAGAGCTAGATGCAGACAAAAAATTATTTTTAATTTGCAACCTGATGGAGGTCAGTATAGATGGACTGATAGAGAAAGTCCCACACACTGCTAGAAGGCCAAATATTTTTTCAGAGCTAAATGCAGACAAAAAATTATTTTTAATTTGCAACCTGATGGAGGTCAGTATAGATGGACTAATAGAGAAAGTCCCACACACTGCTAGAAGGCCAAATATTTTTTCAGAGCTAGATGCAGAAAAAATTATTTTTAATTTGCAACCTGATGGAGGTCAGTATAGATGGACTAATAGAGAAAGTCCCACACACTGCTAGAAGGCCAAATATTTTTTCAGAGCTAGATGCAGACAAAAAATTATTTTGAATTTGCAACCTGATGGAGGTCAGTATAGATGGACTAATAGAGAAAGTCCCACACACTGCTAGAAGGCCAAATATTTTTTCAGAGCTAGATGCAGATAAAAATTATTTTTAATTTGCAACCTGATGGAGGTCAGTATAGATGGACTAATAGAGAAAGTCCCACACACTGCTAGAAGGCCAAATATTTTTTCAGAGCTAGATGCAGACAAAAAATGATTTTGAATTTGCAACCTGATGGAGGTCAGTATAGATGGACTAATAGAGAAAGTCCCACACACTGCTAGAAGGCCAAATTTTTTTTCAGAGGTAGATGCAGAAAAAAATTATATTCAGTCTGCAACCTGATGGAGGTCTGTATAGATGGATTAATAGAACAAGTCCCACACACAGCTGGAAGCCCAATATTTTTTCAGAGGTAGATGCAGAAAAAAAATATATTCAGTTTGCAACCTGATGGAGGTCAGTATAGATGGACTAATAGAGAAAGTCCCAAACACTGCTAGGAGGCCAAATATTTTTTCAGAGCTAGATGCAGATAAAAATTATTTTTAATTTGCAACCTGATGGAGGTCAGTATAGATGGACTAATACAGAAAGTCCCACACACTGCTAGAAGGCCAAATATTTTTTCAGAGCTAGATGCAGACAAAAAATTATTTTGAATTTGCAACCTGATGGAGGTCAGTATAGATGGACTAATAGAGAAAGTCCCACACACTGCTAGAAGGCCAAATATTTTTTCAGAGCTAGATGCAGACAAAAAATTATTTTTAATTTGCAACCTTATGGAGGTCAGTATAGATGGACTAATAGAGAAAGTCCCACACACTGCTAGAAGGCCAAATATTTTTTCAGACCTAGATGCAGATAAAAATTCTTTTTAATTTGCAACCTGATGGAGGTCAGTATAGATGGACTAATAGAGAAAGTCCCAATCACTGCTAGAAGGCCAAATATTTTTTCAGAGCTAGATGCAGATAAAAATTATTTTTAATTTGCAACCTGATGGAGGTCAGTATAGATGGACTAATAGAGAAAGTCCCACACACTGCTAGAAGGCCAAATTTTTTTTCAGAGCTAGATGCAGACAAAAAATTATTTTGAATTTGCAACCTGATGGAGGTCAGTATAGATGGACTAATAGAGAAAGTCCTACACACTGCTTGAAGGCCAAATATTTTTTCAGAGCTAGATGCAGACAAAAAATAATTTTTAATTTGCAACCTGATGGAGGTCAGTATAGATGGGCTAATAGAGAAAGTCCCACACACTGCTAGAAGGCCAAATATTTTTTCAGAGCTAGATGCATAAAAAAATTATATTCAGTTTGCAACCTGATGGAGGTCAGTATAGATGGACTAATAGAACAAGTCCCACACACAGCTAGAAGCCCAAATATTTTTTCAGAGCTAGATGCAGACAAAAAATTATTTTTAATTTGCAACCTGATGGAGGTCAGTATAGATGGACTAATAGAGAAAGTCCCACACACTGCTAGAAGGCCAAATATTTTTTCAGAGCTAGATGCAGATAAAAATTATTTTTAATTTGCAACCTGATGGAGGTCAGTATAGATGGACTAATAGAGAAAGTCCCACATACTGCTAGAAGGCCAAATATTTTTTCAGAGCTAGATGCATAAAAAAATTATATTCAGTTTGCAACCTGATGGAGGTCAGTATAGATGGACTAATAGAACAAGTCCCACACACAGCTAGAAGCCCAAATATTTTTTCAGAGGTAGATGCAGAAAAAAATTATTTTTAATTTGCAGCCTGATGGAGGTCAGTATAGATGGACTAATAGAGAAAGTCCCACACACTGCTAGAAGGCCAAATATTTTTTCAGAGCTAGATGCAGACAAAAAATTATTTTTAATTTGCAACCTGATGGAGGTCAGTATAGATGGACTAATACAGAAAGTCCCACACACTGCTAGAAGGCCAAATATTTTTTCAGAGCTAGATGCAGACAAAAAATTATTTTGAATTTGCAACCTGATGGAGGTCAGTATAGATGGACTAATAGAGAAAGTCCCACACACTGCTAGAAGGCCAAATATTTTTTCAGAGCTAGATGCAGATAAAAATTATTTTTAATTTGCAACCTTATGGAGGTCAGTATAGATGGACTAATAGAGAAAGTCCCACACACTGCTAGAAGGCCAAATATGTTTTCAGACCTAGATGCAGATAAAAATTCTTTTTAATTTGCAACCTGATGGAGGTCTGTATAGATGGACTAATAGAGAAAGTCCCACTCACTGCTAGAAGGCCAAATATTTTTTCAGAGCTAGATGCAGATAAAAATTATTTTTAATTTGCAACCTGATGGAGGTCAGTATAGATGGACTAATAGAGAAAGTCCCACACACTGCTAGAAGGCCAAATATTTTTTCAGAGCTAGATGCAGACAAAAAATTATTTTAAATTTGCAACCTGATGGAGGTCAGTATAGATGGACTAATAGAGAAAGTCCCACACACTGCTAGAAGGCCAAATATTTTTTCAGAGCTAGATGCAGACAAAAAATTATTTTTAATTTGCAACCTGATGGAGGTCAGTATAGATGGACTAATAGAGAAAGTCCCACACACTGCTAGAAGGCCAAATATTTTTTCAGAGCTAAATGCAGACAAAAAATTATTTTTAATTTGCAACCTGATGGAGGTCAGTATAGATGGACTAATAGAGAAAGTCCCACACACTGCTAGAAGGCCAAATATTTTTTCAGAGCTAGATGCAGAAAAAATTATTTTTAATTTGCAACCTGATGGAGGTCAGTATAGATGGACTAATAGAGAAAGTCCCACACACTGCTAGAAGGCCAAATATTTTTTCAGAGCTAGATGCAGACAAAAAATTATTTTGAATTTGCAACCTGATGGAGGTCAGTATAGATGGACTAATAGAGAAAGTCCCACACACTGCTAGAAGGCCAAATATTTTTTCAGAGCTAGATGCAGATAAAAATTATTTTTAATTTGCAACCTGATGGAGGTCAGTATAGATGGACTAATAGAGAAAGTCCCACACACTGCTAGAAGGCCAAATATTTTTTCAGAGCTAGATGCAGACAAAAAATGATTTTGAATTTGCAACCTGATGGAGGTCAGTATAGATGGACTAATAGAGAAAGTCCCACACACTGCTAGAAGGCCAAATTTTTTTTCAGAGGTAGATGCAGAAAAAAATTATATTCAGTCTGCAACCTGATGGAGGTCTGTATAGATGGATTAATAGAACAAGTCCCACACACAGCTGGAAGCCCAATATTTTTTCAGAGGTAGATGCAGAAAAAAAATATATTCAGTTTGCAACCTGATGGAGGTCAGTATAGATGGACTAATAGAGAAAGTCCCAAACACTGCTAGGAGGCCAAATATTTTTTCAGAGCTAGATGCAGATAAAAATTATTTTTAATTTGCAACCTGATGGAGGTCAGTATAGATGGACTAATAGAGAAAGTCCCACACACTGCTAGAAGGCCAAATATTTTTTCAGAGCTAGATGCAGACAAAAAATTATTTTGAATTTGCAACCTGATGGAGGTCAGTATAGATGGACTAATAGAGAAAGTCCCACACACTGCTAGAAGGCCAAATATTTTTTCAGAGCTAGATGCAGACAAAAAATTATTTTTAATTTGCAACCTTATGGAGGTCAGTATAGATGGACTAATAGAGAAAGTCCCACACACTGCTAGAAGGCCAAATATTTTTTCAGACCTAGATGCAGATAAAAATTCTTTTTAATTTGCAACCTGATGGAGGTCAGTATAGATGGACTAATAGAGAAAGTCCCAATCACTGCTAGAAGGCCAAATATTTTTTCAGAGCTAGATGCAGATAAAAATTATTTTTAATTTGCAACCTGATGGAGGTCAGTATAGATGGACTAATAGAGAAAGTCCCACACACTGCTAGAAGGCCAAATTTTTTTTCAGAGCTAGATGCAGACAAAAAATTATTTTGAATTTGCAACCTGATGGAGGTCAGTATAGATGGACTAATAGAGAAAGTCCTACACACTGCTTGAAGGCCAAATATTTTTTCAGAGCTAGATGCAGACAAAAAATAATTTTTAATTTGCAACCTGATGGAGGTCAGTATAGATGGGCTAATAGAGAAAGTCCCACACACTGCTAGAAGGCCAAATATTTTTTCAGAGCTAGATGCATAAAAAAATTATATTCAGTTTGCAACCTGATGGAGGTCAGTATAGATGGACTAATAGAACAAGTCCCACACACAGCTAGAAGCCCAAATATTTTTTCAGAGCTAGATGCAGACAAAAAATTATTTTTAATTTGCAACCTGATGGAGGTCAGTATAGATGGACTAATAGAGAAAGTCCCACACACTGCTAGAAGGCCAAATATTTTTTCAGAGCTAGATGCAGATAAAAATTATTTTTAATTTGCAACCTGATGGAGGTCAGTATAGATGGACTAATAGAGAAAGTCCCACATACTGCTAGAAGGCCAAATATTTTTTCAGAGCTAGATGCATAAAAAAATTATATTCAGTTTGCAACCTGATGGAGGTCAGTATAGATGGACTAATAGAACAAGTCCCACACACAGCTAGAAGCCCAAATATTTTTTCAGAGGTAGATGCAGAAAAAAATTATTTTTAATTTGCAGCCTGATGGAGGTCAGTATAGATGGACTAATAGAGAAAGTCCCACACACTGCTAGAAGGCCAAATATTTTTTCAGAGCTAGATGCAGACAAAAAATTATTTTGAATTTGCAACCTGATGGAGGTCAGTATAGATGTACTAATAAAGTCCCACACACTGCTAGAAGGCCAAATATTTTTTCAGAGCTAGATGCAGATATAAATTATTTTTAATTTGCAACCTGATGGAGGTCAGTATAGATGGACTAATAGAGAAAGTCCCACACACTGCTAGAAGGCCAAATATTTTTTCAGAGCTAGATGCAAATATAAATTATTTTTAATTTGCAACCTGATGGAGGTCAGTATAGATGGACCAATAGAATGATGCTATGCCCAAAAGATTTTACTTCACTAGGTGCAGTAAAAAAATTGTTATTCTATACACAGGTGGTATATCTTGCAACACAGATAGGCTACTCCACTGACTAACACACTCTGCAATAGGCCAAAAAGGATTAGCTTTGCTAGATTCAGCCAAATGCTGTGAAAAAAACTTGCACAGCACTGGCACAGACCTGCCTGGCAAAAACTGATAGGAACTGATGTAACCTAGTCCTGAAAAGGACTGCAATTACAATTAGTCTTTACTCCCACAATCTATCTATTTAAGAGCACAGACCTGCCTGATAAAAGTCGTAGGAAATGCTGTAACCTAGTCCTTAAAAGGACTGCAATCACAACTATTCCCTACTCCCAAGCTATCTGTAGATTTGTGCGAAAATTGGCTTGAAATTAACAAGGTATAGCGCACACAGCAACAGCGGTGCCGTCTAACACGCAGCTGCAGCAGTGAGAAAATGGTGGCGACGGGGAAAATGGCTGGGTCTTATAGGGCAAGGACATGTGACATACACTGCCAATGACACATGCCCTTGCTTGTGTGAAAAAAAGCACTTCGCTCCGTGTGTGCGCTGCTGATAGGCTGACAGATTGCACCTCCCCACTGCAAATGCGGGAAAGAGAAAAAAAATGGAGTTTTTCATTATTCCTGCAGAGATCCATCCCTGCCCCTCCCCCCACCCCGCTGTACACTCAAACTGCGTATTAACATTAATTTTCATCATTACTGAGAAAAAATCCAGTTATGATTTTGGTGCACGAACAGTTATCGAACATAACCTCGAACAGCCGAATTTTTCTCAAATCGTTCGTGTTCGCCGAACGGCTTGTACACAGCCCAAAACAGCTCGAATTTGAGAATGGCGAACAGTTCAAGTGGAACAACGCTCATCTCTACCGTTGATATGCAGATGTCACATGTGCACGTCTTTTCAAAAGGAAAAAAATGGGGAGGGAAAGGAAAGATTTTAAAAACAAAAATCCAAATGACAATAGCAGCAGCCAAAATGTCAACGGAACCAGGGATTCCCAGCCAGTCTCCCATGCCAGTACTTACCCGGCCTCAAGCTGTATAGCAGCTGTGATCTGACGAGGGTAGGCACATTCAGCTTAAAATAGCCGTTGACGTGCAGATGTCACTTGTGCGCGTCTTTTCAAAAGGAATAAAATGGGGAGGGAAAGGTTGGATTTTAAAAACAAAAATCCAAAAGTCCAAATGACAATAGCAGCAGCCAAAATGTCAACGGAACAGGGGATTCCCAGCCTGTCTCCCATGCCAGTACTGGCCTGGCCTCAAACTGCATAGTGGCTGTGATCTGACGAGGGTAGGTACTTTCAGCTTAAAATGGCCTTTGATGTGCGAATGTCACATGTGCGCATCTTTTCAAAAGGAATAAAATGGGGAGGGGAAGTTAAGACTTTAAAAACAAAAATTCAAAAATCCAAATGACAATAGCAGCAGCCAAAATATCAACAGAACCAGGGATTCCCAGCCAGTCTCCCATGCCAGTACTTGCCCAGCCTCAAGGTGCGTAGCAGCTGCAATCTGATGAGTGCAGGCACATTCAGCTTAGAATGGACGTTAACATACAGATGTCATATGTGCGTGTCTTTTCAAAAGGAACAAAATAGGGAGGGAAAGTTTAGATTTTAAAAACAAATATCCAAAAATCCAAATGACAATAGCAGCAGCCAAAATTTCAATGGAACCGGGAACTCCCAGCCAGTCTCGCATACCAGTAATTGCCCAGCCTCAAGCTGTGTAGCGGCTGCGATCTGACGAGGGCAGACACATACAGCAGAGTATGGCCATTAGCATGCAGATCTCACATGTGCGCGTCTTTTCAAATGGAATAAAATGGGGAGGGAAAGGTTAGATTTTAAAAAAAAAATCCAAATGACAACAGCAGCAGCCAAAATGTCAATGGAAGCAGGGATTCCCAGCCAGTTTCCCATGCCGGTACCCGCCCGGCCTCAAGCTGCGCAGCGGATTTAATCTGACGAAGGCAGGCACATTCAGCTTTGATTGGCCGTTGACATGCAAATATCACATTTGCACTTCTTTTCAAAAGGAATAAAATGGGGAGGGAAAGGTTAGATTTTAAAATCAAAAATCCAAAAATCCAAATGACAATAGCAGCAGCCAAAATGTCAATGGAACCAAGCATTCCCAGCCACTCTCTCATGCCAGTACTGGCCCAGCCTCAAGCTGCTTAGCAGCTGCAATCTGACAAGGGCAGGCACATTCAGCTTAGAAAGGCCATTGATGTACAGATGTCATATGTGCATGTCTTTTCAAAAGAAATAAAATGGGGAGGAAAAAATTAGATTTTAAAAAAAAAAATCCAAAAATCCAAATGACAATAGCAGCAGCCAAAATGTCAACGGAATCAGCGATTCCCAGCCAGTCTCCCATGCCATTACTTGCCTGGCCTCAAGATGCCTAGCGGCTGCGATTTGACGAGAGTAAGCACACTCAGCTTAGAATGGCTGTTGATGAGCAGTTGTCACATGTGCGTGTCTTTTCAAAAGGAATAAAATGGGGAGGGAAGGGTCATGTTTTTAAAAACAAAAATCCAAAAATCCAAATGGCAATAGCAGCAGACAAAATTTCAACGGAACTGTGGATTCCCAGCCAGTCTCCAAAGCCAGTACTTGCCCAGCCTCAAGCTGTGTAGCTGCTGCAATCTGACCAGAGTAGGCACATTCAGCTTAGAATGGCCGGTTACGTGCAGCTGTCACATGTGTGCGTCTTTTTAAAAGGAATAAAATGGGGAGGAAAAGGTTAGATTTTAAAAACAAAAATCCAAATGATAGTTACAGCAGCCAGAATGACAATGGATCTGGTGATTCCCAGCCAGTCTCCCATGCCGGTACTTGCCCGATCAAAAGCTGTTTAGTGGCTGCGATCTGACGAGGGTAGTCACATTCAACTTAGAATGGCCGTTGACGTACAGATGACACATGTGCGCGTCTTTTCAAAATGAATAAAATGGGGAGAGAAAGGTTAAATTTTAAAAACAAAAATCCAAATGACAATAGCATCAGCCAAAATGTCAACAGAACCGGTGATTCCCAGCCACTCTCCCATGCCGATACTTGCCCAGCCTCACGCTGCATAGCGGCTGCGATCTGACAAGGGCAGGCACATTCAGCTTAGAATGCCCGTTGACACACAGATGTCACATGTGCGCGTCTTTTCAAAAGGAATAAAATGGGGAGGGAAAGGTTAAATTTTAAAAACAAAAATCCAAATGACAATAGCAGCAGCCAAAATGTCAATGGAACCGGGTATTCCCAGCCAGTCACCCATGCCAGTTCTCGCCCGGCCTCAAGCTGAGTAGCAGCTGCCATCTGACGAGAGAAGGCACATTCAGCTTAGAATGACCGTTGATATGCAGATGTCACATGTGCGCGTCTTTTCAAAAGGAAAAAAATGGGGAGGGAAAGGTTATATTTTAAAAACAGAAATCCAAATGACAATAGCAGCAGCCAAAATTTCAACGGAACCAGGGATTCCCAGCCAGTCTCCCATTCCAGTACTTGCCCAGCCTCAAGCTGTGTAGCGGCTGCAATATGACAAAGGCAGACACATTCAGCTTAGTATGGCCACTAACATGCAGATGTCACATGTGCGTGTCTTTTCAAAAGGAATAAAATGGAGAGAAAAAAGTTAGATTTTAAAAACAAAAATCCAAAAACACAAATGACAATAGCAGCAGCCAAAATGCCAACTGAACTGGGGATTCCAAGCCAGTCTCCCATTCTGGTACTTGCCCAACCTCAAGCTGTGTAGCAGCTGTGATATGACAAGGGATAGCACATTCAGCTTAGAAGGGCCATTGACTTGCAGATGGCACATGTGCGTGTCTTTTCAAAAGGAATAAAATGGGGAGGGAAAGGTTAGAATTTAAAAACAAAAATCCAAATGACAACAGCAGCAGCCAAAATGCCAACAGAAGCATGGAAATCCCAGCCAGTCTCCCATGATGGTACTTGCCCAACCTCAAGCTGCGTAGTGGTTGTGATCTGACGAGGGCAGGCACATTCAGCTTTGAATGGCCGTTGACATGAAAATATCACATTTGCGCTTCTTTTTAAAAGGAATAAAATGGGGAGGGAAAAGTTAGATTTTATAATCAAAAATCCAAAAATCCAAATGACAATAGCAGCAGCCAAAATGTCAATGGAACCAGGGATTCCCAGCCAGTATCCCTTGCCGATACTTCCCCGGCCTCAAGCTGTGTAGAGGCTGCGATCTGACGAGGGCAGCCACATTCAGCTTAGAATGGCCTTTGACGTGCAGATGTCACATGTGCTTGTCTTTTCAAAATAAATAAAATAGGGAGGGAAAGGTTAGATTTAAAAAAAAAAAAATTCAAATGAAAATAGCAGCAGCTGAAATGTCAACAGAATCGGGGATTCCCAGCCAGTCTCCTATGCTGGTACTTAACCAACCACAAGCAGCATAGCAGCTGAGATCTGACAAAGGCAGGCACATTCAGCTTAGAATGGCCGTTGACGTGCAGATGTCACATGTGCGTGTCTTTTCAAAAGGAATAAAATGGGGAGGAAAAAGTTAGATTTAAAAAAAAAAAAAAAAAAAATCCAAATGACAATAGCAGCAGCCAAAATATTAATGGAACCGTGGATTCCCAGCCAGTCTCCCATGCCAGTACTTGCCCAGCCTCAAGCTGTGTAGCAGCTGCAATCTGACCAGGGCAGGCACATTCAGCTTAGAATGGCCATTAACATGCAGCTGTCACATGTGTGTGTCTTTTTAAAAGGAATAAAATGGGGAGGAAAAAGTTAGATTTTAAAAAAAAAAATCCAAAAATCCAAATGACAATAGCAGCAGCCAAAATGTCAATGGAATCAGGGATTCCCAGCCAGTCTCCCATGCTATTACTTGCCTGGCCTCAAGCTGCCTAGTTGCTGCGATCTGACGAGGGTAAGAACATTCAGCTTAGAATAGCTGTTGATGAGCAGTTGTCACATGTGCGTGTCTTTTCAAAAGGAATAAAATGGGGAGGGAAGAGTCATGTTTTTAAAAACAAAAATTCAAAAATCCAAATGTCAATAGCAGCAGCCAAAATTTCAACGGAACTGTCGATTCCCAGCCAGTCTCCCAAGCCAGTACTTGCCCAGCCTCAAGCTGTGTAGCTGCTGCAATCTGACCAGAGTAGGCACATTCAGCTTAGAATGGCCGTTGACGTGCAGCTGTCACATGTGCGCGTCTTTTTAAAAGGAATAAAATAGTGAGGGAAAGATAGATTTTAAAAACAAAAATCCAAATGATAGTAGCAGCAGCCATAATGTCAATGGATCAGGTGATTCCCAACCAGTCTCCCATGCCGGTACTTGCCAGATCAAAAGCTGTGTAGTGGCTGCGATCTGACGAGGGTAGTCACATTCAACTTAGAATGGCCGATGACGTACAGATGACACATGTGCGCGTCTTTTCAAAATGAATAAAATGGGGAGAGAAAGGTTAAATTTTAAAAACAAAAATCCAAATGACAATAGCATCAGCCAAAATGTCAACAGAACCGGTGATTCCCAGCCACTCTCCCATGCCGATACTTGCCCAGCCTCACGCTGCATAGTGGCTGCGATCGGACAAGGGCAGGCACATTCAGCTTAGAATGCCCGTTGACGCACAGATGTCACATGTGCGCGTCTTTTCAAAAGAAATAAAATGGGGAGGGAAAGGTTATATTTTAAAAACAGAAATCCAAATGACAATAGCAGCAGCCAAAATATCAACGGAACCAGGGATTCCCAGCCAGTCTCCCATTCCAGTACTTGCCCAGCCTCAAGCTGTGTAGCGGCTGCGATCTGACAAAGGCAGACACATTCAGCTTAGTATAGCCATTAACATGCAGATGTCACATGTGCGCGTCTTTTCAAAAGGAATAAAATGGAGAGAAAAAGGATAGATTTTAAAAACTAAAATCCAAATGACAATAGCAGCAGCCAGAATGTCAACGGAACCGGGGACTTCCAGCCAGTCTACCATGCCGGTACTTGCCTGGCCTCAAGCTGCATAGCGGCAGCAATCTGACGATGGCAGGCACAATCAGCTTAGAATGGCCGTTGATGTATGGATGTCACATGTGCACGTCTTTTCAAAAGGAATATAATGGGGAGGGAAATGTTAGATTTTGAAAACAAAAATCCAAATGACAATAGCAGCAGCCAAAATGTTATCGGAACTGGGGATTCCCAGCCAGTCTCCCATGCCGGTACTTGCCCAGCCTCAAGGTGCGCAGCGGCTGCAATCTGATGAGAGCAGGCACATTCAGCTTAGAATGGCCGAAGACATGCAAATGTCACATGTGCCCGTCTTTTCAAAAGGAATAAAATTAGTAGGGAAAAGTTAGATTTTAAAAACAAAAATCCAAATGACAATAGCTGCAGCCAAACTGTCATTGGAACCAGGGATTCCCAGAGAGTCTCCCATACCAGTACTTGCTCAGCCACAAGCTGCATAGCGGCTGCGATCTAATGAGGGAAGGCACAATCAGCTAAGAATGGCCGTTGACGTGCTGATGTCACATGTGCGCGTCTTTTCAAAAGGAATAAAATGGGGAGGGAAAGATTCTATTTTAAAAACAAAAATCCAAATGACAACAGCTGAAGCCAAAATGCCAACAGAAGAGGGTATTCCCAGCCAGTCCTCCATGCCGGTAATTGCACATCCTCAAGCTGCGTAGCGGCTGCGATCGGATGAGGGTAGGGACATTCAGCTTAGAACGGCCATTGAAGTGCAGATGTCACATGTGCGTGTCATTTCAAAAGGAATAAAATCGGGAGGGAAAGGTTAGATTTTTAAAACAAAAATCCAAAAATCCAAATGACAATAGCAGCATCCAAGATGTCAACGGAACCAGGGATTCTCAGCCACTCTCCCATGCCTGTACTTGTCCGGTCTCAAGCTGCTTAGTGGCTTTGATCTGATGAGGGAAGGCACATTTGGCTTAGAATGGCCGTTGACGTGCAGATGTCACATGTGCGCATCTTTTCAAAAGGAATAAAATGGGGAGGGAAAGATTCCATTTTAAAAACAAAAATCCAAATGTCAATTGCAGCAGCCAAAATGACGACAGAACCAGGGATTCCCAGCCAATCTCCCACGCCAGTACTTGCCTGGCCTCAAGCTGCATAGCAGCTGCAATCTGACAAGGCCAGGTACATTCAGCTTAGAATGGCCGTTGATGTGCAGATGTCACATGTGCGTGTCTTCTCAAAAGGAATAAATTGGGGAGGGAAAGGTTAAATTTTAAAAACAAATTCCAAAAATCCAAATGACATTAGCAGCAGCCAAAATGTCAACAGAACCTGGGATTCCCAGCCAGTCTCCCATGCCGGTACTTGCCCAGCCTCAAGGTGCGCAGCGGCTGCAATCTGATGAGGGCAGGCACATTCAGCTTAGAATGGCCGTAGACATGCAAATGTCACATGTGCCCGTCTTTTCAAAAGGAATAAAATGGGTAGGGAAAAGTTAGATTTTAAAAACAAAAATCCAAATGACTATAGCTGCAGCCAAACTGTCATCGGAACCAGGGATTCCCAGAGAGTCTCCCATACCAGTACTTGCTCAGCCACAAGCTGCATAGCGGCTGCGATCTAATGAGGGAAGGCACATTCAGCTTAGAATGGCCGTCGATGTGCAGATGTCACATGTGCGCATCTTTTCAAAAGGAATAAAATGGGGAGGGAAAGCTCATGTTTTTAAAAACAAAAATCCAAAAATCCAAATGACAATACCAGCAGCCAAAATGTCAATGGAACCAGGGATTCCCAGCCAGTCTCCCATGATGGTACTTGCCCAGCCTCAAGCTATGTAGCAGCTGCGATCTGATGAAGGAAGGCACACTCAGCTTAGAATGGCCGTTGATTGGAAGATTTCAAATGTGCACGTCTTTTCAAGAGGAATAAAATGGGGAGGGAAAGGTTAGATTTTAAAAACAAAAATCCAAATGACAATAGCAGCAGCCAGTCTTCCATGCCAGTACTTGCCTGACCTCAAGCCACGTAGCAGCTGCGATTTGACGAATTAAGGCACATTCAGCATAGAATGGCCGTTGACGTACTGATGTCACATGTGCGCGTCTTTTCAAAAGGAATAAAATGGGGAGGGAAAGGTTAGATTTTAAAAACAAAAATCCAAATGACAATAGCAGCAGCCAAAATGTCAACGGAACCGGGGATTCCTATCTAGTCTCCCACAAAGGTACTTGCCCAGCCTCAAGCTGCATAGCAGCTGCGATCTGACGAGGGAAGTCACATTCAGCTTAGAATGGCCGGTGACCTGCAGATGTCACATGTGCGCGTCTTTTCACAAGGAATAAAATGGGGAGGGAAAGGTTAGATTTTAAAAACAAAAATCCAAATGACATTACCAGCAGCCAAAATGTCAATGGAATCGGGGATTCCCAACCAGTCACCCATGCTGATACTTGCCCAGCCTCAATCTGCATAACAGCTGCGCTCTGATGAGGGAAGGCACACTCAGCTCAGAATGGCCGTTGATGAGCAGATGTCACATGTGCGTGTGACACCCCAGGGGTCTAGTTGCCACAGTAATAGAGATATTATGTCTGAGAGCAAGTGGGAGGTTTCTCTGGTCAGGAGCCATAAGCATGCAACACTGCCCGCCCAGACCTGGGAGGGGAGGAATCTGCCCTTATAAACTGGGTCTGGGGCGGGATTAGGTGAGACAGAGACAGAGCCTGCAGAACAAGCAGAGCAGTCAGAGCCTAGAATGAAGCTGCAGACACAGGAAAAGCTACATCAGGAGCTCTGTAGGAGCAGAGGCAGAAGGCCAGGGGCTGTGAGCAGAGATATAGCTCGCCCTGGCTGAAGTTACTAAAACCGGACACAGGAGTCCGAGGCTGTGGGGACTGATATATTCCCAGCAGCAGAAACCAGCTGGCAGGGGATTCCAGGTCCTCTGGCCATAGAAGCCCGGAGGCTCAGTCACAAAGAAGGGACCATTTAGAAAAAAACGCAGCACTACTGGACCTGGGTGCATGAGTTGGGTCCAAAGCCTTGAAATGTCGCGATAACCTCAGCACACCAAATGTTATAATAAGATACTTTTATTTGCAGTCCACACTAAAGACGTTTCGGTCGACAAGAACTTCATCAGTGTACTGCATGTAAACAAAATGAACAGATATAGAATACAAACATTATAGTGATAATAAAGTCACAGATTATGTATACAAAACATATAAATAAAGGTCTATGTGTCTATGTAACCTTTTGTCCAACAGTTAATCAAAAAAAGGGGGCAACCTACCAAGTTACTGGGATTGGAGCAGGAAAAGAGAAGGAGATGGGACCCAATACAGGGATTCCTATGGAGAAAGTGCATACTATGAGGTAATGGAAGGATATATGGGGCTATAATGGGGTGAGGACTATAAGGGAGGTAGACATACCGTTTGTGCCATGAAGTATAGGACAGGTGCTGCATCGATCGCGGTATCCACCGCTGGATGTGAGCAGTGGGCACGACTTGGAGACTGGCTACAAATATTATTAGAGGAGAGGAGGGTTTGGCTGCCAGCCAATGAGGAAGTTTGAATGTGCTGGTAATTAGCGCTCGATGCGGTGACGTCACAGGAAGTGACGCGAAAAAGGGAGTGCCGGCATCTGATTGGTCCGGCGCCGCGCATGCGCACGTGCGTGCGTGTCAGCCGACGTGTAGGTGCGTTCCAGGGACCAGGAAGTGGTTTCTGTATCGAAGTGATGTGTTCCACTGCCGGAAAAGAATGGCAAGGAGCGTTCCACCATCGAGAGAAGGGGTTGCAGAGTGCAGGAGGGATATAGGAGAATGAGGATGGGTATGGATCCTTCATCTGAAATATGAAATACAATGTTAAATCGAGTTATAAGACACAGTGCAGTAAAACACACAGGAATACTGCTATGATACCCTTATACAGCCAATCGCCACATTATAGATAAGCATACATGAATCTTGGTCCCTATTAATAAATGGCAAATGAATATCGGATTGCGGGTGTAAACTCCTTGTAATGTAAAAAGTATAAACATATAAATAAACCTAGGTCCCTATTGGGACGGATTGGGACCAGGTAGGTTTAGATGAATGATTGCAGATCATAGTCCTTGTTAAGTCCTTTGGGATGAAGGGACTGCAGTTCATGAATCCAGAATGCCTCTCTCTGCTTGAGGGTCTGGATTCGATTACCCCCACGACGGGGTGGTTTAATTTGCTCTATAACTTGAAACCGCAATTGGGACACATTGTGTCCTGCTGCCGTGAAGTGTTGGGGGAGAGGTAGAAGTACATTTTTGCATCTGATGGTAGATTTGTGCTTGGAGATTCTATCTTTAATGGGTTGGGTCGTTTCCCCCACGTAGACAAGGCCGCAAGGGCACTTAACTAGGTATACGACAAAATTTGTATCACAGGTGTAGTAATCCTTAATTGTATATTTCCTGCCTGTTTGTGGATGATGAATAGTATCGCCTCTAAGGATGTTATGGCACTGATGGCATTGGAGACATGGGAAGATTCCTTTCTTAGGAGTTTGTAGAAATCTTTGGCGGGAACCAAGGGACGTTGTCCCTATGTCAGCACGGACTAATGAGTCTCTGATGTTTGGTGCTCTTTTGAAGCACGGTAAGAAGGGTTAATGAAAGGATTTGATGGCGGGGTAACCTGTTTGGAGAATATTCCAATGTTTCCGTATCGTACGGTGTATAGTGTAAGCTAGGGGGTGATATGTGTGGACAAATGGAATGCGATCAGATGTGTCTGGTCGTGGTTGTGTGCGGCTGTCCTGTGACTCACGTAGAAGATACTGAGGGTATCCTCTTTCTTCAAATTTCCGTGTCATTTCTTTTAATCTGACTTCGCGTAATGTTGTATCGGACACAATGCGTTCAACCCTCTGAAATTGCGATTTGGGGATAGCATGTTTCATAGGGGCTGGGTGGTTGCTTGAAAAATGTAGTAATGTGTTGCGATCTGTGGGTTTCCTGTAGATGTCAGTGGTCAATAGTCCTTAGCCATCTTTGATGACTAAAGTATCTAGGAAGTTGATCTGGTGTGGGTGATAGTTCAGAGTGAAATGTAGACCAGGGCAGGCGGTGTTGAGGGACCTGCAGAATTCATCTAAGGTGTCCTGGGAACCTGTCCAGATGCAAAAGATGTCGTCTATGTAACGCTTCCATAAAATGGAATGCTCTTGGAACAGTTGATTCTTATATACAAACTGTGTCTCAAAAGTAGACATGTAACAGTTTGCGTAAGGGGGGGCTACATTTGAGCCCATTGCGGTCCCCTTGGTCTGCACGTAAAATGTATCCTGAAAGAGGAAGTAATTGTGTGTAAGAACTATTGTTAGTAGTTCTACGGCTAGATCTATAATCGATGGATTGGTGTTTGAGTCCTTCAGCATTTGTTCAACCGCTTGGATACCCCGGTCATGGGGAATCGATGTATAGAGACTTGTGACATCTAGGGACACTAAGATGGCTTCTGGAGGAACTTGTTTGAGTGCTTTCATAGTCTCTAAAAAGGCCCCTGTGTCTAATAGATAAGATGGACTTTTTTGGGTAAGTGGTGTAAGAATCTTTTCTAAGAAAATTGCAAGGGGTGATAAAATAGAATCCGTGGAGGCCACTATGGGGCGCCCAGGAGGTTGGGTGAGACTTTTGTGGATTTTGGGTAGGACATAAAATACCGGTATGATTGGATGTGGATTAATTAAATACTCGTACGTTTTCAAGTCAAATCACCTTGGCTGTTAAAAACCGTTGTAGTGTCGAAATGATGAGTGTCTGTGTTTTTGTAGTCGGGTCCGTAGAGAGTTTACGGTATGTGGACTCATCACTAAGTTGTCTCAAAATTTCCGAGATGTAATCGCACTTGTTCATGACTACTATCGCTCCACCTTTGTCAGCTGGCTTTATAATCAAATCTTTGTCCTCTTGCAGGCTCCGTAGGGCCTGTCGATCAAGGGGAGAGAGATTGGTCTGATAATGTGCCCTTCCCTAGTCGATATTGGAGCGTAATTGGTGAAACTGTTATGTTCTGCTACCAAAGCTAAGGAAAGAGAGGAGATCTGTCCCTACTATAGGACTCAGCTGAAACCCTACGATGTAACAGGGAACCTGATCCTGCGATCAGACCTGCTAAAGTCCTAATCTAGTCTGTACGGAGACCTATAGATGTGGGGAGGGAATCCCTACAAGTACTAAGGACTGGGAGGAATATGGGACACCTCCTAACAGAAATAGTAGCAGACAGACGAACAAACAAAATAGATAGAACATAGAGGTCCGTAGACCAAGCAAACTAACAGAGTTAGATACAGTGCACAGGCTAGCTAGAAAGTAGATATACAATGAAGTCCAGCAAAGCCAGAAGGGCGGAGCAGGCTTAAATAGACCAACAAGGTCATGAGACCAGCAAAGGAAAAAAAACCTAACAGCAAGGTTCTAACAGTACCCCCCCTTCTAAGAGGATCCTCCGGATCCCCTAGGACCAGGCTATCAGGAAATCTCCTGTGAAACGCTCTGATAAGTCTGGACGTGGAAACATCATCTGACCTCACCCAAGAGTTATCCTCGGGTCCGAAACCTTTCCAGGCCACAAGATACTGCAAACTACCTCTATACCGTCTAGAGTCAAGGATAATAGAAATTTCATATTCCCCGTCCTCCACCACCGGAGGAACAGAGGCAGAGGCGTCACCATCCGACACAACAGCTTTCTTTAACAGAGAGACATGAAATACCGGATTAATTCTCCAGGAGGTAGGAACCTCCAACCTAACAGCAGATTGGTTGACAACCTGAAGCACCTTAAAGGGCCCTACAAACTTGGGACCCAATTTCTTAGAAGGAATCCTCAACCGCAGATTCCTAGAGGACAACCAAACCATGTCACCAACAGCGAACAAAACCTCCTGTCGTTTCCTATCAAAGTAGTCTTTAGATTTTCTGTTGGCCTCCTGAAGATTACCACGCACATCAGTCCAAACTCTTTCCAAATCACCGGAAAAATTCTCCTCCTCAGGCACGGCAGATCCCAACTTGGAGAATGACCCAAACGACGGATGTCTCCCAGAACAACAAAAAAAAAGGCGAACAACCAGCAGAAGAAGATGTATGATTGTTCAGAGCAAATTCGGCAAGTGGCAGAAACTCAGACCACCCCTCTTGATTGTCTGCCACAAAACAACGCAAGAACTGCTCAACATCCTGGTTTTTCCTTTCTGTCTGGCCATTAGATTCAGGATGATATCCGGACGAAAACGACAAATGAATTCCCAACCTGTCACAAAAGGCACGCCAAAAACGAGCCACGAATTGAGGACCCCTATCAGAAACAATGTCAGTAGGAACGCCATGAAGTCTGACAATTTCCTTGACAAAGGCCTTAGCGAGAGTTTTCGCGCAGGGCAGTTTGACAAAGGGAACCAAGTGACACATCTTGCTAAAACGGTCCACGACCACCCAGATGACAGTAAAACCCTCAGAGGGGGGAAGGTCAGTTATAAAGTCCATAGCCAAATGTGTCCAAGGAGCACTGGGGACCTCCAAAGGACAAAGCAGCCCCGCAGCAGGAGTATGTGAGGACTTAGATCTAGCACATATAGTACATTGGCGCACCCACTTAATGACTTCCTTCTGCCATCCAGGCCACCAAAAACTGCGACCCACCAGTCTCTTGGTCTCAGAGATTCCGGGACGACCTGCCAACCGAGATTCATGACACTCAACAAACAAATCTCTCCTAAAGGTCCAGGCACAAACAACCTCCCATGAGGAGTGTTAGATGGGGCATTCTCCTGAGCTTTAAGAATCTCATCTTCCAAAACGGAGTCCAAAGCAGCTATCACAACACCTTCTTGTAAAATGTTCTCCTCTTTCTCAGCACCGACTATGGGAGAAAAACTGCGAGACAAGGCATCCGCCTTAACATTCTTAGTACCAGGGATGTAAGTAACGGAGAAATTAAACCGCGAGAAAAACAGTGCCCACCTAGCCTGACGGGCATTCAGGCGCTTGGCAGCATCAAGATATATCAGATTTTTATGATCCGTAAGAACCTGAACGGGAAATTCCGCACCTTCCAAGAAGTGGCGCCAGTGTTCAAATGCGAGTTTAATAGCCAATAATTCCCGATTACCAATATCGTAATTCAGTTCAGTCTCCGAAAAATTTTTTGAAAAAAAGGCACAGGGATGTAATCCATCCCCGTTATCCTGAGACAATACTGCGCCAACCCCCACAGAGGAAGCATCAACCTCAACCAAAAACGGCCTAGTAACATCAGGCTGCATAAGGATGGGAGCAGAGGTGAACCTCTCCTTGAGATACACAAAAGCTTCAATGGCCTCAGAAGACCACTGAACCGCATCAGCACCTTTCCTGGTGAGATCAGTCAGAGATTTGACAATACTAGAAAAATTTTTTGTGAATTTTCTATAGTAATTGGCGAAACCCAAAAACCTCTGTATCGATTTCAAACCAATAGGCCTAGGCCATTCCTGCACAGCCTGAACCTTAACCGGATCCATCTCAAAACCTTTGCTGGAGATAATGTAGCCCAAAAAACTAATTCTCTGTACAGCAAACTCACATTTCTCCAGCTTAGCAAAAAGCGAATTGTCCATTAATAACTGTAATACCTCACGCACGCTCCGCCAATGAGACTCCAGATCTGGCGAATAAATCAAAATGTCATCCAAATACACAACCACATTTTTACTGATCAAAGGTCTAAGGATGTCATTAATCAGATTCTGAAAAAATGCAGGAGCATTAGTAAGACCAAAAGGCATAACCAGATTCTCAAAATGACCCACAAGAGTGTTAAAAGCAGTCTTCCATTCGTCACCCTCCTTCATGCGCAACAGATTGTATGCCCCCTTAAGGTCAATTTTAGAGAACCACTTGGCCCCCATTAACTGGTTAAACAGATCAGGAATCAATGGCAGTGGGTAAGGATTGCGTACCGTAATTTTGTTAATCTCACGAAAATCCAGACAAGGACGTAAACCGCCGTCCTTTTTTTTTACAAAAAAAAATCCAACCGCCACAGGAGACTTAGAGGGCCTAATGTGACCGGCGGCCAAACTTGTCTGTATATATTCCTCCAAAGCCTTCCTCTCAGGAATAGTAAGGTTAAATAAACGACTTTTAGGAAGAGTCGCTCCAGGGACAAATTCAATAGAGCAATCATAGTCTCTATGGGGAGGCAAAACCTGCGATTCCTTCTCAGAAAAAACTCTCCAAAAATCCTGAATAGGAACAGGCAATTCTCCCCTATCCAAAGCTGCAATACGCCCGTTACAACACTTGTCATAACATTTATGGCTCCAGGATTTAATTTCACTGGTAGACCAATCCAGTACAGGATTGTGAAATTTTAACCAGGGCAAACCCAATATTACTGGAGAAGGCAAGTTATTCAACACTACCAAATCCAATTTCTCATGGTGAATACCATTAATAGTGAGAAGAAATTCACTGACCTTGAGAGTAATATTCTTCAAAGGGGAGCCATCCACAGAAACCACAGCAATGGGGAATGATAAAGGTTCAGGTTTTAAATTGAGTTTTTCCACGAATCCCCCATCAATTACATTCAGTGTAGACCCGCAATCAACAAACACCCGAAATTCCATTAATTTTTCCTGAGCAATCGTGGAAGCAGCTAAAAATATACCCTTGGAATTTAAACAGGCAATACGGGCGTGACTGACCATTTTTTTTTCTTTCTTCATACGAAGCTCACAGCCTTTAATCAAATGACCAGATTTTCCGCAATAGAAACACAAGCCTTCCGAAAAACGACGGTCTTTTTCTTGAGAGCGAGGTGTCACCGATCCAATCTCCATCGGTTCACCACTGTTAGTACACACATTATCATAACCAGAAACTGACATAGCAGAGGATTTGCTCTCATTAACCCTAGCACGCAGTCTTCTATCCACCCGTATAGCTAATTGCATAGCCTGTTGCAAATCTTCAGGTGTAGGATAAGCAATTAGCAGGTCTTTAACCCTTTCACTGAGCCCAGCAAGAAATAGACTTTTCAGAGCAGAATCGTTCCACCCTGTTTGAGTGGACCAACGACGAAAATGAGTACAATATTTTTCCACATTACCTGATCCTTGTTTTAAACGTCTCAACTCAGTCTCAGCTGATGCGACACGGTCAGGATCATCATATAATAGTCCTAAAGCAGAAAAAAAACTATCCACTGATCTGAAGCATGTATCACTAGGTTGCAAAGAAAAGGCCCACTCCTGAGGCTCTTTGCGCAAAAGTGACATTATGAACCCTACGCGCTGGGATTCATCCCCAGAGGACTTGGGTCTCAAACAAAAATACAATAAGCAAGCATTTTTAAATGAAAAAAATTCTCGATGTTCACCAAAAAATAAATCCGGCAAACATAACTTAGGCTCCAAGAAATATGCTCCAGGACAGTTACTCACGTGCTGACGGAGCTCGGCCACTTCCAGAGAGAGTCCCTGCAGGTGTTTAGCCAAATCCTGAACCGACACCATGATGGAACAGAAAAATCTTTCCTTAGAGAATTTGCAGGCTGGACTTACTGTTATGTTCTGCTACCAAAGCTAAGGAAAGAGAGGAGATCTGTCCCTACTATAGGACTCAGCTGAAACCCTACGATGTAACAGGAAACCTGATCCTGCGATCAGACCTGCTAAAGTCCTAATCTAGTCTGTACGGAGACCTATAGATGTGGGGAGGGAATCCCTACAAGTACTAAGGACTGGGAGGAATATGGGACACCTCCTAACAGAAATAGTAGCAGACAGACGAACAAACAAAATAGATAGAACATAGAGGTCCGTAGACCAAGCAAACTAACAGAGTTAGATACAGAGCACAGGCTAGCTAGAAAGTAGATATACAATGAAGTCCAGCAAGCCAGAAGGGCGGAGCAGGCTTAAATAGACCAACAAGGTCATGAGACCAGCAAAGGAAAAAAAACCTAACAGCAAGGTTCTAACAGAAACGCCCCATCCACGAATCCTATAAAGGTTTCCAGTGGATGTGTGCCTCGAGGAGGCCTATATTTGCTCTTAGAGCGGAGACCTAAGTCTTGGGCTGTGATGTCGGCCATGGATTCTGGAGGGGTGACGCTGAAAGGATTATTAGCAAAATGGGTTTTCAAGCGTAGGGTACGGTAAAAGCGTTGTAGTTCCATATCTAGTTTAAAAGTGTTGTATTTGTATGTGGGGCAGAAAGAGAGTCCCTTTTGTAAAACTGATGTTTGTGCAACGCTGAGAGTTTTGGAAGAGATATTTACCACCATTTGTGGGTCTGCGATCGGGTGATTCGTGTGAAGTCCAGAAGTCCAGCGCCGCCATCCAGGAGCGGAGGCTAACAGAAGGCCCAAAGTCACCAGCCATACGGGTGAGCACCACACGGTATACTCAGGGACGTGGGCTACTTGTAACCGCTGACAGCAAGGTAGCCAGGAAGAGTGCAGATAAACGGGGAGGCCTACAACTCCACCTGGCCAGGGGAACTCCTGCTTGCTCGCAGACTGACCAGGCCCCTTATACTAGCCAGTACTCCCGGGAGGGTCTGCCTTGTACCATCAGTAAAGACCCTGAACTGCACCTCACGTCTCTGTGATTCCTTGCCGCACCAGCACCATTAGCACTGGGACCCTCACACCATCACTCCCATCATCTCTCACATTAGCTGCCCTGAGGCAATACTTCTCCCGTGGGGAGTTATCCCATACTCGGCTGTGCAAACAACATCAGCCTCAGCGGTCGGCAGCGGAGCGGCGGTCCCCACTGACCGCAATCCACGGGTGGCGTAGTCGGACATTTGCTATACATTAAGACTGCCACTGGTTTGACCACCCTGGGCACGGACCGGGTCACCGCCATACGGAGACAATAACCCCCAGTATTCTACAACAGGCCCGGTTCCAGGTTCCCCTGCACAACACAGGCCCAGGGGGTGCGTCATGCGCGTCTTTTCAAAAGGAATAAAATAGGGAGGGAAAGGTTAGATTTTAAAAACAAAAATCCAAATGACAAAAGCAGAAGCGAGAATGTCAATGGAACTAGGGAAACCCAGCCAGTCTCCCATGCTGGTACTTGCTTGACCCCAAGTTGCATAGCATCTGTGATCTGACGAAGGCTAGCACATTCAGCTTAGAATAGCTGTTGACGAGCAAATGGTCCATGTGCGCATCTTTTCAAAAGGAATAAAATGGGGAGGTAAAAGTTAGATTTTAAAGGCAAAGATCCAAATAACAACAGCAGCAGCCAAAATGTCGATGGAAGAGGGGATTCCCAGCCAGTCTCCCATGCCGGTACTTGCCCAGGCTGAAGCTGCATAGCGGTTGTGATCTGACAAAGGAAGGCACATTCAGCTTTGAATGGCCGTTGACATGCAAATGTTACATTTGCATGTCTTTTCAAAAGGAATAAAATGGGGAGGGAAAGCATCGATTTTTAAAACCAAAAATCCAAATGACAATAGCAGCAGCCAAAATGTCAATGGAACCAAGGATTCCCAGCCAGCCTCCCATGTCAATACTTGCCCAGCCTCAAGCTGCTTAGTGGCTATGACCTGACGAGGGAAAGCACATTCAGCTTAGAATGGCCATTGATGTACAGATGTCACATGTGCACATCTTTTCAAAAGGAATAAAATGGGGAGGGAAAGGTTAGATTTTTAAAAAAAAATCCAAAAATCCAAATGACAATAGCAGCAGCCAAAATGTCAATGGAACCAGGGATACCCAGCCAGTCTCCCATGCTGATACTGGCCCAGCCTCAAGCTGCGTAGCAGCTGCAATCTGATGAGAGAAAGCACATTCAGCTTAGAATGGCAGTTGACGTGCAGGTGTCACATGTGCGTATCTTTTCAAAAGGAATAAAATGGGGAGTGAAAGAACATGCATTTAAGAACAAAAATCCAAATGACAATAGCAGCAGCCAAAATGTCAACGGAATATGGGATTCCCAGCCAGTCTCCCATGCCAGTACTTGCTCAGCCTCAAGCTGCGTAGTAGCTGCAATCTGAAAAGGGCAAGCACATTCAGCTTTGAATGTTCGTTGATAAATAGAAGTCAGATGTGCATGTCTTTTCAAAAGGAATAAAATGGGGAGGGAAAGGTTAGATTTTAAAAACAAAAATCCAAAAATCCAAAAATCCAAATGACAATAGCAGCAACCAAAATGACAACGGAACTGGGGATTACCAGCCAGTCTTCCATGCCAGTACTTGCACAGTCTCAAGCTGCATAGCGGCTGTGATCTGACTAGGGCAGGCACATTTAGCTTAAAATGGCCATTGACGTGCAGATGTCACATGTGCGTGTCTTTTCAAAAGGAATAAAATGGGGAGGGAATGGCCAGTCTCCCATGCCAGTATTTGCCCAGCTTAAAGCTGCATAGCATCTGCAATCTGATGAGTGCAGGCACACTCAAGTTAGAATGGCCGTTGACATGCAGAGGTCACATGTGCTCGTCTTTTCAAAAGGAATAAAATGAGGAGGGAAAGGTAAGATTTTAAAAACAAAAATCCAAAAATTCAAAAATCCAAATGACAATAGCAGCAGCCAAAATGTCAATGGAACCGTGGATTCTCAGCCAGTTTCCCATGCTGGTACTTGCCCATTCTCAAGCTGCGTAGTGGCTGCATTCTGATGAGAGAAGGCACATTTGGCTTAGAATGGCCATTGATAAGCAGATGTCACATGTGTGTGTTTTCAAAAGGAATAAAATGGGGAGGGAAAGGTTACATTTTAAAAACAAAAATCCAAATGACAATAGCAGCAGCCAGAATGTCAACGGAACAGAGGATTCCCAGGCAGTCTCCCATGCCAGTACTTGCCCAGCCTCAAGCTGCGCAGCGACTGCAATCTGACGAGGGCAGGAACATTCAGCTTAGAATGGCCGTTAACGAATAGATGTCACATATGCACGTCTTTTCAAAAGGAATAAAACGGGGAGGGAAAGGTTAGATTTTAAAACCAAAAATCCAAATGACAATAGCAGAAGCCAAAATGTCTTTGGAACTGGGGATTCCCAGCTAGTCTCCCATGCCAATACTGGCCCAGCCTCAAGATGAGTAGCAGCTGCAATCTGACAACGGCAGGCACATTCA
Organism: Phyllobates terribilis; assembly: GCF_046119375.1. NCBI lineage: Eukaryota > Metazoa > Chordata > Amphibia > Anura > Dendrobatidae > Phyllobates > Phyllobates terribilis. The sequence goes on from NW_027363261.1 coordinate 153,594, forward strand.
ACTTAGAATTGCCGTTGATGTGCAGTTGTCACATGTGCGTGTCTTTTCGAAAGGAATAAAATGGGGAGGGAAAGAGATTTTAAAACCAAAAATCCAAATGACAATAGCAGAAGCCAAAATGTCAATGGAACTGGCGATTCCCAGCTAGTCTCCCATGCCAATACTTGCCCAGCCTCAAGATGAGTAGCGGCTGCAATCTGACAACGGCAAGCACATTCAACTTAGAATTGCCGTTGATGTGCAGATGTCACATGTGCGTGTCTTTTCTAAAGGAATAAAATGGGGAGGGAAAGGTTAGATTTTAAAACCAAAAATCCAAATGACAATAGCAGAAGCCGAAATGTCAATGGAACCAATACTTGCACAGCCTCAAGCTGCGTAGCAGCTGCAATCTGACAAGGGAAGGGACATTCAGCTTAGAATGGCCATTGAGATGCAGATGTCACATGTGCGCGTCTTTTCAAAAGGAATAATATGGGGAGGGAAAGGTTAGATTTTAAAAACAAAAATCCAAAAATCCCAATGACAATAGCAGCAGCCAAAACCTCAACACAAGCGGGGATTCCCAGCCAGTCTCCCATGTGGGTACTTGCCCAGCCTTAAGCTGTGCAGCAGTTGCAATCTGATGAGACCAAGCACATCCAGCTTAGAATGGACATTGACCTGCAGTTGTCACATGTGCATGTCTTTTCAAATGGAATAAAATGGGGAGGGAAAGGTTAGATTTTAAAAACAAAAATCCAAATGACATTAGCAGCAGCCAAATTGTCAACGGAAGCAGCGATTCCCAGCCAGTCTTCCATGCTGGTACTTGACCAGCCTCAAGCTGCATAGCAGGTGCAATCTGACAATGGCAGGCACATTCAGCTTAGAATGGCCTTCGACATGCAGATATCACATGTGCGCGTCTTTTCAAAAGGAATAAAATGGGGAGGGAAAAGTTAGATTTTAAAACCAAAAATCCAAATAACGAAAGCAGCAGCCTGAATGTCAAGGAATCTGAGGTTTCTCAGGCAGTCTCCCATGCTATTACTTGCCCAGCCTCAAGCTGTGTAGCATCCGCAATCTGCTGATGGAAGGCACATTCAGCTTAGAATTGCCGTTGACATGCAAATGTCACATGTGCACATCTTTTCAAAAGGAATAAAATGGGGAGGGAAAGGTTAGTTTTAAAAACGAAAATCCAAAAATCCAAATGACAATAGCAGCAGCCAAAATGTCAATGGAACCAGGAATTCCCAGCCAGTCTCCCATGCTATTACTTGCCCTGCTTCAAGGTGAATAGCGACTGCAATCTGACGAAGGATAGAACTTTCAGCTTAGAATTGTTGTAGTCATGCAGATGATCCTTGTGCGTGTCTTTTCAAAATGAATAAAATGGGGATGGAAAGGTTACATTTTAAAATAAAAAATCCAAAAATCCAAATGACACTAACAGCCAAAATGTCAACGGAACCAGGGATTCCCAGGCAGTCTCCCATGCCTGTACTTGCCTGGCCTCAAGCTGTGTAGCTGCTGTAATCTGACGAGGGAAGGCACATCCAGCTTGGAATGGCATCTGACGTACAGGTGTCACATGTCTGTGTCTTTTCAAAAGGAATAAAATGGGGAGGGAAAGTTAAGATTTTAAAAACAAAAATCCAAATGACAAAAGCAGCAGCCAAAATGTCAACTGAACCGGGGATTCTCAGCCAGTCTCCCATGCCGGTACTTGCCCAGCCTCAAGCTGCGAAGTGGCTGCGATCTGATGAGAGAAGGCACATTCGGCTTAGAATGGCCGTTGACGTGCAGGTGTCACATGTCTGTGTCTTTTCAAAAGGAATAAAATGGGGAGGGAAAGGTAAGATTTTAAAAACTAAAATCCAAAAATCAAAATAACAATAGCAGCAGCCAAAATGTCAACAGAAAAAGGGATTCCCAGCCAGTCTCCCATGCCTGTACTTCCCCGGTCTCAAGCTACATAGCTGCTGCAATCAGACAAGAGAAACACATTCACCTTAGAATGGCTGATGACGTACGGATGTCACATGTGCGCGGCTTTTCAAAAGGAATAAAATGGGGAGGGAAAGGTTAGATTTTAAAAACAAAAATCCAAATGACAATAGCAGCAGCCAAAATATCAACGGAAGCGAGTATTTCCAGCCAGTCTCCCATGCCAGTACTTGCCTGGCCTCAAGCTGCATAGCGGCTGCAATCTGACAAGAAAAGGCACATTCAGCTTAGATAGGCTGTTGACATGCAGAGCGCACATGTGCACATCTTTTCAAAAGGAATAAAATTGGGAGGAAAAGATTAGATTTTAAAAACAAAAATCCAAAATCGAAGTGACAATAGCAGCAGCCAAAAAGTCAATGGAACCGGGGATTCCCAGCCAGTCTCCCATGCGAGTACTTGCCCAGCCTCAAGCTGCGATCTGATGAGACCAGGCACATTCAGCTTAGAATGGACATTGACATGCAGATGTCGCATGTGCGTGTCTTTTCAAAAGGAATAAAATGGGGAGGGAAAGGTTAGATTTTAAAAACAAAAATCCAAATGACAATAGCAGCAGCCAAAATGTCAACAGAAGCGAGGAAACAAGGATTCCCAGCTAGTCTCCCATGCTGGCACTTGCCCGTCCTCAAGCTGCGTAGTGGCTGTGATCTGACAAGGGCAGGCACATTCAGCTTAGAATGGCCATTGATGTGCAGATGTCACATGTGCACGTCTTTTCAAAAGGAATAAAATGGGGAGGGAAAGGTTAGATTTTAAAAACAAAAATCCAAATGATAAGAGAAGCAGCCAGAATGTCAACGGAACCAGGAATTTCCAGCCATTCTCCCATGCCAGTACTTGCCCAACCTCAAGCTTCAGAGCGGCTACAATCTGATGAGGGTAGGCACATTCAGCTTAGAATGGCCGTTAACATGCAGAGGGCACATGTGCACATCTTTTCAAAAGGAATAAAATTGGGAGGGAAAGGTTAGATTTTAAAAACAAAAATCCAAAAATGCAAATGACAATAACAGCAACCAAAATGTCAATGTAACTGGGGATTCCCAGCCAGTCTCCCATGCCCAGCCACAAGCTGCATAGCAGCTGCAATCTGTTGAGAGAAGGCACATTCGGCTTAGAATGGCTGTTGACGTGCAGATGTCACATGTGCGCGTCTTTTCAAATGGAATAAAATGGGGAGGGAAAGCTTAGATTTTAAAAACAAAAATCCAAATGACAATAGCAGAAGCCAAAATGTTAATGGAACTAGGGACTCTCAGCCAGTCTATCATGCCGGTACTTCCTGACCTCAAGCTGCGTAGCGACTTCAATCAGACAAGGTCAGGCACATTCAGCATAGAATGGACGTTGACATACAGATGTCACATGTGCGTGTCTTTTCAAAAGGAATAAAATGGGGAGGGAAAGGTTAGATTTTAAAAACAAAAATCCAAAAATCCAAATGACAATAGCAGCAGCCAAAATGTCAACGGAACCAGGGACTCTCAGCCAGTCTCCCATACTGGTACTTGCCTGGCCTCAAGCTGCATAGCAGCTGTGATGTGATGAGGGAAGGTACATTTGTCTTAGAATGGCCGTTGACATGCAGATGTCACATGTGCGCGTCTTTTCAAAAGGAATAAAATGGGGAGGGAAAGGTTAGATTTTAAAAACAAAAATCCAAATAAAAATAGCTGCAGTCAAAATGTTAACCGAACAGTTGATTAACAGACAGTCTCCCATGCCTGTACTTGCCCTGCCTCAAGCTGCGTAGTGGTTGTGTTCTGACAAGGGCAGAAACATTCTGCTTAGAATGGCCATTGACGTACAGATGTCACATGTGCGCGTCTTTTCAAAATGAATAAAATGGGGAGGGAAAGGTTATATTTTAAAAACAAAAATCCAAAGACAATAGCAGCAGCTTAGATGTCCACGAAACCATGGATTCCCAGCCAGTCTCCCATGCTGGTACTTGCCTGGCCTCAAAGGGCGTAGCAACTGTGAACTGTTGAGGGTATGCACATTCAACTTAGAAAGGCCGTTAAAGGACAGATGTCACATGTGCGTGTCTTTTCAAAAGGAATAAAATGGGGAGGGAAAGATTAGATTTTAAAAACAAAAATCCAAATGACAATAGCAGAAGCCAAAATGTCAACAGAACCGAGGATTCCTAGCTAGTCTCCCATGATGGTACTTGCACAGCCTCAAGCTGCGTAGTGACTGCAATCTAACGAGGGAAGGCACATTCAGCTAAGAATGGCCATTAATGAACAAATGTCATATGTGCGCATCTTTTCAAAAGGAATAAAAGGGGGAGGGAAAGATTAGATTTTAAAAACAAAAATCCAAAAATCCAAATGACAGTAGCAGCAGCCAAAATGTCAATGGAACCAGGGATTCCCAGCTAGTCTCCCATGCAGGTGCTTGCCCAGCTTCAAGCTGTATAGCAGCTGCAATCTGACAAGGGTAGGCACATACAACTTAGAATGGCTGCTGATGAGCAGAAGTCACATGTGCGTGTCTTTTCAAAAGGAATAAAATGGGGAGGGAAAGGTTAGATTTTAAAAACAAAAATCCAAAAATCCAAATAACAATAGCAGCAGCCAAAATGTTGAGGGAACCAGGAATCCAGGCCAGTCTCCCATGCCAGTGCTTGCCCATCCTCCATCTGTGTAGCAGCTGTGATCTGATGAGGGCAGGCACATTCTGCTTAGAATGGCCATTGACGTACAGATGTCACATGTGCGTGTCTTTTCAAAAGGAATAAAATAGGGAGGGAAAGGTCAGATTTTAAAAAACAAAATCCAAATGACAACAGCAGCAGCCAAAATGTCAACGTGATCGGGGATTCCCAGCCAATCTCCCATGCCGGTACTTTTCCGGCCTCAAGCTGCATAGTGGCTGCGATCTGACAAGGGAAGGCACATTCAGCTTAGAATGGCCGTTGACGTGCAGAAGTCACATGTGCGTGTCTTTTCAAAAGGAATAAATTGGGGAGGAAAAGGTTAGATTTTAAAAACAAAAATCCAAAAATCCAAAAATAAAAATGACAATAGCAGCAGCCAAAAATGTCAACGGAACTGGGGTTTCCCAGCCAGCCTCCCATGCCGGTACTTGCCCTGCCTCAAACTGCATTGTGGCTGTGATTCGACAAGGGTAGGCACATTCATTTTACAATGGCTGTTGACGTGCAGGCATCACATGTGCGCGTCTTTTCAAAAGGAATAAAATGGGGAGGGAAAGGTTAGATTTTAAAAACAAAAATCCAAATAACAATAGCAGCAGCCAAAATGTCAATAGAACTGGGGATTTCCAGCCAGTCTACTATGCTGGTACTTGCCCAGCCAAAAGCTGCATAGGGGCTATGATCTGACGAGTGCAGAAACTTTCAGCTTAGAATGGCCGTTGACATGCAGATGGCACATGTGCGCGTCTTTTCAAAAGGAATAAAATGGGGAGGGAAAGGTTAGATTTTAAAAACCAAAATCCAAAAATCCAAAAATCCAAAAATCCAAATGACAATAGCAGCAGCCAAAATGTCAACGGAACAGGGGATTCCCCGCCAATCTCCCATGCCAGTACTTGCCCGGACACAAGCTGCATAATGGCTGCAATCTGATGTGGGCAGGCACATTCAGCTTAGAATGGCCATTGACGTACAGATGTTACATGTGCGCGTCTTTTCAAAAGGAATAAAATGGGGAGGGAAAGGTTAGAATTTAAAAACAAAAATCCAAATAACAATATCAGCAGCCAAAATGTTAATGGAACCAGGGATTCCAATCTAGTCTCCCATGCTGGTACTTGCCCAGCCTCAAGTTGCATAGCACCTGCAATCTGACAAGAGAAGGCACATTCAGCTCAAAATGGACATTGACAAGCAGATGTCACATGTGCGCGTCTCTTCAAAAGGAATAAAATGGGGAGGGAAAGATTACATTTTTCAAACAAAAATCCAAATAACAATATCAGCAGCCAAAATGTTAACAGAACCGTGGATTCCCAGACTGTTTCCCATGCTGGTACTTGCCCAGCCACAAACTGCGTAGCTGCTGCAATTTGACAAGGGCAGGAACATTCAGCTTAGAATGGCGTTCGACATGCAGATGTCACATGTGCGCCTCTTTTCTAAAGGAATAAAATAGTGAGGGAAAGGTTAGATTTTAAAAACAAAAATCCAAATGACAATAGCAGCAGCCAAAACGTCAACAGAAGAAAGGATTCCCAGCCAGTCTCCCATGCAGGTACTTGCCTGGCCTCAAGCTGCATAACTGCTGCAATGTGACAATGGCAGGCACATTCAGCTTAGCGTGGCGGTCGACATACAGATGTCACATGTGCGCCTCTTTTCTAAATAAATAAAATAGGGAGGGAAAGGTAACATTTTAAAAACAAAAATCCAAATGACAATAGCAGCAACCAAAATGTCAACGGAACCTGGGATTCCCAGCCAGTCTCCCATGCTGGTATTTTCCCAACCTCAAGCTACGTAGCAGCTGCGATCTGTTGAGGGCTGGCACATTCAGTTTAGAATTGCCTTTGACGTGCAGATGTCACATGTGCACGTCTTTTCAAAAGGAATAAAATTGGGAGGGAAAGGTTAGATTTTAAAAACAAATATCCAAATAATAATAGCTGCAGCAAAAATGTCAAAGGAACTGGGAACTCCCAACCAGTCTCCCATACCGGTACTTACCTGGCCTCAAGCTGCGAAGCACCTGCAATCTGACAAAGGAAGGCATATTCAGCTTAGAATGGCTGTTGACGTGTGGCTGTCACATGTGTGTGTCTTTTCAAAAGGAATAAAATGGGGAGGGAAAGGTTAAATTTTAAAAACAAAAATCCAAAAATCCAAATGACAATAGCAGCAGCCAAAATGTTATCGGAACTGGGGATTCCCAGCCAGTCTCCCATACCAGTACTTGCCCAGCCTCAAGCTGTGAAGCAGCTGAGATTTGACAAGAGCAGGCACATTCAGCTTAGAATTAGAAATGAGCGTTGCTCGATTTGAACTGTTCTCCAATCTCAAATTCGAGCTGTTTTGGGCGGTGTTCGAGCCGTTCGACGAACACAAACGATTTGAGAAAAATTCAGCTGTTCGAGGTTATGTTCGATAACTGTTCGTGCACCAAAATCATAACTGGATTTTTTCTCAGTAATGATGAAAATTAATGTTAATACGCAGTTTGAGTGTATAGCGGGGTGGGGGGAGGGGCAGGGGATGGATCTCTGCAGGAATAATGAAGATCTCCATTTTTTTTTCTCTTTCCCGCATTTACAGTGGGGAGGTGCAATCTGTCAGCCTATCAGCAGCGCACACACAGAGCGAAGTGCTTTTTTTCACACAAGCAAGGGCATGTGTCATTGGCAGTGTATGTCACATATCCTTGCCCTATAAGACCAAGCCATTTTCCCCGTTGCCACCATTTTCTCACTGCTGCAGCTGCGTGTTAGACGGCACCGCTGTTGCTGTGTGCGCTATACCTTGTTAATTTCAAGCCAATTTTCGCACAAATATACAGATAGCTTGGGAGTAAGGAATAGTTGTGATTGCAGTCCTTTTAAGGACTAGGTTACAGCATTTCCTTACGACTTTTATCAGGCAGGTCTGTGCTTTTAAATAGATAGATTGTGGGAGTAAAGACTAATTGTAATTGCAGTTCTTTTCAGGACTAGGTTACATCAGTTCCTATCAGTTTTTGCCAGGCAGGTCTGTGCCAGTGCTATGCAAGTTTTTTTCACAGCATTTGGCTGAATCTAGCAAAGCTAATCCTTTTTGGCCTATTGCAGAGTGTGTTAGTCAGTGGAGTAGCCTATCTGTGTTGCAAGATATACCACCTGTGTATAGAATACCAATTTTTTTACTGCACCTAGTGAAGTAAAATCTTTTGGGCATAGCATCATTCTATTAGTCCATCTATACTGCCCTCCATCAGGTTGCAAATTGAATATAATTTTTTTCCGCATCTAGCTCTGAAAAAATATTTGGGCTTCTAGCAGTGTGTGGGACTTGTTCTATTAGTCCATCTATACTGACCTCCATCAGGTTGCAAACTGAATATAATTTTTTTCTGCAACTAGCTCTGAAAAAATATTTGGACTTCTAGCTGTGTTTAGGACTTGTTCTATTAGTCCATCTATACTGACCTCCATCACGCTGCAAATTCAAAATAATTTTTTGTCTGCATCTAGCTCTGAAAAAATATTTGGCCTTCTAGCAGTGTGTGGGACTTTCTCTATTAGTCCATCTATATTGACCTCCATCAGGTTGCAAAGTAAAAATAATTTTTATCTGCATCTACCTCTGAAAAAAATTTGGGCTTCTAGCTGTGTGTGGGACTTGTTCTATTAGTCCATCTATACTGACCTCCATCAGGTTGCAAACTGAATATAATTTTTTTCTGCATCTAGCTCTGAAAAAATATTTGGCCTTCTAGCAGTGTGTGGGACTTTCTCTATTAGTCCATCTATACTGACCTCCATCAGGTTGCAAATTAAAAATAATTTTTTGTCTGCATCTAGCTCTGAAAAAATATTTGGCCTTCTAGCAGTGTGTGGGACTTTCTCTATTAGTCCATCTATACTGACCTCCATCAGGTTGCAAATTAAAAATAATTTTTTGTCTGCATCTAGCTCTGAAAAAATATTTGGCCTTCTAGCAGTGTGTGGGACTTTCTCTATTAGTCCATCTATACTGACCTCCATCAGGTTGCAAACTGAATATATATTTTTTCTGCATCTACCTCTGAAAAAATATTTGGGCTTCTAGCTGTGTGTGGGACTTGTTCTATTAGTCCATCTATACTGACCTCCATCAGGTTGCAAACTGAATATAATTTTTTTCTGCATCTACCTCTGAAAAAATATTTGGGCTTCTAGCTGTGTGTAGGACTTGTTCTATTAGTCCATCTATACTGACCTCCATCAGGTTGCAAACTGAATACAATTTTTTTCTGCATCTACCTCTGAAAAAATATTTGGGCTTCTAGCTGTGTGTGCTACTTGTTCTATTAGTCCATCTATACTGACCTCCATCAGGTTGCAAATTGAATATAATTTTTTTCTGCATCTAACCCAGCCAATAGTTTTGGCCTAATACCACAGTTTGGCCACTCAGCTCTGCTCGGTTCCCATCCATTGTTTTTTTGTGCAAACAACTCCAGAGTTGTGAATTAGTTAACCACCAAAATGAGTGGAAAAAGGCCTGCTGCTGGTGGAAAGGGGAATAGGCGAGTTGGGAAGGGGAAAAAAGGTTGTGTCCGTGGGGTAAGTGTTAAAGCAACAGTAACATCTGCAGAAGAAAGACCATCTTCCAGCCAAACTAAAATGTCTACTTCTTTTAGCCGACAATGTGATAAGATCCCTTTCTTACGGCCACGCCAATCGCTACAAATTCCAGATGAGGCACAAAAACAGCAGGTGCTTCAACGGATATCAAGTGCTCCTTTAAGTGGGCTCTCCTCCACATCAACTTCAACATCACAAATACTCCAGTCCTTAAAGGTGTCACCCCAATCGCACTTGCTTCCTCACAGCTCCCAAATCTCCAGCTGCCCGTCTGAGTATGAGGTAGAACAGATGGTTGAGTCTGCTGAGCTGTTTACTCATACTATAGCCTGAGAATCAAAGGTCGACTCCAGCGCTTCTGTGAATCCAGACGAGGAAATGATCTGCACTGATGCCCAGAATCTTTATGAGTCGGATCCAGGACCAGACGCAGAATGTTCTGACCATAATGTAGACCCTCATTCCCAAACTGTAACTCCTGTTGGTGGAGACAATGAGGAAGACGATGATGAGACTCAAATACCTGATTGGAGCGACAACTTTAGTTTTTTGTCAGGGCAGGAACAGGTTGGCTCTGAGGACGACGGGTGTGATAACGCACAGGGTGATGATGATGAGGTTGGAGATCCCACTTACTGTCAACCCACAGTCAACCAAGAGATGAGGTCAGCGGAGGAGGTGGAGGAAGATGCTAGTGACGACGAGGTCAGGTTGCGCCTTCCTGGACAGAGACGTAGTACTGGAAGCACGTCAACAACTGCATCCTCAAACACAACTCTGCCTCTCACCACAAGTCGTGGTGGCTCTTCAGGTCGCATGGGTGCTAAGCCTTGCATAGCCTGGGCATTTTTTCAGATCGATAATGATGACCCAACTCGTGTTATCTGTAACATTTGTCAGCAAAAGCTAAGTAGAGGCCAAAAAATACATAGTTTGAGTACTTCATGCATGAACCGGCACATGGACATGAAGCATAAGTTGCAGTGGGAAGCTCAGTGTGCTACAATGCGGCCTAGCCGGCCAGGCCAACCACCGTCTGCCATATCTTGTGCATCCGCGGCCTCTTCATCCTCTGTGACTGGGGGGACAGCAGTCACACCTGTTTTGGGGCGCAGACCTGCCACCTCTTTACCCGCAACAGCCAGCGTGATTGGCAGGTCATCATTTTCTTTGGAGGTGGTAACACCAGCTGGTGTTGAGCACTGTCCGACATCAATAGCACCACCTTTGGATCAAGGCAACCTAACATGTCAGCCTGCATCTTCCTCACAGACGGGCAGTTTGCCGGGGACACCCTTATCAACCCCATCTAAGCACAATAGCCAGCCCTCGGTCCCTCAGATGTGGACAAGTAAAAGACCATTTCCTCCTAGCCATGAGAAAGCTAAGAGGTTGAATTTCACCATCTGCAAGCTCTTGGCTACAGAAATGATGCCTTTCCGCCTGGTAGACACAGAGGATTTTCGAGACCTTATGTCGGTCGCAGTGCCCCAGTAACAGATGCCCAGTCGGCACTACTTCTCAAAGAAAGGTGTGCCTGTGCTCCACCAGCATGTCGCACACAACATCACCGCTTCTTTGAGAAACTCTGTGTGTGACAGGGTGCATTTCACCACAGACACTTGGATGAGTTGGCATGGACAGGGGCGTTACATGTCGCTGACTGGGCACTGGGTAACTATGGTGACAGCAGGACAAGGGGCTGCTGTCCAAGTCTTGCCGTCCCCACGAGTTGTGCGTCAATCCTCTTTATGTCAAAGTTCCTCCACTGCTTCTGCCTCCTCAACCTCCTCTCGGTCTTCCACCTGCACCCAAAGCCTGTCTGGTCATGCCACAAGCTTTCTAACTGCGCAGAAGGGATCCTGCACACCTCCTTACTTTGCTGGCAGTAGGGCTCAACGTCATCAGGCGGTTTTTACATTGAAATGTCTGGGAAATGTGAGTCACACAGCTGAGGAGTTGTGGTCAGCTCTGGAGAACCAATTTCATGAATGGTTGTCTCCACAGGACCTGAAACCAGGGAAGCCCGTGTGCGACAATGCTGCAAACCTGGGTGCGGCCCTTCGCCGGGGCAATGTCACACACGTGCCTTGTATGGCTCACGTGTTGAACCTGGTTGTCCAGCAATTTTTAGCCCACTATACCAGACTAGATGGCCTTCTGCAGAGGGCACGGTCGCTGTGTGCTCACTTCCACCGTTCGCATCCCGCAGCTCAGCGACTTACATCTCTACAGAAGTCGTTGGGCCTGCCACTTCACCGGCTAAAATGCGATGTGCCTACCCGGTGGAATTCAACTCTGCACATGTTGCAGCGACTGTGGCAGCACCGACAAGCCCTGGTGCAATATGTTCTGACGTATAGCCTGGGCCAACGAGATCCAGAGGTGGGGCAAATCACGCTGGAGGAGTGGTCTCAGATCAGGGACCTATGCACCCTACTGCACAGTTTTGAAATGGCGACGAAGATGTTTAGTGCTGACGATGCCATTATCAGCATGACTATTCCGGTGATTTACATGCTGGAGCACATGTTAAACAGAATTCGGAGTCAGGTGGTGGCACAAGATGAGGTGGAGGAAGTAGAGGAGGAGGAGTTGTATGCGGAAGGGCTAACATCTGCAAGGTCCAGATGGTCGGCAGCACCAAGACGGCAGGCATGTGAGGGTGGGGAGATGGTTTTACCAGGGCGCATGGTAGCAGCCAAACTAGTGAGGAAGGTGCAGGAGCCCAGGAAGAAGTGGAGGACGAACTGATGGAAGACTCATCAGATGAGGGAGACCTTGATCACATTTCTGTTGTGCGAGGTTGGGGGGAGAGGACAGAGGAAGGAAGCATGATTGTTACCTCGCCACCAACACAACAGGGACTTGGTGCTCCTGGATGCGCAACACACATGAGTGCCTTCTTGCTGCACTACCTGCAACATGACCCTCGAATTGTGAGAATTAGAAATAATCCTGACTACTGGGTTGCCACACTGTTAGATCCCCGGTACAAAAGTAAATTTGCAGAAATTATTCCTGCCATAGAAAGGGATGCACGCATGCAGGAGTATCAGCAGAGACTGTTGCAGAATCTTACATGTGCTTTTCCACAAAATACCAGTGGTGCACGTAGTGAATCTCACAGTTCCAACTTGCCAACCGTGGGACTGTCAAGTGTTCAGCACTCAAACCGTAACAGAACCACAGTATCTGCTGGTAACATCAATTTTGCTTAATCATTTCACCACTTTTTTAGCCCATCCTTTGCAAGGCCACAGGAGACAAGAAGTCTGACACATAGTCAACGCCTAGAGACGATGGTACAGGAGTATCTCCAAGTAAACATTGAAGCCACGACTGTGTCACTGGACCCTTGCTCTTTTTGGGCTTCCAATCTGGATAAATGGCCGGAGCTAGCCACTTACGCCTTGGAGATCTTGTTATGCCCCGCAGCCAGCGTTCTGTCTGAACGTGTGTTCAGCGCTGCTGGTGGTTTGCTGACAGATAAGCGCACGCGGCTCTCCACTGATAATGTAGACAGACTCACGTTCATAAAGATGAACAAATCATGGATCCGAAACGACTTTTCTACCCCTGTGTCATCCTGGGGAGAGTAAAAGCTTGATGATTGGTTAAAATCACCCTACCAACCATTTTAAGCTTTCAAATTACTAATCATGTTTATCTGTATCTTGGCTGGAAAATAATTTGGGCTTTGTAGCAGTGTGCAGCACTGATTCTATTAGGCCATCTATAATAAGCTCCACCAGATTTAAAATTACTAATCATGTTTATCTGTATCTTGACTGGAAAATAATTTGGGCTTTGTAGCAGTGTGCAGCACTGATCCTATTAGGCCATCTATACTAAAGCTTCACCAGATTTAAAATTAATAATAATTTTTAGCTGCATCTAGCCCGGAAAATAATTTTGGGGCTCCGAGATGCGCAAGACACATAAGTGCCTTCTTGCAGCACTACCTGCAGCATGACCCTCATATTGTCAGAATTCGAAGTAATCATGACTACTGGGTTGCCACACTCTTAGATCCCCCAAACTTTTCGATCAACCTTTTCATTTTAATAAAGACCAAAAAAATTGTCATTTTTGAAATTATAAGCATTAGCAGGTTGTTAGAAACTGAAATCAAACAGTTTTCAACTCAAAACTTTATTCTAGGTGATGTTACATTTTCACATAGTACCCCTTGTTCGAAAGGAGCTTTTGAACTCTCTCGTCCATTGAATTTGTCAGGTTTTGGATGGTTTCTGCTTCAATTGTTTTGCATGAGGACAGAATACCCTCCCAGAGCTGTTGCTTAGATGTGAACTGCCTCCCGCCATCATAGACACTCCTTTTAATGATGCTCCAAAGGTTCTGAATGGGGTAGAGGTCAGGGGAGCATGGGGGTCACACCATAAGTTTGTCCCCTTTTATGCCCATATCAGGCAGAGATGCAGATGTTTTATGTGCAGCTTGAGATGGTGCATTATCATGCAGAAAAATGATCTTGCTGTGAAATACACAGTTCTTCTTCTTGAACCATGGCAGGAAGTGCTGTTTGAGAAAATCCACATACATTATGGAGTTTATCTTTAGCGCCTTCAGGGATCCTAAAGGGGCCGACAATCTCTCTCCCCATGATTCCAGCCCAAAACATTACTCCACCTCCTCCATGTTGGCGCTGTAGCCGTGTTTGCGTGGGGTGTCCATCAACCAGCCATCCTCCACTCCATCCATCTGGACCATCGAGCGCTGCACGGCACTCATCCGTGAACAAAACAGTTTTGAAATCAGTCTTCATGTAATGTTTGGCCCACTGGAGCCGTTTCTGCTTGTGTGAAGTGGATAGAGGAGGTCGACAGGATGGCGTTTGCACAGCTGCAAACCTCTGAAGGACCCTGCATCTTGTTGTTCGGGGGACGTTGGAGGCACAAGCAGCTTCAAAAACTTGTCTGCTGCTATGACAAGGCTTTTTTGCCGCTGCTCTTTCAACCTGACGTAATTGCCTGTAGGAAAGAGTCCTCAATTTGCCCTTATCAGCATGCACACGTGTGTACTGTGAATCAGCTACATACTTCTTGATTGCCAAGACACTTCATCCTGATCATCGCACAATGTTGATTGTAGTCATACCTTGACCTAAACACTCCACAATTTGTTGCTTCTCAGCAGCCGACACATCCTTTTTCTTTCCCATTTTGGCAGAAAATGTAGGCTGCTTAATAATGTGAGACAGCCTTCTTAAGTAGTCTTGCCTTTCATTGGACACACCTGCCAAACTAATTAGCACAGGTGCCTGCAATTGCTTACAGTGATATAAAGAGTAGAGATGAGCGGTGTTCGACTAGAACTGTTCGCCAGTCTCAAATTCGAGCTGTTTTGGGCGGTGTTCGAGTTGTTCGACGAACCCGAACGATTTGCAAAAAATTCGGCTGTTCGAGGTTATGTTCGATAACTGTTCGTGCACTAAAAGCTTGTCCTGCATGTCTGGCGCTATTTTGAGCACCAATCATGCAGGGATTGTCTGCCACTCACTGTAATGCCACAGCCATGGTGGTTGTGGCATTACAGTGATTGCCCAAATCGATGGAACAGTGCCAACAGTGAAACATGAAAAGCCGGCAATTCATCAGCGGCATACACTGGTACCCGACAATTTAGAACCGAAAGAATAGAGCTTCACACATAGATTAGATAGATAGAAACATGTCAGTCACACATATAAGAAGCACAGTGACAGTGTTGCTTACTGTACTTGTCATTTAGTGTAAAGGATTTATCAAAAAAAATAATAGTGTTTTCATGCACCGTCTCTTTAAAAAAGCCGGCCGGCAATTCAGCAGCGGTACCCGACAATTTATAACAGACAGAATAGAGCTTCACACATAGATTAGATAGATAGAAACATGTCAGTCACATATATATGAAGTACATTGACAGTGTGGATTACTGTACTTGTCATTTAGTGTAAAGGATTTATTAAAAAAAAATAATAGTGTTTTCATGCACCGTCTCTTTAAAAAAGCCGGCCGGCAATTCAGCATCTGTACCCGACAATTTAGAATAGAAGGAATAGAGAATCACACATAGATTAGGTAGATAGAAACATGTCAGCCACATATATATGAAGTACAGTGACAGTGTTGCTTACTGTACTTGTCATTTAGTATAAAGGATTTATTAAAAAAAATAATAGTGTTTTCATGCACTGTCTCTTTAAAAAAGCCGGCCGGCAAATCAGCATCTGTACCCGACAATTTAGAATAGAAGGAATAGAGAATCACACATAGATTAGATAGATAGAAACATGTCAGTCACATATATATGAAGTACAGTGATAGTGTTGATTACTGTACTTGTCATTTAGTGTTAAAATAAAGGATTTATTTTAAAAAAAATTGGCGTGGGGTTCCCCGTAATTTTAGTCTCTAGCGGAGGTTAAGCAGACAGCTGGGGCAGATGTTTGAAGCCTGGGAAGGGGGTAATACCCACGGAGCTTCCCAGGCTACTAATATCAGCCCCCAGCTGAATACCTAGCCTTTACTAGCTATTAAAATGGGGGACCCCCCAAAAAAATGACGTGGGGTCCCCCCTATTTTAATAACTAGCAAAGGCTAGGCAGACAGCTGGGGGCTGATATTAATAGCCCAGGAAGGGAGCCATGAATATTGGCCCCCTCCCAGGCTAGAAACACCAGCCGTCAGCCGCCCCAGAAATGGCACATCCTTAGGATGCGCCAATTCTGGCACTTAGCCTCGCTCTTCCCACTGCCCTGTAGCGGTGGCAGTGGGGTAATAGGGTTGGGGTTGATGTCAGCTTATAATGCCAGCTGACATCAAGCCCAGGTTAGTAATGGAGAGGCGTCTATAAGACACCCCCATTACTAACCCCATAGTCAAAGTTAAAAAAAACACAAACACCCAGAATAAAGTCCTTTAATTGAAATAAAGACACATTCCTTTATTGTTCTAAATTAAACCATACTTACCATCACGCCCATTCCAGCTGAAGCCAACGATCTCCTGCAATAAAAGAAAAATAATAAAGCAACCTCATCCTTACCTTTCCATGGTTCCCACGACAGCTTCAGCTCTGCTACATCGAGATGACAGGCTGGACAACAAAAAACTGATGTGGGGCTTCGCCCTATATTTGTGTCCAGTCAGGTACAGCAGGCAGGAACGGGCTGCCCCCAACCACCAGCTGCCTATTTGTACCTGGCCGGACACAACAATATAGGGAAGCCCTTTTTTTCTTAATTATTCCATGAATTTCATGAATTTAAAAAAAAAATAAGTGGAGCTTCGCCCTATTTTTGTGTCCAGCCAGGTACAACTAGGCAGCTGGGGGCTGGAATCTGCAGCGCAGGGAGGCCCAAGCTTTCTGGGCCCCACCCGCTGCAAATTGCAGTCCGCAGCCGCCCCGGAAAATGGCGCGTTCATAGAAGCGCCATCTTCTGGCGCTGTACCCAACTCATCCAGGGCCCTGGTGTGGTGGCTCACTGGGTAATAAAGGGGTTAAGGCCAGCTTGGCATTATCAGCTGGCCCTAAGTCCGAAATTCATGGGGTCACGCCAATATTAGACATGACCACCATGAATTTCTAGTAAAGTATTTAAAAAAAACACAAACACCCAGAAAAAAGTCCTTTAATTGAAATAAACACACAATTCTTTATTGTTCTAAATTAAACCATATTTACCATCACGCCCATTCCAGCTGAAGCCAATGATATCCTGCAATAAAAGTAAAATAATAAAGCAACCTCATCCTTACCTTTCCATGGCTCCCACGACAGCTTCAGCTCTGCTACATCGAGATGACAGGCTGGACCGCAGCAGAACGCTGCCATCCAGCCTGTCATCCCGCGGACACTGAGAAGCTCAGGCTTGCTTGCGCTCCTCAGTGTCTGACTGTGACGGCATCCAGATGAGCCGACAATGAACTCGGCTCACCTCATGCACGTCACTGACAGCGTGGGAAAATTCTCACGCTGAAGCGCTGAGTGCAGGAGAATTTTCCCACGCTGTCAGTGACGTACATGAGGTGCGCCGAGTTCATTGTCGGCTCATCTGGATGCCGTCACAGTCAGACACTGAGGAGCGCAAGCATGCCTGCGCTTCTCAGTGTGTGCGGCATGGCAAGCTGGATGGCAGCGTTCTGCTGCGGTCCAGCCTGTCATCTCGATGTAGCAGAGCTGAAGCTGTCCTGGGAACCATGGAAAGGTAAGGATGAGGTTGCTTTATTATTTTTCTTTTATTGCAGGACATCGTTGGCTTCAGCTGGAATGGGCGTGATGGTAAGTATGGTTTAATTTAGAACAATAAAGAATTGTCTCTTTATTTCAATTAAAGGACTTTATTCTGGGTGTTTGTGTTTTTTTTAACTTTGACTATGGGGTTAGTAATGGAGGTGTCTTATAGACGCCTCTCCATTACTAACCTGGGCTTGATGTCAGCTGGCATTATAAGCTGACATCAACCCCAACCCTATTACCCCACTGCCACCGCTACAGGGCAGTGGGAAGAGCGAGGCTAAGTGCCAGAATTGGCGCATCCTATGGATGCGCCATTTCTGGGGCGGCTCACGGCTGGTGTTTCTAGCCTGGGAGGGGGCCAATATTCATGGCTCCCTTACTGGGCTATTAATATCAGCCCCCAGCTGTCTGCCTAGCCTTTGCTAGCTATTAAAATAGGGGGGACCCCACGTCAATTTTTTGGGGGGTCCCCCATTTTAATAGCTAGTAAAGGCTAGGCATTCAGCTGGGGGCTGATATTAGTAGCCTGGGAAGCTCCGTGGGTATTACCCCCTTCCCAGGCTTCAAACATCTGCCCCAGCTGTCTGCTTAACCTCCGCTAGAGACTAAAATTACGGGGAACCCCACGCCAATTTTTTTTAATAATTAATCCTTTATTTTAATACTAAATGACAAGTACAGTAACCAACACTATCACTGTACTTCATATATATGTGACTGACATGTTTCTATCTATCTAATCTATGTGTGATGCTCTATTCTGTCTGTTATAAATTGTCGGATACCGCTGCTGAATTGCCGGCCGGCTTTTTTAAAGAGACGGTGCATGAAAACACTAATATTTTTTTTGATAAATCCTTTACACTAAATGACAATTACAGTAAGCAACACTGTCACTGTACTTCATATATATGTGGCTGACATGTTTCTATCTATCTAATCTATGTGTGATTCTCTATTCCTTCTATTATAAATTGTCGGGTACAGAGGCTGAATTGCCAGCCGGCTTTTTTAAAGAGACGGTGCATGAAAACACTATTATTTTTTTTAATAAATCCTTTGCAGTAAATGACAAGTACAGTAAGCAACACTGTCACAGTACTTCATATATATGTGACTGACATGTTTCTATCTATCTAATCTATGTGTGAAGCTCTATTCTGTCTGTTATAAATTGTCGGGTACCGCTGCTGAATTGCCGGCCTGCTTTTTTAAAGAGACAGTGCACGAAAACACTATTATATTTTTTAATAAATCCTTTACACTAAATGACAAGTACAGTAAGCAACACTGTCACTGTACTTCATATATATGTGACTGACATGTTTCTATCTATCTAATCTATGTGTGATACTCTATTCCTTCATGTCTAAATTGTCGGGTACCGGTGTATACCGCTGCTGAATTGCCGGCGGCTTTTTTAAAGAAAGCGTCTTCTGAGCAGTTTGTGACCTTTTGGACACCTTTGCAGGTGTTTTCTATGTGTTCCTATGTGTTTTTGTTTGCCTGCCATTGGTTTTAACGGTGTTCGACGGTGTTCTAAGGTGTTCGACGAACAGTTCGACGAACAGTTCCTCGAACATCCCGGTGTTCGACGAACCGAACCGAACCCGAACACTACGGGGGTTGCTCAACACTAATAAAGAGCCCTGACACACATCACCATCAATGAGTTTAACTGAGAAACAAACAAATTCTTCCCTTATCACTCCTAAACACTTTTTGCATAATAATTTGGAACACAGTGTACATGTGCTTTTCCACAAAACACCAGTGGTTCACGTAGTGAATCTTACAGTTCTAACTTGCCAACCGTGGTCTGTATGGAGTTGTTCAATAAAGGGCCCAAAATTAAGATAACATAGATGGGAGAGGTCTCTATGAATAGGAATTCCTAAGTATTTGATACCCTGTGAGGGCCAGGCAAAGGGAAAGTTGGACTGGATGGAATCCTATATGGATTTGGGGAGGGAGACATCGAGGGCCTCAGACTTCGCTGCATTGATTTTAAAATTTGACCATGTAACAAAGTGATCTATTTTAGCCATAACAGCATGGATGGATATATGTGATTGAGTGATATATACTAGGACATCATCAGCAAATAGAGAGCACTTGTACTCGGTGCTTCCCACCTCAATTCACCTAATATTGGGGTTATGGCGAATTGATGAGAGCAGGTGCTCCGTCACTAGGATGTATAAGAGAGGAGACAGAGGACATCCCTGCCTTGTCCCATTGGTGATTGTGAAAGGTGATGAATAGTGTTGAGCCACCCCCGTAGTGTTCGGGTTCGGTTCGGTTCGTCGAACACCGGGATGTTCGAGGAACTGTTCGTCGAACTGTTCGTCGAACACCTTAGAACACCGTCGAACACCGTTAAAACCAATGGCAGGCAAACAAAAACACATAGAAACACATAGAAAACACCTGCAAAGGTGTCCAAAAGCTGACAAACTGCTCTGAAGACACTCTCTTTAAAAAAGCCGGCCGGCATATTCAGCAGCGGCATACACCGGTACCCGACAATTTAGACAAGAAGGAATAGAGCATCACACATAGATTAGATAGATAGAAACATGTCAGTCACACATATAAGAAGCACAGTGACAGTGTTGGTTACTGCACTTGTCATTTAGTGTAAAGGATTTATTAAAAAAAATTTAGTGTTTTCATGCACCGTCTCTTTAAAAAAGCCGGCCGGCAATTCAGCATCTGTACCCGACAATTTAGAACAGAAAGAATAGAGCTTCACACATAGATTAGATAGATAGAAACATGTCAGTCACATATATATGAAGTACAGTGACAGTGTTGCTTACTGTACTTGTCATTTAGTGTAAAGGATTTATTTAAAAAATAATAGTGTTTTCATGCACTGTCTCTTTAAAAAAGCCGGCCGGCAATTCAGCAGCGGTACCCGACAATTTAGAACAGAAAGATAGAGCATCACACATAGATTAGATAGATAGAAACATGTCAGTCACATTTATAATAAGTACAGTGACAGTGTCGGTTACTGTACTTGTCATTTAGTGTTAAAATAAAGGATTTATTAAAATAAAAATTCGCGTGGGATCCCCCATAATTTTAGGCTCTAGCGGAGGTTAAGCAGACGGCTGGGGCAGATGTTTGAAGCCTCGGAAGGGGGTAATACCCATGGAGCTTCCCAGGCTACTAATATCAGCCCCCAGCTAAATACCTAGCCTTTACTAGCTATTAAAATGGGGGACCCCCCCAAAAAAATGACGTGGGGTCCCCCCATTTTAATAGCTAGCAAAGGCTAGGCAGACAGCTGGGGGCTGATATTAATAGCCCAGGAAGGGTGCCATGAATATTGGCCCCCTCCCAGGCTAGAAACACCAGCCGGCAGCCGCCCCAGAAATGGCGCATCCATAGGATGCGCCAATTCTGGCACTTAGCCTCGCTCTTCCCACTGCCCTGTAGCGGTGGCAGTGGGGTAATAGGGCTGGGGTTGATGTCAGCTTATAATGCCAGCTGACATCAAGCCCAGGTTAGTAATGGAGAGGCGTCTATAAGACACCTCCATTACTAACCCCATAGTCAAAGTTAAAAAAAACACAAACACCCAGAATAAAGTCCTTTAATTGAAATAAACACACAATTCTTTATTGTTCTAAATTAAACCATACTTACCGTCACGCCCATTCCAGCTGAAGCCAACGATCTCCTGTAATAAAAATAAAATAATAAACCAACATCATCCTTACCTTTCCATGGTTCCCAGAACAGCTCCAGCTCTGCTACATCGAGATGACTGGCTGGACCGCAGCAGAACGCTGCCATCCAGCCTGTCATCCCGCGGACACTGAGAAGCGCAGGCATGCTTGCTCTCCTCACTGTCTCGCTGTGACGGCATCAAGATGAGCCGAGGTCATGTCCAATGAACTCGGCTCACCTCATGCACGTCACTGACAGCGTGGGAAAATTCTCACGCTGAAGCGCTGAGTGCAGGAGAATTTTCCCACGCTGTCAGTGAGGTGCATGAGGTGAGCTGAGTTCATTGGACATGAGCTCACCTCATGCACGTCACTGACAGCGTGGGAGAATTCTCCTGCACTCAGCACTTCAGCGTGAGAATTTTCCCACGCTGTCAGTGACGTGCATGAGGTGAGCCGAGTTCATTGGACATGACCTCGGCTCATCTGGATGCCGTCACAGCCTGACACTGAGGAGCACAAGCATGCCTGCGCTTCTCAGTGTCCGCGGGATGACAGGCTGGATGGCAGCGTTCTGCTGCGGTCCAGCCTGTCATCTCGATGTAGCAGAGCTGAAGCTGTCGTGGGAACCATGGAAAGGTAAGGATGAGGTTGGTTTATTATTTTTCTTTTATTGCAGGAGATCGTTGGCTTCAGCTGGAATGCGTGTGATGGTAAGTATGGTTTAATTTAGAACAATAAAGAAATGTGCGTTTATTTCAATTAAAGGACTTTATTCTGAGTGTTGTGTTTTTTTTAAATACTTTACTAGAAATTCATGGTGGTCATGTCTAATACTGGCGTGACCCCATGAATTTTGGGCTTGGGGCCAGCTGATAATACCAAGCTGGCCCTAACCCCTTTATTACCCAGTGAGCCACCGCACCAGGGCCCTGGATGAGTTGGGTACAGCGCCAAAAGAAGGCGCTTCTATGAACGTGCCATTTTCCGGGGTGGCTGCGGACTGCAATTTGCAGCGGGGGGGGCCCAGAAAGCTTGGGCCTCCCTGCGCTGCAGATTCCAGCCCCCAGCTGCCTACTTGTACCTGGCTGGACACAAAAATAGGGCGAAGCCCCACGTATTTTTTTTTTAATTATTTCATGAAATTCATGAAATAATTAAGAAAAAAAGGCCTTCCCTATATTGTTGTGTCCGGCCAGGTACAAATAGTCAGCTGGTGTTTGGGGTCAGCCCGTTCCTGCCTGCTGTACCTGGCTGGACACAAATAAAGTGCGAAGCCCCACTTTAATTTTTTTTAATTATTTCATGAAATTCATGAAATAATTAAGAAAAAAAGGTCTTCCCTATATTGTTGTGTCCGGCCAGGTACAAATAGGCAGCTAGTGGTTGGGGGCAGCCCGTTCCTGCCTGCTGTACTTGGCTGGACACAAATATAGTGCGAATCCCCACTTCAATTTTTTTTAATTATTTCATGAAATTCATGAAATAATTAAGAAAAAAAGGCCTTCTCTATATTGTTGTGTCCGGCCAGGTACAAATAGGCAGCTGGTGGTTGGGGGCAGCCCGTTCCTGCCTGCTGTACCTGGCTGGACACAAATATAGTGCGAAGCCCCACTTCAATTTTTTTAAATTATTTCAGGAAATTCATGAAATAATTAAAAAAAAATTGACGTGGGGCTTCGCACTATATTTGTGTCCAGTCAGGTGCAGCAGGCAGGAACGGGCTGCCCCCAACCACCAGCTGTCTATTTGTACCTGGCCGGACACAACAATATAGGGAAGCCCTTTTTTACCTAATTATTTCATGAAATAATTTAAAGAAAATTGACGTGGGGCTTCGCCCTGTTTTTGTGTCCAGCCAGATACAACTAGGCAGCTGGGGGCTGGAATCCGCAGCGCAGGGAGGCCCAAGCTTTCTGGGCCACCCCCGCTGCAAATTGCAGTCCGCAGCCACCCCGGAAAATGGTGCGTTCATAGAAGCGCCATCTTCTGGCGCTGTACCCAACTCATCCAGGGCCCTGGTGCGGTGGCTCACTGGGTAATAAAGGGGTTAAGGCCAGCTTGGCATTATCAGCTGGCCCTAAGCCCGAAATTCATGGGGTCACGCCAATATTAGACATGACCACCATGAATTTCTAGTAAAGTATTTAAAAAAAACACAACACCCAGAAAAAAGTCCTTTAATTGAAATAAACACACAATTCTTTATTGTTCTAAATTAAACCATACTTACCATCACGCCCATTCCAGCTGAAGCCAACGATCTCCTGAAATAAAAGAAAAATAATAAAGCAACATCATCCTTACCTTTCCATGGTTCCCATGACAGCTTCAGCTCTGCTACATCGAGATGACAGACTGGACCGCAGCAGAACGCTGCCATCCAGCCTGTCATCCCGCAGACACTGAGAAGCGCAGGCTTGCTTGCGCTCCACAGTGTCTCTCTGTGAGGGCATCCAGATGAGCCGAGTTAATGTCCAATGAACTCGGCTCACCTCATGCACGTCACTGACAGCGTGGGAAAATTCTCCTGCACTCAGCGCTTCAGCGTGGGAGAATTCTCACACTGAAGCACTGAGTGCAGGAGAATTCTCCCACGCTGTCAGTGACGTGCAGGAGGTGAGCTGAGTTCATTGGACATGAGCTCACCTTATGCACGTCACTGACAGCGTGGGAAAATTCTCCTGCACTCAGCGCTTCAGCGTGGGAGAATTCTCACGCTGAAGCGCTGAGTGCAGGAGAATTCTCCCACGCTGTCAGTGACGTGCAGGAGGTGAGCTGAGTTCATTGGACATGAGCTCACCTTATGCACGTCACTGACAGCGTGGGAGAATTCTCCTGCACTCACCGCTTCAGCGTGAGAATTTTCCCACGCTGTCAGTGACGTGCATGAGGTTAGCCGAGTTCATTGGACATGAACTCGGCTCTTCTGGATGCCATCACAGAGAGACGCTGAGCAGCGCAAGCAAGCCTGCGCTTCTCAGTGTCTGCGGGATAACAGGCTGGATGGCAGCTTTCTGCTGCGGTCCAGCCTGTCATCTCGATGTAGCAGAGCTGAAGCTGTCGTGGGAACCATGGGAAGGTAAGGATTATGTTGCTTTATTATTTTTCTTTTATTGCAGGGGATCGTTGGCTTCAGCTGGAATGGGCGTGATTGTAAGTATGGTTTAATTTAGAACAATAAAGAATTGTGTCTTTATTTCAATTAAAGGACTTTATTCTGGGTGTTTGTGTTTTTTTTTAACTTTGACTATGGGGTTAGTAATGGGGGTGTCTCATAGACGCCTCTCCATTACTAACCTGGGCTTGATGTCAGCTGGCATTATAAGCTGACATCAACCCCCAGCCCTATTACCCCACTGCCACCGCTACAGGGCAGTGGGAAGAGCGAGGCTAAGTGCCAGAATTGGCGCATCCTATGGATGTGCCATTTCTGGGGCGGCTGACGGCTGGTGTTTCTAGCCTGGGAGGGGGCCAATATTCATGGCTCCCTTCCTGGGCTATTAATATCAGCCCCCAGCTGTCTGCCTAGCCTTTGCTAGCTATTAAAATAGGGGGGACCCCACGTCAATTTTTTGGGGGGTCCCCCATTTTAATAGCTAGTAAAGGCTAGGCATTCAGCTGGGGGCTGATATTAGTAGCCTGGGAAGCTCCGTGGGTATTACCCCTTCCCAGGCTTCAAACATCTGCCCCAGCCGTCTGCTTAACCTCCGCTAGAGACTAAAATTATGGGGGATCCCACGCCAATTTTTTTTTAAATAAATCCTTTATTTTAACACTAAATGACAAGTACAGTAAGCAACACTGTCACTGTACTTCATATATATGTGACTGACATGTTTCTATCTATCTAATCTAAGTGTGATGCTCTATTGCTTCCATTCTAAATTGTCGGGTACAGATGCTGAAATGCCGGCCGGCTTTTTTAAAGAGACAGTGCATGAAAACACTATTATTTTTTTTAATAAATCCTTTACACTAAATGGCAAGTACAGTAATCAACACTGTCACTGTACTTCTTATATATGTGACTGACATGTTTCTATCTATCTAATCTATGTGTGATTCTCTATTCCTTCTATTCTAAATTGTCGGGTACCGCTGCTGAATTGCCGGCCGGCTTTTTTAATGAGACGGTGCATGAAAACACTAATATTTTTTTTTATAAATCCTTTACACTAAATGACAAGTACAGTAATCAACACTGTCACTGTACTTCATATATATGTGACTGACATGTTTCTATCTATCTAATCTATGTGTGATGCTCTATTCTTTCGGTTCTAAATTGTCGGGTACCGGTGTATGCCGCTGATGAATTGCCGGCTTTTCATGTTTCACTGTGAGCACAGTTCCCATCGATTTGGGCAATCACTCTAATGCCACAACCACCATGGCTGTGGCATTACAGTGAGTGGCAGACAATCCCTGCATGATTGGTGCTCTAAATAGCGCCAGACATGCAGGACACGCTTTTGGTGCACGAACAGTTATCGAACATAACCTCGAACAGCCGAATTTTTTGCAAATCATTCGGGTTCGTCGAACAACTCAAACACCGCCCAAAACAGCTCGAATTTGAGATTGGCGAACAGTTCTAGTCGAACACCGCTCATCTCTAGTGATGAAAATGTTCTGATGCACCCCCTGGGCCTTGGGACACCCGGAGCCGGACCCTTTTTGGTGGATGCTGGTGGTTGTAGTCTTCGTGGCGGCGACCCGGTTCCGTGGTTCAGGGCGGTCAAACCAGTGGCGGAACTATTTATGTGGTTTTGATGTTTAAATGTCCGACTACGCCACCCGTGGATTGCGGTCAGAGTGAACCGCCGCTGCAGGGCAGACCGCTGAGGCTGGTGTTGTGGGTGCAGCAGAGCGTAGCATAACTCCCCACGGGAGGAGTATAGCCTCAGGGCAGTGTATGCGGAGGATGGGGGTGATGGTGCAGGGCAGCAGCAGTAGCGACACGGAGTCAGTGATGCAGTCCAGGGCCTTTACTCACAGTTCTTATTATCCAGATCACGTCTGCAGGTAACGGCTGCCCACGTCATACTGTGCTCACCAGGTGAGGGGCTCAGACAACTCCCAGATAACTTTGGAGCGCTTCACAGGACCCCCTTTGTGTGTCCTTTGTCTGGCCTTTCTTACCAACCCTTCTGTCCGGCTGCCTCGGGCCTCCTCTTGGTAAACTTGGCGCCAGTTTCCTGACCCTATGTGGTGCCTTCCTAGCGGGTGTAGCGAGGGGCTGCGCCACATAAAATGTCACAGCCTCCGGTTTCTAGCTGAGGGTCGTTTCCTGCCTCCACTAGTTTCGGGGACCGGTCTCCCCCTTTGGCCTGACCCCTCCACGCAGGTGGATTCGGGCGTGCGGTGGCGACTAGCCCGTCCGCACCCCTGGTATCTCTTCATTCCTCGTTCCTGGAGCCTTCTCTGCTCCTCTTCCTTCCTTCTCCCTCTTCCAGGCCTGGGCCTCTGTTACTAGGCAAGCCTCCGGAGCAGAGCTCATGCAGAGCCCCTGCTCCCTACCGCTTCTGCTCAGACTTCTCTGCACTGAACTAAGATGGTGCCCACCTTTTATACTCCCTTCTCAATGCACCCAGGAACTGCTTCCTCCCTGCTCCTGCACTACAGGGTTCCCCTTCCTCAGTGTTCCCTCCCCCCACTCCAGCCAGGGACAGGGACTGTCGTGCCCATCTCAGAGGCATATTGGTTGTCCTGCCCCACGGCAATGTGGTGTAATGCATGCAGGTGTCGGGTCCTGATCCACACTCCATCCTTACCTGAGAGTGAGATATCACACCTCTGGGTGAGGTGCAATACCTCTGTAGCAACCGAGCCCTCAGGGTGCTACAGTTCCATTTATCTTCAGCCTAGGTGACGTATTGTGATACAGGGCCGTGATTTTGGCTATAAAAGGGTCCCCTAGACCCCTACCCCAAGCTTTTTAAGAGAATCATATATGGCGTGCCAGGAGACTCTATGGAATGCTTTCTCAGCATCCAACGAGAGTATCTAATTACAAATTTTTAACTGCATCTAGCCCAGGAAATACTTTGTGCCTAGTAGCAGTGTCTGCTAGTCAGCGGATTATCCCGGCTGTTAAGCAAGCTACACCACCTGTAGTTTGGACACTTAATTTTTTCAAAGGAAATGCTTCGGGACCACGGGATACTCAGTGAAGAGCATCAGGAGGCACCCCAAGGCATAGGGGCTGGGAATGGCAGTAGGATGCATTGCGGTGGATAGCCGAGCTTTATAAAAGCTTTTTAACTGCAGCAGCTTTAGTGGACGCTACTGGAGCTGGAATTACGCGGCTGCTGGCATGAGACTTGCCCTCCAATAGATCCTTGTAAATGGATTTAAAGTGTATTCATTCAAATTAGAGAGACAATTTAAATTAAAAAGCTTAGAGCTGCCTCCACTACAGGGGGGCTCGCTCGACCCAACGGCAGACAGGCACCAGTATTGGGAGAGGGGGGCTGGCTGTCAGGGTTCACTGCGGCTCTGGCACAAACCCGGCGACATGGAGGTGGCACGGGCAGGAGCGGACTGAATGTGTCGGCTTCTCACTTTTTGGAATTTAGAAGGGCATGACATGCATATATCTGTGTCTCCCCCTCCTTTTACTCCTCCACCTCTTTTCTTTTCGCATGACTATATGTACTTGTCACTTTTCCATGTGTTAGTTGTGTCTTCTGAGCAGTTTGTCAGCTTTTGGACACCTTTGAAGGTGTTTTCTATGTGTTTCTATGTGTTTTTGTTTGCCTGCCATTGGTTTTAACGGTGTTCGAAGGTGTTCGACGAACACACGGGTGTTCAACGAACCGAACCGAACTTGAACACTACGGGGGTGGCTCAACACTAATCCCCAGTTCCGTTGATATTTTGGCTGCTGCTATTGTCATTTAGATTTTTGGATTTTTGTATTTAAATCTATCCTTTTCCTCCCCATTTTATTCCTTTTGAAAAGACGCGCACATGTGCCATCACTATGTCAACGGTCAATCGAAGCCGAATGTGCCTTCCCTCATCAGATCGCTGCAGCTATGCAGCTTGAGGTCGGGCAAGTACCAGAAAGGGAAACAGGCTGAGAAACCCTGTTTCCGCTGACATTTTGGCTGCTGCTATTTTCATTTTTGGATTTTTGTTTTTAAAATCTAACATTCCCTCCCCATTTTATTCCTTTTGAAAAGACGAGCACATGTGAAATCTGCACGTCAACGGATATTCTAAGCTTTAATGTGCCTGCTATCCTCAGATCGCAGCAGCTTGAGGCCGGGCAAGTATCGGCATGGGAGACTGGCTGGGAATCCCTGGTTCCGTTGACATTTTTGCTGCTGCTATTGTCATTTTGATTTTGGGATGTTTGTTTTTAAAATCTAACCTTTCCCTACCCGTTTTATTCCTTTTGAAAAGACGCGCACATGTGATTTCTGCAAGTCAATGCCCATTCTAAGCTGAATGTGCATTCCCTCATCAGATCGCAGCTGCTATGCAGCTTGAGGCTGGGCAAGTACCAGCATGGGAGACAGGCTGAGAATCTTTGGTTCCGTCAACATTTTAGCTGCTGCTATTGTCATTTGGATTTTTGGATTTTTGTTTTTAAAATCTAACCTTTCCCTCCCCATTTTATTCCTTTTGAAAAGACGCGCATGACGCGCCCCCTGGGCCTGTGTCGTGCAGGGGAACCCGGAACCGGGTCTGTTGTAGAATGCTGGGGGTTATAGTCTCCGTATGGCGGTGACCCGGTCCGTGCCCAGGGTGGTCAAACCAGTGGCAGTCTTAATGTATAGCAAATGTCCGACTACGCCACCCGTGGATTGCGGTCAGTGGGGACCGCCGCTGCGCTGCTGACTGCTGAGGCTGATGTTGTTTGCGCAGCCGAGTATGGGATAACTCCCCACGGGAGGAGTATTGCCTCAGGGCAGCTAATGTGAGAGATGATGGGAGTGATGGTGTGAGGGTCCCAGTGCTAATGGTGCTGGTGCGGCAAGGAATCACTGAGACGTGAGGTGCAGTTCAGGGTCTTTACTGATGTTACAAGGCAGACTCTCCCGGGAGTACTGGCTAGTATAAGGGGCCTGGTCAGTCTGCGAGCAAGCAGGAGTTCCCCTGGCCAGGTGGAGTTGTAGGCCTTCCCGTTTATCTGCACTCTTCCTGGCTACATTGCTGTCAGCGGTTACAAGTAGCCCACGTCCCTGAGTATACCGTGTGGTGCTCACCCGTATGGCTGGTGACTTGGGGCATTCTGTTAGCCTCCGCTCCTGAATGGCGGCGCTGGTCCCTTCTTTGTGACTGAACCTCCGGGTTTCTATGGCCATAGGACCTGGAATCCCCTGCCGGCTGGTTTCTGCTGCTGGGTATATATCAGTCCCCACAGCCTCGGACTCCTGTGTCCGGTTTTAGTAACTTCAGCCAGGGCGAGCTATATCTCTGCTCACAGCCCCTGGCCTTCTGCCTCTGCTCCTACAGAGCTCCTGATGTATCTTTTCCTGTGTCTGCAGCTTCACTCTAGGCTCTGACTGCTCTGCTTGTTCTGCAGGCTCTGTCTCTGTCTCACCTAATCCCGCCCCAGACCCAGTTTATAAGGGCAGATTCCTCCCCTCCCAGGTCTGGGCGGGCAGTGTTGCATGCTTAGGGCTCCTGACCAGAGAAACCTCCCACTTGCTCTCAGACATAATATCTCTATTACTGTGGCAACCAGACCCCTGGGGTGTCACATTACCCCCCTAGTAAATTTTAGTAGTCCGGGACTAAACACATTTTTAAAACATAATAACAGGGTATAACAATAATACAATAACATATTTACAAGAAGCCTTAGTTCTTTAAAGGTCACGGCGTGTCCGCAACCGGGTGTCCATATCACCCAAGGTGAAGCTTTAAGCAAAGTAGGGGACCTGTCCAAAGCAAAACCCTTGCGTTGTCCTTGGGCGTGGCTGCAAGGGTAGACTAACTACTTTGGGCCGCAAGGATGCCACGCCAGACAGGTTTTCTCTTCCGCGGCCGTCTTCGCAAGAGGCACCAAGGTGCAACTATCTACAAAACTGTTCCGGTTATCTAGCGTCCATAACCTGTTAGTCCATAAAAATCTGCAGGGCAACTGAGAAACATAATTAATAACAGGCAACAAACATAAACCATAAACAGTTAGCAGATAAATTCACAGTGCATTAGTTTAGATTCTCCAGCGAGCGGGCATCTGACCTCTAGTGACTCTAGTGGACCTACGGAGCTCACTAACTGGTTCTGCACTACAGGGTGTAGAAGGTGTTATGGGTAAGCTGGGCAGCTGTCTGTGCACTCTTTGGCTCACTAGGGGCACGGCAGGCTCACTACTAGCAGAGGGTTGATCCTCCTGTACTGCTGGTGTGGACTCTTCTGCCTCTTGGGCCGGCTGCTCTTCCAGCTCTACCGATTCCTCTGTAGGCACTTGAGGGGCTGGCTGGAGAAAGGTGAGGACGGGTACAACGACAGCGCCGTTTACTTGTGTCCAAGACCGGGGGAAGTCTCCGAGTATGGTACTGATCATTTCTCCCCTTTCCTCTGCGGGTTGAGGGTTTCCTTGATCTTCTTCAGGGCTTTGCAGCTGTTCGGGACACTTCTTCTGGTGGTCTCTGGAGACAATGGCTGTGGTTTCTCCTCCATCCTTACTGATTACGCAGATTTTTGGGTTCTCATGGCTTGATGGCAGTACGGTGTATGGGTCCTTCTCCCACTGGTCGTCCAATTTGTGGAGCCGCCTCTTCCTCTTCAAGACCTGCTCTCCAGCTACCAGAGGAACAGCGGGAGCATACTGGTTATAAGCCTTCTCTTGCCTTTCTCTAGCTTGAGACAGACTTCGCTCGACGCTCTCCTGTACTTTCCGATACTGCTGCTGCCGTTCTGTATCCCAGTCTGCCTCTGGCAAGGTGTCCTCAGGCGTCAGGACTCCCATATCCAGGTCAATAGGCAGCTTACCAGGTCTTGCTCTCATTAGGTAAGCCAGGGTACAGTTGGTGGAACCTACAGGGATGTGGTTATACAGGTCCACCAGATCGGGCAGTTTCTCAGGCCACAGACTGCATTCTTCCAGGGGCAATGTTTTTAGCAGATCTATCACCACCTGGTTCATCTTCTCGCAGAGTCCATTGGTTTGAGGGTGATAGGGCGTTATTCTTATCTTCTTGAAGCCATACAGGTTGCAGAACTCCTGGAAGACCTCCGCTTCGAAGGCTGGTCCTTGGTCTGTCAACACTTGGTCCGGGTACCTGTGTGGATGGCAGAAGTGCTGCTGGAAGGCTCAAGCTGCTGTTTGAGCCGTTAAGTCCTTGACCGGGACCACCACCAGGAACCGGGAGTAATGATCTACGATTGTGAGGGCGTAGACATACCCAGATCTGCTTGGAGCCAGTTTCACATGGTCCAGGGCTACCAGTTCCAGTGGCTGTCTGGTGATGATGGGCTGCAGGGGAGTCTTCTGGCTGGCTCGGTCTTTTCTTCTCAGGTGGCACGGGCCACAGTCTCTGCACCACCTCTCAATGGCTCCTCTCATGCCTACCCAGTAGAACCGTTCACGCAACAAGAACTCCAGCTTCTTCCATCCGAAATGCCCTGCTCCGTTGTGGTATGCCTCCAGAACCATAGTCGCGTCTCGTCTTGGGACCACTACCTGCCAGGTCAACTCATGTGTTCGAGAGTTAACCATTCTCCGGCACAGCTTCTCCCTGTAGAGGAACAGCTTACTTTTCTCCTTCCACAGTTGCTTGGTCTCCTCCGGAGCATCTGGGTCAAGATGGGCATCGGCCTGGGTCAGCATTTCCTTCACCAAATGGACTGCGGGATCACTGTCTTGCGTCTCCGCCCAGTTGTAGTGGGGCAAGGGAATGAACGTCACAGAGCGCCTGTCCTTCACATGGTGGGAATACAGGGTAATCCCATGACGGTGGAACGCAGGGAGCTCAACTTCTTCCAGATCTTCAGGATCTTCCCCTACGTCCGGTAAGTTCGGCATTCCACACAGGGCATCCGCGTTGGCATTTGAGCGTCCTGCCCGGTATTTGATGGTGAATTCAAAGTTGGACAGGCGGGCCATCCATCTCTGTTCCAGGGCACCGAGCCTTGCAGTGTCCAGGTGTGTCAACGGGTTGTTATCCGTGTACACGGTGAATTTGGAGAAGGCAAGGTAATGCTTGAAACGTTCGGTCACTGCCCACACTACTGCCAGGAACTCCAGCTTGAATGAGCTATAATTCTCAGGGTTCCTCTCCGTGGGCCGTAGCTTTCGGCTGGCGTAAGCGATTACCCGTTCTTTCCCTTGCTGGATCTGGGACAGTACGGCTCCTAGCCCGATGTTGCTTGCGTCCGTGTGGAGGATAAAGGGCTGGCTGTAGTCTGGATATGCCAGGATTTCATCCCCCGTGAGGGCCATCTTCAGCTGGCAGAAGGACTCCTCTTCCAGCTTTTCCCACCTAAAGGGCGGCTTCTGGTTTTTGGCTTTCCGAGATTGACCTATCAGGAGGTCTTGCATAGGGGCTGCCATTTTTGTGAAACCGGGAATGAATCTTCGGTAGTAGCCTACCAACCCGAGGAACTGCCGCACTTCCTTTATGCTGGAGGGTCTTGGCCAGTCCTTAATCACAGTGATCTTATCAGGGTCAGGAGCCACTCCGTCAGCACTCACCACGTGTCCCAGGTATTACACCTTTGGTTTCAGGACGTGACACTTGGAGGGTTTCACCTTTAGGCTGTAGTTTGCCAGAGCTTCGAACACTTCTGCCAGGTGTTTCAGGTGGTCCTCGTAGGTCTTGGAATAGACGATGACATCGTCGAGATATAACAGGACCGTCTCGAAGTTCCGGTGTCCCAGACAGCATTCCATCAACCGTTGGAAGGTTCCTGGTGCGTTGCAGAGCCCGAACGGCATACAGTTAAATTCGCTGAGACCCATCGGGGTGGTGAATGCGGTCTTCTCCCGGTCCGCCTCTGCTACAGGAACCTGCCAGTACCCGCTAGTGAGATCCAAAGTAGAGAAGAAGTTAGCAGATTTTAATGCAGCTAAGGACTCTTCTATCCTTGGTAGCGGGTACGCATCTTTGTGTGTGATACGGTTGACCTTCCTGTAGTCTACACACATTCTCATGGTGTTGTCTTTCTTTTTCACTAAGACTAGTGGAGCTGCCCAGGGGCTACAGCTGTCCCTGATTACCCCAGCCTCCTTCATGTCTCTAAGCATCCCCTTGGCGTGTTGGTAGTGTGCCGGGGGTACGGGTCGGTATCTCTCCTTTATGGGAGGATGGTCTCCCGTGGGGATGTGGTGTTCTACCCCCTTTATTCGCCCGAAGTCTAGCGGGTGTTTACTAAACACTCTCTCGTACTCTCCAACCACCCGATAGACTCCCTGTTTCTGGTGTGAGGGAGTGGAGTCAGTACCCAAATGTAGTTGCTGACACCAGTCCTCCATTAGTTTCTTAGAGCCGTTACCTTCCTCTGGTTGAGATGGAGGCAAGGGTTCCACGGCCTGTACAGAGTTCTGGTTAATGGTAAACAATTTGGCTAGCGTGGCATACCGGGGCAGGTGTACTTCTCTCTCCCCGATATTTATGATGCGAACGGGCACCTTACCATGGCGTACATCGATCACCCCCCGTGCTGTCAAAATGGTGGGCCTACTGTCTGAGTAGACGGGTTCTACCATTGCTTGGTAGTCTCTACCTCTTAGACCAATAGCTGCCCGGCACCAAATCATCATCTCACTTTTTGGGGGCATGGCAATAGGGAACGGGTCACACATTCTCACGCTACCTATCTCACCACCAGATAGTTCCACCTGTTGCCGCTTCATCAGTGCCCGGATCTCTTTTTGGAGCACATGCTGCTGGCCGGAACTGGCATTCTTGGCAAACCTGCTGTAAAATGAGAATCACCTCTGCAAGACAATTTTCAATCACATTAGTTCCCAAGGTTATTCTAGGGTGACTCTCATGACGGTCTATGTCAACTATAATCAGTCCTTGTGCCGCCAGTTCGACTTTACCGATCTTAATGGTCACCTCTTTGAATCCCACCTGTGGCACGGGCTGACCATTGCTGGCGATGATACTCAGGTCGTCATCTGGGTAGCGGGTTATGTCCGAGTCATTCCAGTACTGTTTAAAGAGCACGTACGGGATGGTGGTCACCTGTGACCCAGTGTCTAGTAGGGCACTCATAGGAATGCCATCCAGCACCACAGGCAAGATTGGACGTCCCCCTACGTATTTATCACGCCAGTTTGATGGGCCTGATGGTCTTATGCCTGGGGGTTGGCCCTCTACCCCAGGTTGTGCCCGTTTAACCCCTTCAGGACCCAGCCTATTTTGACCCTAAAGACCTTGGCATTTTTGTCAATTCTGACCAGTGTCCCTGGAACTCTCTGGAACACTTCAACGGATCCTAGCGATTCTGAGACTGTTTTTTCGTGACATATTGGGCTTCATGTTAGTATTAAATTTAGGTCGATAATATTTGCGTTTATTTGTGAAAAAATCAAAAATATGGGAAAAAATTTGAAAATTTTGCAATTTTCAAATTTTGAATTTTTATTCTACTAAACCAGAGAGTGATGTGACACAAAATAGTTAATAAATAACATTTCCCACATGTCTACTTTACATCAGCACAATTTTGGAAAAAAAAAAAATTTTGGTAGGAAGTTTGAAGGGTTCAAAGATCATCAGCAATTTATCTTTTTTCCAGCAAAATTTACAAAACCATTTTTTTAGTGACCACATCACATTTGAAGTCCCTTTGAGGGGTCTTTATGACAGAAAACACCCAAAAGTGACACCATTCCAAAAACTGCACCCCTCACGCTACTCAAAACTACATTCAAGAAGATTATTAACCCTTCAGGTGCATCACAGGAACTAAAGCCACATGGAAGAAAAAAATGAACATTTTTATTTTTCTAACAAAAATTTTCTTTTAGCCTAATTTTTTTAATTTTCACATGGGTAACAGGATAAAATGCATCCTAAAATTTGTTGGTGAATTTCTCCTTAGTACACTGATACCTCATATGTGGTCATAAACCACTGTTTGGGCACACGGCAGGGCTCAGAAGGGAAGGAGCGCCATTTTACTTTTTGAATGGAAAATTAGCTCCAAAAGTCAAATTGCGCTCCTTCTCTTCTGAGCCCTGCCATGCGCCCAAACAGTGGTTTATAACCACATATGAGGTATCAGTGTACTCAGGAGAAATTGACCAATACAATTTAGGATGCATTTTATCCTGTTACCCATGTGAAAATTAAAAAATTTAGGCTAAAAGAAAATTTTTGTGAAAAAAAAAGTACTTTTTTGTTTTCACAAATCATTTTGTGAAGCACCTGGGGGTTCCAAGTGCTCACTATGCATCTAGATAGGTGCCTTGGGGGGTCTAGTTTCCAAAATGGGGTTACTTGTGGGGGAGCTCCACTGTTTAGGCACATTAGGGGCTCTCCAAACGCAACATGGTGTCCGCTTACAATTTGAGCCGATTTTCCATTCATTTTGTTAGCGGACACCATGTCGCGTTTGGAGAGCCGCTGTGTGGCCAAACATTGGAGCTCCCCCACAAGTGACCCCATTTTGGAAACTAGACCCCCCAAGGCACCTATCTAGATGCATAGTGAGCACTTGAAACCCCCAGGTCCTTCACAAATTAATCCGTAAAAATAAAAAAGTGTTTTTTTTTCCACTTTTTCATTTTTATGAATCAATTTGTGAAGCACATGGGTGTTCCAAGTGCTCACTGTGCATCTAGATAGGTGCCTTGGGGGGTCTAGTTTCTAAAATGGGGTCACTTGTGGGGAAGCTCTAATGTTTGGCCACACAGCGGCTCTCCAAACGCAACATGGTATCCGCTAACAAATTGTCAGCTCAAATTGTTAGAAGACACCATGTTGCGTTTGGAGAGCCGCTGTGTGGCCAAACATTGGAGCTCCCCTACAAGTGACCCCATTTTGGAAACTAGACCCCCCACGGCACCTATCTAGATGCATAGTGAGCACTTGGAACCCCCAGGTCCTTCACAAATTAATCCGTAAAAATAAAAAAGTGTTTTTTTTCCACTTTTTCATTTTTATGAATCAATTTGTGAAGCACCTGGGGGTTCCAAGTGCTCACTATGCATCTAGATAGGTGCCTTGGGGGGTCTAGTTTCCAAAATGGGGTCACTTGTGGGGGAGCTCCAATGTTTGGGCACACAGCGGCTCTCCAAAAGCAACATGGTGTCGGCTAACAAATTGTCGGCTCAAATTGTTAGAAGACACCATGTTGCGTTTGGAGAGCCGCTGTGTGCCCAAACATTGGAGCTTCCCCACAAGTGACCCCACTTTGAAACTAGACCCCCCAAGGCACCTATCTAGATGCATAGTGAGCACTTGGAACCCCCAGGTCCTTCACAAATTAATCCGTAAAAATAAAAAAGTGTTTTTTTTTCCACTTTTTCATTTTTATGAATCAATTTGTGAAGCACCTGGGGGTTCCAAGTGCTCACTATGCATCTAGATAGGTGCCTTGGGGGGTCTAGTTTCCAAAATGGGGTCACTTGTTGGGGAGCTCCAATGTTTGGGCACACAGGGACTCTCCAAACGCAACATGGTTCCAATTTGTTAGTGGACACCATTGTGTAGTGTATGTCAGGTTGGTGTGCGGTGTGGTATATTGTAGTGTATACACCACACACACACACACACACTACAACACACACACCAACCTGACATAGCCTCCTAAGCTGACTACGCCCTAGACTGGGATCAGTGGGACGGGCGGGACATTTTGTGTGCTGTGTGCGTGTGTAAAAAAAAAAAAAAAAAATCGAAACTTTATTATAGTGTGAGTGTACGTGTGTGCGTGTGTGTGTGTGTGTGCTTGGTGTAACCTTCTGCAGTCACGTGTGGGGGCTGTCAGGCGTAGGGGGCTGTCAGGCGTAGGAGGCTGTCAGGAGTAGGGGGGGGCTGAAGAGATGGAGGAGCCAGCAGCTGCAGCAAGGGGGGTGATCACTGGGGCAGGAGCCGGCAGCAGCAAGGGGGGTGATCACTGGGGCAGGAGCCGGCAGCAGCAAGGGGGGTGATCACTGGGGCAGGAGCCGGCAGCAGCAAGGGGGGTAGGAGGCCGGCAGCATCAGGGGGGTGATTACTGGGGCAGAAAGCGGTGCAGGAGCCAGCAGCAGGGGGGTGATCACTGGGATGGGGGGGTGCACACTGGGGATGGGGAGTGAATACTGGAGACAGGTGGGGGTGAACACTGGGGACAGGGGGGGTGAACACTGGGGACAGGGGGGGGTGAACACTGGGGGGTGAACACTGGGGACAGGGGGGGTGAACACTGGGGGGAGGGGTGATTATTGGGAGGTGGGGGGTGATATCACTGGGACTGGGGGATGGTGGGCTTGATCACAGGAGCAGGGCATTTACACTGAGCCTGCTGCTGCTGTGATCACAGTCTACCGGCTGTCAGAAGGAGAGCAGCAGCCGGTGGATGAAGACGTGGGAGAGGGAGCAGAGGGAGCGGAGGTCGGGGTGCAGGTATGAAAGTGGAGGGGGGGTGGAGGGGGGGGCAGGGTGGAGTGGAGGGGGGGTCGGGGGGGAGCGGGGGCAATACTACCTGATGCAGATCAGCGGCGGCAGCAGGCGATCAGCGGCGGCAGAAGCGATCCACGAGCTCAGCAGCAGAGGGTCCACGGGGGGGCAGCAGCAGAGGGTCCACAGGGGGCAGCAGCAGAGGGTCCACAACGGCCGGCACACGATCCATGGATGGGCAGTTGCGGCCATCATTAAAAACTCCCTCCACATCTGATTGGGGCTAGTATCCATGTGATGCTAGCCCCCCAATCAGATCTGGGGGGAGGGGGGGGGCAGAGGTGACACTCCCCCCAGCCAATGGCTGATGCTGTAAGCATCAGGCCATGCCCAGATTTAAATATTACACCAATTTTCATTGGTGAAATATTTAATTCATACCGATTGGCAGTTTCATTAAAAGTGAAAATGAAACAGCCAATCGGAGGGGTCCCAGGCACGGGGGGGTTAATCCACCCCCCGGGGGGTCGACTTCAGGATGTCCAGTTGCAGTAGCAACTGTGAAACCTGAGCGACCCCGCTCGCAGGCGCTGCAGGGGCTCTTTCCCTCCATGTCACAGACGCTGTGACATGGGTCGGGAAGGAACTGTTTTCCATGTCACAAACGGTGTGACATGGGTCGGGAAGGGGTTAAATGACAGTACCTTGCCACATGTCCGGGTTGATTGCAGCGGCGGCAGATGGGTCGTCCGTCCTCGTTGTATCTGTCGCTGGGTCTTCCTCTGGCCCGTGGGGTCCTCCTCAGTCGGTGCCACGGGACGTCCTCCGGTCCGGATTCCAGCTGGATCTTTCCTGGAGAAGAGACCTGTAAAGACTGCACAGTTCTGGTTAGCGCGGCAACGCTCTTAGTCAGCTCTTGGACATGATGGTGCAGGTCTGTTGCTGGGTTATTGTTCAAAGCCTGCGCATCAGCTCCCACAGGCCCTGCAGACAAGGGCGCCGTCTCCTGGTGGTAAGTGATAGCAGGGCGCCTGTGGGTCACAGCACCATCTGGTGCCGGTTCTCGGAGCACCCGGATGGCTCTGTCCTTGAACTGTGCAAAGTCCAGGTCAGGGTCCTGTAAGGCCATTGACCGCAACTGGGTTCGGTGGGCATTGCACAGTAGACCCTCAATAAATTGTTCAGTCAACAGCTTATCTTCATTTCCCACGCTGCCAGGGTCTGCCTGCTTAATGGCTCTCAGGGCCTCTTGTAGGTTTAGAGCATAGTCTCTTATACTCTCATGTGCCCGCTGTTTAAACCAGTAAAATCTGAGCTTTATTTCGGCTGAGGTGCAGGTATCAAATGTGTCTTTCAGCCGGGCTAGTATTTCTCTGACAGTCCTCTTCCTCCCAGGTGGCCAGGACTTTACCTCCCTTTGGGCTGCCCCGATTAATTGGGCCACCAGGATGCTCACTTTTTGCTCTTCTGTGAGGGGGTACACCTGGAAGAGGCTATCCAGTCTTTCTCTAAAGTCATTTAGAGTATGTGACTCCCCTGAGTACTGGGGTAGCCAGGTTGCCCCCGGGATATAGGGCATGGTGAATGGCATGACTGCTGCAGCGGTTGCGCTGGCGGTGGCTGTGGCAGTGGAGCTCCCCTCGGTGTCCGGCATCCTCCTCCCCCCTAGTGGACCGTGGCCTACCTTGCGATGCTCTTCTTCCGTAGGCCGCGGCTCCGCAGTCGATCGTCGGGGTTGAGGACCTGGCGTCGCGCTCCGATGACGTCAGCGTCGCTCTTCCTCCCTTCCAGGACCTTGCGCAGCGTCAGAGCGTGGGGCGGAGCTTCGGATCTCGCGCGCTTTCGGCGTCCACGCCCCTCTTCTTCCCGTGCGGCGTCCCGAAGATGGCGTCCGAAGGCGGGAAGCAGCTGCGGATGGCGGGAAGAAGGCAGAAGACGGTGGGAAACGGTCCAAGATGGCGTCTGATGGCGGGAATCGGCTCCGGATGGCGGGAAACGACTCCGGACGGCGGGAAACTTCACCACAGGTAAGTATAAAAGTCTCTTTTTCAGGCACGCAGTACCCGGTGGTTGCGGGCAAGAAATCCTGCCGACTACGCCAAAGTTGACGCGCCCCCTGGGCCTGTGTTGTGCAGGGGAACCCGGAACCGGGCCTGTTGTAGAATTCTGGGGGTTGTAGTCTCCGTGTGGTGGTGACCCGGTCCGTGCCCAGGGTGGTCAAACCAGTGGCAGTCTTAATGTATAGGAAATGTCCGACTACGCCACCCGTGGATTGCGGTAAGGTGGGACCGCCGCTGCGCTGCCGACCGCTGAGGCTGATGTTGTTTGCGCAGCCGAGTATGGGATAACTCCCCACGGGAGAAGTATTGCCTCAGGGCAGCTAATGTGAGAGATGATGGGAGTGATGGTTTGAGGGTCCCAGTGCTAATGGTGCTGGTGCGGCAAGGAATCACAGAGACGTGAGGTGCAGTTCAGGGTCTTTACTGATGGTACAAGGCAGACCCTCCCGGGAGTACTGGCTAGTATAAGGGGCCTGGTCAGTCTGCGAGCAAGCAGGAGTTCCCCTGGCCAGGTGGAGTTGTAGGCCTCCCCATTTATCTGCACTCTTCCTGGCTACCTTGCTGTCAGCGGTTACAAGTAGCCCACGTCCCTGAGTATACCGTGTGGTGCTCACCCGTATGGCTGGAGACTTGGGGCCTTCTGTTAGCCTCCGCTCCTGGATGGCGGCGCTGGACTTCTGGACTTCACACGAATCACCCGATCGCAGACCCACAAATGGTGGTAAATATCTCTTCCAAAACTCTCAGCGTTGCACAAACATCAGTTTTACAAAAGGGACTCTCTTTCTGCCCCACATACAAATACAACACTTTTAAACTAGATATGGAACTACAACGCTTTTACCGTACCCTACGCTTGAAAACCCATTTTGCTAATAATCCTTTCAGCGTCACCCCTCCAGAATCCATGGCCGACATCACAGCCCAAGACTTAGGTCTCCGCTCTAAGAGCAAATATAGGCCTCCTCGAGGCACACATCCACTGGAAACCTTTATAGGATTCGTGGATGGGGCGTTTCAACAATTACGCTCCAATATCGACTAGGGAAGGGCACATTATCAGACCAATCTCTCTCCCCTTGATCGACAGGCCCTACGGAGTCTGCAAGAGGACAAAGATTTGATTATAAAGCCAGCTGACAAAGGTGGAGCGATAGTAGTCATGAACAAGTGCGATTACATCTCGGAAATTTTGAGACAACTTAGTGAGGAGTCCACATACCGTAAACTCTCTACGGACCCGACTACAAAAACACAGACACTCATCATTTCGACACTACAACGGTTTTTAACAGCCAAGGTGATTGACTTGAAAACGTACGAGTATTTAATTAATCCACATCTAATCATACCGGTATTTTATGTCCTACCCAAAATCCACAAAAGTCTCACCCAACCTCCTGGGCGCCCCATAGTGGCCTCCACGGATTCTATTTTATCACCCCTTGCAATTTTCTTAGAAAAGATTCTTACACCACTTACCCAAAAAAGTCCATCTTATCTATTAGACACAGGGGCCTTTTTAGAGACTATGAAAGCACTCAAACAAGTTCCTCCAGAAGCCATCTTAGTGTCCCTAGATGTCACAAGTCTCTATACATCGATTCCCCATGACCGGGGTATCCAAGCGGTTGAACAAATGCTGAAGGACTCAAACACCAATCCATCGATTATAGATCTAGCCGTAGAACTACTAACAATAGTTCTTACACACAATTACTTCCTCTTTCAGGATACATTTTACGTGCAGACCAAGGGGACCGCAATGGGCTCAAATGTAGCCCCCCCTTACGCAAACTGTTACATGTCTACTTTTGAGACACAGTTTGTATACAAGAATCAACTGTTCCAAGAGCATTCCATTTTATGGAAGCGTTACATAGACGACATCTTTTGCATCTGGACAGGTTCCCAGGACACCTTAGATGAATTCTGCAGGTCCCTCAACACCGCCTGCCCTGGTCTACATTTCACTCTGAACTATCACCCACACCAGATCAACTTCCTAGATACTTTAGTCATCAAAGATGGCTAAGGACTATTAACCACTGACATCTACAGGAAACCCACAGATCGCAACACATTACTACATTTTTCAAGCAACCACCCAGCCCCTATGAAACATGCTATCCCCAAATCGCAATTTCAGAGGGTTGAACGCATTGTGTCCGATACAACATTACGCGAAGTCAGATTACAAGAAATGACACGGAAATTTGAAGAAAGAGGATACCCTCAGTATCTTCTACGTGAATCACAGGACAGCCGCACACAACCACGACCAGACACATCTGATCTCATTCCATTTGTCCACACATATCACCCCCTAGCTTACACTATACACCGTACGATACGGAAACATTGGAATATTCTCCAAACAGGTTACCCGACCATCAAATCCTTTCATCAACCCTTCTTACCGTGCTTCAAAAGAGCACCAAACATCAGAGACTCATTAGTCCGAGCTGACATAAGGACAACGTCCCTTGGTTCCCGCCAAAGATTTCTACAAACTCCTAAGAAAGGAACCTTCCCATGTCTCCATTGCCATCAGTGCCATAACATCCTTAGAGGCGATACTATTCATCATCCACAAACAGGCAGAAAATATAGAATTAAGGATTACTACACCTGTGATACAAATTTTGTCGTATACCTAGTTAAGTGCCCTTGCAGCCTTGTCTACGTTGGGGAAACGACCCAACCCATTAAAGATAGAATCTCGAAGCACAAATCTACCATCAGATGCAAAAATTTACTTCTACCTCTCCCCCAACACTTCACGGCAGCAGGACACAATGTGTCCCAATTGCGGTTTCAAGTTATAGAGCAAATTAAACCACCCCGTCGTGGGGGTAATCGAATCCAGACCCTCAAGCAGAGAGAGGCATTCTGGATTCATGAACTGCAGTCCCTTCATCCCAAAGGACTTAACAAGGACTATGATCTGCACTCATTCATCTAAACCTACCTGGTCCCAATCCGTCCCAATAGGGACCTAGGTTTATTTATATGTTTATACTTTTTACTTTACAAGGAGTTAACACCCGCAATCCGATATTCATTTGCCATTTATTAATAGGGACCAAGATTCATGTATGCTTATCTATAATGTGGCGATTGGCTGTATAAGGGTATCATCGCAGTATTCCTGTGTGTTTTACTGCACTGTGTCTTATAACTCGATTTAACATTGTATTTCATATTTCAGATGAAGGATCCATACCCATCCTCATTCTCCTATATCCCTCCTGCACTCTGCAACCCCTTCTCTCGATGGTGGAACGCTCCTTGCCATTCTTTTCCGGCAGTGGAACACATCACTTCGATACAGAAACCACTTCCTGGTCCCTGGAACGCACCTACACGTCGGCTGACACGCACGCACGTGCGCATGCGCGGCGCCGGACCAATCAGATGCCGGCACTCCCTTTTTCGTGTCACTTCCTGTGACGTCACCGCATCGAGCGCTAATTACCAGCACATTCAAACTTCCTCATTGGCTGGCAGCCAAACCCTCCTCTCCTCTAATAATATTTGTAGCCAGTCTCCAAGTCGTGCCCACTACTCACATCCAGCGGTGGATACCGCGATCGATGCAGCACCTCTCCTATACTTCATGGCACAAACGGTATGTCTACCTCCCTTATAGTCCTCACCCCATTATAGCCCCATATATCCTTCCATTACCTCATAGTATGCACTTTCTCCATAGGAATCCCTGTATTGGGTCCCATCTCCTTCTCTTTTCCTGCTCCCATCCCAGTAACTTGGTAGGTTGCCCCCTTTTTTTGCTTCACTGTTGGACAAAAGGTTACGTAGGCACATAGACCTTTATTTATATGTTTTGTATACATAATCTGTGACTTTATAATCACTATAATGTTTGTATTCTATATCTGTTCATTTTGTTTACATGCAGTACACTGATGAAGGTCTTGTCGACCGAAACGTCTTTAGTGTGGACTGCAAATAAAAGTATCTTATTATACCATTTGGTGTGCTGAGGTTATCGCGACATTTCAAGGCTTTGGACCCAACTCATGCACCCAGGTCCAGTAGTGCTGCGTTTTTTTCTAAATGGTCCCTTCTTTATGACTGAGCCTCCGGGCTTCTATGGCCAGAGGACCTGGAATCCCCTGCCGGCTGGTTTCTGCTGCTGGGTATATATCAGTCCCCACAGCCTCGGACTCCTGTGTCCGGTTTTAGTAACTTCAGCTAGGGCGAGCTATATCTTTGCTCACAGCCCCTGGCATTCTGCCTCTGCTCCTACAGAGCTCCTGATGTATATTTTCCTGTGTCTGCAGCTTCACTCTAGGCTCTGACTGCTCTGCTTGTTCTGCAGGCTCTGTCTCACCTAATCCCGCCCCAGACCAAGTTTATAAGGGCAGATTCCTCCCCTCCCAGGTCTGGGCGGGCAGTGTTGCATGCTTAGGGCTCCTGACCAGAAAAACCTCCCACTTGCTCTCAGACATAATATCTCTATTACTGTGGCAACCAGACCCCTGGGGTGTCACATTCCCCCCTAGTAAATTTTAGTAGTCCGGGACTAAACACATTTTTA
This sequence comes from Phyllobates terribilis, assembly GCF_046119375.1. NCBI lineage: Eukaryota > Metazoa > Chordata > Amphibia > Anura > Dendrobatidae > Phyllobates > Phyllobates terribilis. Next base: position 197,923 of record NW_027363261.1, read on the forward strand.
AAACATAATAACAGGGTATAACAATAATACAATAACATATTTACAAGAAGCTTTAGTTCTTTAAAGGTCACGGCGTGTCCGCAACCGGGTGTCCATATCACCCAAGGTGAAGCTTTAAGCGAAGTAGGGGACCTGTCCAAAGCAAACCCCTTGCGTTGTCCTTGGGCGTGGCTGCAAGAGTAGACTAACTACTTTGAGCCGCAAGGAGGCCACGCCAGACAGGTTTTCTCTTACGCGGCCGTCTTCGCAAGAGGCACCAAGGTGCAACTATCTACAAAACTGTTCCGGTTATCTAGCGTCCATAACCTGTTAGTCCATAAAAATCTGCAGGGTAACTGAGAAACATAATTAATAACAGGCAACAAACATAAACCATAAACAGATAGCAGATAAATTCACAGTGCATTAGTTTAGATTCTCCAGCGAGCGGGCATCTGACCTCTAGTGACTCTAGTGGACCTACGGAGCTCACTAACTGGTTCTGCACTACAGGGTGTAGGAGGTGTTATGGGTAAGCTGGGCAGCTGTCTGCGCACTCTTTGGCTCACTAGGGGCACGGCAGGCTCACTACTAGCAGAAGGTTGATCCTCCTGTACAGCTGGTGTGGACTCTTCTGCCTCTTGGGCCGGCTGCTCTTCCAGCTCTACCGGTTCCTCTGTAGGCACTTGCAGGGCTGGCTGGAGAAAGGTGAGGATGGGTACCATGACAGTGCCGTTTACTTGTGTCCAAGACCGGGGGAATTCTCCGAGTACGGTACTGATCATTTCTCCCCTTTCCTCTGCGGGTTGAGGGTTTCCTTGATCTTCTTCAGGGCTTTGCAGCTGCTCGGGACACTTCTTCAGGTGGTCTCTGGAGACAATGGCTGTGGTTTCTCCTCCATCCTTACTGATTACGCAGATTTTTGGGTTCTCATGGCTTGATGGCAGTACGGTGTATGGGTCCTTCTCCCACTGGTCGTCCAACTTGTGGAGCCGCCTCTTCTTCTTCAAGACCTGCTCTCCAGGTACCAGGGGAACAGCGGGAGCATACTGGTTATAAGCCTTCTCTTGCCTTTCTCTAGCTTGAGACAGACTTCGCTCGACGCTCTCCTGTACTTTCCGATACTGCTGCTGCCGTTCTGTATCCCAGTCTGCCTCTGGCGAGGTGTCCTCAGGCGTCAGGACTCCCATATCCAGGTCAATAGGCAGCTTACCAGGTCTTGCTCTCATTAGGTAAGCCGGGGTACAGTTGGTGGAACCTACAGGGATGTGGTTATACAGGTCCACCAGATCGGGCAGTTTCTCAGGCCACAGACTGTGTTCTTCCAGGGGCAATGTTTTTAGCAGATCTATCACCACCTGGTTCATCTTTTCGCAGAGTCCATTGGTTTGAGGGTGATAGGGCGTTGTTCTTATCTTCTTGCAGCCATACAGGTTGCAGAACTCCTGGAAGACCTCCGCTTCGAAGGCTGGTCCTTGGTCTGTCAACACTTGGTCCGGGTACCCGTGTGGACGGCAGAAGTGCTGCTGGAAGGCTCTAGCTGCTGTTTGAGCCGTTAAGTCCTTGACCGGGACCACCACCAGGAACCGGAAGTAATGATCTACGATTGTGAGGGCGTAGACATACCCAGATCTGCTTGGAGCCAGTTTCACATGGTCCAGGGCTACCAGTTCCAGTGGCTGTCTGGTGATGATGGGCTGCAGGGGAGTCTTCTGGCTGGCTCGGTCTTTTCTTCTCAGGTGGCACGGGCCACAGTCTCTGCACCACCTCTCGATGGCTCCTCTCATGCCTACCCAGTAGAACCGTTCACGCAACAAGAACTCCAGCTTCTTCCATCCGAAATGCCCTGCTCCGTTGTGGTATGCCTCCAGAACCATAGCCGCGTCTCGTCTTGGGACCACTACCTGCCAGGTCAACTCATGTGTTCGAGAGTTAACCATTCTCCGGCACAGCTTCTCCCTGTAGAGGAACAGCTTACTTTTCTCCTTCCACAGTTGCTTGGTCTCCTCCGGAGCATCTGGGTCAAGACGGGCATCGGCCTGGGTCAGAATTTCCTTCACCAAATGGACTGCGGGATCAATGTCTTGCGTCTCTGCCCAGTTGTAGTGGGGCAAGGGATTGAACGTCACGGAGCGCCTGTCCTTCACACGGTGGGAATACAGGGTAATCCCATGACGGTGGAACGCAGGGAGCTCAACTTCTTCCAGATCTTCTGGATCTTCCCCTACGTCCGGTAAGTTCGGCATTCTAGACAGGGCATCCGCGTTGGCATTTGAGGTTCCTGCCCGGTATTTGATGGTGAATTCAAAGTTGGACAGGCGGGCCATCCATCTCTGTTCCAGGGCACCGAGCCTTGCAGTGTCCAGGTGTGTCAACGGGTTGTTATCCGTGTACACGGTGAATTTGGAGGAGGCAAGGTAATGCTTGAAACGTTCGGTCACTGCCCAAACTACTGCCAGGAACTCCAGCTTGAATGAGCTATAATTCTCAGGGTTCCTCTCCGTGGGCCATAGCTTTCGGCTGGCGTAAGCGATTACCCGTTCTTTCCCTTGCTGGATCTGGGACAGTACGGCTCCTAGCCCGATGTTGCTTGCGTCCGTGTGGAGGATAAAGGGCTGGCTGTAGTCTGGATATGCCAGGATTTCATCCCCCCTGAGGTCCATCTCCTGAGCTGGCAGAAGGACTCCACTTCCAGCTTTTCCCACCTAAAGGGCGGCTTCTGGTTTTTGGCTTTCCGAGATTGACCTATCAGGAGGTCCTGCATAGGGGCTGCCATTTTGGTGAAACCGGGAATGAATCTTCGGTAGTAGCCTACCAACCCGAGGAACTGCCGCACTTCCTTTATGCTGGAGGGTCTTGGCCAGTCCTTAATCACGGTGATCTTATCAGGGTCAGTAGCTACTCCGTCAGCACTCACCACGTGTCCCAGGTATTGCACCTTTGGTTTCAGGAGGTGACACTTGGAGGGTTTCACCTTTAGGCCGTAGTTTGCCAGAGCTTCGAACACTTCTGCCAGGTGTTTCAGGTGGTCCTCGTAGGTCTTGGAATAGACGATGACATCGTCGAGATATAACAGGACCGTCTCGATGTTCCGGTGTCCCAGACAGCATTCCATCAACCGTTGGAAGGTTCCTGGTGCGTTGCAGAGCCCGAACGGCATACAGTTAAATTCGCTGAGACCCATCGGGGTGGTGAATGCAGTCTTCTCCCGGTCCGCCTCTGCTACAGGAACCTGCCAGTACCCGCTAGTGAGATCCAAAGTAGAGAAGAAGTTAGCAGATTTTAATGCAGCTAAGGACTCTTCTATACTTGGTAACGGGTACGCATCTTTGTGTGTGATACGGTTGACCTTCCTGTAGTCTACACAAAAAAATATATTCAATTTGCAACCTGATGGAGGTCTGTATAGATGGATTAATAGAACAAGTCCCACACACAGCTAGAAGCCCAATATTTTTTCAGAGGTAGATGCAGAAAAAAATATATTCAGTTTGCAACCTGATGGAGGTCAGTATAGATGGACTAATACAACAAGTCCCACACACAGCTAGAAGCCCAATATTTTTTCAGAGGTAGATGCAGAAAAAAATATATTAAGTTTGCAACCTGATGGAGGTCAGTATAGATGGACTAATACAACAAGTCCCACACACAGCTAGAAGCCCAATATTTTTTCAGAGGTAGATGCAGAAAAAAATATATTCAGTTTGCAACCTGATGGAGGTCAGTATAGATGGACTAATACAACAAGTCCCACACACAGCTAGAAGCCCAATATTTTTTCAGAGGTAGATGCAGAAAAAAATATATTCAGTTTGCAACCTGATGGAGGTCTTCATTGTTCCTGCAGAGATGCATCCAATGCCCCTCCCCCCACCCCGCTGTACACTCAAACTGAGTATTAACATTAATTTTCATCATTACTGAGAAAAAATCCAGTTATGATTTTGGTGCACGAACAGTTATCGAACATAACCTCGAACAGCCGAATTTTTCTCAAATCGTTTGTGTTTGCCGAACGGCTCGAACACCTCGAATTTGAGATTGGCGAACAGTTAGAGTAGAACAACGCTCACCTCTACTTGGGATTCCCAGCCAGTCTCCCATGATGGTAATTGCCCAATCTCAAGCTACGTAGCGGCTGCAATCTGACGAGGACAAGCACATTCAGCTTAGAAAGGCCGTTGATGTGCAGATGTCACATGTGCGTGTCTTTTCAAAATGAATAAAATGGGGAGGGAAATTTTAGATTTTATAAACAAAAATCCAAATTACAATAGCGGCTGCGAAAATGTCACTGGAACGGGGGATTCCCAGTTAGTCACCCATGTCTCTACTTGCTCAGCCTCAAGCTGCATAAAGGCTGCGATATGACAAGGGCAGGTACATTCAGCTTAGAATGGCCATTGACGTGCAGATGTCACATGTGCGTGTCTTTTCAAAAGGAATAAAATGGGGAGGGAAAGGTTGGATTCTAAAAAGAAAAATCCAAAAATCCAAATGACAATAGCAGCTGCCAAAATGTCAACAGAACCAGGGATTCCCAGCCAGTCTCCCATGCTGGTACTTGCCCATCCTCAAGCTGCGTTGCGGCTGTGTTCTGACGAGGGCAGGCACATTCAGCTTAGAATGGCCGCTGACATGCCAATGTCACATGTGCGTGTCTTTTCAAAAGGAATAAAATGGGGAGGGAAAAGTTAGAATTTAAAAGCAAAAAGCCAAATGACAATAGCACCAGCCAAAATGTTAACGGAACCATTGATTCCCAGCCAGCCTCCCATGCTGGTACTTGCCCAGACTCAAGCTGCGTAGCTGCTGTGATCTAACAAGGTTAGGCACATTAAGCTGAGTGTGGCCGTTAACGTGTAGATGACACATGTGCGCGACTTTTCAAAAGGAATAAAATGGGGAGGGAAAGGTTAGATTTTAAAAACAAAAATCCAAATGACAATAGCAGCAGCCAAACTGTCATTGTAACCGAGGATATTCAGCCAGTCACCCATACCAGCACTTGCCCTGCCTCAAGTTGCGTAGCAGCTGTGATCTGACATGGGCAAGCACATTCAGCTTAGAATGGCCGCTGACGTGTAGTTGTCACATGTGCGTGTCATTTCAAAAGGAATAAAATGGGGAGGGAAAAGTTAGATTTTAAAAACAAAAATCCAAATGACAATAGAAGCAGCCAAAATGTCAACAGAACAGGGGACTCCCAGACAGTCTCCCATGATGGTACTTGCCCAGCCACAATTGGCATAGAAGCTGTGATCTAACAAGAGCAGGCACATTCAGCTTAGAATGCCTGTTGACATGTGGATGTCACATGTGCACGTCTTTTCAAAAGGAATAAATTGGGGAGGGAAAGGTTAGATTTTAAAAACAAAAATCCAAATCACAATAGCAGCAGCCAAAATGTCAATGGAAACAGGGATTCCCAGCCACTCTTCCATGCTGCTACATACCCAGCCTCAAGCTGCATTGCGGCTGTTATCTGACAAGGATAGGCACATTCAGTTTAGAATGGCCATTGACGTGCAGATGTCACATGTGGGCGTCTTTTCAAAAGGAATAAAATGGGGAGGGAAAAGTTAGAATTTAAAAACGAAAAGCCAAAAATCCAAATGACAATAGCAGCTGCCAAAATGTCAACAGGACCGAAGATTCCCAGCCACTCTCCCATGCTGGTACTTGCCCAGAAACAAGCTGCATAGCTGCTGTGATCTAACGAGGGTAGACACATTAAGCTGAGTGTGGCCGTTGATGTGTGGATGTCACATGTGCGTGTCTTTTCAAAAGGAATAAATTGGGGAGGGAAAAGTTAGATTTCAAAAACAAAAATCCAAATGACAAAAGCAGCTGCCAAAATTTCAACAAAACTGGGGATTCCCAGCCAGTGTCCCATGCTGGTACTTGCCCAGCCTCAAGCTGCATTGCAGCTGTGATCTGACGAGGGCAGGCACATTCAGCTTAGAATGGCCGTTGATGTGCCAATGTCACATGTGCGTGTCTTTTCAAAAGGAATAAAATGGGGAGGGAAAGGTTAGATTTTAAAAACAAAAATCCAAATGACAATAGCAGCAACCATAATGTCATTGGAACCGAGGATATTCAGCCAGTCACCCATACCAGCACTTGCCCGGCCTCAAGTTGCATAGCAGCTGTGATCTGAAGAGGGTAGGTACATTCAGCTTAGAATGGCCAATGACATGTGGATGTCACATGTGCACGTCTTTTCAAAAGGAATAAAATGGGGAGGGAAAAGTTAGATTTTAAAAACAAAAATCCAAAAATCCAAATGACAATAGCAGCAGCAAAAATGTCGAAGGAACTGGGGATTCCCAGCCAGTCTCCCATGTTGGTACTTGCCCAGCCTCAAGGTGCATAGCAGCTGCAATCTGACAAGGGCAGGCACATTCAACTTAGAATGGCCGTTGACATGCAAATATCACAAGTGCGCGTCTTTTCAAAAGGAATAAAACGGGGAGGGAAAGGTTAGATTTTTAAACCAAAAATACAAATGACAATAGCAGCAGCCAAATTGTCAAAGAAACAGGGGATTCCCAGCCAGTCTCCCATGCCGGTACTTGCCCAACCTCAAGCTTCGTAGTGGCTGCGATCTGACCCAAGAAGGAACATTCAGCTTAGAAGGCCGTTGACGTACAAATGTAACATGTGCGCGTCTTTTCAAAAGGAATAAAATGGGGAGGGAAAGGTTAGATTTTAAAAACAAAAATCCAAAAATCCCAATGACAATAGCAGCAGCCAAAATGTCCACGGAAGAGGTGATTCCCTGCCTGCACTTGCCCAGCCACAAGGTGCGTAGTGGCTGCGATCTGACAAGGGCAGACACATTCAGCTTAGAATGGCCGTTGACGTGCAGATGTCACATGTGCGTGTCTTTTCAAAAGGAATAAAATGGGGAGGGAAAGGTTAGATTTTATAAACAAAAATCCAAATGACAATAGCAGCATCCATAATGTCAACGGAATCAGGGATTCCCAGCCATTCTCCCATGCCGGTACTTGCCCGGCCTCAAGCTGCGTAGCAGCTGCGATCTGATGAGGGCAGGCACATTCAGCTCAGAATGGCTGTTGACGGGCAGATGTCACATGTGCGCGTCTTTTCAAAAGGAATAAAATGGGGAGGGAAAGGTTAGATTTTAAACTCAAAAATCCAAAAATCCAAATGACAGTAGCAGCAGCCAAAATGTCAATGGAAACGGTGATTCCCAGCCAGTCTCCTATGACTGTACTTGCCCAGCCACAAGCTGCGTAGCGGCTGCGATCTGATGAGGGAAGGCACATTCAGCTTAGAATGGCCATAGATGTGCAGATGTCACATGTGAGTGTCTTTGCCAAAGGAATAAAATGGGGAGGGAAAAGTTAGATTTTAAAAACAAAAATCCAAAAATCCAAATGACAATAGCAGCAGCCAAAATGTCAACGAAACAGGGAATTCCCAGCGAGTCTTCCATGCCAGTACTTGCCTGGCCTCAAGCTGTGTAACGGCTGTGATCTGACAAGGGCAGGCACATTCAGTTTAGAATGGCCGGTGACGTGCAGATATCACATGTGCGCGTCTTTTCAAAAGGAATAAAATGGGGAGGGAAAAGTTAGATTTTAAAAACCAAAAATCCAAATTACAATAGCAGCAGCCAAAATGTTAATTGAAGCGGGGATTCCCAGCCAGTCTCCCATGCATGTACTTGCCCATCCTCAAGCTGCACAGCAGCTGCAATTTGACAAGTGTAAGCACATTCAGCTTAGAATGGCTGTTGATATGCAGATGTCACATGTGCGCGTCTTTTCAAAAGGAATAAAATGGATAGGGAAAAGTTAGATTTTAAAAACAAAAATCTAAAAATCCAAATGACAATAGCAGAGGCCAAAATGTCTACGGAACTGGGGATTCACAGCCAGCCACCCATGCCGGTACTTGCCCTGCCTCAAGCTGTGTAGCGGCTGCAATTTGACAAGGGTAGGCAAATTCAGCTTAGAATGGCCGTTGATGTGCAGAATTCACATGTGAGCGTCTTTTCAAAAGGAATAAAATGGGGAGGGAAAGGTTAGATTTTAAAAACAAAAATCCAAAAATCCAAATGACAATAACAGCAGCAGCAGCCAAAATGTCAATGGAACTGGGCATTCCCAGCTTATCTCCCATGCCGTTACTTGCCCAGCCTCAAAGTGCGTAGCGGCTGCAATCTGACACGGACAGGCACATTTAGCTTATAATGACCGTTGACATGCAAATGCTACATGTGCGCGTCTTTTCAAAAGGAATAAAATGGGGAGGGATAGGTTAGAGTTTAAAAACAAAAATTCAAATAACAATAGCAGCAGCCAAAATGTTTTTGGAACAGGGTATTCCCAGCCTGCCACCCATGCCGGTACTTGCCCAACCTCAAAATGTGTAGCAGTTGCAATCTGACAAGGGAAGGCACATTCAGCTTAGAATGGCCGTTGACCTTCAGATGTCACATGTGCGCGTCTTTTCAAAAGGAATAAAATGGGGAGGGAAAGGTTTGATTTTAAAAACAAAAATTCAAAAATCCAAATGACAATAGCAGCAGCCAAAATGTCAATGGAACAGGGGACTCCAAGCCGGTCTCCCATGCTGGTACTTGCCCAACCTAAAGCTGCGTAGCAGCTGCGATCTGACAAGGGAAGGCACATTCAGCTTAGAATGGTTGTTGACCTGCAGATGTCACATGTGCGTGTCTTTTCAAAAGGAATAAAATGGGGAGGGAAAGGTTAGATTTTAAAAACAAAAATCCAAATGACATTACCAGCAGCCAAAATGTCAATGGAATCGGGGATTCCCAGCCAGTCACCCATGCCAGTACTTGCCCAGCCTCAATCTGCATAGCAGCTGCGCTCTGATGAGGGAAGGCACATTAAGCTCAGAATGGCTGTTGATGAGCAGATGTCACATGTGCAAGTGACACCCCAGGGGTCTGGTTGCCACAGTAACAGAGATATTATGTCTGAGAGCAAGTGGGAGGTTTCTCTGGTCAGGAGCCCTAAGCATGCAACACTGCCCGCCCAGACCTGGGAGGGGAGGAATCTGCCCTTATAAACTGGGTCTGGGGCGGGATTAGGTGAGACAGAGACAGAGCCTGCAGAACAAGCAGAGCAGTCAGAGCCTAGAGTGAAGCTGCAGACACAGGAAAAGATACATCAGGAGCTCTGTAGGATCAGAGGCAGAAGGCCAGGGGCTGTGAGCAGAGATATAGCTCACCCTGGCTGAAGTTACTAAAACTGGACACAGGAGTCCGAGGCTGTGGGGACTGATATATACCCAGCAGCAGAAACCAGCTGGCAGGGGATTCCAGGTCCTCTGGCCATAGAGGCCCGGAGGCTCAGTCACAAAGAAGGGACCAGCGCTGCCATCCAGGAGCGGAGGCTAACAGAAGGCCCCAAGTCTCCAGCCATACGGGTGAGCACCACACAGTATACTCAGGGATGTGGGCTACTTGGAACCGCTGACAGCAAGGTAGCCAGGAAGAGTGCAGATAAATGGGGAGGCCTACAACTCCACCTGGCCAGGGGAACTCCTGCTTGCTCGCAGACTGACCAGGCCCCTTATACTAGCCAGTACTCCCGGGAGGGTCTGCCTTGTACCATCAGTAAAGACCCTGAACTGCACCTCACGTCTCTGTGATTCCTTGCCGCACCAACACTGGGACCCTCACACCATCACTCCCATCATCTCTCACATTAGCTGCCCTGAGTCAATACTTCTCCCGTGGGGAGTTATCCCATACTCGGCTGCGCAAACAACATCAGCCTCAGCGGTCGGCAGCGCAGCGGCGGTCCCCACTGACCGCAATCCACGGGTGGCGTAGTCGGACATTTGCTATACATTAAGACTGCCACTGGTTTGACCACCCTGGGCACGGACCGGGTCACCACCACACGGAGACTACAACCCCCAGCATTCTACAACAGGCCCGGTTCCGGGTTCCCCTGCACAACACAGGCCCAGGGGGCGCGTCAACTTTGGCGTAGTTGGCAGGATTTCGTGCCCGCAACCACCGGGTACTGCGTGCCTGAAAAAGAGACTTTTATACTTACCTGTGGTGAAGTTTCCCGCCATCTGGAGCCGATTCCCGCCATCAGACGCCATCTTGGACCGTTTCCCGCCGTCTTCTGCCTTCTTCCCGCCATCCGCAGCTGCTTCCCGCCTTCGGACGCCATCTTCGGGACGCCGCACGGGAAGAAGAGGGGCGTGGACGCCGAAAGCGCGTGAGATCCGAAGCTCCGCCCCACGCTCTGACGCTGCGCAAGGTCCTGGAAGGGAGGAAGAGCGACGCTGACGTCATCGGAGCGCGACGCCAGGTCCTCAACCCCGACGATCGACTGCGGAGCTTCGGCCTATGAAAGAAGAGCATCGCAAGGTAGGCCACGGTGCACTAGGGGGGAGGAGGATGCCGGATACCGAGGTGAGCTCCACTGCCACAGCCACCGCCAGTGCAACCGCTGCAGCAGTCATGCCATTCACCATGCCCTATATCCCGGGGGCAACCTGGCTACCCCAGTACTCAGGGTAGTCACATACTCTAAATGACTTTAGAGAAAGACTGGATAGCCTCTTCCAGGTGTACCCCCTCACAGAAAAGCAAAAAGTGAGCATCCTGGTGGCCCAATTAATCGGGGCAGCCCAAAGGGAGGTAAAGTCCTGGCCACCTGGGAGGAAGAGGACTGTCAGAGAAATACTAGCCCGGCTGAAAGACACATTTGATACCCGCACCTCAGCCGAAATAAAGCTCAGATTTTACGGGTGTAAACAGCGGGCACATGAGAGTATAAGAGACTATGCTCTAAACCTACAAGAGGCCCTGAGAGCCATTAAGCAGGCAGACCCTGGCAGCGTGGGAAATGAAGATAAGCTGTTGACTGAACAATTTATTGAGGGTCTACTGTGCAATGCCCACCGAACCTAGTTGCGGGCAATGGCCTTACAGGACCCTGACCTGGACTTTGCACAGTTCAAGGACAGAGCCATCCGGGTGCTCCGAGAACCGGCACTAGGTGGCGCTGTGACCCACAGGCGCCCTGCTATCACTTACCACCAGGAGACGGCGCCCTTGTCTTCAGGGCCTGTGGGAGCTGATGCGCAGGCTTTGAACAATAACCCGGCAACAGACCTGCACCATCAGGTCCAAGAGCTGACTAAGAGCGTTGCCACGCTAACCAGAACTGTGCAGTCTTTACAGGTCTCTTCTCCAGGAAAGATCCAGCTGGAATCCGGACCGTAGGACGTCCCGTGGCACCGACTGAGGAGGACCCCACAGGCCAGAGGAAGACCCAGCGGCAGATACAACGAGGACGGACGACCCATCTGCCACCGCTGCAATCAACCTGGACATGTGGCAAGGTACTGTCATTTAAACGGGCACAACCTGGGGTAGAGGGCCAACCCCCAGGCATAAGACCATCAGGCCCATCAAACTGGCGTGATAAATACGTAGGGGGACGTCCAATCTTGCCTGTGGTACTGGATGGCATTCCTATGAGTGCCCTACTAGACACTGGGTCACAGGTGACCACCATCCCGTACGTGCTCTTTAAACAGTACTGGAATGACTCGGACATAACCCGCTACCCAGATGACGACCTGAGTATCATCGCCAGCAATGGTCAGCCCGTGCCGCAGGTGGGATTCAAAGAGGTGATCATTAAGTTCGGTAAAGTCGAACTGGCGGCACAAGGACTGATTATAGCGGACATAGATCGTCATGAGAGTCACCCTAGAATAACCTTGGGAACTAATGTGATTGAAAATTGTCTTGCAGAGGTGATTCTCATTTTACAGCAGGTTGCCAAGAATGCCAGTTCCGGCCAGCAGCGTGTGCTCCAAAAAGAGATCCGGGCACTGATGAAGCGGCAAAAGGTGGAACTATCTGGTGGCGAGATAGGTAGCGTGAGAATGTGTGACCCGTTCCCTATTGCCATGCCCCCAAAAAGTGAGATGATGATTTGGTGCCGGGCAGCTATTGGTCTAAGAGGTAGAGACTACCAAGCAATGGTAGAACCCGTCTACTCAGACAGTAGGCCCACCATTTTGACAGCACGGGGGGTGGTCGATGTACGCCATGGGAGAGTGCCTGTTCGCATCATAAATATCGGGGAGAGAGAAGTACACCTGCCCCGGTATGCCACGCTAGCCAAATTGTTCACCATCAACCAGAACTCTGTACAGGCCGTGGAACCCTTTACTCCATCTCAACCATAGGAAGGTAACGGCTCTAAGAAACCAATGGAGGACTAGTGTCAGCAACTACATTTGGGTACTGACTCCACTCCCTCACACCAGAAACAGGGAGTCTATCGGGTGGTTGGAGAGTACGAGAGATTGTTTAGTAAACACCCGCTAGACTTCGGGCGAGTAAAGGGGGTAGAACACCACATCCCCACGGGAGACCATCCTCCCATAAAGGAGAGATACCGACCCGTTCCCCTGGCACACTACCAACACGCCAAGGGGATGCTTAGAGACATGAAGGAGGCTGGGGTAATCAGGGACAGCTGTAGCCCCTGGGCAGCTCCACTAGTCTTAGTGAAAAAGAAAGACAACACCATGAGAATGTGTGTAGACTACAGGAAGGTCAACCGTATCACACACAAAGATGCGTACCCGTTACCAAGGATAGAAGAGTCCTTAGCTGAATTAAAATCAGCTAACTTCTTCTATACTTTGGATCTCACTAGCGGGTACTGGCAGGTTCCTGTAGCAGAGGCGGACCGGGAGAAGACCGCATTCACCACCCCGATGGGTCTCAGCGAATTTAACTGTATGCCGTTCGGGCTCTGCAACGCACCAGGAACCTTCCAACAGTTGATGGAATGCTGTCTGGGACACCGGAACTTCGAGACGGTCCTGTTATATCTGGACGATGTCATCGTCTATTCCAAGACCTACGAGGACCACCTGAAACACCTGGCAGAAGTCTTTGAAGCTCTGGCAAACTACGGCCTAAAGGTGAAACCCTCCAAGTGTCACCTTCTGAAACCAAAGGTGCAATACCTGGGACACGTGGTGAGTGCTGACGGAGTGGCTCCTGACCCTGATAAGATCACCGTGATTAAGGACTGGCCAAGACCCTCCAGCATAAAGGAAGTGCGGCAGTTCCTCGGGTTGGTAGGCTACTACCGAAGATTCATTCCCGGTTTCACCAAAATGGCAGCCCCTATGCAGGACCTCCTGATAAGTCAATCTCGGAAAGCCAAAAACCAGAAGCCGCCCTTTAGGTGGGAAAAGCTGGAAGAGGAGTCCTTCTGCCAGCTGAAGATGGCCCTCACGGGGGATGAATTCCTGGCATATCCAGACTACAGCCAGCCATTTATCCTCCACACGGACGCAAGCAACATCGGGCTAGGAGCCGTACTGTCCCAGATCCAGCAAGGGAAAGAACGGGTAATCGCTTACGCCAGCCGAAAGCTACAGCCCACGGAGAGGAACCCTGAGAATTATAGCTCATTCAAGCTGGAGTTCCTGGCAGTAGTGTGGGCAGTGACCGAGCGTTTCAAGCATTACCTTGCCTCCTCCAAATTCACCGTGTACACAGATAACAACCCGTTGACACTGTCACGGGTGTGTCGCCACGAAGATCGTCACACTTACACAGCCTGACTTCTCGAAGCTGAGTTTTTGGTGCTTTGTGTTTTTCGGCAGTGAGGGAGTTAACTCTCTCTCTCTCTGTGCTAGACGAGGTCCAGCCTCGCCCAGCTGCAATCAATGTTGCTGTTGTGGGACTCCTTCAAATGCCTGCCGGTCTGTTAGGGAAGTGTCAGTGAAAGCATTTCATGCAGACTAACAGAGCGGATCGTGGTATTTGGAGTTTCAGAGCTAAGTGTATTTGGAGTGTTTTTTCCCTTCCTCGCTTTATCATTTATCTCCTTTCCCGTTGGTGTTCCCTCTGTTGGAGTTGTGTAGTTTTTGTATGCAAGGTGGTTTTGATTTTACCCTTGTACTGTCTCGTTCGTCTAAGTACTGAGTGTGGGCATATTATTACCTGTCCCCTTTTGTTGTGATCAGGGGTCCTTCTCAGGACTAGATTACTTAGGTGCAGGGATCCTCAGGAGGTAGAGGTTACGCTGGCGGCCTGGACCTCTGTACCTTTAACAGTACCTTCAGGTAGAGGGATTAGTCAGGGCCCCAGCTTAGGGTCAGCTTAGGCCCCGTACCTCCAGTACACAGAGACAGCGTGACATTTTCACCGACCACTTACTGTAGATTTTCTCCAGCTACCATGGATCCAGTAGTCGGTCTAGCTCGGCAGTTGCAGAGTTTGTCTATGGAGCTGGCGGACGTTAGGTCCAAGGTTTTGAATCCTCAAGAGCAAGCCGGACCAGAACCTAAAGTAGCTCTCCCTGACAGGTTCACTGGGGGGCGGGACAAGTTTTTTGTTTTCCGGGAGGCGTGCAAGTTGTACTTTCGGCTGCGGCCTCGGTCATCGGGGAGTGAAGAACAAAGGGTGGGAATTGTCATCTCGCTCCTACAAGGGGACCCACAATCTTGGGCGTTCTCTCTTCCCCCGGGCTCCCCGGCTCTCCAGTCAGTGGATAGGTTTTTTGCTGCTCTGGGTCTTGTATCTGATGACCCGGATCGGATCTCCCTTGCTGAATCTAAGTTACATAGGCTCCAGCAGGGAGATTGTCCGGCGGAGGAATTCTGTTCGGAGTTCCGTAGGTGGGCCACTGACACCCAGTGGAATGACCCGGCTCTTAGGAGCCAGTTTTGTCAAGGTTTATCCGACAAATTGCAGGATGTGTTGGCACAGTATTACTCTCCCGCGTCACTGGAAGCCGCTATGGCCCTTGCTATTCGCATTGACAGACGGCTTCGGGAGAGGTGCGGGATAACTCCACCCCCTGTGATGACTCCACCTCCTACAAGGTCCCCTCATATGGTGGTTCCCCTGGTCAGTCCAGAGGAGCCTATGCAATTAGGAGGGGCATCATTTCGGGGGAGGGGACCGGTGGTGCGCCATAAGACAGGAAGGTGTTTCTTCTGCGGGAGAAAGGGACATTTTATTGGGGGGTGTCCATCCCGTCCCTTGCAGTGTGAAGAGTCGTCGGAAAACTGTTGATCCCAGGTTGTGTGGTGGACGGCAATCTGGGAGTAGGTATTTCGTCCCTAGGTTCGTCTCAGTTTCTCGTTCCGGCGGAGGTGGTGGTGGGTACGAGAACTGAGAGGATATCTGTTCTTCTGGATAGTGGGGCCGGGGCTAATCTGGTGGACGCTCGGTTTGCCCGTTTTCAAGGTATGCGATTGAGTGAGTTGGCTAAACCCATCCCCATATTCTCGATCGATGCCAGGCCTCTCTGTCAGGGAAGTTTTTTGCAAGCTGTGCATAACGTAAAACTTCAAGTGGGGGCGATACATAAAGAACTGTTGTCTTGCTACGTGTTGGAGGGTCTTCCCACTCCTATAGTGTTGGGCCTTCCTTGGTGAACTAAGCATAACCCTGTTATTAATTGGCAATCCAGAGAGATAAGCCAATGGAGTAAATTCTGTAATAAAAACTGCATGAATACGGTCATCGGTGCGGTTACTCCTAGGGTCTTACCTCCATTTCTGGCGGACTTTGAGGATGTATTCTCTGAGAAAGGGTGTCAGGAACTACCTCCTCATCGCGAGTATGACTGTTCTGTAAAACTGCTCCCTGAGGCCAAGTTACCTAAAGTTAGGTTGTATAACATTTCTGGTCCTGAGAGGCAGGCCATGAAGGATTATATTTCAGAAAGTCTGGCTAAGGGGCATATTAGACCTTCATCTTCACCGGTGGCCGCGGGGTTCTTCTTTGTTAAGAAGAAAGATGGAGGCCTACGCCCTTGCCTGGATTTCCGTGAACTTAATCGGATTACGGTCCGAGATCCGTATCCGCTCCCACTTATTCCCGATCTCTTTAAACAGATCGTGGGCGCCAAATGGTTCTCTAAGTTGGATCTCAGGGGGGCGTACAATCTGATTAGGATGAAGGAGGGGGATGAGTGGAAGACGGCGTTTAACACTCCGGAGGGGCATTATGAGAACCTTGTCATGCCATTCGGTCTGACTAATGCCCCGGCCGTGTTCCAGCACTTTGTTAATGACATTTTTCGCCGCCTGGTGGGACAGTTTGTTGTCATATATCTGGATGATATCTTAATTTACTCGCCGTATCAGGTGTTTCATCAGGAGCACGTTAGGCAGGTGTTACAGATCTTGCGGGATAATAAACTGTATGCCAAATGGGAAAAGTGTGTGTTCGCCGTACAGGAACTCCAGTTTTTAGGCTTCCTGGTTTCAGCGTCCGGTTTTCGAATCTACCCTGGGAAAGTGCGGGCAGTTCCTGAGTGGGATCGGCCAGAGAATCTTAAGGCACTACAACGTTTCCTGGGGTTTGCTAATTATTACCGGAAGTTCATTCGTAATTAGTGTTGAGGCACCCCCGTAGTGTTCGAGTTCGGTTCGGTTTGTCGAACACCCGTGTGTTCGCCGAACTGTTCGCCGAACTGTTCGTCGAACACCTTCGAACACCGTTAAAACCAATGGCAGGCAAACAAAAACACATAGAAACACATAGAAAACACCTTCAACGGTGTCCAAAAGCTGACAAACTGCACAGAAGACACAACTAACACATGGAAAAGTGACAAGTACATATAGTCATGCGAAAAGAAAAGAGGTGGAGGAGTAAAAGGAGGGGGAGACACAGATATAGGCATGTCATGCCCTTCTAAAATCCAAAAAGTGAGAAGCCGACACGTTCAGTCCGCTCCTGCCCGTGCCACCTCCGTGACACCGGGTTTGTGCCAGAGCCGCGGTGAACCCTGACGGCCAGCCCCCCTTTCCCAATACTGGTGCCTGTCCGCTGGTGGGTCGAGCGAGCACCCCTGTGGTGGAGGCAGCTCTAAGCTTTTTAATTTAAATTGTCTCTCTAATTTGAATGAATACACTTTAAATCCATTTACAAGGATCTATTGGAGGGCAAGTCTCATGCCAGCAGCCGCGTAATTCCAGCTCCAGTAGCGTCCACTAAAGCTGCTGCAGTTAAAAAGCTTTTATAAGGATCGAGCACGGCTGTCCACCGCAAGGCATCCTACTGCCAGTCCCAGCCCCTATGCCTTGGGGTGCCTCCTGATGCTCTTCACTGAGTATCCCGTGGTCCCGAAGCATTTCCTTTGAAAAAATTAAGTGTCCAAACAACAGGTGGTGTAGCTTGCTTAACAGCCGGGATAATCCGCTGACTAGCAGACACTGCTACTAGGCACAAAGTATTTCCTGGGCTAGATGCAGTTAAAAATTTGTAATTAGATACTCTCATTGGATGCTGAGAAAGCATTCCATAGAGTCTCCTGGCACGCCATATATGATTCTCTTAAAAAGCTTGGGGTAGGGGTCTAGGGGACCCTTTTATAGCCAAAATCACGGCCCTGTATCACAATACGTCACCTAGGCTGAAGATAAATGGAACTGTAGCACCCTGAGGGCTCAGTTGCTACAGAGGTATTGCACCTCACCCAGAGGTGTGATATCTCACTCTCAGGTAAGGATGGAGTGTGGATCAGGACCCGACATCTGCATGCATTACACCACATTGCCGTGGGGCAGGGCGACCAATATGCCTCTGAGATGGGCACGACAGTCCCTGTCCCTGGCTCGAGTGGGGGGAGGGAACACTGAGGAAGGGGAACCCTGTAGTGCAGGAGCAGGGAGGAAGCAGTTCCTGGGTGCATTGAGAAGGGAGTATAAAAGGTGGGCACCATCTTAGTTCAGTGCAGAGAAGTCTGAGCAGAAGTGGCAGGGAGCAGGGGCTCTGCATGAGCTCTGCTCCGGAGGCGGGCCTAGTAACAGAGGCCCAGGCCTTGAAGAGGGAGAAGGAAGGAAGAGGAGCGGAGAAGGCTCCAGGAACGAGGAATGAAGGGATCCCAGGGGTGGGGACGGGCGAGTCGCCACCGCACGGCCGAATCCACCTGCGTGGAGGGGTCAGGCCAAAGGGGGAGACCGGTCCCCGAAACTAGTGGAGGCAGGAAACGACCCTCAGCTAGAAACCGGAGGCTGTGACATTTTATGTGGCGCAGCCCCTCGCTACACCCGCTAGGAAGGCATCACATAGGGTCAGGGAAACTGGCGCCAAGTTTACCAAGAGGAGGCCCGAGGCAGCCGGACAGAAGGGTTGGTAAGAAAGGCCAGACAAAGGACACACAAAGGGGGTACTGTGAAGCACTCCAAAGTTATCTGGGAGTTGTCTGAGCCCCTCACCTGATGAGCACAGTACGACGTGGGCAGCCGTTACCTGCAGACGTGGTGTGGATAATAAGAACTGTGAGTAAAGGCCCTGGACTGCATCACTGACTCAGTGTCGTTACTGCTGCTGCCCTGCACCATCACCCCCATCCTCCGCATACACTGCCCTGAGGCTATACTCCTCCCGTGGGGAGTTATGCTACGCTCTGCTGCACCCACAACACCAGCCTCAGCGGTCTGCCCTGCAGCGGCGGTTCACTCTGACCGCAATCCACGGGTGGCGTAGTCGGACATTTAAACATCAAAACCACATAAATAGTTCCGCCACTGGTTTGACCACCCTGAGCCACGGAACCGGGTCACCGCCACGAAGACTACAACCACCAGCATCCACCAAAAAGGGTCCGGCTCCGGGTGTCCCAAGGCCCAGGGGGTGCATCAGAACATTTTCATCACCTTTCACAATCACCAATGGGACAAGGCAGGGATGTCCTCTGTCCCCTCTCTTATACATCCTAGTGACGGAGCACCTGCTCTCATCAATTCGCCATAACCCCAATATTAGGTGGATTGAGGTGGGAGGCACCGAGTACAAGTGCTCTCTATTTGCTGATGATGTCCTAGTATATATCACTCAATCACATATATCCATCCATGCTGTTATGGCTGAAATAGATCACTTTGTTACATGGTCAAATTTTAAAATCAATGCAGCGAAGTCTGAGGCCCTCGATGTCTCCCTCCCCAAATCCATATAGGATTCCATCCAGTCCAACTTTCCCTTTGCCTGGCCCTCACAGGGTATCAAATACTTAGGAATTCCTATTCATAGAGACCTCTCCCATCTATGTTATCTTAATTTTGGGCCCTTTACTGAACAACTCCATACAGACCACGGTTGGCAAGTTAGAACTGTAAGATTCACTACGTGAACCACTGGTGTTTTGTGGAAAAGCACATGTACACTGTGTTCCAAATTATTATGCAAAAAGTGTTTAGGAGTGATAAGGGAAGAATTTGTTTGTTTGTCAGTTAAACTCATTGATGGTGATGTGTGTCAGGGCTCTTTATATCACTGTAAGCAATTGCAGACACCTGTGCTAATTAGTTTGGCAGGTGTGTCCAATGAAATGCAAGACTACTTAAGAAGGCTGTCTCACATTATTAAGCAGCCTACATTTTCTGCCAAAATGGGAAAGAAAAAGGATGTGTCGGCTGCTGAGAAGCAACAAATTGTGGAGTGTTTAGGTCAAGGCATGACTACAATCAACATTGTGCGATGATCAGGATGAAGTGTCTTGGCAATCAAGAAGTATGTAGCTGATTCACAGTACACACGTGTGCGTGCTGATAAGGGCAAATTGAGGACTCTTTCCTACAGGCAATTACGTCAGGTTAAAAGAGCAGCGGCAAAAAAGCCTTGTCATAGCAGCAGACAAGTTTTTGAAGCTGCTGGTGCCTCCAACGTCCCCCGAACAACAAGATGCAGGGTCCTTCAGAGGTTTGCAGCTGTGCATACGCCATCCTGTCGACTGTTAAAGACGGGAGGGGATCTCACTTCTTCTCAGGTAGACAAAAGAGATTACCTATATAGATTTCCTATAGGAATGACGCTTCAAATAAGACACTCACTACAGACTGTCTCAAGAGAATGATTCTGTTTATTTTAAGATGTAATATAATTATATACCCCAATCAACGTGGGTTGTGCTTTGATACATGCGTATGAGATGATGTAAGTAATATGTTATCTTTGGCGCAGAATAATTAAATAACAGGTGCTTGTCAATACATCTGCAGGATATTCATGATGTATGATACTCCCAACATCCTTTCTCACTGATAGTACTGAATACAGTCCAGGTCATGGTGAACTTAGGGAGTTTCCTGGTGGTGATATATTGGGACTTTATTTTGTGTACAGACATAGGACAAGTATGATAATTATAAACCAATGAGCGGAGGGCGCAGCCTGGATTGGACCTTGTTCCCGACTAGGTGTCGGGGGTTGTATGACATGAGATCTGCTTCTGATCACTACCTGATCAGTTTCATCATCATCGGGAATTAAAAGGGGATGATGTCTCTCACTAGTTCTCAACCAGGCTGCAACCTGTGCTCCGTAATCATGCTTATCAATCCATTGTGAATGTTCCTGACTAAACCGTTTCCATCTCTCAGCATCTAGGCATCCCTTGGCTGGCATACCAGCCCTTTTCAATATCTTTGTTGCATCTTTTACAGCTGCCCTGCCATGCTCCATTCTCACCAGATCACACATGGTGCACCTCGGATCCTTGTTCCTTGATCTGGAGATTCGAGCACCCATAACAGGATTTGTCAAGGGTTGCGATCCCTATCTTCAGTATCCTGCTATATAATCATCTGGGTCAACCAGTCAGATACGTTAGCTGGTTACCCCTGATTCAATCAGCTGGGTCAACTGGTCAAGTACGTTAGCCAGTTACCCCTGATTCGAGGGCCTTAAGCTGAACTGCAACTCTTTGCTCTGCTCTGATGCTGAGACAAGTTCGTCTAAACAAATAAATGTAGACTATTATAAACAAAAACCGTTCCAAAAGCAATCGCTATATATTCTTCATACATCTGGGTCAGAGTCCTCACTTGAAGAATATCCTACGTCTATTCCTGAGTCCGTGCCAATATTGGCAAGATAATTATTATGAGTAATAATATCCTGTCACACAGGCATATACCATCTGTTTTCTATAATATACTGCCACTCTTTACCTATAGTGTGTGGATGTGGAACAATATGGCAGGGAAAACTCGGTATGTAACGTTACTTCTCCTATACTGGTGTGCACTTACAGGGTACAAATGTATCCTTTCCAGAAACGAAGCAGTGTCCCTACCATGAGGCTTTCGCTTTCTCACTACTGTAACCGAGCACAAACACTTTTCACAAGTCATGTATGCTTTTGCAGCTTATCAATTATTCATTTCTCTTAATCACCACTTCAATCATTAACACCTCCTCATTCTCCACCACAGCACTTCTCGTACTCCAATTCCTATTAAAATTTTCTAGGGCAACTGGGCAAAATAACTTTATATCCTGTGAATCCTGGATTCTATTTATTGCTCTAGCTGAATCAATATCACAATATTCATAAATGGTATAAGGTTCAACAAAACAATGACTGTTAATATTCACATATACTAACGTAAGGAATGTATTATCTTCCTCTCGTAGCCCCCTAACCTTCAGATTCCACACTAATCTCGCAGCTTCCTAAAATGCGTGACAGCTCCATTGTTGTATTTGCTAACCAGAGTACTACACTCGCATTCAGCACACGTCATCTAATCACTTATATCTCGTACATTTTTGCTATAATAAGCATGAACTTAACACAGTTACACTTAGTATGAACGTTAGTTAAGTTGGAAGCAGCAATGATTGGGGATTAGCTGAGGTAGAAGTACTATATATATATTATATGAAATAGTTAATGCATGCAAAAGTGCAGAAATACGATATAGTATTTGAATTAGTAATTTTTCCAGTTATGTGAAATATTTAGTAATAATATATATATTAAAGGAAATTAATAATAATAATAATAATAAAATTGCTACCTGAGGGTTTCCCGTTCAAGATCCCTGGAGACTGACCTAGGTCGACCCCACCTCTCCCGGAGAGAAATTTGCTCAGAGTGTTAAGGCCACTCACTTACCCGGCCGGGGTTTGTTTCTGTTCGGGATAGGGGTAAAGCTGTTGTTCAGTCTCAGGTGAAATTAAAAGGAAAAAAAATAGATCTCGCTGAAGGGCCTCCAGCTGTTAAAGACGTGAGGGGATCTCACTTCTTCTCAGGTAGACAAAAGAGATTACCTATATAGATTTCCTATAGGAATGACACTTCAAATAAGACACTCACTACAGACTGTCTCAAGAGAATGATTCTGTTTATTTTAAGATGTAATATAATTATATACCCCAATCAACGTGGGTTGTGCTTTGATACATGCGTATGAGATGATGTAAGTAATATGTTATCTTTGGCGCAGAATAATTAAATAACAGGTGCTTGTCAATACATCTGCAGGATATTCATGATGTATGATACTCCCAACATCCTTTCTCACTGATAGTACTGAATACAGTCCAGGTCATGGTGAACTTAGGGAGTTTCCTGGTGGTGATATATTGGGACTTTATTTTGTGTACAGACATAGGACAAGTATGATAATTATAAACCAATGAGCCAATTCTTATAAAGGTCATGAGAACACTACAAGAAAATAGAACAAACAAAAGTATTGCTAAATAAGGATTATCTAACTGAAAAACAAGTCTTCTTAAAGGCAATGATTCGAAGCTGACCCATTATTTTAACACGACCTCCTCAATCCACTTCACACAAGCAGAAATGGCTCCAGTGGGCCAAACATTACATGAAGACTGATTTCAAAACTGTTTTGTTCACGGATGAGTGCCGTGCAGCGCTCGATGGTCCAGATGGATGGAGTGGAGGATGGCTGGTTGATGGACACCCCACGCAAACACGGCTACAGCGCCAACAAGGAGGAGGTGGAGTAATGTTTTGGGCTGGAATCATGGGGAGAGAGATTGTCGGCCCCTTTAGGATCCCTGAAGGCGCTAAAGATGAACTCCATAATGTATGTGGATTTTCTCAAACAGCACTTCCTGCCATGGTTCAAGAAGAAGAACCGTGTATTTCACAGCAAGATCATTTTTTTGCATGATAATGCACCATCTCATGCTGCACATAAAACATCTGCATCTCTGGCTGATATGGGCATAAAAGGGGACAAACTTATGGTGTGACCCCCATTCTCCCCTGACCTCTATCCCATTCAGAACCTCTGGAGCATCATCAAAAGGAGTGTCTATGATGGCGGGAGGCAGTTCACATCTAAGCAACAGCTCTGGGAGGGTATTCTGTCCTCATGCAAAACAATTGAAGTAGAAACCATCCAAAACCTGACAAATTCAATGGACGAGAGAGTTCAGAAGCTCCTTTCGAACAAGGGGTCCTATGTGAAAATGTAACATCACCTAGAATAAAGTTTTGAATTGAAAACTGTTTGATTTCAGTTTCTAATAACCTGCTAATGCTTATAATTTCAAAAATGACCATTTTTTTGGTCTTTATTAAAATGAAAAGGTTGATCGAAAAGTTTGGGGGATCTAAGGGTGTGGCAACCCAGTAGTCATGATTACTTCGAATTCTGACAATATGAGGGTCATGTTGCAGGTAGTGCAGCAAGAAGGCACTTATGTGTCTTGCACATCTCGGAGCCCCAAAATTATTTTCCGGGCTAGATGCAGCTAAAAATTATTAATAATTTTAAATCTGGTGGAGCTTAGTATAGATGGCCTATTAGGATCAGTGCTGCACACTGCTACAAAGCCCAAATTATTTTCCAGTCAAGATACAGATAAACATGATTAGTAATTTTAAATCTGGTGGAGCTTATTATAGATGGCCTAATAGAATCAGTGCTGCACACTGCTACAAAGCCCAATTTATTTTCCAGCCAAGATAGAGATAAACATGATTAGTAATTTGAAAGCTTAACACGGTTGGTAGGGTGATTTTAACCAATCATCAAGCTTTTACTCTCCCCAGTATGATACAGGGGTAGAAAAGTCGTTTCGGATCCATGATTTGTTCATCTTTATGAACGTGAGTCTGTCTACATTATCAGTGGAGAGCCGCGTGCGCTTATCTGTCAGCACACCACCAGCAGCGCTGAACACACGTTCAGACAGAACGCTGGCTGCGGGGCATGACAAGATCTCCAAGGCGTAAGTGGCTAGCTCCGGCCATTTATCCAGATTGGAAGCCCAAAAAGAGCAAGGGTCCAGTGACACAGTCATGGCTTCAATGTTTACTTGGAGATACTCCTGTACCATCGTCTCTAGGCGTTGACTATGTGTCAGACTTCTTGTCTCCTGTGGCCTTGCAAAGGATGGGCTAAAAAAGTGGTGAAATGATTCCGCAAAATTGATGTTACCAGCAGATACTGTGGTTCTGTTACGGTTTGAGTGCTGAACACTTGACGGTCCCACGGTTGGCAAGTTGGAACTGTGAGATTCACTACGTGCACCACTGGTGTTTTGTGGAAAAGCACATGTAAGATTCTGCAACAGTCTCTGCTGATACTCCTGCATGCGTGCATCCCTTTCTATGGCAGGAATAATTTCTGCAAATTTACTTTTGTACCGGGGATCTAACAGTGTGGCAACCCAGTAGTCAGGATTATTTCTAATTCTCACAATTCGAGGGTCATGTTGCAGGTAGTGCAGCAAGAAGGCACTCATGTGTGTTGCGCATCCAGGAGTACCAAGTCCCTGTTGTGTTGGTGGCGAGGTAACAATCATGCTTCCTTCCTCTGTCCTCTCCCCCCAACCTCGCACAACAGAAATGTGATCAAGGTCTCCCTCATCTGTTGAGTCTTCCATCAGTTCGTCCTCCACTTCTTCCTGGGCTCCTGCACCTTCCTCACTAGTTTGGCTGCAACCATGCGCCCTGGTAAAACCATCTCCCCCACCCTCACATGCCTGCCGCCTTGGTGCTGCCGACCGTCTGGACCTTGCAGATGTTAGCCCTTCCGCATACAACTCCTCCTCCTCTACTTCCTCCACCTCCTCTTGTGCCACCACCTGACTCCGAATTCTGTTTAACATGTGCTCCAGCATGTAAATCACCAGAATAGTCATGCTGATAATGGCATCGTCAGCACTAAACATCTTCGTCGCCATTTCAAAACTGTGCAGAAGGGTGCATAGGTCCCTGATCTGAGACCACTCCTCCAGCGTGATTTGCCCCACCTCTGGATCTCGTTGGCCCAGGCTATACGTCAGAACGTATTGCACCAGGGCTTGTCGGTGCTGCCACAGTCGCTGCAACATGTGCAGAGTTGAATTCCACCGGGTAGGCACATCGCATTTTACCCGGTGAAGTGGCAGGCCCAACGACTTCTGTAGAGATGTAAGTCGCTGAGCTGCGGGATGCGAACGGCGGAAGTGAGCACACAGCGACCGTGCCCTCTGCAGAAGGCCATCTAGTCTGGGATAGTGGGCTAAAAATTGCTGGACAACCAGGTTCAACACGTGAGCCATACATGGCACGTGTGTGACATTGCCCCGGCGAAGGGCCGCACCCAGGTTTGCAGCATTGTCGCACACGGCCTTCCCTGGTTTCAGGTCCAGTGGAGACAACCATTCATGAAATTGGTTCTCCAGAGCAGACCACAACTCCTCAGCTGTGTGACTCACATTTCCCAGACATTTCAAAGTAAAAACCGCCTGATGACGTTGAGCCCTACTGCCAGCATAGTAAGGAGGTGTGCAGGATCCCTTCTGCGCAGTTAGAAAGCTTGTGGCATGACCAGACAGGCTTTGGGTGCAGGTGGAAGACCGAGAGGAGGTTGAGGAGGCAGAAGCAGTGGAGGAACTTTGACATAAAGAGGATTGACGCACAACTCATGGGGACGGCAAGACTTGGACAGCAGCCCCTTGTCCTGCTGTCACCATAGTTACCCAGTGCCCAGTCAGCGACATGTAACGCCCCTGTCCATGCCTACTCGTCCAAGTGTCTGTGGTGAAATGCACCCTGTCACACACAGAGTTTCTCAAAGAAGCGGTGATGTTGTGTGCGACATGCTGGTTGAGCGCAGGCACACCTTTCTTTGAGAAGTAGTGCCGACTGGGCATCTGGTACTGGGGCACTGCGACGGACATAAGGTCTCGAAAATCCTCTGTGTCCACCAGGCGGAAAGGCAGCATTTCTGTAGCCAAGAGCTTGCAGATGGTGAAATTCAACCTCTTAGCTTTCTCATGGCTAGGAGGAAATGGTCTTTTACTTGTCCACATCTGAGCGACCGAGGGCTGGCTATTGTGCTTAGACGGGGTTGATAAGGGTGTCCCCGGCATACTGCCGGTCTGTGAGGAAGATGCAGGCGGACATGTTAGGTTGCCTTGATCCAAAGGTGGTGCTATCGATGTCGGACAGCGCTCAACACCAGCTGGTGTTACCACCTCCATAGAAAATGATGACCTGCCAATCACGCTGGCTGTTGCGGGTAAAGAGGTGGCAGGTCTGCGCCCCAAAACAGGTGTGACTGCTGTCCCCCCAGTCACAGAGGATGAAGAGGCAGCGGATGCACAAGATATGGCAGACGGTGGTTGGCCCGGCCGGCTAGGCCGCATTGTAGCACACTGAGCTTCCCACTGCAACTTATGCTTCATGTCCATGTGCCGGTTCATGCATGAAGTACTCAAACTATGTATTTTTTGGCCTCTACTTAGCTTTTGCTGACAAATGTTACAGATAACACGAGTTGGGTCATCTTTATCGATCTGAAAAAATGCCCAGGCTATGCAAGGCTTAGCACCCATGCGACCTGAAGAGCCACCACGACTTGTGGTGAGAGGCAGAGTTGTGTTTGAGAATGCAGTTGTTGACATGCTTCCAGTACTACGTCTCTGTCCAGGAAGGCGCAACCTGACCTCGCCATCACTAGCATCTTCCTCCACCTCCTCTGCTGACCTCATCTCTTGGCTGACTGTGACTCATACTCAGACGGGCAGCTGGAGATTTGGGAGCTGTGAGGAAGCAAGTGCGATTGGGGTGACACCTTTGAGGACTGGAGTATTTGTGATGTTGAAGTTGATGTGGAGGAGAGCCCACTTAAATGAGCACTTGATATCCGCTGAAGCACCTGCTGTTTTTGTGCCTCATCTGGAATTTGTAGCGATTGGCGTGGCCGTAAGAAAGGGATCTTATCACATTGTCCGCTAAAAGAAGTAGACATTTTAGTTTGGCTGGAAGATGGTCTTTCTTCTGCAGATGTTACTGTTGCTTTAACACCTACCCCAAGGACACAACCTTTTTTCCCCTTCCCAACACGCCTATTCCCCTTTCCACCAGCAGCAGGCCTTTTTCCACTCATTTTGGTGGTTAACAAATTCACAACTCTGCAGTTGTTTGCACAAAAAAACAATGGATGGGAACCGAGCAGAGCTGAGTGGCCAAACTGTGGTATTAGGCCAAAACTATTGGCTGGGTTAGATGCAGAAAAAAATTATATTCAATTTGCAACCTGATGGAGGTTAGTATAGATGGACTAATAGAACAAGTCACACACACAGCTAGAAGCCCAAATATTTTTTCAGAGGTAGATGCAGAAAAAAATTGTATTCAGTTTGCAACCTGATGGAGGTCAATATAGATGGACTAATAGAACAAGTCCTACACACAGCTAGAAGCCCAAATATTTTTTCAGAGGTAGATGCAGAAAAAAATTATATTCAGTTTGCAACCTGATGGAGGTCAGTATAGATGGACTAATAGAACAAATCCCACACACAGCTAGAAGCCCAAATATTTTTTCAGAGGTAGATGCAGAAAAAAAATATATTCAGTTTGCAACCTGATGGAGGTCAGTATAGATGGACTAATAGAGAAAGTCCCACACACTGCTAGAAGGCCAAATATTTTTTCAGAGCTAGATGCAGACAAAAAAATATTTTGAATTTGCAACCTGATGGAGGTCAGTATAGGTGGACTAATAGAACAAGTCCCACACACTGCTAGAAGGCCAAATATTTTTTCAGATATAGATGCAGAAAAAAATTATATTCAGTTTGCAACCTGATGGAGGTCAGTATAGATGGACTAATAGAACAAGTCCCACACACAGCTAGAAGCCCAAATATTTTTTCAGAGGTAGATGCAGAAAAAAATTATATTCAGTTTGCAACCTGATGGAGGTCAGTATAGATGGACTAATAGAGAAAGTTCCACACACTGCTAGAAGGCCAAATATTTTTTCAGAGCTAGATGCAGACAAAAAATTATTTTTAATTTGCAACCTGATGGAGGTCAGTATAGATGGACTAATAGAGAAAGTCCCACACACTGCTAGAAGGCCAAACATTTTTTCAGAGCTAGATGCAGATATAAATTATTTTTAATTTGCAACCTGATGGAGGTCAGTATAGATGGACTAATAGAGAAAGTCCCACACACAGCTAGAAGCCCAAATATTTTTTCAGAGGTAGATGCAGAAAAAATTATATTCAGTTTGCAACCTGATGGAGGTCTGTATAGATGGATTAATAGAAAAAGTCCCACACACAGCTAGAAGCCCAATATTTTTCAGAGGTAGATGCAGAAAAAAAACATATTCTGTTTGCAACCTGATGGAGGTCAGTATAGATGGACTAATAGAGAAAGTCCCACTCACTGCTAGAAGGCCAAATATTTTTTCAGAGATAGATGCAGACAAAAAAATATTTTTAATTTGCAACCTGATGGAGGTCAGTATAGATGGACTAATAGAGAAAGTCCCACACACAGCTAGAAGGCCAAATATTTTTTCAGAGGTAGATGAAGATAAAAATTATTTTTAATTTGCAGCCTGATGGAGGTCAGTTTAGATGGACTAATAGAGAAAGTTCCACACACAGCTAGAAGGCCAAATATTTTTTCAGAGTTAGATGCAGATAAAAATTATTTTTAATTTGCAGCCTGATGGAGGTCAGTATAGATGGACTAATAGAGAAAGTCCCACACACTGCTAGAAGGCCAAATATTTTTTCAGAGCTAGATGCAGACAAAAAATTATTTTTAATTTGCAACCTGATGGAGGTCAGTATAGATGGACTAATAGAGAAAGTCCCACACACTGCTAGAAGGCCAAATATTTTTTCAGAGCTAGATGCAGATATAAATTATTTTTAATTTGCAACCTGATGGAGGTCAGTATAGATGGACTAATAGAGAAAGTCCCACACACTGCTAGAAGGCCAAATATTTTTTCAGAGGTAGATGCAGAAAAAAATTATATTCAGTTTGCAACCTGATGGAGGTAAGTATAGATGGACTAATAGAACAAGCCCCACACACAGCTAGAAGGCCAAATATTTTTTCAGAGCTAGATGCAGACAAAAAAATATTTTGAATTTGCAACCTGATGGAGGTCAGTATAGATGGACTAATAGAGAAAGTCCCACACACTGCTAGAAGGCCAAATATTTTTTCAGAGCTAGATGCAGACAAAAAATTATTTTTAATTTGCAACCTGATGGAGGTCAGTATAGATGGACTAATAGAGAAAGTCCCACACACAGCTAGAAGGCCAAATATTTTTTCAGAGCTAGATGCAGAAAAAATTATATTCAGTTTGCAACCTGATGGAGGTCAGTATAGATGGACTAATAGAACAAGTCCCACACACAGCTAGAAGCCCAAATATTTTTTCAGAGGTAGATGCAGAAAAAAATTATATTCAGTTTGCAACCTGATGGAGGTCTGTATAGATGGATTAATAGAACAAGTCCCACACACAGCTAGAAGCCCAATATTGTTTCAGAGGTAGATGCAGAAAAAAAATATATTCAGTTTGAAACCTGATGGAGGCCAGTATAGATGGACTAATAGAGAAAGTCCCACACACTGCTAGAAGGCCAAATATTTTTTCAGAGCTAGATGCAGACAAAAAATTATTTTTAATTTGCAACCTGATAGAGGTCAGTATAGATGGACTAATA
The DNA here is from genome assembly GCF_046119375.1 of Phyllobates terribilis. Lineage (NCBI taxonomy): Eukaryota > Metazoa > Chordata > Amphibia > Anura > Dendrobatidae > Phyllobates > Phyllobates terribilis. The sequence continues at coordinate 227,684 of NW_027363261.1, forward strand.
GAGAAAGTCCCACACACTGCTAGAAGGCCAAATATTTTTTCAGAGCTAGATGCAGAAAAAAATTATATTCAGTTTGCAACCTGATGGAGGTCAGTATAGATGGACTAATAGAACAAGTCCCACACACAGCTAGAAGGCCAAATATTTTTTCAGAGGTAGATGTAGATAAAAAATATTTTTAATTTGCATCCTGATGGAGATCAGTATAGATGGACTAATAGAGAAAGTCCCACACACTGCTAGGAGGCCAAATATTTTTTCAGAGCTAGATGCAGACAAAAAAGAATTTTGAATTTGCAACCTGATGGGGGTCAGTATAGATGGACTAATAGAGAAAGTCCCACACACTGCTAGAAGGCCATATATTTTTTCAGAGCTAGATGCAGACAAAAAATTATTTTTAATTTGCAACCTGATGGAGGTCAGTATAGATGGACTAATAGAGAAAGTCCCACACACTGCTAGAAGGCCAAATATTTTTTCAGAGCTAGAAGCAGATATAAATTATTTTTAATTTGCAACCTGATGGAGGTCAGTATAGATGGACTAATAGAGAAAGTCCCACACACTGCTAGAAGGCCAAATATTTTTTCAGAGCTAGATGCAGAAAAAAATTATATTCAGTTTGCAACCTGATGGAGGTCAATATAGATGGACTAATAGACAAGTCCCACACACAGCTAGAAGGCCAAATATTTTTTCAGAGGTAGATGCAGCTAAAAATTATTTTTAATTTGCAGCCTGATATAGGTCAGTATAGATGGACTAATAGAATGATGCTATGCCCAAAAGATTTTACTTCACTAGGTGCAGTAAAAAAATTGGTATTCTATACACAGGTGGTATATCTTGCAACGCAGATAGACTACTCCACTGACTAACACACTCTGCAATAGGCCAAAAAGGATTAGCTTTGCTAGATTCAGCCAAATGCTGTGAAAAAAACTTGTACAGCACTGGCACAGACCTGCCTGGCAAAAACTGATAGGAACTGATGTAACCTAGTCCTGAAAAGGACTGCAATTACAATTAGTCTTTACTCCCACAATCTATCTATTTAAGAGCACAGACCTGCCTTATAAAAGTCGTAGGAAATGCTGTAACCTAGTCCTTAAAAGGACTGCAATCACAACTATTCCCTACTCCCAAGCTATCTGTAGATTTGTGCGAAAATTGGCTTGAAAGTAACAAGGTATAGCGCACACAGCAACAGCGGTGCCGTCTAACACGCAGCTGCAGCAGTGAGAACATGGTGGCGACGAGGAAAATGGCTTGGTCTTATAGGGCAAGGACATGTGACATACACTGCCAATGACACATGCCCTTGCTTGTGTGAAAAAAAGCACTTCGCTCCGTGTGTGCGCTGCTGATAGGCTGACAGATTGCACTTCCCCACTGTAAATGCGGGAAAGAGAAAAAAAAATGGAGATCTTCATTATTCCTGCAGAGATCCATCCCCTGCCCCTCCCCCCACCCCGCTGTACACTCAAACTGCGTATTAACATTAATTTTCATCATTACTGAGAAAAAATCCAGTTATGATTTTGGTGCACGAACAGTTATCGAACATAACCTCGAACAGCCGAATTTTTCTCAAATCGTTCGTGTTCGCCGAACGGCTCGAACACCGACCAAAACAGCTCGAATTTGAGATTGGCGAACAGTTCGAGTCGAACAATGCTCATCTCTATTCGTAATTTCTCGTCCATGGTTAAGCCTCTCACAGACATGACTAAAAAGGGGATGGATTTTTCTAGGTGGTCTGACAAGGCTTGTCAAGCATTCTCCTCTTTGAAAAAATGTTTTGCCTCGGCACCCATACTCATTCAACCTGATGCGTCACAGCCATTCATTGTAGAGGTAGATGCTTCCGAGGTAGGGGTGGGAGCTGTATTGTCACAAGGTTCGTCCCCTGGTAAGTGGCATCCGTGCGCCTTTTTCTCTAAAAAATTGTCGTCCGCTGAGAGGAATTACGATGTCGGCAATAGGGAACTCTTGGCCATTAAGTTAGCTTTTGAGGAGTGGCGCCATTTTTTAGAGGGGGCAGTCCATCCGGTCACCGTCATCACCGATCACAAGAACCTGCTATATCTGGAGTCTGCGAAACGTCTGAATCCCAGACAAGCTAGGTGGTCATTGTTTTTTACCAGGTTTAATTTTGTCGTTACATATCGTCCTGGGTCAAAAAATGTAAAGGCGGATGCCTTATCTCGTAGTTTCCCTGGGACAGGGAATACGGACGACCCGATTCCTATCCTTCAGGAGGGGGTGGTGTTTTCGGCAGTATGCTCTGAGCTTGAGGAGGAGGCATTGGAGGCTCAGGGGGACGCCCCTGTTGGACCTCCGGGGAGACTGTTTGTTCCAGATCAGTTGCGACAAAAGGTGATCGAGGCACACCATAACTCAGTTTTTGCAGGACACCCGGGGAGTAAAGCAATTGTGGATCTCCTCTCGTGTCGGTTTTGGTGGCCTAACTTACATAAGGAGGTGGTAACTTTTGTCGCGTCCTGTGGGGTTTGTGCGCGCTCTAAGACCTCACATACCCGTCCGTCTGGGGCCCTCTTACCTTTGAAGATCCCGGAGCGTCCTTGGACTCATCTGTCTATGGACTTTATTACGGACCTCCCTCCGTCTTCGGGTAAAACGGTCATACTCGTTGTAGTGGACAGGTTCAGCAAGATGGCACATTTTATCGCTCTTCCTGCTCTTCCTAATGCTAAAACTCTTGCGCAGGTGTTCATTGGGGAGATTGTGAGGCTTCACGGGGTACCCTCCGAGGTGGTGTCAGATCGGGGGTCTCAGTTTGTGTCCAAATTCTGGAAGGCGTTTTGTACACGGCGGGGGATGCATTTATCGTTCTCATCGGCTTTTCATCCTCAGACCAAAGGTCAGACGGAACGTATGAACCAGAGCTTGGAGACATATCTCCGGTGTTTTGTGTCAGAGAACCAGGAGGACTGGGCTTCTTTCTTACCTCTGGCAGAGTTTGCTCTTAATAATAGGCGGAGCGAGTCCACTGGTAAGTCCCCGTTTTTTGGGGCATATGGTTTTCACCCCCAGTTTTGTACTTTCAGTAGGGGGGGCTCTTCGGGGGTTCCTGAGGAGGAACGATTTTCCTCATCACTCGCTTCAGTATGGAGAGGGGTGCTGAAGAATCTGAATACTATGGGGAACCGATACAAACGCTGATAGGAGGAGAGTGTCTGGTCCGGACCTAAGTGTGAACGATCGGGTATGGTTGTCTACCAGGAATATAAAACTTAAGGTTCCCTCCTGGAAACTGGGTCCCGGGTTCATCGGGTCATACAGGATCAGTTCTATAATTAATCCGGTGGCATTCCGTCTTGACCTCCCCCCTACGTTTAAAATTCACAACGTGTTCCACAGATCATTGCTTAAGAGGTATGTGGCGCCGGTGGTACCGTCACCTTTACCTCCCCCTCCAGTGGTGGTCAATGGTAACTTGGAGTTCCAGGTATCGAGGGTCATCGATTCACGGTTTAATCGCCGGTCCCTTCAGTACCTGGTTCATTGGAAGGGGTATGGTCCTGAGGAGAGGATGTGGGTTCCTGCGTCGGATATTAACGCAGACCGATTAGTTCGGGCCTTCCACACGACTCACCCGGATAAACCTGGCCCTGAGGGTCCGGAGGCCCCTCGTAGAAGGGGGGGGTACTGTCACGGGTGTGTCGCCACGAAGATCGTCACGATTACACAGCCTGACTTCTCGCAGCTGAGTTTTTGGTGCTTTGTGTTTTTCGGCAGTGAGGGAGTTAACTCTCTCTCTCTCTGTGCTAGACGCCTCGCCCAGCTGCAATCAATGTTGCTGTAGTGGAACTCCTTCAAATGCCTGCCGGTCTGTTAGGGAAGTGTCAGTGAAAGCATTTCATGCAGACTAACAGAGCGGATCGTGGTATTTGGAGTTTCAGAGCTAAGTGTATTTGGAGTGTTTTTTCCCTTCCTCGCTTTATCATTTATCTCCTTTCCCGTTGGTGTTCCCTCTGTTGTAGTTGTGCAGTTTTTGTATGCAAGGTGGTTTTGGTTTTACCCTTGTACTGTCTCGTTCGTCTAAGTACTGAGTGTGGGCATATTATTACCTGTCCCCTTTTGTTGTGATCAGGGGTCCTTCTCAGGACTAGATTACTTAGGTGCAGGGATCCTCAGGAGGTAGGGGTTACGCTGGCGGCCTGAACCTCTGTACCTTCAACAGTACCTCCAGGTAGAGGGATTAGTCAGGGCCCCAGCTTAGGGTCAGCTTAGGCCCCCTACCTCCAGTACACAGAGACAGCGTGACAGACACACCTGGACACTGCAAGGCTCGGTGCCCTGGAACAGAGATGGATGGCCCGCCTGTCCAACATTGAATTCACCATCAAATACCGGGCAGGACGCTCAAATGCCAACGCGGATGCCCTGTCTAGAATGCCGAACTTACCGGACGTAGGGGAAGATCCAGAAGATCTGGAAGAAGTTGAGCTCCCTGCGTTCCACCGTCATGGGATTACCCTGTATTCCCACCGTGTGAAGGACAGGCGCTCCGTGACGTTCAATCCCTTGCCCCACTATAACTGGGCAGAGACGTAAGACAGTGATCCCGCAATCCATTTGGTGAAGGAAATGCTGACCCAGGCCGATGCCCGTCTTGACCCAGATGCTCCGGAGGAGACCAAGCAACTGTGGAAGGAGAAAAGTAAGCTGTTCCTCTACAGGGAGAAGCTGTGCCGGAGAATGGTTAACTCTCGAACACATGAGATGAACAGGCAGGTAGTGGTCCCAAGACGAGTCGCGGCTATGGTTCTGGAGGCATACCACAACGGAGCAGGGCATTTCGGATGGAAGAAGCTGGAGTTCTTGTTGCGTGAACGGTTCTACTGGGTAGGCATGAGAGGAGCCATCGAGAGGTGGTGCAGAGACTGTGGCCCGTGCCACCTGAGAAGAAAAGACCGAGCCAGCCAGAAGACTCCCCTGCAGCCCATCATCACCAGACAGCCACTGGAACTGGTAGCCCTGGACCATGTGAAACTGGCTCCAAGCAGATCTGGGTATGTCTACGCCCTCACAATCGTAGATCATTCCTCCCGGTTCCTGGTGGTGGTCCCGGTCAAGGACTTAACGGCTCAAACAGCAGCTAGAGCCTTCCAGCAGCACTTCTGCCATCAACACGGGTACCCGGACCAAGTGTTGACAGACCAAGGACCAGCCTTCGAAGCGGAGGTCTTCCAGGAGTTCTGCTACCTGTATGGCTGCAAGAAGATAAGAATAACGCCCTATCACCCTCAAACCAATGGACTCTGTGAGAAGATGAACCAGGTGGTGATAGATCTGCTAAAAACATTGCCCCTGGAAGAACGCAGTCTGTGGCCTGAGAAACTGCCCGATCTGCTGGACCTGTATAACCACATCCCTGTAGGTTCCACCAACTGTAGGCTTACCTAATGAGAGCAAGACCTGGTAAGCTGCCTTTTGACCTGGATATGGGAGTCCTGACGCCTGAGGACACCTCGCCAGAGGCAGACTGGGATACAGAACGGCAGCAGCAGTATCGGAAAGTACAGGAGAGCGTCGAGCGAAGTCTGTCTCAAGCTAGAGAAAGGCAAGAGAAGGCTTATAACCAGTATGCTCCCGCTGTTCCCCTTGTTAGAACCTTGCTGTTAGTTTTTTTTTCCTTTGCTGGTCACATGACCTTGTTGGCCTATTTAATCCTGCTCCGCCCTTCTGGCTTTGCTGGACTTCATTGTATATCTACTTTCTGGCTAGCCTGTGCTCTGTATCTAACTCTGTTAGTTTGCTTGGTCTACGGACCTCTATGTTCTATCTATTTTGTTTGTTCTTCTGTCTGCTACTATTTCTGTTAGGAGGTGTCCCATATTCCTCCCAGTCCTTAGTACTTGTAGGGATTCCCTCCCCACATCTATAGGTCTCCGTACAGACTAGATTAGGACTTTAGCAGGTCTGATCGCAGGATCAGGTTCCCTGTTACATCGTAGGGATTCAGCTGAGTCTTATAGTAGGGACAGATCTCCTCTCTTTCCTTAGCTTTGGTAGCAGAACATAACAGTAAGTCCAGCCTGCAAATTCTCTAAGGAAAGATTTTTTTTTTTTTTTTTTGGTTCCATCATGGTGTCGGTTCAGGATTTGGCTAAACACCTGCAGGGACTCTCTCTGGAAGTGGCCGAGCTCCGTCAGCACGTGAGTAACTGTCCTGGAGCATATTTCTTGGAGCCTAAGGTATGTTTGCCGGATTTATTTTTTGGTGAACATCGAGAATTTTTTTCATTTAAAAATGCTTGCTTATTGTATTTTCGTTTGAGACCCAAGTCCTCTGGGGATGAATCCCAGCGCGTAGGGTTCATAATGTCACTTTTGCGCAAAGAGCCTCAGGAGTGGACCTTTTCTTTGCAACCTAGTGATACATGCTTCAGATCAGTGGATAGTTTTTTTTCTGCTTTAGGACTATTATATGATGATCCTGACCGTGTCGCATCAGCTGAGACTGAGTTGAGACGTTTAAAACAAGGATCAGGTAATGTAGAAAAATATTGTACACATTTTCGTCGTTGGTCCACTCAAACAGGGTGGAACGATTCTGCTCTGAAAAGTCTATTTCTTGCTGGGCTCAGTGAAAGGGTTAAAGACCTGCTAATTGCTTATCCTACACCTGAGGATTTGCAACAGGCTATGCAATTAGCTATACGGGTGGATAGGAGACTGCGTGCTAGGGTTAATGAGAGCAAATCCTCTGCTATGTCAGTTTCTGGTTATGATAATGTGTGTACTAACAGTGGTGAACCGATGGAGATTGGATCGGTGGCACCTCGCTCTCAAGAAAAAGATCGTCGTTTTTCAGAAGGCTTGTGTTTCTATTGCGGGAAATCTGGTCATTTGATTAAAGGCTGTGAGCTTCGTATGAAGAAAGAAAAAAAAATGGTCAGTCACGCCCGTATTGCCTGTTTAAATTCCAAGGGTATATTTTTAGCTGCTTCCACGATTGCTCAGGAAAAATTAATGGAATTTCGGGTGTTTGTTGATTGCGGGTCTACACTGAATGTAATTGATGGGGGATTCGTGGAAAAACTCAATTTAAAACCTGAACCTTTATCATCCCCCATTGCTGTGGTTTCTGTGGATGGCTCCCCTTTGAAGAATATTACTCTCAAGGTCAGTGAATTTCCTCTCACTATTAATGGTGTTCACCATGAGAAATTGGATTTGGTAGTGTTGAATAACTTGCCTTCTCCAGTAATATTGGGTTTGCCCTGGTTAAAATTTCACAATCCTGTACTGGATTGATCTACCAGTGAAATTAAATCCTGGAGCCATAAATTTTATGACAAGTGTTGTAACGGGCGTATTGCAGCTTTGGATAAGGGAGAATTGCCTGTTCCTATTCAGGATTTTTGGAGAGTTTTTTCTGAGAAAGAATCACAGGTTTTGCCTCCCCATAGAGACTATGATTGTTCTATTGAATTTGTCCCTGGAGCGACTCTTCCTAAAAGTCGTTTATTTAACCTTACTATTCCTGAGAGGAAGGCTTTGGAGGAATACATACAGACAAGTTTGGCCGCCGGTCACATTAGGCCCTCTAAGTCTCCTGTGGCGGTTGGATTTTTTTTTGTAAAAAAAAAGGACGGCGGTTTACGTCCTTGTCTGGATTTCCGTGAGATTAACAAAATTACGGTACGCAATCCTTACCCACTGCCATTGATTCCTGATCTGTTTAACCAGTTATTGGGGGCCAAGTGGTTCTCTAAAATTGACCTTAAGGGGGCATACAATCTGTTGCGCATGAAGGAGGGTGATGAATGGAAGACTGCTTTTAACACTCCTGTGGGTCATTTTGAGAATCTGGTTATGCCTTTTGGTCTTACTAATGCTCCTGCATTTTTTCAGAATCTGATTAATGACATCCTTAGACCTTTGATTGGTAAAAATGTGGTTGTGTATTTGGATGACATTTTGATTTATTCGCCAGATCTGGAGTCTCATTGGCGGAGCGTGCGTGAGGTATTACAGTTATTAATGGACAATTCGCTTTTTGCTAAGCTGGAGAAATGTGAGTTCGCTGTACAGAGAATTAGTTTTTTGGGCTACATTATCTCCAGCAAAGGTTTTGAGATGGATCCGGTTAAGGTTCAGGCTGTGCAGGAATGGCCTAGGCCTATTGGTTTGAAATCGATACAGAGGTTTTTGGGTTTCGCCAATTACTATAGAAAATTCATAAAAAATTTTTCTAGTATTGTCAAACCTCTGACTGATCTCACCAGGAAAGGTGCTGATGCTGTTCAGTGGTCTTCTGAGGCCATTGAAGCTTTTGTGTATCTCAAGGAGAGGTTCACCTCTGCTCCCATCCTTATGCAGCCTGATGTTACTAGGCCGTTTTTGGTTGAGGTTGATGCTTCCTCTGTGGGGGTTGGCGCAGTATTGTCTCAGGATAACGGGGATGGATTACATCCCTGTGCCTTTTTTTCCAAAAAATTTTCGGAGACTGAATTGAATTACGATATTGGTAATCGGGAATTATTGGCTATTAAACTCGCATTTGAACACTGGCGCCACTTCTTGGAAGGTGCGGAATTTCCCGTTCAGGTTCTTACGGATCATAAAAATCTGATATATCTTGATGCTGCCAAGCGCCTGAATGCCCGTCAGGCTAGGTGGGCACTGTTTTTCTCGCGGTTTAATTTCTCCGTTACTTACATCCCTGGTACTAAGAATGTTAAGGCGGATGCCTTGTCTCGCAGTTTTTCTCCCATAGTCGGTGCTGAGAAAGAGGAAAACATTTTACAAGAAGGTGTTGTGATAGCTGCTTTAGACTCCGTTTTGGAAGATGAGATTCTTAAAGCTCAGGAGAATGCCCCATCTAACACTCCTCATGGGAGGTTGTTTGTGCCTGGGACCTTTAGGAGAGATTTGTTTGTTGAGTGTCACGAATCTCGGTTGGCAGGTCATCCCGGAATCTCTGAGACCAAGAGACTGGTGGGTCGCAGTTTTTGGTGGCCTGGATGGCAGAAGGAAGTCATTAAGTGGGTGCGCCAATGTACTATATGTGCTAGATCCAAGTCCTCACATACTCCTGCTGCGGGGTTGCTTTGTCCTTTGGAGGTCCCCAGTGCTCCTTGGACACATTTGGCTATGGACTTTATAACTGACCTTCCCCCCTCTGAGGGTTTTACTGTCATCTGGGTGGTCGTGGACCGTTTTAGCAAGATGTGTCACTTGGTTCCCTTCGTCAAACTGCCCTGCGCTAAAACTCTCGCTAAGGCCTTTGTCAAGGAAATTGTCAGACTTCATGGCGTTCCTACTGACATTGTTTCTGATAGGGGTCCTCAGTTCGTGGCTCGTTTTTGGCGTGCCTTTTGTGACAGGTTGGGAATTCATTTGTCGTTTTCGTCCGGATACCATCCTGAATCTAATGGCCAGACTGAAAGGAAAAATCAGGATGTTGAGCAGTTCTTGCGTTGTTTTGTGGCAGACAATCAAGAGGGGTGGTCTGAGTTTCTGCCACTTGCCGAATTTGCTCTGAACAATCATACATCTTCTTCTGCTGGTTGTTCGCCTTTTTTATGTTGTTCTGGGAGACATCCGTCGTTTGGGTCGTTCTCCAAGTTGGGATCTGCCGTGCCTGAGGAGGAGAATTTTTCCGGTGATTTGGAAAGAGTTTGGACGGATGTGCGTGGTAATCTTCAGGAGGCCAACAGAAAATCTAAAGACTACTTTGATAGGAAACGACAGGAGGTTTTGTTCGCTGTTGGTGACATGGTTTGGTTGTCCTCTAGGAATCTGCGGTTGAGGATTCCTTCTAAGAAATTGGGTCCCAAGTTTGTAGGGCCCTTTAAGGTGCTTCAGGTTGTCAACCAATCTGCTGTTAGGTTGGAGGTTCCTACCTCCTGGAGAATTAATCCGGTCTTTCATGTCTCTCTGTTAAAAAAAGCTGTCGTGTCAGATGGTGACGCCTCTGCCTCTGTTCCTCCGGTGGTAGAGGACGGGGAATATGAAATTTCTCGCATCCTTGACTCTAGACGGTATAGAGGTAGTTTGCAGTATCTTGTGGCCTGGAAAGGTTTCGGACCCGAGGATAACTCTTGGGTGAGGTCAGATGATGTTTCCGCGTCCAGACTTATCAGAGCGTTTCACAGGAGATTTCCTGATAAGCCTGGTCCTAGGGGATCCGGAGGATCCTCTTAGAAGGGGGGGTACTGTTAGAACCTTGCTGTTAGTTTTTTTTTCCTTTGCTGGTCACATGACCTTGTTGGCCTATTTAATCCTGCTCCGCCCTTCTGGCTTTGCTGGACTTCATTGTATATCTACTTTCTGGCTAGCCTGTGCTCTGTATCTAACTCTGTTAGTTTGCTTGGTCTACGGACCTCTATGTTCTATCTATTTTGTTTGTTCTTCTGTCTGCTACTATTTCTGTTAGGAGGTGTCCCATATTCCTCCCAGTCCTTAGTACTTGTAGGGATTCCCTCCCCACATCTATAGGTCTCCGTACAGACTAGATTAGGACTTTAGCAGGTCTGATCGCAGGATCAGGTTCCCTGTTACATCGTAGGGATTCAGCTGAGTCTTATAGTAGGGACAGATCTCCTCTCTTTCCTTAGCTTTGGTAGCAGAACATAACACCCCTGGTACCTGGAGAGCAGGTCTTGAAGAGGAAGAGGCGGCTCCACAAGTTGGACGACCAGTGGGAAAAGGACCCGTACACCGTACTGCCAACAAGCCATGAGAACCCAAAAATCTGTGTAATCAGTAAGGATGGAGGAGAAACCACAGCCATTGTCTCCAGAGACCACCTGAAGAAGTGTCCCGAGCAGCTGCAAAGCCCTGAAGAAGATCAAGGAAACCCTCAACCCGCAGAGGAAGGGGGAGAAATGATCAGTACCGTATTCGGAGACTTCCCCCGGTCTTGGACACAAGTAAACGGCGCTGTCGTCGTACCCATCCTCACCTTTCTCCAGCCAGCCCTGCAAGTGCCTACAGAGGAACCGGTAGAGCTGGAAGAGCAGCCGGCCCAAGAGGCAGAAGAGTCCACACCAGCAGTACAGGAGGATCAACCCTCTGCTAGTAGTGAGCCTGCCGTGCCCCTAGTGAGCCAAAGAGTGAGCAGACAGCTGCCCAGCTTACCCATAACACCTCCTACACCCTGTAGTGCAGAACCAGTTAGTGAGCTCCGTAGGTCCACTAGAGTCACTAGAGGTCAGATGCCCGCTCTCTGGAGAATCTAAACTAATGCACTGTGAATTTATCTGCTAACTGTTTATGGTTTATGTTTGTTGCCTGTTATTAATTATGTTTCTCAGTTACCCTGCATATTTTTATGGACTAACAGGTTATGGACGCTAGATAACCGGAACAGTTTTGTAGATAGTTGCACCTTGGTGCCTCTTGCGAAGACGGCCGCGAAAGAGAAAACCTGTCTGGCGTGGCCTCCTTGCGGCCCAAAGTAGTTAGTCTACCCTTGCAGCCACGCCCAAGGACAACGCAATTGGTTTGCTTTGGACCGGACCCCTACTTCGCTTAAAGCTTCACCTTGGGTGATATGGACACCCGGTTGCGGACACGCCGTGACCTTTAAAGAACTAAAGCTTCTTGTAAATATGTTATTGTATTATTGTTATACCCTGTTATTATGTTTTAAAAATGTGTTTAGTCCCGGAGTACTAAACTTTACTAGGGGGGAATGTGACACCCCAGGGGTCTGGTTGCCACAGTAATAGAGATATTATGTCTGAGAGCAAGTGGGAGGTTTCTCTGGTCAGGAGCCCTAAGCATGCAACACTGCCCGCCCAGACCTGGGAGGGGAGGAATCTGCCCTTATAAACTGGGTCTGGGGCGGGATTAGGTGAGACAGAGACAGAGCCTGCAGAACAAGCAGAGCAGTCAGAGCCTAGAGTGAAGCTGCAGACACAGGAAAAGATACATCAGGAGCTCTGTAGGAGCAGAGGCAGAAGGCCAGGGGCTGTGAGCAGAGATATAGCTCACCCTGGCTGAAGTTACTAAAACCGGACACAGGAGTCCGAGGCTGTGGGGACTGATATATACCCAGCAGCAGAAACCAGCTGGCAGGGGATTCCAGGTCCTCTGGCCATAGAAGCCCGGAGGCTCAGTCACAAAGAAGGGACCAGCGCCGACATCCAGGAGCGGAGGCTAACAGAAGGCCCCAAGTCACCAGCCATATGGGTGAGCACCACACGTTATACTCAGGGACGTGGGCTACTTGTAACCGCTGACAGCAAGGTAGCCAGGAAGAGTGCAGATAAACGGGGAGGCCTAAAACTCCACCTGGCCAGGGGAACTCCTGCTTGCTCGCAGACTGACCAGGCCCCTTATACTAGCCAGTACTCCCGGGAGGGTCTGCCTTGTACCATCAGTAAAGACCCTGTACTGCACCTCACGTCTCTGTGATTCCTTGCTGCACCAGCACCATTAGCACTTGGACCCTCACACCATCACTCCCATCATCTCTCACATTAGCTGCCCTGAGGCAATACTTCTCCCGTGGGAAGTTATCCCATACTCGGCTTTGCAAACAACATCAGCCTCAGCAGTCGGCAGCGCAGCGGCGGTCCCCACTGACCGCAATCCACGGGTGGCGTAGTCGGACATTTGCTATACATTAAGACTGCCACTGGTTTGACCACCCTGAGCACGGACCGGGTCACCGCCACACGGAGACTACAACCCCCAACATTCTACAACAGGCCCGGTTTCGGATTCCCCTGCACAACACAGGCCCAGGGAGCGCGTCATGCGCGTCTTTTCAAAAGGAATAAAATGGGGAGGGAAAGGTTAGATTTTAAAAACAAAAATCCAAATGACAATAGCAGAAGCGAGAATGTCAATGGAACTGGGGATTCCCAGCCAGTCTCCCATGTTGGTACTTGCCCAACCTCAAGCTGCATAGCATCTGCAATCTGACAAGGGCTAGCACATTCAGCTTACAATGGCCGTTGATGAGCAAATGGCCCATGTGCGCGTCTTTTCAAAAGGAATAAAATGGGGAGGGAAAAGTTAGATTTTAAAGGCAAAAATCCAAAGGACAATAACAGCAGCCAAAATGTCAATGGAAGCGGGGATTCCCAGCCAGTCTCCCATGCTGGTACTTGCCCAGCCTCAAGCTGCATAGCGGTTGTGATCTGACAAAGGCAGGCACATTCAGCTTTGAATAGCCGTTTACATGCAAATGTTACATTTGCACGTCTTTTCAAAAGGAATAAAATGGGGAGGGAAAGGTTAGATTTTTAAAATCAAAAATCCAAATGACAATAGCAGCAGCCAAAATGTCAATGGAACCAAGGATTCCCAGCCAACCTCCCATGTCACTACTTCCCAAGCCTCAAGCTGCTTAGCGGCTACGATCTGACGAGGTAGGCACATTCAGCTTAGAATGGCCATTGACTTACAGATGTCACATGTGCACATCTTTTCAAAAGGAATAAAATGGGGAGGGAAAGGTTATATTTAAAAAAAAAAATCAAAAAATCCAAATGACAATAGCAGCAGCCAAAATGTCAACGGATCCAGGGATTCCCAGCCAGTCTCCCATGCTGGTACTGGCCCAGCCTCAAGCTGCGTAGCAGCTGCAATCTGATGAGAGAAGGCACATTCAACTTAGAATTGCCGTTGACGTGCAAGTGTCACATGTGCGCGTCTTTTCAAAAGGAATAAAATGGGGAGAGAAAGGTTATACATTTAACAACAAAAATCCAAATGACAATTGCAGCAGCCAAAATGTCAATGGAACAGGGATTCCCAGCCAGTCTCCCATGCTGGTAATTGCCCAGCCTCAAGCTGTGTAGCAGCTGCGATCTGACGAGGGCAGGCACATTCAGCTTAGAATGGCCGTTGACGAGCAGATGTCACATGTGCGCATCTTTTCAAAAGGAATAAAATGGGGAGGGAAAGGTTAGATTTTAAAAACAAAAATCCAAATGACAATAGCAGAGGTTAAAATGTCGAAAGTACTGGGGATTACCAGCCAGTCTTCCATGGCAGTACTTGCATGGTCTCAAGCTGCGTAGCAGCTGTGATCTGACGAGTGGAGGTACATTGAGCTTAGAATGGCCATTGACGTGCAGATGTCACATGTGCGTGTCTTTTCAAAAGGAATAAAATGAGGAGGGAAAGTTTAGATTTTAAAAACAAAAATCCATATGACAATAGCAGCAGCCAAAATGTCAATGGAATCAGGGATTCCAAGCCAGTCTCCCATGCCAGTACTTGCCCAGCCTAAAGCTGCATAGCATCTGCAATCTGATGAGGGAAGGCACACTCAACTTAGAATGGCCGTTGACGTGCAGATGTCACATGTGTGTGTCTTTTCAAAAGGAATAAAATGGGGAGGGAAAGGTTAGATTTTAAAAACAAAAATCCAAATGACAATAGCAGCAGCCAAAATGTGAATGGAACCAGGGATTCCCTGCCAGTCTCCCATGCTGGTGCTTGCCCAGCCTCAAGCTGCATAGCAGCTACAATCTGACAAGGGGAGCCACATTCTGCTTAGAATGGCCATTGATGTGCAGATGTCACATGTGCCTGTCTTTTCAAAAGGAATAAAATGGGAGGGATGGGTTAGATTTTAAATAAAAAATCCAAATGACAATAGCTTCAGCCAAAATGGTAACGAATCAGGGATTCCCAGCCAATATCCCATGCCTGAACTTAAGCTGCGTAGCAGCTGCGATCTGACAAGGGAAGGCACATTCAGCTTAGAATGGCCGTTGATGTGCAGATCTCACATGTGCCTGTCTTTTCAAAAGGAATAAAATGGGGAGGGAAAGGTCAGATTTTAAAAACCAAAATCCAAAAATCCAAATGACAATAGGACCAGCCAAAATGTCAACGGAACAGGGGATTCCCAGCTAGTTAACCATGCTGGTACTTGCCTGGCCTCAAGCTGTGTAGCGACTGCAATCTGACGAAGGCAGGCACAATCAGCTTAGAATGGCCGTTGACGTGCAGATGTCACATGTGCTCGTCTTTTCAAAAGGAATAAAATGAGGAGGGAAAGGTTAGATTTTAAAAACAAAAATCCAAAAATTCAAAAATCCAAATGACAATAGCAGCAGCCAAAATGTCAACGGAACCGCGGATTCTCAGCCAGTTTCCCAGGCTGGTACTTGCCCATACTCAAGCTGTGTAGCGGCTGGCGATCTGATGAGAGAAAGCACATTTGGCTTAGAATGGCCATTGATATGCAGATGTCACATGTGCGCGTCTTTTCAAAAAGGAATAAAATGGGGAGGGAAAGGTTACATTTTAAAAACAAAAATCCAAAAATCCAAATGACAATACCAGCAGCCAACATGTCAACAGAACCTGGGATTCCCAGCCAGTCTCTCATGCAAGCACTTGCCCAGCCTCAAGCTGCGTAGCAGCTGCAATCTGACAAAGGCAGGCACACTCAGCTTAGAATGGCCGTTGACGTGCAGATATCACATGTGCGCGTCTTTTCAAAAGGAATAAAATGGGGAGGGAAAGGTTAGATTTTAAAAATAAAAAATCCAAAAATCGAAATGACAATAGCAGCTGCCAATATGTTAACGAAAATGGGGATTCTCAGCCAGTCTCCCATGCTGGTACTTGCCCAGTCTCAAGCTGCATAGCAGCTGCAATCTGATGAGGGAAGGCACACTTGGCTTAAAATGGCCAGTGACGTGCAGTTGACACATGTGCGCGTCTTTTCAAAAGGAATAAAATGGGGAGGGAAAGGTTAGATTTTAAAAACAAAAATCCAAAAATCCAAAAATCCAAATGACAATAGCTGCAGCCAAAATGTCAACGGAACTGGGGAATCCCAGCCAGTCTCCCATGCTGGTACTTGCCCAGCTTCAAGCTGCGATCTGAAGAGGGTAGGCACGTTCAGCTTAGAATGGTCATTGACATACAGATGTCACAGATGTCACATGTGTGCGTCTTTTCAAAATCCAAATGACAATAGCAGCAGCCAAAATGTCAAAGGTACCGGGAATTCCCAGCCAGTCTCCCATGCCGGTAATTGCCCTGTCTCAAGCTGCGTAGAGGCTGTGATCTGATGAAGGCAGGCACATTCAGCTTAGAATGGTCATTGACATACAGATGTCACAGATGTCACATGTGCGCGTCTTTTCAAAAGGAATAAAATGGTGAGGGAAAGTTTAGATTTTAAAATCAAAAATCCAAATGACAATAGCAGCAGCCAAAATGTCAATGGAACCAGTGATTCCCAGCTAGTCTGCTAGTCTGCCATGCAGGTACTTGCCTGGCCTCAAGCTGCGTAGCGATTGCGATCTGATGAGGGAAGGCACACTCAGCTTAGACTGGCCGTTGACGTGCACATGTCACATGTGCGTGTCTTTTCAAAAGGAATAAAATGGGGATTGAAAGGTGAGATTTTAAAAACAAAAATCCAAATGACAAAAGCAGCAGTATAAATATCAACGGAACTGGGGATTCCCAGACAATCTCCCAAGCCGGTACTTGCCTGACCTCAAGCTGCGTAGCTGCTGTGATCTGAGAAGGGAAGTCACATTCAGCTTAGAATGGCCGTTGACGTGCACCTGTAACATGTGCGCGTCTTTTCAAAA
This sequence comes from Phyllobates terribilis, assembly GCF_046119375.1. NCBI lineage: Eukaryota > Metazoa > Chordata > Amphibia > Anura > Dendrobatidae > Phyllobates > Phyllobates terribilis. Next base: position 244,246 of record NW_027363261.1, read on the forward strand.
GGAATAAAATGGGTAGGGAAAGGTTAGATTTTAAAAACAAAAATCCAAAAAATCCAAATGGCAATAGGAGCAGCCAAAATGTCAACGGAACCAGGTATTCCAAACCAGTCTCCCATGCTTGTACTTGCCCAGCCTCAAGCTGCGTAGTGGCTGCGATCAGACGATGGCAATCACATTCAGCTTAGAATGGCCGTTAACGTGCTGATCTCACATGTGCGCGTCTTTTCAAAAGGAATAAAATGGGGACGAAAAGGTTAAATTTTAAAAATAATAATCCAAAAATCCAAATGACAATAGCAGCAGCCAAAATGTCAATGGAACCAAGGATTCCCAGCCAGTCTCCCATGCCGGTACTGGCCCAGCCTCAAGCTGCTGTGATCTGATGAGGGAAGGCACATTTGGCGTAGAACGGCCGTTGATGTGTAGATGTCACATGTACAGATATCACATGTGCGAGTCTTTTCAAAAGGAATAATATGGGGAGGAAAAGGTTACATTTTAAAAACAAAAATCCAAATGACAATAGCAGCAGCCAAAATGTTAACAGAATCGGGGATTCCCAGCCAGACTCCCAGCCGGTACTTGCCCCACCTCAAGCTGCATAGCGGCTGCAATCTGATGAGAGAAGGAACATTCCATTTAGAATGGCCGCTAAGGTGCAGATGTCACATGTGCGCGTCTTTTCAAAAGGAATAAAATGGGGAGGGAACGTTAGATTTTAAAAACAAAAATCCAAAAATCCAAATGACAATAGCAGCAGCAAAAATGTCAACGGAAGCGGGCATTCCAAACTAGTCTCCCATGCCGTTACTTACCCGGCCTCAAGCTGCAAAACTGCTGCAATCTGACAAGGGAAGGCTCATTCAGCTTAGAATGGCCGTTGACATACAGAAGTCACATGTACGCGTCTTTTCAAAAGGAAAAAAATGGGGAGGGAAAGGTTTGATTTTAAAAACAAAAATCCAAATGACAATAGCAGCAGCCAAAATGTCTACGGAACCAGAGATTCCCAGCAAGTCTCCCATGCCGGTACTTGCCCGGCCTCAAGCTGCATTGCTGCTGCGATTTGATGAGGGCAGGCACATTCAGATTAGAACGGCCACTGACATACAGATGTCACATGTGCGTGTATTTTCAAAAGGAATAAAATGGGGAGGGAAAAGTTAGATTTTAAAAAAAAAAATCCAAAAATCCAAATGACAATAGCAGCAGCCGAAAAATCAACAGAACTAGGGATTCCCAGCCAGTCTCCCATGCCAGTACTTGCCCAGCCTCACGCTGCATATCGGCTGCAATCTGACGAGGGAAGGCACATTCAGCTTAGAATGGACGTTGACGTGCTGTTATCACATGTGCGCGTCTTTTCAAAAGGAATAAGATGGGGAGGGAAAGGTTAGATTTTAAAAACAAAAATCCAAATGACAATAGCAGCAGCCAAAACGTCAATGGAACTGGGGATTCCCAGCCAATCTCCCATTCCAGGACTTGTCCTGACTCAAACTGTATAGCAGCTGTGATCTGACGTGGGCAGTCACATTCAGCTTAGTATGGTCATTAACATGCAGATGTCACATGTGCGCGTCTTTTCAAAAGGAATAAAATGGGGAGAGAAAGGTTAGATTTTAAAAACAAAAATCCAAAAATCCAAATGACAATAGCAGCAGCCAAAATATTAACGGAACTGGGGATTCCCATCCAGTCTCCCATGCTTGTACTTGCTCAGTCTCAAACTGCGTAGCGGCTGCAATCTGACGAGGGCAGGCACATTCAGCTTAGAATGGCTGTTGTTGTGCAGCTGTCACATGTGCGTGTCTGTTCGAAAGGAATAAAATGAGGAGGGAAAGATTAGATTTTATAAACAAAAATCCAAATTACAATAGCGGCTGCGAAAATGTCACCGGAACCAGTGACTCCCAGCCAGTCTCCCATGATGGTACTTGCCCAGGCTCAAGCTGCATAGCAGCTGCAATATGATGAGGGCAAGCACATTCAGCTTAGAATGGCCATTGATGTGCAGATGTCACATGTGCATGTCTTTTCGAAAGGAATAAAATGGGGAGGGAAAAGTTAGATTTTAAAAACAAAAATCCAAATGACAATAGCAGCAGCCAAAATGTCAACGGATCTGGAGATTCCCAGTTAGTCACCCAAGTCTGTACTAGCCCAGCCTCAAGCTGCATAATGGCTGCAATCTGACAAGGGCAGGTACATTCAGCTTAGAAAGGCTGTTGACAAGCCAATTTCACATGTGCGTGTATTTTCAAAAGGAATTAAATGGGGAGGGAAAGGTTAGATTTTATAAACAAAAATACAAATGACAATAGCAGCAGCGAAAGTGGCAACGGAACCGGGTATTCCCAGCCAGTTTCCCATACCGGTCCTTCCCCAACCTCAAGCTGCGGAGCGACTGCGATCTGACGAGGGAAGGCACATTCAGCTTAGAATGGCCATCGATGTGCACATGTCACATGTGCGCGTCTTTTCAAAAGGAATAAATTGGGGAGGGAAAGGTTGGATTATAAAAACAAAAATCCAAAAGACAATAGCAGCAACCAAAATGCAATAGAACCGGAGATTCCCAGCCAGTCTCACATGTCAGTAATTGCCCAGTCTCAAGCTGCATAGCAGCTGCGATCTGACAAGTGCAGGCACATATAGTTTAAAATGGCTGTTGACTTGCAGATGTCACATGTGCGCATCTTTTCAAAAGGAATAAAATGGGGAGGGAAAGGTTCCATTTTAAAGACAAAAATTCAAATGACAATAGCAGCATCCAAAATGTCAACAGAATCGGGGATTCCCAGCCAGTCTTCCATGACGGTACTTGCCTCTCCTCAAGCTACGTAGCTGCTGCGATCTGACGAGGGAAGTCACATTCAGCTTGGAATGGCCGTTTATGTGCAGATGTTACATGTGCGCATTTTTTCAAAAGGAATAAAATGGGGAGGGAAAGGTTCCATTTTAAAGACAAAAATTCAAATATCCAAATGACAATAGCTGCAGCCAAAATGTAATCGGAAGCGCGGAATCGCAGCCAGTCTCCCACGCCAGTACTTGCGCGGCCTCAAGCCGTGCCATGGCTGAGATCTGACGAGGGCAGCCACATACAGCTTAGAAAGGCCGTTGACTTGCTGATATCAGAAGTGCGTGTCTTTTCAAAACGAATAAAATGCGGAAGGAAATTTTAGATTTTAAAAAAAAAAATCCAAAAGACAATAGCAGCAGCCAAAATGTCAACAGAAGAGGGGAATAGCGGCCTGTATTGCCAAGCCTCAAGCTGCAACCTGACGAGATCAGGCACATTCAGCTTAGAATGGCCGTAGACGTGCAGTTGTCACATGTGCGTGTCTTTTCAAAAGGAATAAAATGGGGAGGGAAAGGTTAGATTTTAAAAACCAAAATCCAAAAATCCAAAAATCCAAATGACAATAGCAGCAGCCAAAATGTCAACGGAACAGGGGATTCCCCGCCAATCTCCCATGCCAGTACTTGCCCGGACACAAGCTGCATAATGGCTACAATCTGATGTGGGCAGGCACACTCAGCTTAGAATGGCCATTGACGCACAGATGTTACATGTGCGTGTCTTCTCAAAATGAATAAAATGGGGAGGGAAAGGTTAGAATTTAAAAACAAAAATCCAAAAATCCAAATGACAATAGCAGCAGCCAAAAAGTCAATGGAACCAGGGATTCCCAACTAGTTTCCTATGCCGGTACTTGCCCAGCCTCAAGTTGCATAGCTGCTGCAAATTGACGAGGGCAGGCACATTCAGCTTAGAATGGCGTTCGAAATGCCGATGTCACATGCGCGCCTCTTTTCTAAAGGAATAAAATAGTGAGGGAAAGGTAAGATTTTAAAAACAAAAATCCATAAATCCAAATGACAATAGCAGCAGCCAAAATGTCAACAGAACCTGGGACTCCCAACCAGTCTCCCAAGCCGGTATTTGCCCAGCCTCAAACTGCGTAGCGGCTGTGATCTGACAAGGGCAGGCACACTCAGCTTAGGATGGCCGTTGTCATTCTGATGTCAAATGTGCGCATCTTTTCAAAAGGACTAAAATGGGGAGGGAAATGTTAAATTTTAAAAACAAAAATCCAAATGAGTATAGAGGCAGCCTAAATGTTAACGGAACTGGTGAAACCCTTCCAATCTCCCATGCTGGTACTTACCCAGCCTCAAGCTGCATAGTGGCTGCGATCTGACGAGGGCAGGCACATTCAGCTTAGAATGGCCATTGATGTGCCAATGTCACATGTGCGTGTCTTTTCAAAAGGAATAAAATGGGGAGGGAAAGGTTAGATTTTAAAAACATAAATCCAAATGACAATAGCAGCAGCCAAAATGTCAATGGAACCGGGGATTCCCAGCCAGTCTCCCATGCTGGTAATAGGCCAGCCTCAAGCTGCATAACAGTTGCGATCTGATGAGGGCAGGAACATTCAGCTTAGAATGTCCATTGATGTGCAGATGTCACATGTGTATGTCTTTTCAAAAGGAATAAAATGGGGGAGGGAAAGTTTTGATTTTAAAAACAAAAATCCAAATGACAATAGCAGCAGCCAAAATGCCAACTGTACCGGGGATTCCCAGCCAGTCTCCCATGCCAGTACTTGCCAAGCCTCAAGCTGTGAAGCAGTTATGATCTGATGAGGGCAGGCACATTCAGCTTAGAATGGCCATTGACGTAGAGATATCACATGTGCGCGTCTTTTCAAAAGGAATAAAATGAGGAGGGAAATGTTAGATTTTAAAAACAAAAATTCAAAAATCCAAATGACAATAGCAGCAGCCAAAATGACAACAGAACAAGGGATTCCCAGCCAGTCTCCCATGCTGGTACTTACCTGGCCTCAAGCTGCGTAGCAGCTGCAATCTGACGATGGAAGGCACAATCAGTTTAGAATAACTGTTGATGTGCAGAAGTCACATGTGCGTGTCTTTTCAAAAGTAATAAAATGGGGAGGGAAAGGTTAGATTTTAAAAACAAAAATCCAAAAATCCAAATGACAATAGCAGCAGCCAAAATGTCAATGAAGCCAGGGATTCCCAGCCAGCCTCCCAAGTTGGTATTTGCCCAGCCTCAAACTGCGTAGCGGCTGTGATTTGACAAGGGCAGGCACATTCAGCTTAGAATGGCCGTTGTCAAGCTGATGTCACATGTGCGTGTCTTTTCAAAAGGACTAAAATGGGGAAGGAAATGTTAAATTTTAAAAACAAAAATCCAAATGAGAATAGAGGCAGCCTAAATGTTAACGGAACTGATGAAACCCTTCCAGTCTCCCATGCTGGTACTTGCCCAGCCTCAAGCTGCATAGCAGCTGAGATCTGACAAAGGAAGATACATTCAACTTAGAATGGCATTGACATGCAGATGACACATGTGCGCGTCTTTTCAAAAGGAATAAAATGGGGAGGGAAAGGTTTGATTTTATAAACAAAAATCCAAATGAGAATAGCAGCAGCCTAAATGTTAACGGAACTAGTGGAACCCTTCCAATCTCCCATGCTGGTACTTGCCCAACCTCAAGCAGCATAGCAGTTGTGATCTAATGAGGGCAGGTACATTCAACTTAGAATGGCTGTTGATGCGCAGATGTCACATGTGCGCGTCTTTTCAAAAGGAATAAAATGGGGAGGGAAAGGTTAGATTTTAAAAACAAAAATCCAAATGACAATAGCAGCAGCCAAAGCGTCAACAGAACCGGGGATTCCCAGCTAGTCTCCCATGCCAGTACTGGCCTGGCCTCAAGCTGTGCAGCAGCTGCGATCTGACAAGAGTAGGCACATACAGCTTAGAATGGCTGTTGACATGCCGATGTCACATGTGCGCATCTTTTCAAAAGGAATAAAACGGGGACGGAAAGGTTAGATTTTTAAAACAAAAATCCAAAAATCCAAATGACAATAGCAGCAGACAAAATAGAACCAGGGATACCCAGCCAGTCTCCCATGCCGGTACTTGCCTGGCCTCAAGCTGCGTAGTGAGCGTGATCTGATGAGAGCAGGAACATTCAGCTTATAAAACCTGTTGATATACAGATGTCGCATGTGCGAGTCTTTTCAAAAGGAATAAAATGGGGAGTGAAAGGTTTGATTTTAAAAACAAAAATCCAAATAACAATAGCAGCAGCCAAATAGTCAACAGAGCCAGGGATTCCCAGCTAGTCTCCCATGCCAGTACTTGCCTTGCCTCAAGCTGCATAGCTGCTGTAATATGACAAGGGAAGGCACATTCAGCTTAGAATGGCTGCTGATATGCAAATGTCACATGTGCGCGTCTTTTCAAAAGGAATAAAATGGGGAGGGAAAGGATAGATTTTAAAAACAAAAATTCAAATGACAATGGGAGCAGCCAAAATGGCAAGGGAGCTGAGGATTCCTAGCCAGTCTCCCATGCTGGTACTTGCCCTTCCACAAGCTGCATAGCAGCTGCAATCTGTCGAGGGCAGGCAGATTCAGCATAGAATGGCTGTTGACGTGCAGATGTCACATGTGCGTGTCTTTTCAAAAGGAATAAAATGGGGAGGGAAAGGTTAGATTTTAAAAACAAAAACCCAAAAATCCAAATGACAATAGCAGCAGCCAAAATGTCAATGGAACTGGGGATTCCCATCCAGTCTCCCATGCTGGTACTTGCCCAGCCTCAAGCTACATAGCGGCTGTGATCTGATGCGGGGAGGCACATTCAGCTTAGAATGGCCGTTGACTTGCGGATGTCACATATGCGCTTTTTTTCAAAAGGAATAAAATGGGGAGGGAAAGCTTAGATTTTAAAAACAAAAATCCAGAAATCCAAATGACAATAGCAGCAGCCAAAATGTCAATGGAACCAGGTATTCCCAGCCAGTCTCCCATGCAGGTACTTGCCTTGCCTCAAGCTGCGTAGTAGCTGCAATCTGACGATGGCAGGCACATTCAGCTTAGAATAGCTGTTTACGTGAGAATGTTACATGTGCGCGTCTTTTCAAAAGGAATAAAATGGGGAGGGAAAGGTTAGATTTTAAAAACAAAAATCCAAATGAGAAAAGCAGCCTAAAAGTTAACGGAAATGGTGATTCCCTTTGAGTCTCCCATGCTGGTACTTGCCCAGCCTGAAGCTGCATAGCGGCTGTGATCTGACAAGGGCAGGTACATTCAACTTAGAATTGCCATTGACGTGCAGATGTCACATGTGCGCGTCTTTTCAAAAGGAATAAAATGGGGAGGGAAAGGTTTGATTTTAAAAACAAAAATCCAAATGACAATAGCAGCAGCCGAAATATCAATGGAACAGGGGATTCCCAGTCAGTCTCTCATGCCGTTACTTGCTCTGCCACAAGCTGCATTGCAGCTGCGATCTGATGAGGGAAGGCACATTCAGCTTAGAATGGCCGTTAACAAGCAAATGTCACATGTGAGCGTCTTTTAAAAAGGAATAAAATGGGGAGGGAAAGGTAAGATTTTAAATACAAATGACAATAGCAGGAGCCGAAATGGCAACGGAACACGGGATTCCCAGCCAGTCTTCCATGCTGGTACTTGCCCAGCCTAGAGGTGTGTAGCGGCTGCGATTTCACAAGGCAAGGCACATTCAGCTTATAATGTCCATTAACGTTCAGATGTCGCATGTGCGCGTCTTTTCAAATGGAATAAAATGGGGAGGGAAAGGTTAGATTTAAAAAACAAAAATCCAAAAATCCAAATGACAATAGCAGCAGCCAAAATGGCAACGGAGACAGGGATTCTCAGCGTGTCTCCCAAATCGGTACTTGCCCGGTCTCAAGCTGCGTAGTGGCTGCGATCTGACGAGGGAAGGCACATGCAGCTTAGAATGGCCGTTAACATGCAAATGTCACATGTGTGCGTCTTTTAAAAAGGAATAAAATGGGGAGGGAAAGGTAAGATTTTAAAAACAAAAATCCAAATGACAATAGCAGCAGCCAAAATGTCAACAGAAACTGGGATTCCAAGCCAGTCTCCCATGCCAGTAACTGCCCAGCCTTAAGGTGCATAGCAGCTACAATCTGACTAGGGCAGGCACATTCAACTTAGAATGGCCGCTGACCTGCAGATGTCACATGTGCGCGTCTTTTCAAAAGGAATAAAATGAGGAGGGAAAGGTTAGATTTTATAAACAAAAATCCAAATGACAATAGCAGCAGCCAAAATTTCAACGGAACCAGGGACTCCCAGTCAGTCTACCATGCCGGTACTTGCTCAGCCTCAAGCTGCATAGCTGCTGCGATCTGATGATAGCAGGTACATTCAGCTCAGAATGGCCGTTGCCGAGCAGAAGACACATGTGTGCGTTTTTTAAAAAGAAATAAAATGGGGAGGGAAAGTTTAGATTTTAAGAACAAATTCCAAAAATCCAAATGACCATAGCAGCAGCCAAAATGTCAACTGAACCAGGGATTGCCAGCCTGTCTCCCATGCCAGTACTTGCCTGGCCTCAAGCAGTGTAGAAGCTGTGATCTGATAAGGGTAGGCACATTCAGCTTAGAATGGCCGTTGACTCGCAGATGTCACATGTGCGTGTCTTTTCAAAAGAAATAAATTGGGGAGGGAAAGGTTAGATTTTAAAAACAAAAATCAAAATGACAATAGCAGCAGCCAAAATGTCAACGGAACCGGGGATTCCCAGCCAGTCTACCATGCTGGTACTTGCCCCGCATCAAGCTGCATAACGGCTGCCAATTGACAAATACAAGCACATTCATCTTAGAATGAGCGTTGACGTACAGAAGTTTTATGTGCGCGTCTTTTCAAAAGGAATAAAATGGGGAGAGAAAGGTTAGATTTTAAAAACAAAAATCCAAATGACAATAGCAGCAGCCAAAATGTCAACGGAACCCAGGATTCCCTGCCACTCTCCCATGCCGGTACTTGCCCAGCCTCAAGCTGCGTAGCGGCTGGCAACTGATGAAGACAGATACATTCTTCTTAGAATGAGCGTTGATGTACAGATGTCACATGTGCGCGTCTTTTCAAAAGGAATAAAATGGGGAGGGAAAAGTTAGATTTTAAAAAGAAAAATCCAAATGACAATAAGAGCAGCCAATATGTCAAAGGAACAGGGGATTCCCAGACAGTCTCTCATGCTGGTACTTGCCCAGCCTCAAGCTGCATAACGGCTAAGATCAGACAAGGGCAGGCACATTGTACTTAGAATGGCCGCTGGCATGCAGATGTCTCATGTGCGCGTCTTTTCAAAAGGAATAAAATGGGGAGGGAAAGGTTAGATTTTAAAAACAAAAATCCAAAAATGCAAATGACAATAGCAGAAGCCAAAATGTCAATGGAACCTGGGATTCCCAGCCACTTTCCCATGCTGGTACTTACCTGGCTTCAAACTGCATAGCGGCTGCTATCTGTCAAGGTCAGGAACACTCAGTTTAGAATGGCTGTTGACATGCTGATGTCACATGTGCACTTCTTTTCAAAAGGTATATAATGGGGAGGGAAAGGTTAAATTTTAAAAACAAAAATCCAAATGACAATAGCAGCAGCCAAAATGTTAAAGAAAGCCGGGAATACCAGCCTGTCTCCCATGATGCTACTTGCCCAGCCTCAAGCTGCGTAGCTGCTGTAATCTGACAATAACAGAAACATTCAGCTAAGAAAGGCTGTTGATGTGCAGTTGTCACATGTGCGCGTCTTTTCAAAAGTAATAAAATGGGGAGGGAAAAATTTAATTTTAAAAACAAACATCCAAATGACAATAGCAGCAGCCAAATTGTTAACGGAAGTGGGAATTCCCAGCCAGTCTCCCATGGCTGTATTTGCCCAGCCTCAAGCTGCGAAGTGGCTGCGATTTGCCGAGGGCAGGCACATTCAGCTTAAAATAGCCGTTGATGTGCAGATGCCTCATGTGCACGTCTTTTCAAAAGGAATAAAATAGGGAGGGAAAGGATATATTTTAAAAACAAACATCCAAATGACAATAGCAACAGCCAAAATGTCAATGGAACTGGGGATTCCCAGCCAGTCTCGCATGCTGGTTCTTGAATGGCCTCAAGCTGCGTAGCAGCTGCGATCTGACGAGGGCAGGCACATTCAGCTTAGAAAGGCCTTTGACGTGAGGATGTCAAATGTGCGCATCTTTTCAAAAGGAATAAAATGGGGAGGGAAAGGTTAGATTTTAAAAACAAAAATCGAAAAATCCAAGCGACAATAGCAGCAGCCAAAATGTCAACAGAACAAGGAATTCCCAGCCAGTCTCCAATGTTGGTACTTGCCCAACCTCAAGCTGCGTAGCAGCTGCGATCTGACGAGGGCAGGCACATTCAGCTTAGAAAGGCCTTTGACGTGAGGATGTCAAATGTGCGCATCTTTTCAAAAGGAATAAAATGGGGAGGGAAAGGTTAGATTTAAAAAAAAAATCCAAATGACAATAGCAGCAACCAAAATGTTAACGTAACCGGGGATTCCCAGCCAGTCTCCCATGCTGGTACTTACCCAGCATTAAGCCGCGTAGTGGATGCAATTTAACTAGGGTAGGCACATTCAGCTTAGAATGGCCGTTGAGATGCAGATGTCACATGTGCACGTCTTTTCAAAAGGAATAAAATGGGGAGGGAAGAGTTAGAATTTAAAAACAAAAATCCAAAAATCCAAATGAAAATAGCAGCAACCAAAATATCAATGGAACTGGAGATTCCCAGCCAGTCTCCCATGCCGTTACTTACCCAGCCTCAAGCTGTATAACAGCTGCAATCTGATGAGAGAAGGCACATTCAGCTTAGAATGGCCGCTGATATGTAGATGTCACATGTGCGCGTCTTTTCAAAAGGAATAAAATGGGGGGAAAGGTTAGATTTTAAAAACAAAAATCCAAATGACAATAGCAGCAGCCAAAATATCAACTGAACCAGGTATTCCCAGCCAGTCTCCCATGCCATTACTTGCCCGGCCTCAAGTTGCGTATCGGCTGTGATCTGAAGAAGTCAGGCACACTCAGCTTAGAATGACCGATGACGTGTGGATGTCACATGTGCACGTCTTTTCAAAAGAAACAAAATGGGGAGGGAAAAGTTAGATTTTAAAAACAAAAATCCAAAAATCCAAAGGACAATAGAAGCAGCAAAAATGTTGATGGATCCAGGGATTCCCAGCCAGACTCCCATGCCAGTACTTGCCCAACCTCAAACTGCGTAGCGGCAGCAATCTGATCAGGGAAGGAACATTCAGCTTAGAATGGCCGTTGACCTGTAGAGGTCACCTGTGCGCATGTTTTCAAAAAGAATAAAATGGGGAGGGAAAGGTTAGATTTTAAAAACAAAAATCCAAAAATCCAAATGACAATAGCAGCAGCCAAAAAGGCAACAGAACCAGGGATTCCCAGCCAGTCTCCCATGCCAGCACTTGCCCAGCCTCAATGTGCATTGTAGCTGCTACCTGACGAGGGCAGGCACATTCAACTTAGAATGGCCGTTGAGATGCAGATGTCACATGTGCACATCTTTTCAAAAGGAATAAATTGGGGAGGGAAATGCTAGGTTTCAAAAACAAAAATCCAAATGACAATAGCAGCAGCCAAAATGTCAATGTAACCTTGGATTCCCAGCCAGTCTCCCATGTTGATACTTGCCCAGCCTCAAGCTGCATAGCAGCTGTGATCTGACAAGAGCAGGCACACTCAGCTCAGAATGGCCGTTGACGTGCAGATGTCACCTGTGCGGGTCTTTTCAAAAGGAATAAAATGGAGAGGGAAAGGTTAGATTTAAAAAAAAAATCCAAATGACAATAGCAGCAACCAAATTGTTAACGTAAACAGGGATTCCCAGCCAATCTCCCATGCTGGTACTTACCTAGCCTCAAGCTGCGTAGTGGTGGCGATCTAACGAGGGTAGACACATTCAGCTTAGAATGGCCATTGAGCAGCAGATGTCACATGTGCGCGTCTTTTCAAAAGGAATAAAATGGGGAGGGAAAAGTAAGATTTTAAAAACAAAAATCCAAATGACAATAGCAGCGGCAAAATTGTCAACAGAACTGGGGATTCTGACCCAGACTCCCATGCCGGCACTTGCCTGACCTCAAGCTGCGTAGCAGCTGCAATCTGACCAGGGTAGGCACATTCAGCTTAGAATGGCGATTGACGTGCAGGTGTCACATGTGCGTGTCTTTTCAAAAGGAATAAAATGGGGAGGGAAAGGTAAGATTTTAAAAACAAAAATACAAATGACAATAGCAGCAACCGAAACGTTAATGGAATCGGTGATTCCCAACCAGTCTCCCTTGCTGGTTCTTCCCAAGCCTCAAGCTGCGTAGCAGCTGCGATCTAACAAGGGTAGGTACATTCAGCTTAGAATGACCGTTGACGTACAAATGTCACATGTGCGCGTCTTTTCAAAAGGAATAAAATGGGGAGGGAAAGATTAGATTTGAAAAACAAAAATCCAAATGACAATAGCAGCAGGCAAAATGTCAACGGAACTGTGGATTCCCAGCCAGTCTCCCATGCTGGTACTTGCCCAACCTCAAGCTGCATAGCAGCTGCAATCTGACGAGGGAAGGAACATTCAGCTTAGAATTGCCTTAGATGTGTGGATGTCATATGTGCACGTCTTTTCAAAATGAATAAAATGGGGAGGGAAAAGTTAGATTTTAAAAACAAAAATCCAAATGACAGTAGCAGCAGCCAAAATGTCAACGGAAATTTTAAATCCCAGCCAGTCTCCCATGCCCTTACTTGCGCAGCCTCAAGCTGTTTAGTGGCTGCGATCTAACGAGAGCAGGCACATTCAGCTTAAAATGGCTGTTGACGTGCAGATGTCACATGTGCGCGTCTTTTCAAAAGGAATAAAATGGGGAGGGAAAGGTTAGATTTTAAAAACAAAAATGCAAAAATCCAAATGACAATAGCAGCAGCCAAAATGTCAACAGAATAGGGGACTCCCAGCATGTCTGCCATGCCGGTAGTTGCCTGGTCTCAAGCTGCATAGCAGCTGCGATCTGACAAGGGAAGGCACATTTAGCTTAGAATGGCCGTTGACCTGCAGATGTCACATGTGCGCGTCTTTTCAAAAGGAATAAAATGGGGAGGGAAAGGTTAGATTTTAAAAACAAAAATCCAAATGACATTACCAGCAGCCAAAATATCAACGGAATCGGGGATTCCCAGCCAGTCACCCATGCCGGTACTTGCCCAGCCTCAATCTGCATAGCAGCTGCGCTCTGATGAGTGAAGGCACATTCAGCTCAGAATGGCCGTTGATGAGCTAATGTCACATGTGCGTGTGACACCCCAGGGGTCTGGTTGCCACAGTAACAGAGATATTATGTCTGAGAGCAAGTGGGAGGTTTCTCTGGTCAGGAGCCCTAAGCATGCAACACTGCCCGCCCAGACCGGGGAGGGGAGGAATCTGCCCTTATAAACTGGGTCTGGGGTGGGATTAGGTGAGACAGAGACAGAGCCTGCAGAACAAGCAGAGCAGTCAGAGCCTAGAGTGAAGCTGCAGACACAGGAAAAGATACATCAGGAGCTCTGTAGGAGCAGAGGCAGAAGGCCAGGGGCTGTGAGCAGAGATATAGCTCGCCCTGGCTGAAGTTACTAAAACTGGACACAGGAGTCCGAGGCTGTGGGGACTGATATATACCCAGCAGCAGAAACCAGCCGGCAGGGGATTCCAGGTCCTCTGGCCATAGAAGCCCGGAGGCTCAGTCACAAAGAAGGGACCAGCGCCGCCATCCAGGAGCGGAGGCTAACAGAAGGCCCCAAGTCTCCAGCCATACGGGTGAGCACCACACGGTATACTCAGGGACGTGGGCTACTTGGAACTGCTGACAGCAAGGTAGCCAGGAAGAGTGCAGATAAATGGGGAGGCCTACAACTCCACCTGGCCAGGGGAACTCCTGCTTGCTCGCAGACTGACCAGGCCCCTTATACTAGCCAGTACTCCCGGGAGGGTCTGCCCTGTACCATCAGTAAAGACCCTGAACTGCACCTCACGTCTCTGTGATTCCTTGCCGCACCAGCACCATTAGCACTGGGACCCTCACACCATCACTCCCATCATCTCTCACATTAGCTACCCTGAGTCAATACTTCTCCCGTGGGGAGTTATCCCATACTCGGCTGCGCAAACAACATCAGCCTCAGCGGTCGGCAGCGCAGCGGCGGTCCCCACTGACCGCAATCCACGGGTAGCGTAGTCGGACATTTGCTATACATTAAGACTGCCACTGGTTTGACCACCCTGGGCACGGACCGGGTCGCCACCACACGGAGACTACAACCCCCAGCATTCTACAACAGGCCCGGTTCCGGGTTCCCCTGCACAACACAGGCCCAGGGGCCGCGTCAACTTTGGCGTAGTCGGCAGGATTTCGTGCCCGCAACCACCGGGTACTGCGTGCCTGAAAAAGAGACTTTTATACTTACCTGTGGTGAAGTTTCCCTCCGTCCGGCGTCGTTTCCCTCCATCCAGAGCCGATTCCCGCCATCAGACTCCATCTTGGACGTTTCCCGCCGTCTTCTGCCTTCTTCCCGCCATCCGCAGCTGCTTCCCGCCTTCGGACGCCATCTTCGGGACGCCGCACGGGAAGAAGAGGGGCGTGGACGCCGAAAGCGCGCGAGATCCGAAGCTACGCCCCACGCTCTGACGCTGCGCAAGGTCCTGGAAGGGAGGAAGAGCGACGCTGACGTCATCGGAGCGCGACGCCAGGTCCTCAACCCCGACGATCGACTGCGGAGCCGCGGCCTATGGAAGAAGAGCATCGCAAGGTAGGCCACGGTCCACTAGGGGGGAGGAGGATGCCGGATACCGAGGGGAGCTCCACTGCCACAGCCACCGCCAGTGCAACCGCTGCAGCAGTCATGCCATTCACCATGCCCTATATCCCGGGGGCAACCTGGCTACCCCAGTACTCAGGGGAGTCACATACTCTAAATGACTTTAGAGAAAGACTGGATAGCCTCTTCCAGGTGTACCCCCTCACAGAAGAGCAAAAAGTGAGCATCCTGGTGGCCCAATTAATCGGGGCAGCCCAAAGGAAGGTAAAGTCCTGGCCACCTGGGAGGAAGAGGACTGTCAGAGAAATACTAGCCCGGCTGAAAGACACATTTGATACCCGCACCTCAGCCGAAATAAAGCTCAGATTTTACGGGTGTAAACAGCGGGCACATGAGAGTATAAGAGACTATGCTCTAAACCTACAAGAGGCCCTGAGAGCCATTAAGCAGGCAGACCCTGGCAGCGTGGGAAATGAAGATAAGCTGTTGACTGAACAATTTATTGAGGGTCTACTGTGCAATGCCCACCGAACCCAGTTGCGGGCAATGGCCTTACAGGACCCTGACCTGGACTTTGCACAGTTCAAGGACAGAGCCATCCGGGTGCTCCGAGAACCGGCACCAGGTGGCGCTGTGACCCACAGGCGCCCTGCTATCACTTACCACCAGGAGACGGCGCCCTTGTCTGCAGGGCCTGTGGGAGCTGATGCGCAGGCTTTGAACAATAACCCGGCAACAGACCTGCACCATCAGGTCCAAGAGCTGACTAAGAGCATTGCCACGCTAACCAGAACTGTGCAGTCTTTACAGGTCTCTTCTCCAGGAAAGATCCAGCTGGAATTCGGACCGGAGGACGTCCCGTGGCACCGACTGAGGAGGACCCCACAGGCCAGAGGAAGACCCAGCGGCAGATACAACAAGGACGGACGACCCATCTGCCACCGCTGCAATCAACCCGGACATGTGGCAAGGTACTGTCATTTAAACGGGCACAACCTGGGGTAGAGGGCCAACCCCCAGGCATAAGACCATCAGGCCCATCAAACTGGCATGATAAATACGTAGGGGGACGTCCAATCTTGCCTGTGGTACTGAATGGCATTCCTATGAGTGCCCTACTAGACACTGGGTCACAGGTGACCACCATCCCGTACGTGCTCTTTAAACAGTACTGGAATGACTCGGACATAACCCGCTACCCAGATGACGACCTGAGTATCATCGCCAGCAATGGTCAGCCCGTGCCGCAGGTGGGATTCAAAGAGGTGATCATTAAGATTGGTAAAGTCGAACTGGCGGCACAAGGACTGATTATAGCGGACATAGACCGTCATGAGAGTCACCCTAGAATAACCTTGGGAACTAATGTGATTGAAAATTGTCTTGCAGAGGTGATTCTCATTTTACAGCAGGTTGCCAAGAATGCCAGTTCCGGCCAGCAGCGTGTGCTCCAAAAAGAGATCCGGGCACTGATGAAGCGGCAACAGGTGGAACTATCTGGTGGTGAGATAGGTAGCGTGAGAATGTGTGACCCGTTCCCTATTGCCATGCCCCCAAAAAGTGAGATGATGATTTGGTGCCGGGCAGCTATTGGTCTAAGAGGTAGAGACTACCAAGCAATGGTAGGACCCGTCTACTCAGACAGTAGGCCCACCATTTTGACAGCACGGGGGGTGGTCGATGTACGCCATGGGAGGGTGCCCGTTCGCATCATAAATATCGGGGAGAGAGAAGTACACCTGCCCTGGTATGCCACGCTAGCCAAATTGTTCACCATCAACCAGAGCTCTGTACAGGCCGTGGAACCCTTGCCTCCATCTCAACCAGAGGAAGGTAACGGCTCTAAGAAACCAATGGAGGACTAGTGTCAGCAACTACATTTGGGTACTGACTCCACTCCCTCACACCAGAAACAGGGAGTCTATCGGGTGGTTCGAGAGTACGAGAGAGTGTTTAGTAAACACCCGCTAGACTTCGGGCGAGTAAAGGGGGTAGAACACCACATCCCCACAGGAGACCATCCTCCCATAAAGGAGAGATACCGACCCGTTCCCCTGGCACACTACCAACACGCCAATTGGATGCTTAGAGACATGAAGGAGGCTGGGGTAATATGGGACAGCTGTAGCCCCTGGGTAGCTCCACTAGTCTTAGTGAAAAAGAAAGACAACACCATGAGAATGTGTGTAGACTACAGGAAGGTCAACCGTATCACACACAAAGATGCGTACCCGTTACCAAGGATAGAAGAGTCCTTAGCTGCATTAAAATCTGCTAACTTCTTCTATACTTTGGATCTCACTAGCGGGTACTGGCAGGTTCCTGTAGCAGAGACGGACCGGGAGAAGACCGCATTCACCACCCCGATGGGTCTCAGCGAATTTAACTGTATGCCGTTCGGGCTCTGCAACACACCAGGAACCTTCCAACGGTTGATGGAATGCTGTCTGGGACACCGGAAATTCGAGACGGTCCTGTTATATCTGGACGATGTCATCGTCTATTCCAAGACCTACGAGGACCACCTGAAACACCTGGCAGAAGTGTTTGAAGCTCTGGCAAACTACGGCCTAAAGGTGAAACCCTCCAAGTGTCACCTCCTGAAACCAAAGGTGCAATACCTGGGACACGTGGTGAGTGCTGACGGAGTGGCTCCTGACCCTGATAAGATCACCGTGATTAAGGACTGGCCAAGACCCTCCAGCATAAAGGAAGTGCGGCAGTTCCTCGGGTTGGTAGGCTACTACCGAAGATTCATTCCCGGTTTCACCAAATTGGCAGCCCCTATGCAGGACCTCCTGATAGGTCAATCTCGGAAAGCCAAAAACCAGAAGCCGCCCTTTAGGTGGGAAATGCTGGAAGAGGAGTCCTTCTGCCAGCTGAAGATGGCCCTCACGGGGGATGAAATCCTGTCATATCCAGACTACAGCCAGCCCTTTATCCTCCACACGGACGCAAGCAACATCGGGCTAGGAGCCGTACTGTCCCAGATCCAGCAAGGGAAAGAACGGGTAATCGCTTATGCCAGCCGAAAGCTACAGCCCACGGAGAGGAACCCTGAGAATTATAGCTCATTCAAGCTGGAGTTCCTGGCAGTAGTGTGGGCAGTGACCGAACGTTTCAAGCATTACCTTGCCTCCTCCAAATTCACCGTGTACACAGATAACAACCCGTTGACACTGCCACGGGTGTGTCGCCACGAAGATCGTCACGCTTACACAGCCTGACTTCTCACAGCTGAGTTTTTGGTGCTTTGTGTTTTTCGGCAGTGAGGGAGTTAACTCTCTCTCTCTCTGTGCTAGACGAGGTCCAGCCTCGCCCAGCTGCAATCAATGTTGCTGTTGTGGGACTCCTTCAAATGCCTGCCGGTCTGTTAGGGAAGTGTCAGTGAAAGCATTTCATGCAGACTAACAGAGCAGATCGTGGTATTTGGAGTTTCAGAGCTAAGTGTATTTGGAGTGTTTTTTCCCTTCCTCGCTTTATCATTTATCTCCTTTCCCGTTGGTGTTCCCTCTGTTGTAGTTGTGTACTAGATTACTTAGGTGCAGGGATCCTCAGGAGGTAGGGGTTACGCTGGTGGCCTGGACCTCTGTGCCTTTAACAGTACCTCCAGGTAGAGGGATTAGTCAGGGCCCCAGCTTAGGGTCAGCTTAGGCCCCCTACCTCCAGTACACAGAGACAGCGTGACATTTTCACCGACCACTTAGATTTTCTCCAGCTACCATGGATCCAGTAGTCGGTCTAGCTCGGCAGTTGCAGAGTTTGTCCATGGAGCTGGCGGACGTTAGGTCCAAGGTTTTGAATCCTCAGGAGGAAGCCGGACCAGAACCTAAAGTAGCTCTCCCTGACAGGTTCACTGGGGGGCGGGACAAGCTTTTTGTTTTCCGGGAGGCGTGCAAGTTGTACTTTCGGCTGCAGCCTCGGTCATCGGGGAGTGAAGAACAAAGGGTGGGAATTGTCATCTCGCTCCTACAAGGGGACCCACAATCTTGGGCGTTCTCTCTTCCCCCGGGCTCCCCGGCTCTCCAGTCAGTGGATAGGTTTTTTGCTGCTCTGGGTCTTGTATATGATGACCCGGATCGGATCTCCCTTGCTGAATCTAAATTACGTAGGATCCAGCAGGGAGAACGTCCGGCGGAGGAATTCTGTTCGGAGTTCCGTAGGTGGGCCACTGACACCCAGTGGAATGATCCGGCTCTTAGGAGCCAGTTTTGTCAAGGTTTATCCAACAAATTACAGGATGTGTTGGCACAGTATGACTTTCCCGCGTCACTGGAAGCCGCTATGGCCCTTGCTATTCGCATTGACAGACGGCTTCGGCAGAGGTGCGGGATAACTCCACCCCCTGTGATGACTCCACCTCCTACAAGGTCCCCTCATATGGTGGTTCCCCTGGTCAGTCCAGAGGAGCCTATGCAATTAGGAGGGGCATCATTTCGGGGGAGGGGACCGGTGGTGCGCCATAAGACAGGAAGGTGTTTCTTCTGCGGGAGAAAGGGACATTTTATTGGGGGGTGTCCATCCCGTCCCTTGCAGTGTGAAGAGTCGTCGGAAAACTGTTGATCCCAGGTTGTGTGGTGGACGGCAATCTGGGAGTAGGTATTTCGTCCCTAGGTTCGTCTCAGTTTCTCGTTCCGGCGGAGGTGGTGGTGGGTACGAGAACTGAGAGGATATCTGTTCTTCTGGATAGTGGGGCCGGGGCTAATCTGGTGGACGCTCGGTTTGCCCGGGTTCAAGGTATGTGATTGAGTGAGTTGGCGAAACCCATCCCCATATTCTCGATCGATGCCAGGCCTCTCGGTCAGGGAAGTTTTTTGCAAGCTGTGCATAACGTAAAACTTCAAGTGGGGGCGATACATAAGGAACTGTTGTCTTGCTACGTGTTGGAGGGTCTTCCCACTCCTATAGTGTTGGGCCTTCCTTTGTGAACTAAGCATAACCCTGTTATTAATTGGCAATCCAGAGAGATAAACCAATGGAGTAAATTCTGTAATAAAAACTGCATGAATACGGTCATCGGTGCGGTTACTCCTAGGGTCTTACCTCCATTTCTGGGGACTTTGAGGATGTATTCTCGGAGAAAGGGTGTCAGGAACTACCTCCTCATCGCGAGTATGACTGTTCTGTAAAACTGCTCCCTGAGGCCAAGTTACCTAAAGTTAGGTTGTATAACATTTCTGGTCCTGAGAGGCAGGCCATGAAGGATTATATTTCAGAAAGTCTGGCTAAGGGGCATATTAGACCTTCATCTTCACCGGTGGCCGCGGGGTTCTTCTTTGTTAAGAAGAAAGATGGAGGCCTACGCCCTTGCCTGGATTTCCGTGAACTTAATAGGATTACGGTCCGAGATCCGTATCCGCTCCCACTTATTCCCGATCTCTTTAATCAGATCGTGAGCGCCAAATGGTTCTCTAAGTTGGATCTCAGGGGGGCGTACAATCTGATTAGGATGAAGGAGGGGGATGAGTGGAAGACGGCGTTTAACACTCCGGAGGGGCATTATGAGAACCTTGTCATGCCATTCGGTCTGACTAATGCCCCGGCGGTGTTCCAACACTTTGTTAATGACATTTTTCGCCGCCTGGTGGGACAGTTTGTTGTCATATATCTGGATGATATCTTAATTTACTCGCCGGATCTGGTGTTTCATCAGGAGCACGTTAGGCAGGTGTTACAGATCTTGCGGGATAATAAACTGTATGCCAAATGGGAAAAGTGTGTGTTCGCCGTACAGGAACTCCAGTTTTTAGGCTTCCTGGTTTCAGCGTCCGGTTTTCGTATGGACCTTGGGAAAGTGCGGGCAGTTCCTGAGTGGGATCGGCCAGAGAATCTTAAGGCACTACAACGTTTCCTGGGGTTTGCTAATTATTACCGGAAGTTCATTCGTAATTAGTGTTGAGCCACCCCCGTAGTGTTCGAGTTCGGTTCGGTTCGTCGAACACCCGTGTGTTCGCCGAACTGTTCGTTGAACTGTTCGTCGAACACCTTCGAACACCGTTAAAACCAATGGCAGGCAAACAAAAACACATAGAAACACATAGAAAACACCTTCAAAGGTGTCCAAAAGCTGACAAACTGCTCAGAAGACACAACTAACACATGGAAAAGTGACAAGTACATATAGTCATGCGAAAAGAAAAGAGGTGGAGGAGTAAAAGGAGGGGGAGACACAGATATAGGCATGTCATGCCCTTCTAAAATCCAAAAAGTGAGAAGCCGACACGTTCAGTCCGCTCCTGCCCGTGCCACCTCCGTGACACCGGGTTTGTGTCAGAGCTGCGGTGAACCCTGACGGCCAGCCCCCCTCTCCCAATACTGGTGCCTGTCCGCTGGTGGGTCGAGCGAGCCCCCCTGTGGTGGAGGCAGCTCTAAGCTTTTTAATTTAAATTGTCTCTCTAATTTGAATGAATACACTTTAAATCAATTTACAAGGATCTATTGGAGGGCAAGTCTCATGCCAGCAGCCGCGTAATTCCAGCTCCAGTAGCGTCTACTAAAGCTGCTGCAGTTAAAAAGCTTTTATAAGGATCGAGCTCGGCTGTCCACCGCAAGGCATCCTACTGCCAGTCCCAGCCCCTATGCCTTGGGGTGCCTCCTGATGCTCTTCACTGAGTATCCCGTGGTCCCGAAGCATTTCCTTTGAAAAAATTAAGTGTCCAAACTACAGGTGGTGTAGCTTGCTTAACAGCCGGGATAATCCGCTGACTAGCAGACACTGCTACTAGGCACAAAGTATTTCCTGGGCTAGATGCAGTTAAAAATTTGTAATTAGATACTCTCGTTGGATGCTGAGAAAGCATTCCATAGAGTCTCCTGGCACGCCATATATGATTCTCTTAAAAAGCTTGGGGTAGGGGTCTAGGAGACCCTTTTATAGCCAAAATCACGGCCCTGTATCACAATACGTAACCTAGGCTGAAGATAAATGGAACTGTAGCACCCTGAAGGCTCAGTTGCTACAGAGGTATTGTACCTCACCCAGAGGTGTGATATCTCACTCTCAGGTAAGGATGGAGTGTGGATCAGGACCCGACACCTACATGCATTACACCACATTGCCGTGGGGCAGGGCGACCAATATGCCTCTGAGATGGGCACGACAGTCCCTGTCCCTGGCTGGAGTGGGGGGAGGGAACACTGAGGAAGGGGAACCCTGTAGTGCAGGAGCAGGGAGGAAGCAGTTCCTGGGTGCATTGAGAAGGGAGTATAAAAGGTGGGCACCATCTTAGTTCAGTGCAGAGAAGTCTGAGCAGAAGTGGCAGGGAGCAGGGGCTCTGCATGAGCTCTGCTCCGGAGGCAGGCCTAGTAACAGAAGCCTAGGCCTGGAAGAGGAAGAAGGAAGGAAGAGGAGCGGAGAAGGCTCCAGGAACGAGGAATGAAGGGATCCCAGGGGTGCGGACGGGCGAGTCGCCACCGCACGCCCGAATCCACCTGCGTGGAGGGGTCAGGCCAAAGGGGGAGACTGGTCCCCGAAACTAGTGGAGGCAGGAAACGACCCTCAGCTAGAAACCGGAGGCTGTGACATTTTATGTGGCGCAGCCCCTCGCTACACTCGCTAGGAGGGTCAGGGAAACTGGCGCCAAGTTTACCAAGAGGAGGCCCGAGGCAGCAGGACAGAAGGGTTGGTAAGAAAGGCCAGACAAAGGACAGACAAAGGGGGTACTGTGAAGCACTCCAAAGTTATCTGGGAGTTGTCTGAGCCCCTCACCTGATGAGCACAGTACGACGTGGGCAGCCGTTACCTGCAGACGTGGTCTGGATAATAAGAACTGTGAGTAAAGGCCCTGGACTGCATCATTGACTCAGTGTCGTTACTGCTGCTGCCCTGCACAATCACCCCCATCCTCCGCATACACTGCCCTGAGGCTATACTCCTCCCGTGGGGAGTTATGCTACGCTCTGCTGCACCCACAACACCAGCCTCAGCGGTCTGCCCTGCAGCGGCGGTTCACTCTGACCGCAATCCACGGGTGGCGTAGTCGGACATTTAAACATCAAAACCGCATAAATAGTTCCGCCACTGGTTTGACCACCCTGAGCCACGGAACCGGGTCACCGCCACGAAGACTACAACCACCAGCATCCACCAAAAAGGGTCCGGCTCCGGGTGTCCCAAGGCCCAGGGGGTGCATCAGAACATTTTCATCAGCTTTCACAATCACCAATGGGACAAGGCAGGGATGTCCTCTGTCCCCTCTCTTATACATCCTAGTGACGGAGCACCTGCTCTCATCAATTCGCCATAACCCCAATATTAGGTGGATTGAGGTGGGAGGCACCGAGTACAAGTGCTCTCTATTTGCTGATGATGTCCTAGTATATATCACTCAATCACATATATCCATCCATGCTGTTATGGCTGAAATAGATCACTTTGTTACATGGTCAAATTTTAAAATCAATGCAGCGAAGTCTGAGGCCCTCGATGTCTCCCTCCCCAAATCCATATAGGATTCAATCCAGTCCAACTTTCCCTTTGCCTGGCCCTCACAGGGTATCAAATACTTAGGAATTCCTATTCATAGAGACCTCTCCCATCTAAGTTATCTTAATTTTGGGCCCTTTATTGAACAACTCCATACAGACCACGGTTGGCAAGTTAGAACTGTAAGATTCACTACGTGAACCACTGGTGTTTTGTGGAAAAGCACATGTACACTGTGTTCCAAATTAGTATGCAAAAAGTGTTTAGGAGTGATAAGGGAAGAATTTGTTTGTTTGTCAGTTAAACTCATTGATGGTGATGTGTGTCAGGGCTCTTTATATCACTGTAAGCAATTGCAGACACCTGTGCTAATTAGTTTGGCAGGTGTGTTCAATGAAAGGCAAGACTACTTAAGAAGGCTGTCTCACATTATTAAGCAGCCTACATTTTCTGCCAAAATGGGAAAGAAAAAGGATGTGTCGGCTGCTGAGAAGCAACAAATTGTGGAGTGTTTAGGTCAAGGCATGACTACAATCAACATTGTGCGATGATCAGGATGAAGTGTCTTGGCAATCAAGAAGTATGTAGCTGATTCACAGTACACATGTGTGCGTGCTGATAAGGGCAAATTGAGGACTCTTTCCTACAGGCAATTACATCAGGTTAAAAGAGCAGCGGCAAAAAAGCCTTGTCATAGCAGCAGACAAGTTTTTGAAGCTGCTGGTGCCTCCAACGTCCCCCGAACAACAAGATGCAGGGTCCTTCAGAGGTTTGCAGCTGTGCATACGCCATCCTGTCGACCTCCTCTATCTACTTCACACAAGCAGAAATGGCTCCAGTGGGCCAAACATTACATGAAGACTGATTTCAAAACTGTTTTGTTCACGGATGAGTGCCGTGCAGCGCTCGATGGTCCAGATGGATGGAGTGGAGGATGGCTGGTTGATGGACACCCCACGCAAACACAGCTACAGCGCCAACAAGGAGGAGGTGGAGTAATGTTTTGGGCTGGAATCATGGGGAGAGAGATTGTCGGCCCCTTTAGGATCCCTGAAGGCACTAAAGATGAACTCCATAATGTATGTGGATTTTCTCAAACAGCAGTTCCTGCCATGGTTCAAGAAGAAGAACCGTGTATTTCACAGCAAGATCATTTTTTTGCATGATAATGCACCATCTCATGCTGCACATAAAACATCTGCATCTCTGGCTGATATGGGCATAAAAGGGGACAAACTTATGGTGTGACCCCCATTCTCCCCTGACCTCTACCCGATTCAGAACCTCTGGAGCATCATCAAATGGAGTGTCTATGATGGCAGGAGGCAGTTCACATCTAAGCAACAGCTCTAGGAGGGTATTCTGTCCTCATGCAAAACAATTGAAGCAGAAACCATCCAAAACCTGACAAATTCAATGGACGAGAGAGTTCAGAAGCTCCTTTCGAACAAGGGGTCCTATGTGAAAATGTTACATCACCTAGAATAAAGTTTTGAGTTGAAAACTGTTTGATTTCAGTTTCTAATAACCTGCTAATGCTTATAATTTCAAAAATGACCATTTTTTTGGTCTTTATTAAAGTGAAAAGGTTGATCGAAAAGTTTGGGGGATCTAAGAGTGTGGCAACCCAGTAGTCATGACGACTTCGAATTCTGACAATATGAGGGTCATGTTGCAGGTAGTTCAGCAAGAAGGCACTTATGTGTCTTGCGCATCTCGGAGCCCCAAAATTATTTTCCGGGCTAGATGCAGCTAAAAATTATTATTAATTTTAAATCTGGTGGAGCTTAGTATAGATGGCCTAATAGGATCAGTGCTGCACACTGCTACAAAGCCCAAATTATTTTCCAGTCAAGATACAGATAAACATGATTAGTAATTTTAAATCTGGTGGAGCTTATTATAGATGGCCTAATAGAATCAGTGCTGCACACTGCTACAAAGCCCAGTTTATTTTCCAGCCAAGATACAGATAAACATGATTAGTAATTTGAAAGCTTAAAACGGTTGGTAGGGTGATTTTAACCAATCATCAAGCTTTTACTCTCCCCAGTATGATACAGGGGTAGAAAAGTCGTTTCGGATCCATGATTTGTTCATCTTTATGAACGTCAGTCTGTCTACATTATCAGTGGAGAGCCGAGTGCGCTTATCTGTCAGCACACCACCAGCAGCGCTGAACACACGTTCAGACAGAACGCTGGCTGTGGGGCATGACAAGATCTCCAAGGCGTAAGTGGCTAGCTCTGGCCATTTATCCAGATTGGAAGCCCAAAAAGAGCAAGGGTCCAAAGACACAGTCATGGCTTCAATGTTTACTTGGAGATACTCCTGTACCATCGTCTCTAGGCGTTGACTATGTGGCAGACTTCTTGTCTCCTGTGGCCTTGCAAAGGATGGGCTAAAAAAGTGGTGAAATGATTCCGCAAAATTGATTTTACCAGCAGATACTGTGGTTCTGTTACGGTTTGAGTGCTGAACACTTGACGGTCCCACGGTTGGCAAGTTGGAACTGTGAGATTCACTACGTGCACCATTGGTGTTTTGTGGAAAAGCACATGTAAGATTCTGCAACAGTCTCTGCTGATACTACTGCATGCGTGCATCCCTTTCTATGGCAGGAATAATTTCTGCAAATTTACTTTTGTACCGGGGATCTAACAGTGTGGCAACCCATTAGTCAGGATTATTTCTAATTCTCACAATTCGAGGGTCATGTTGCAGGTAGTGCAGCAAGAAGGCACTCATGTGTGTTGCGCATCCAGGAGCACCAAGTCCCTGTTGTGTTGGTGGCGAGGTAACAATCATGCTTCCTTCCTCTGTCCTCTCCCCCCAACCTCGCACAACAGAAATGTGATCAAGGTCTCCCTCATCTGTTGAGTCTTCCATCAGTTCGTCCTCCACTTCTTCCTGGGCTCCTGCACCTTCCTCACTAGTTTGACTGCAACCATGCGCCCTGGTAAAACCATCTCCCCCACCCTCACATGCCTGCCGCCTTGGTGCTGCCGACCGTCTGGACCTTGCAGATGTTAGCCCTTCCGCATACAACTCCTCCTCTACTTCCTCCACCTCCTCTTGTACCACCACCTGACTCCGAATTCTGTTTAACATGTGCTCCAGCATGTAAATCACCAGAATAGTCATGCTGATAATGGCATCGTCAGCACTAAACATCTTCGTCGCCATTTCAAAACTGTGCAGAAGGGTGCATAGGTCCCTGATCTGAGACCACTCCTCCAGCGTGATTTGCCCCACCTCTGGATCTCGTTGGCCCAGGCTATACGTCAGAACGTATTGCACCAGGGCTTGTCGGTTCTGCCACAGTCGCTGCAAAATGTGCAGAGTTGAATTTCACCGGGTAGGCACATCGCATTTTAGCCGGTGAAGTGGCAGGCCCAACGACTTCTGTAGAGATGTAAGTCGCTGAGCTGCGGGATGCGAACGGCGGAAGTGAGCACACAGCGACCGTGCCCTCTGCAGAAGGCCATCTAGTCTGGGATAGTGGGCTAAAAATTGCTGGACAACAAGGTTCAACACGTGAGCCATACATGGCACGTGTGTGACATTGCCCCGGCGAAGGGCCGCACCCAGGTTTGCAGCATTGTCGCACACGGCCTTCCCTGGTTTCAGGTCCAGTGGAGACAACCATTCATGAAATTGGTTCTCCAGAGCTGACCACAACTCCTCAGCTGTGTGACTCACATTTCCCTGACATTTCAAAGTAAAAACCGCCTGATGACGTTGAGCCCTACTGCCAGCATAGTAAGGAGGTGTGCAGGATCCCTTCTGCGCAGTTAGAAAGCTTGTGGCATGACCAGACAGGCTTTGGGTGCAGGTTGAAGACCGAGAGGAGGTTGAGGAGGCAGAAGCAGTGGAGGAACTTTGACATAAAGAGGATTGACGCACAACTCATGGGGACGGCAAGACTTGGACAGCAGCCCCTTGTCCTGCTGTCACCATAGTTACCCAGTGCCCAGTCAGCGACATGTAACGCCCCTGTCCATGCCTACTCGTCCAAGTGTCTGTGGTGAAATGCACCCTGTCACACACAGAGTTTCTCAAAGAAGCGGTGATGTTGTGTGCGACATGCTGGTGGAGCGCAGGCACACCTTTCTTTGAGAAGTAGTGCCGACTGGGCATCTGGTACTGGGGCACTGCGACGGAGATAAGGTCTCGAAAATCCTCTGTGTCCACCAGGCGGAAAGGCAGCATTTCTGTAGCCAAGAGCTTGCAGATGGTGAAATTCAACCTCTTAGCTTTCTCATGGCTAGGAGGAAATGGTCTTTTACTTGTCCACATCTGAGGGACCGAGGGCTGGCTATTGTGCTTAGACGGGGTTGATAAGGGTGTCCCCGGCAAACTGCCCGTCTGTGAGGAAGATGCAGGCGGACATGTTAGGTTGCCTTGATCCAAAGGTGGTGCTATCGATGTCGGACAGCGCTCAACACCAGCTGGTGTTACCACCTCCAAAGAAAATGATGACCTGCCAATCACGCTGGCTGTTGCGGGTAAAGAGGTGGCAGGTCTGCGCCCCAAAACAGGTGTGACTGCTGTTCCCCCAGTCACAGAGGATGAAGAGGCCGCGGATGCACAAGATATGGCAGACGGTGGTTGGCCCGGCCGGCTAGGCCGCATTGTAGCACACTGAGCTTCCCACTGCAACTTATGCTTCATGTCCATGTGCCGGTTCATGCATGAAGTACTCAAACTATGTATTTTTTGGCCTCTACTTAGCTTTTGCTGACAAATGTTACAGATAACACGAGTTGGGTCATCTTTATCGATCTGAAAAAATGCCCAGGCTATGCAAGGCTTAGCACCCATGCGACCTGAAGAGCCACCACGACTTGTTGTGAGAGGCAGAGTTGTGTTTGAGGATGCAGTTGTTGACGTTCTTCCAGTACTACGTCTCTGTCCAGGAAGGCGCAACCTGACCTCGTCGTCACTAGCATCTTCCTCCACCTCCTCTGCTGACCTCATCTCTTGGCTGACTGTGACTCATACTCAGACGGGCAGCTGGAAATTTGGGAGCTGTGAGGAAGCAAGTGCGATTGGGGTGACACCTTTGAGGACTGGAGTATTTGTGATGTTGAAGTTGATGTGGAGGAGAGCCCACTTAAATGAGCACTTGATATCCGTTGAAGCACCTGCTCTTTTTGTGCCTCATCTGGAATTTGTAGCGATTGGCGTGGCCGTAAGAAAGGGATCTTATCACATTGTCCGCTAAAAGAAGTAGACATTTTAGTTTGGCTGGAAGATGGTCTTTCTTCTGCAGATGTTACTGTTGCTTTAACACCTACCCCAAGGACACAAACTTTTTTCCCCTTCCCAACACGCCTATTCCCCTTTCCACCAGCATCAGGCCTTTTTCCACTCATATTGGTGGTTAACTAATTCACAACTCTGGAGTTGTTTGCACAAAAAAACAATGGATGGGAACCGAGCAGAGCTGAGTGGCCAAACTGTAGTATTAGGCCAAAACTATTGGCTGGGTTAGATGCAGAAAAAAATTATATTCAATTTGCAACCTGATGGAGGTTAGTATAGATGGACTAATAGTACAAGTCCCACACACAGCTAGAAGCCCAAATATTTTTTCAGAGGTAGAAGCAGAAAAAAATTGTATTCAGTTTGCAACCTGATTGAGGTCAGTATAGATGGACTAATAGAACAAGTCCTACACACAGCTAGAAGCCCAAATATTTTTTCAGAGGTAGATGCAGAAAAAAATTATATTCAGTTTGCAACTTGATGGAGGTCAGTATAGATGGACTAAAAGAACAAATCCCACACACAGCTAGAAGCCCAAATATTTTTTCAGAGGTAGATGCAGAAAAAAAATATATTCAGTTTGCAACCTGATGGAGGTCAGTATAGATGGACTAATAGAGAAAGTCCCACACACTGCTAGAAGGCCAAATATTTTTTCAGAGCTAGATGCAGACAAAAAATTATTTTGAATTTGCAACCTGATGGAGGTCAGTATAGGTGGACTAATAGAACAAGTCCCATACACTGCTAGAAGGCCAAATATTTTTTCAGAGGTAGATGCAGAAAAAAGATATATTCAGTTTGCAACCTGATGGAGGTCTGTATAGATGGATTAATAGAACAAATCCCACACACAGCTAGAAGCCCAATATTTTTTCAGAAGTAGATGCAGAAAAAAAATATATTCAGTTTGCAACCTGATGGAGGTCAGTATAGATGGACTAATAGAGAAAGTTCCACATACTGCTAGAAGGCCAAATATTTTTTCAGAGCTAGATGCAGATATAAATTATTTTTAATTTGCAACCTGATGGAGGTCAGTATAGATGGACTAATAGAGAAAGTCCCACACACTGCTAGAAGGCCAAATATTTTTTCAGAGCTAGATGCAGAAAAAAATTATATTCAGTTTGCAACCTGATGGAGGTCAGTATAGATGGACTAATAGAGAAAGTCCCACACACTGTTAGAAGGCCAAATATTTTTTCAGAGCTAGATGCAGACAAAAAATTATTTTTAATTTGCAACCTGATGGAGGTCAAAATAGATGGACTAATAGAGAAAGTCCCACACACAGCTAGAAGGCCAAATATTTTTTCAGAGGTAGATGCAGATAAAAATTATTTTTAATTTGCAGCCTGATGGAGGTCAGTTTAGATGGACTAATAGAGAAAGTCCCACACACAGCTAGAAGGCCAAATATTTTTTCAGAGGTAGATGCAGATAAAAATTATTTTTAATTTGCAGCCTGATGGAGGTCAGTATAGATGGACTAATAGAGAAAGTCCCACACACTGCTAGAAGGCCAAATATTTTTTCAGAGCTAGATGCAGATATAAATTATTTTTAATTTGCAACCTGATGGAGGTCAGTATAGATGGACTAATAGAGAAAGTCCCACACAATGTGTAGCGTCGGCGTCCCTGCCCTCTGCTAGGCAGGGACGCTGTTCCCCTCACCTCTCTGCTCCGAGCCCGGCGTCCTCCTCCCGCTCTGCTGGCAGCGTGCGCTCCTTCCCGGCCATTGTGCTTAGGACGCGCGCGCGCTCCCTCCCTCTTAAAGGGGCCGCGCGCGCCGTCCTAAGGAGTCCCCGGCCAATGGCCGGAGGACTTCATCATATATAAGGCACCTCCTCCAAAATGGAGGTGCCCGAGCAATGTTGTTGCACTGTTCACTACTCTGCTTCAGCCCTCAGGTCCCGTTGCCAGTTACCTGTCAGTTACCTGCCTGATTCCTGCCAGAGTCCTGCCAGTTTGCTGTCTGCTTCCTGTCTGTTATTCCTGCTACCTGCCTGCTTGCCAGAGGTCCGACGGTCTGCCTTACTACACCTGTCAGTCTGTCTAAGGACCAGCCTGCCCGCTCACCTGGGAGCGCACATCAGCTACCTGCCTGCTTGCCAGAGGTCCGACGGTCAGCCCTACTACTCCTGTCTGTCTGTCTATGGACCAGCTTGCCCGCTCACCTGGGAGCGCACTCCTGCTACCTGCCTGCTAGCCTACCTGGAGGGTCCGCCGTCACGTGCTGTGACCACCTGCCATTCCAGAGACTCCTGCCCGCTCACCTGGGAGCGCACGCCTGTTACCTGCCCACTAGCCTACCTGGAGGCTCCGCCGTCACGTGCTGTGACCACCTGCCATTCCAGAGACTCTCGCTTGCTCACCTGGGAGCATACATCAACCATCTGCCTGCTAGCCTACCTGGAGGCTCTGCCATCACAGGTCGTACCTACCCTTTACCCAGAGACTGCCCCGGTCACTTGCCGTGACCTCCTGCCCGTTCATTCAGAGACTGCCCCGGTCACTTGCCGTGACCTCCTGCCCGTTCATTCAGAGACTGCCCCAGTCACTTGCCGTGACCTCCTGCCCGTTCATTCAGAGACTGCCCCGGTCACTTGCCGTGACCTTCTGCCCGTTCATTCAGAGACTGCCCCGGTCACTTGCCGTGACCTCCAGCCCGTTCACTCAGAGACTGTCCCGGTCACCTGCTGTATCAAAAAGGAATAGTCGGCACTCCGTCTAGTTAGGGTGGTGCACGTGGAAAACAATGTCTGTAGAAAGAAGAAAATCCCGGCACTCACGTGTTGATAATCAGTTGATTTATTCCACAACTCACACAAGACGTTTCAGCCTGTCCAAGGCTTTTTTCAATTGAAAAAAGCCTTGGACAGGCTGAAACGTCTTGTGTGAGTTGTGGAATAAATCAACTGATTATCAACACGTGAGTGCCGGGATTTTCTTCTTTCTCCGGTCACCTGCTGTGACTGCCTGCCCGTCTTCCCTGGTCGCCACCCGCTCCCTTACAAGGACCGCCCCCCCTTGTATAGTAACTCAGAGGTTCCGCCTCCCAGACCCGTTACAGTTTGCTCGGGCATGGAACCCGGTGGCACCCAAGCTCCCTCGCTCTCGGACCTGTGTCATGAACTGTCCCGTCAAAGGTCCCAACAGGAGTCCATCCTGGGTCACCTGCGGAATGTCAATACTCGTCTGGACACTCTGACTGCTCCACCAGCAACCTCCGCCAGTGCCATGTCTCGCAATCCGGCAGCTCCGCTGCCCACTAATACCATGATATCCTACCCCGGACCCCGGCTTTCTGCACCTCCTCGCTTCGGAGGCGACTCCGCCCAGGCTCGGGGCTTCATAAATCAGTGCACCCTGCACTTTGAACTATTGTCCCACCAGTTTAACTCCGACCGAGCCAAAATTGCATTCATCATGTCCCATCTCACCGGGGAGGCCCTGGCCTGGCTAAATCCTCTATGGGAGAGAGGAGACCCCCTGGTGTCCAACTTGCCTGCTTTCCTCACGGCTTTCCGGAAAGCCTTCGACGAACCCGGACGGAAGACCTTATCCGCATCATCACTGCTACGCCTCCGTCAGGAAAGTCTCACCGTGGGCCAATACGCCATACGATTCCGTACCCTTGCCTCGGAGCTGGCCTGGGATAACGACGCTCTGGTATCCGTCTTCTGGGAGGGTCTGTCCGGCCGTATTAAAGATGAACTTGCCGGTCGGGACATTCCTACCACTCTCGATGACTTAATAACTCTTGCCACCCGGATTGACCTACGGTTCCAGGAGCGTGCCAGAGAGGTCACCCGTGAGAAGAGGTTACCACGTCTAGCTCCTACTTTTCAGAAACCCGTCACTCCCTCCGTCTCTACCCAGGTACACTCTCCTGGGCCTATGCAGGTCGACCAGACCAAGATGGTCAAAACCCGTCAGGACTTACGCCGTGCCGAGGGGAGCTGCTTCTACTGTGGCAGTAAGGAGCACCGGATCCGTGC
The DNA here is from genome assembly GCF_046119375.1 of Phyllobates terribilis. Lineage (NCBI taxonomy): Eukaryota > Metazoa > Chordata > Amphibia > Anura > Dendrobatidae > Phyllobates > Phyllobates terribilis. The sequence goes on from NW_027363261.1 coordinate 276,670, forward strand.
CTGCCCGGAGAGGTTGGGAAACGCCTGTGTCTAGGTTCGCTCAGAGAGGTCGACCTAGACAAGAATAAATCCTCTCCATCTCTGCTACTGTCAGTCTCAATCATCTGCGGGGAGAACCGTTATTTCGAACTAGCCCAACTTGACCCTGGAGCAGCCGGGAATCTTATTTCACAGTCCCTGGTAGAAAAATACCGCATTCCCACCAAACCTCTGCCTGCACCATTATCTGTCGCTGCTGTGGATGGGGGCCTCTTACCACGTCCCATCCAACTCATCACCGAATCCATAACCCTGCAGGTGGGAATGCTGCATTCTGAGAGTATCTCTTTTCATGTTCTGCCTGGACTCTCTCACGCCCTCTTACTAGGTCTACCTTGGCTCCAGAGACATGCACCCGTGCTTGACTGGCAGACCAGAGAAGTCCTTCGCTGGGGACAGCACTGTCATAAGACTTGTTTGGTTCCTGTTCATCCCGTCCGTCCTTCTCCTACCCCAACTAATCTACCTGGACTTCCGATTCCCTATTGGTCATTTGCTGATGTCTTTAATAAAAAGGAGGCAGAGACATTACCCCCTCATAGACCATACGACTGTCCTATCGACCTGTTACCCGGTACTACTCCTCCCCGTGGGCGCATTTACCCATTGTCCGCTGCTGAGACCCGGTCGATGTCCGAATATATTGAGGAGAATTTGGCCAGGGGATTCATCCGGAAATCTACCTCCCCGGCGGGAGCAGGCTTCTTCTTCGTAAAAAAGAAGGACGGCTCTCTCCGTCCCTGTATTGACTATAGAGGCCTTAACCAGATCACGGTGAAGAATAAGTACCCCCTTCCGCTCATTCCAGAATTATTTGATCGCCTGAGGGGGGCTAGAGTCTTCACCAAACTTGACCTCCGTGGGGCGTACAACCTGGTCCGTATCCGTCAAGGGGATGAATGGAAGACTGCATTCAACACCCGGGACGGCCACTATGAATATCTGGTAATGCCCTTTGGTCTCTGTAACGCTCCTGCCGTCTTTCAAGAGTTGGTCAATGACATCTTCCGGGACCTTCTCTACTTCTGCGTTGTGGTGTACCTGGATGACATCTTGGTCTTCTCTCCGGATCTCCAGACTCACCGGAGGGACGTTCGTCAGGTCCTGCTCAGGCTCAGGCAGAATCACCTCTTCGCTAAATATGAGAAGTGCCTCTTTGAGCAGACCTCGCTTCCGTTTTTGGGCTACATTATTTCTCAGACCGGCCTACGAATGGATCCAGAGAAACTGTCTGCCATCGAGAAATGGCCCCGACCGGAGGGGTTGAAGGCCATTCAGCGGTTCCTGGGCTTCGCCAACTACTACAGCCTCTTCATACCACACTTCTCTTCCCGGACTGCCCCAATTTCCGCGCTCACCCGTAAGGGTACTAACCCCAAAGAGTTGCCGCCCGAAGTAGAGGAGGCCTTTCTTTCCTTAAAACAGGCCTTCTCTTCCGCCCCGGTGCTGCATCGTCTGGATGGCAACAAGCAGTTCTTCCTGGAGGTTGACGCTTCCTCCTCTGGAGCCGGAGCTGTACTTACTCAAAAATCATCTTCCGGGAGGATGGTAACTTGCGGCTTCTTCTCCAAACTCTTCTCCTCTTCTGAGCGCAATTATTCCATAGGAGACCGAGAGTTATTGGCCATCAAGCTGGCATTGGAGGAGTGGCGTTACCTGCTCGAGGGGGCTCTTCATCCGGTAATAATTTACACTGACCACAAGAACTTGGCTTATCTCCAGCGTGCCCAGAGACTTAACCCGCGCCAAGCCCGGTGGTCCTTGTTTTTTGCTCACTTTGATTTCGTTCTACATTTTCGCCCGGCTGACAAGAACATCAAAGCGGACGCCTTGTCCCGATCCTTTCTGGTATCTGACCTCGAGGAAGAACCTAAACATATCATCGATCCCGCCAGAGTAATGCAGGTGGCTCCCGTGAGTCTAAATCGTCTTCCTCCTGGTAAAACGTTCGTATCGGTTCCTGATCGGGAGAAGATCCTACACTGGGGTCATTCGTCTAAACTAGCTGGCCACGCTGGTCAGAAAAAGACCCTCCAGCTTATTACCCGGCACTACTGGTGGCCTAACCTGCACAAGGATGTAATAGACTTTGTTTCTGCCTGTGTGTCCTGCGCCCGCAACAAAGTTCCGAGACACCTGCCAGCCGGTCGCCTCCTTCCTCTGCCAGTACCTGCTGCCCCCTGGCAGCATATAGCGATGGACTTCATAACTGATCTGCCCGTTTCTGCCGGTTGTACGGTCATTTGGGTGGTCGCTGACCGCTTTTCCAAGATGGCTCACTTCATTCCCCTGCCAGGCCTCCCGTCTGCACCTGAGCTGGCTAAAGACTTTATCCGCCACATCTTCCGTCTTCATGGCCTGCCCCGTCACATCGTGTCGGATCGTGGGGTACAGTTCACTTCTCGTTTCTGGAGAGCCACTTGTAAATTGCTAGACGTCACCCTGGACTTCTCCTCCTCTTACCACCCACAGTCTAATGGTCAAGTGGAGCGGATCAATCAGAACCTGACCAGTTACCTCCGGCACTTCGTTAATGCCCACCATTCTGACTGGGTGGATCTCCTGCCATGGGCCGAATTCTCGTACAACAATCGCGAGAGCGAATCTTCCTCTAAATCCCCGTTTTTTGTAGTCTTCGGTCAACATCCTCGGATCCCGTTTCCCGTCTCCACCTCGGTGGACAATCCGGCTGCGGAATCTCTTGTTAACAAATTTTCCTCTATATGGGAGAGTACCCGGTCCGCACTCCTTCTGTTATCCGAGCGTATGAAAAGACATGCAGACAAAAAACGTCTGGATCCTCCTCAATTCCGTCCTGGGGATAAAGTCTGGCTCTCGTCCAAGTATGTCCGGCTCAAGATTCCTTCCTATAAGTTAGGGCCTCGGTTCATCGGTCCTCTGGAGGTCATCAGTCAGATCAACCCGGTGGCCTATAAATTGAAACTCCCGGCCAACTTGCGGATCCCTAACTCCTTCCATGTATCTCTCCTCAAACCCGTGGTACTTAACTCTTTCTCCAAGTCTACAGGTACGCCTCCTGCTCCGGTTTCCGCTGAAAACGAATTTGAGGTAGAGAACATTCTGGCCACCAAAAGGGTAAGAGGGAAGACCTTTTTTCTAGTAGATTGGAAGGGGTTTGGTCCTGAAGAGAGAACATGGGAGCCCCGGGAGAACATCCATGCCCCTCTCATCCTTGCTAAATTTCTGTCTGGCCTAAAAAAGGGGGGGCCTAAAGGGGGGGGTACTGTAGCGTCAGCGTCCCTGCCCTCTGCTAGGCAGGGACGCTGTTCCCCTCTCCTTTCTGCTCCGAGCCCGGCGTCCTCCTCCCGCTCTGCTGGCAGCGCGCTCTCCTTCCCGGCCACTGTGCTTATGGCGCGCGCGCGCGCGCTCCCTGCCTCTTAAAGGGGCCGCGCGCGCCGTCCTAAGGAGTCCCCGGCCAATGGCCGGAGGACATCATCATATATAAGGTACCTCCTCCAAAATGGAGGTGCCCGAGCAATGTTGTTGCACTGTTCACTACTCTGCTTCAGCCCTCAGGTCCCGTTGCCAGTTACCTGTCAGTTACCTGCCTGATTCCTGCCAGATTCCTGCCAGTTTGCTGTCTGCTTCCTGCCTGTTATTCCTGCTACCTGCCTGCTTGCCAGAGGTCCGACGGTCTGCCTTACTACACCTGTCAGTCTGTCTAAGGACCAGCCTGCCCGCTCACCTGGGAGCTCACATCAGCTACCTGCCTGCTTGCCAGAGGTCCGACGGTCAGCCCTACTACTCCTGTCTGTCTGTCTATGGACCAGCTTGCCCGCTCACCTGGGAGCACACTCCTGCTACCTGCCTGCTAGCCTACCTGGAGGCTCCGCCGTCACGTGCTGTGACCACCTGCCATTCCAGAGACTCCTGCCCGCTCACCTGGGAGCGCACGCCTGTTACCTGCCCGCTAGCCTACCTGGAGGCTCCGCCGTCACGTGCTGTGACCACCTGCCATTCCAGAGACTCTCGCTTGCTCACCTGGGAGCATACATCAACCATCTGCCTGCTAGCCTACCTGGAGGCTCTGCTACCACAGGTCGTACCTACCCTTTACCCAGAGACTGCCCCGGTCACTTGCCGTGACCTCCTGCCCGTTCATTCAGAGACTGCCCCGGTCACTTGCCGTGACCTCCTGCCCGTTCATTCAGAGACTGCCCCGGTCACTTGCCGTGACCTCCTGCCCGTTCATTCAGAGACTGCCCCGGTCACTTGCCGTGACCTTCTGCCCGTTCATTCAGAGACTGCCCCGGTCACTTGCCGTGACCTCCAGCCCGTTCACTCAGAGACTGTCCCGGTCACCTGCTGTGACTGCCTGCCCGTCTTCCCTGGTCGCCACCCGCTCCCTTACAAGGACCGCCCCCTTGTATAGTAGCTCAGAGGTTCCGCCTCCGAGACCCGTTACACAATGCTAGAAGGCCAAATATTTTTTCAGAGCTAGATGCAGAAAAAAATTATATTCAGTTTGCAACCTGATGGAGGTCTGTATAGATGGACTAATAGAACAAGTCCCACACACAGCTAGAAGCCCAAATATTTTTACAGAGGTAGATGCAGAAAAAATTATATTCAGTTTGCAACCTGATGGAGGTCTGTATAGATGGATTAATAGAACAAGTCCCACACACAGCTAGAAGCCCAATATTTTTCAGAGGTAGATGCAGAAAAAAAATATATTCAGTTTGCAACCTGATGGAGGTCAGTATAGATGGACTAATAGAGAAAGTCCCACACACTGCTAGAAGGCCAAATATTTTTTCAGAGATAGATGCAGACAAAAAATTATTTTGAATTTGCAACCTGATGGAGGTCAGTATAGATGGACTAATAGAGAAAGTCCCACACACTGCTAGAAGGCCAAATATTTTTTCAGAGCTAGATGCAGACAAAAAATTATTTTTAATTTGCAACCTGATGGAGGTCAGTATAGATGGACTAATAGAGAAAGTCCCACACACTGCTAGAAGGCCAAATATTTTTTCAGAGCTAGATGCAGAAAAAAATTATATTCAGTTTGCAACCTGATTGAGGTCAGTATAGATGGACTAATAGAGAAAGTCCCACACACTGCTAGAAGGCCAAATATTTTTTCAGAGCTAGATGCAGAAAAAAATTATATTCAGTTTGCAACCTGCTGGAGGTCAGTATAGATGGACTAATAGAACAAGTCCCATACACAGCTAGAAGGCCAAATATTTTTTCAGAGGTAGATGCAGATAAAAATTATTTTTAATTTGCAGCCTGATGGAGGTCAGTATAGATGGACTAATAGAGAAAGTCCCACACACTGCTAGGAGGCCAAATATTTTTTCAGAGCTAGATGCAGAGAAAAAATTATTTTGAATTTGCAACCTGATGGGGGTCAGTATAGATGGACTAATAGAGAAAGTCCCACACACTGCTAGAAGGCCAAATATTTTTTCAGAGCTAGATGCAGACAAAAAATTATTTTTAATTTGCAACCTGATGGAGGTCAGTATAGATGGACTAATAGAGAAAGTCCCACACACTGCTAGAAGGCCACATATTTTTTCAGAGCTAGAAGCAGATATAAATTATTTTTAATTTGCAACCTGATGGAGGTCAGTATAGATGGACTAATAGAGAAAGTCCCACACACTGCTAGAAGGCCAAATATTTTTTCAGAGCTAGATGCAGGAAAAAATTATATTCAGTTTGCAACCTGATGGAGGTCAGTATAGATGGACTAATAGACAAGTCCCACACACAGCTAGAAGGCCAAATATTTTTTCAGAGGTAGATGCAGCTAAACATTATTTTTAATTTGCAGCCTGATGGAGGTCAATATAGATGGACTAATAGAACAAGTCCCACACACTGCTAGAAGGCCAAATATTTTTTCAGAGCTAGTTGCAGAAAAAAATTATTTTCAGTTTGCAACCTGATGGAGGTCAGTATAGATGGACTAATAGAACAAGTCCCACACACAGCTAGAAGCCCAAATATTTTTTCAGAGCTAGATGCAGAAAAAAATTATATTCAATTTGCGACCTGATGGAGGTCAGTATAGATGGACTAATAGAATGATGCTATACCCAAAAGATTTTACTTCACTAGGTGCAGTAAAAAAATTGGTATTCTATACACAGGTGGTATATCTTGCAACGCAGAAAGGCTACTCCACTGACTAACACACTCTGCAATAGGCCAAAAAGGATTAGCTTTGCTAGATTCAGCCAAATGCTGTGAAAAAAACTTACACAGCACTGGCACAGACCTGCCTGGCAAAAACTGATAGGAACTGATGTAACCTAGTCCTGAAAAGGACTGCAATTACAATTAGTCTTTACTCCCACAATCTATCTATTTAAGAGCACTGACCTGCCTTATAAAAGTCATAGGAAATGCTGTAACCTAGTCCTTAAAAGGACTGCAATTACAACTATTCCCTACTCCCAAGCTATCTGTAGATTTGTGCGAAAATTGGCTTGAAGGTAACAAGGTATAGCGCACACAGCAACAGCGGTGCCGTCTAACACGCAGCTGCAGCAGTGAGAACATGGTGGCGACGGGGAAAATGGCTTGGTCTTATAGGGCAAGTGTAACATACCTGGCGGCGTCCTTGCATAGTGGTCCATCTCCCACTGTGCAAGAGCGCGCACTTGATCTCCTGTCCAGAATGTCTCTCTGGCTTCCCTCCATGCTGTCTGTTTGTGTCTGTTTCTGCTGCTTAAGGGCGGCGCCCGATGACTTCCTGCTTTTTGTACCTGCTGTGGGTCACACCCCTTGTGCGTCCTCAGCCTATTGCTGTCTGTCACCTGGTATATAGCTCAGCTGCTCCCATCTATTCCTGCCTGAGCATAGTGTTTCTTTCAGTGTGTGCTTGCACTCTGAAGGTGCCAGGTCCTGTTCTGTGTTCTCTTTTCTGCCTATCCTGGAGGCTGTATTTCCAGGCCTGTCTGAACACGCTCCTAGCCTGTTCCTCCTGCCTTCTAGGGGCCGATTACCTAGACCTGTTCCTGTATCTTGTCTGACCTGTCTGAACACGCGCCTAGCCTGTTCCTCCCGCCTTCTAGGGGCCGATTACCTAGACCCGCTCCTGTATCTTGTCTGTCCTGTCTGAACACGCTCCTTGCCTGTTCGTCCTGCCTCTCTGGGGGCCGTATTCCCACACCCGCTCCTGTATTTTGCTGCAGTGTCGGTCTCCTCCGTACACTCAGTTCCAGTCTGAACTCTCTCCTATCCTTTACCTGTTTTGCCTCTATGTCCGTTCCCTTCCTTTTTCTGCAGAGTCTGAACTCGTACCTAACTCCTGCTTGTTGTCTCTGTACTCCCGTTTGTGAGTTTGTGGTCCACTCGCTACTTCTCTGCAAGTACTCTGTGAGTATCTGGCTCTGCCTTTCCCTTCCTGTCTGTTCCGTGTGAACAGAGCCCTGTTCCCCCTGCTCAGCCTTGCCAGCTCTGACTCCTTTGCTCACCGCTCCGGCGGTTCTAGCCTGCTCTGACTCCTTTGCTCACCGCTCCGGCGGTTCTAGCCTGCTCTGACTCCTTTGCTCACCGCTCCGGCGGTTCTAGCCTGCTCTGACTCCTTTGCTCACCGCTCCGGCGGTTCTAGCCTGCTCTGACTCCTTTGCTCACCGCTCTGGCGGTTCTAGCCTGCTCTGACTCCTTTGCTCACCGCTCCGGCGGTTCTAGCCTGCTCTGACTCCTTTGCTCGCTGCTCCGGCAGCCTTGCTCCGCTCTGACCCTTTTGCTCACTGCTCCGGCAGTCTCGCTCCGCTCTTATCCTTTTGCTCACTGCTCCGGCAGTCTTGCTCCACTCTTGCTCACCGCTCCAGGCGGTCTCGTCCTGCTTTACTCTTGCTCACTGCTCCGGCAGTCTCGCTCAGCTCTGATCCTTTGCTCACCGCTCCAGGCGGCCTTGTCCTGCCCTGTTCTCGCTCACCTCTCTGGGCGGCCTCACTCTGCTGTGTTTGTCCGCCACATCTGTGGTTCTGTTCCTGAGTCTCAGTGTGTACTGGGTCCTATCCCGCCAGTGTCCCTACCTGCTAGTGCCTCCCTGTCTGCACTCTAGCTTTGCTTGCCTGTACCCCTCTGCCTGTATTGTTCCTGAGTCCCAGTGTGTACTGGGTCCTATCCCGCCTGTGTTCCTACCTGCTAGTGCCTCCCTGTCTGCACTCTAGCTGTGCTTGCCTGTACCCCCGGCCTGCATACCCACCTGCCTGCATACCAGTCGTGCCTGCCTATACCCACCAGTCTGTGTGCCAGCCTACCAGTCTGTTCCTGTATTCCCCTGTGTGGGTCAACAGCCGTGTCCGGGGTCTGTCCTGGAGTAGCACCTGGTCCCTCTGCTCGGTTCCTCCTTGGTGCACTGGCATCGTATGCCGTCGTGCGACCCTGGTCGGATCGGGTGAATACCTAGTTACGCCCCTCCAGGCATTCACTCTCCGGCACGGTCCAGTGGAATCACTTCAATCACACGCACACGCCGCTCAGCCCGGGCGTGTGCATAACAGCAAGGACATGTGACATACACTGCCAATGACACATGCCCTTGCTTGTGTGAAAAAAAGCACTTCGCTCCGTGTGTGCCCTGCTGATAGGCTGACAGATTGCACTTCCCCACTGTAAATGCGGGAAAGAGAAAAAAAAATGGAGATCTTCATTATTCCTGCAGAGATCCATCCCCTGCCCCTCCCCCCACCCCGCTGTACACTCAAACTGCGTATTAACATTAATTTTCATCATTACTGAGAAAAAATCCAGTTATGATTTTGGTGCACAAACAGTTATCGAACATAACCTCGAACAGCCGAATTTTTCTCAAATCGTTCGTGTTCGCCGAACGGCTCGAACACCGACCAAAACAGCTCGAATTTGAGATTGGCGAACAGTTCGAGTCGAACAATGCTCATCTCTATTCGTAATTTCTCGTCCATGGTTAAGCCTCTCACAGACATGACTAAAAAGGGGACGGATTTTTCTAGGTGGTCTGACAAGGCTTGTCAAGCATTCTCCTCCTTGAAAAAATGTTTTGCCTCGGCACCCATACTCATTCAACCTGATGCGTCACAGCCATTCATTGTAGAGGTAGACGCTTCCGAGCTAGGGGTGGGAGCTGTATTGTCACAAGGTTCGTCCCCTGGTAAGTGGCATCCGTGCGCCTTTTTCACTAAAAAATTGTCGTCCGCTGAGAGGAATTACGATGTCGGCAATGGGGAACTCTTGGCCATTAAGTTAGCTTTTGAGGAGTGGCGCCATTTTTTAGAGGGGCCAGTCCATCCGGTCACCGTCATCACCGATCAGAAGAACCTGCTATAACTGGAGTCTGCGAAACGTCTGAATCCCAGACAAGCTAGGTGGTCATTGTTTTTTACCAGGTTTAATTTTGTCGTTACATATCGTCCTGTGTCAAAAAATGTAAAGGCGGATGCCTTATCTCGTAGTTTCCCTGGGGCCGGGAATACGGACGACCCGATTCCTATCCTTCAGGAAGGGGTGGTGGTTTCGGCAGTATGCTCTGAGCTTGAGGAGGAGGTATTGGAGGCTCAGGGGGACGCCCCTGTTGGACCTCCGGGGAGACTGTTTGTTCCAGATCAGTTGCGACAAAAGGTGATCGAGGCACACCATAACTCAGTTTTTGCAGGACACCCGGGGAGTAAAGCAATTGTGGATCTCCTCTCGCGTCGGTTTTGGTGGCCTAACTTACATAAGGAGGTGGTAACTTTTGTCGCGTCCTGTGGGGTTTGTGCGCGCTCTAAGACCTCACATACCCGTCCGTCTGGGGCCCTCTTACCTTTGAAGATCCCGGAGCGTCCTTGGACTCATCTGTCTATGGACTTTATTACGGACCTCCCTCCGTCTTCGGGTAAAACGGTCATACTCGTTGTAGTGGACAGGTTCAGCAAGATGGCACATTTTATCGCTCTTCCTGCTCTTCCTAATGCTAAAACTCTTGCGCAGGTGTTCATTGGGGAGATTGTGAGGCTTCACGGGGTACAATCCGAGGTGGTGTCAGATCGGGGGTCTCAGTTTGTGTCCAAATTCTGGAAGGCGTTTTGTACACGGCGGGGGATGCATTTATCGTTCTCATCGGCTTTTCATCCTCAGACCAATGGTCAGACGGAGCGTATGAACCAGAGCTTGGAGACATATCTCCGGTGTTTTGTGTCAGAGAACCAGGAGGACTGGGCTTCTTTCTTACCTCTGGCAGAGTTTGCTCTTAATAATAGGCGGAGCGAGTCCACTGGTAAGTCCCCGTTTTTTGGGGCATATGGTTTTCACCCCCAGTTTTGTACTTTCAGTAGGGGGGGCTCTTCGGGGGTTCCTGAGGAGGAACGATTTTCCTCATCACTCGCTTCAGTATGGAGAGGGGTGCTGAAGAATCTGAATACTATGGGGAACCGATACAAACGTATGGCTGATAGGAGGAGAGTGTATGGTCCGGACCTAAGTGTGAACGATCGGGTACGGTTGTCTACCAGGAATATAAAACTTAAGGTTCCCTCCTGGAAACTGGGTCCCAGGTTCATCGGGCCGTACAGGATCAGTTCTATAATTAATCCGGTGGCATTCCGTCTTGACCTCCCCCCTACGTTTAAAATTCACAACGTGTTCCACAGATCATTGCTTAAGAGGTATGTGGCGCCTGTGGTACCGTCATCTTTACCTCCTCCTCCAGTTGTGGTCAATGGTAACTTGGAGTTCCAGGTATCGAGGGTCATCGATTCACGCTTTAATCGCCGGTCCCTTCAGTACCTGGTTCATTGGAAGGGGTATGGTCCTGAGGAGAGGATGTGGGTTCCTGCGTCGGATATTAACGCAGACCGATTAGTTCGGGCCTTCCACACGACTCACCCGGATAAACCTGGCCCTGAGGGTATTGTCACGGGTGTGTCGCCACGAAGATCGTCACGATTACACAGCCTGACTTCTCGCAGCTGAGTTTTTGGTGCTTTGTGTTTTTCGGCAGTAAGGGAGTTAACTCTCTCTCTCTCTCTGCTAGACGCCTCGCCCAGCTGCAATCAATGTTGCTGTAGTGGAACTCCTTCAAATGCCTGCCGGTCTGTTAGGGAAGTGTCAGTGAAAGCATTTCATGCAGACTAACAGAGCGGATCGTGGTATTTGGAGTTTCAGAGCTAAGTGTATTTGGAGTGTTTTTTCCCTTCATTTATCTCCTTTCCCGTTGGTGTTCCCTCTGTTGTAGTTGTGTAGTTTTTGTATGCAAGGTGGTTTTGGTTTTACCCTTGTACTGTCTCGTTCGTCTAAGTACTGAGTGTGGGCATATTATTACCTGTCCCCTTTTGTTGTGATCAGGGGTCCTTCTCAGGACTAGATTACTTAGGTTCAGGGATCCTCAGGAGGTAGGGGTTACGCTGGCGGCCTGAACCTCTGTACCTTCAACAGTACCTCCAGGTAGAGGGATTAGTCAGGGCCCAGCTTAGGGTCAGCTTAGGCCCCCTACCTCCAGTACACAGAGACAGCGTGATAGACACACCTGGACACTGCAAGGCTCGGTGCCCTGGAACAGAGATGGATGGCCCACCTGTCCAACATTGAATTCACCATCAAATACCGGGCAGGACGCTCAAATGCCAACGCGGATGCCCTGTCTAGAATGCCGAACTTACCGGACGTAGGGGAAGATCCAGAAGATCTGGAAGAAGTTGAGCTCCCTGCGTTCCACCGTCATGGGATTACCCTGTATTCCCACCGTGTGAAGGACAGGCGCTCCGTGACGTTCAATCCCTTGCCCCACTATAACTAGGCGGAGACGCAAGACAATGATCCCGCAGTCCATTTGGTGAAGGAAATGCTGACCCAGGCCGATGCCCGTCTTGACCCAGATGCTCCGGAGGAGACCAAGCAACTGTGGAAGGAGAAAAGTAAGTTGTTCCTCTACAGGGAGAAGCTGTGCCGGTGAATGGTTAACTCTCGAACACATGAGTTGAACTGGCATGTAGTGGTCCCAAGACGAGACACGGCTATGGTTCTGGAGGCATACCACAACGGAGCAGGGCATTTCGGATGAAAGAAGCTGGAGTTCTTGTTGCGTGAACGGTTCTACTGGGTAGGCATGAGAGGAGCCATCGAGAGGTGGTGCAGAGACTGTGGCCCATGCCACCTGAGAAGAAAAGACCGAGCCAGCCAGAAGACTCCCCTGCAGCCCATCATCACCAGACAGCCACTGGAACTGGTAGCCCTGGACCATGTGAAACTGGCTCCAAGCAGATCTGGGTATGTCTACGCCCTCACAATCGTAGATCATTACTTCCGGTTCCTGGTGGTGGTCCCGGTCAAGGACTTAACGGCTCAAACAGCAGCTAGAGCCTTCCAGCAGCACTTCTGCCGTCCACACGGGTACCCGGACCAAGTGTTGACAGACCAAGGACCAGCCTTCGAAGCGGAGGTCTTCCAGGAGTTCTGCAAACTGTATGGCTGCAAGAAGATAAGAATAATGCCCTATCACCCTCAAACCAATGGACTCTGCGAGAAGATGAACCAGGTGGTGATAGATCTGCTAAAAACATTGCCCCTGGAAGAACGCAGTCTGTGGCCTGAGAAACTGCCCGATCTGGTGGACCTGTATAACCACATCCCTGTAGGTTCCACCAACTGTAGGCTTACCTAATGAGAGCAAGACCTGGTAAGCTGCCTTTTGACCTGGATATGGGAGTCCTGACGCCTGAGGACACCTCGCCAGAGGCAGACTGGGATACAGAACGGCAGCAGCAGAAACGGAAAGTACAGGAGAGCGTCGAGCGAAGTCTGTCTCAAGCTAGAGAAAGGCAAGAGAAGGCTTATAACCAGTATGCTCCCGCTGTTCCCCTGGTACCTGGAGAGCAGGTCTTGAAGAGGAAGAGGCGGCTCCACAAGTTGGACGACCAGTGGGAGAAGGACCCGTACACCGTACTGCCATCAAGCCATGAGAACTCAAAAATCTGCGTAATCAGTAAGGATGGAGGAGAAACCACAGCCATTGTCTCCAGAGACCACCTGAAGAAGTGTCCCGAGCAGCTGCAAAGCCCTGAAGAAGATCAAGGAAACCCTCAACCCGCAGAGGAAAGGGGAGAAATGATCAGTACCGTACTCGGAGACTTCCCCCGGTCTTGGACACAAGTAAACGACGCTGTCATGGTACCCGTCCTCACCTTTCTCCAGCCAGCCCTGCAAGTGCCTACAGAGGAACCGGTAGAGCTGGAAGAGCAGCTGGCCCAAGAGGCAAAAGAGTCCACACCAGCAGTACAGGAGGATCAACCCTCTGCTAGTAGTGAGCCTGCCGTGCCCCTAGTGAGCCAAAGAGTGAGCAGACAGCTGCCCAGCTTACCCATAACAGCTCCTACACCCTGTAGTGCAGAACCAGTTAGTGAGCTCCGTAGGTCCACTAGAGTCACTAGAGGTCAGATGCCCGCTCGCTGGAGAGTCTAAACTAATGCACTGTGAATTTATCTGCTAGCTGTTTATGGTTTATGTTTGTTGCCTGTTATTAATTATGTTTCTCAGTTACCCTGCAGATTTTTATGGACTAACAGGTTATGGACGCTAGATAACCGGAACAGTTTTGTAGATAGTTGCACCTTGGTGCCTCTTGCGAAGATGGCCGCGGAAGAGAAAACCTGTCTGGCGTGGCCTCCTTGCGGCCCAAAGTAGTTAGTCTACCCTTGCAGCCACGCCCAAGGACAACGCAATTGGTTTGCTTTGGACAGGTCCCATACTTCGCTTAAAGCTTCACCTTGGGTGATATGGACACCCGGTTGCGGACACGCCGTGACCTTTAAAGAATTAAAGCTTCTTGTAAATATGTTATTGTATTATTGTTATACCCTGTTATTATGTTTTAAAAATGTGTTTAGTCCCGGACTACTAAAATTTACTAGGGGGGAATGTGACACCCCAGGGGTCTGGTTGCCACAGTAATAGAGATATTATGTCTGAGAGCAAGTGGGAGGTTTCTCTGGTCAGGAGCCCTAAGCATGCAACACTGCCCGCCCAGACCTGGGAGGGGAGGAATCTGCCCTTATAAACTGGGTCTGGGGCGGGATTAGGTGAGACAGAGACAGAGCCTGCAGAACAAGCAGAGCAGTCAGAGCCTAGAGTGAAGCTGCAGACACAGGAAAAGATACATCAGGAGCTCTGTAGGAGCAGAGGCAGAAGGCCAGGGGCTGTGAGCAGAGATATAGCTCGTCCTGGCTGAAGTTACTAAAACCGGACACAGGAGTCCGAGGCTGTGGGGACTGATATATACCCAGCAGCAGAAACCAGCCGGCAGGGGATTCCAGGTCCTCTGGCCATAGAAGCCCGGAGGCTCAGTCACAAAGAAGGGACCAGCGCCGCCATCCAGGAGCGGAGGCTAACAGAAGGCCCCAAGTCACCAGCCATATGGGTGAGCACCACACGGTATACTCAGGGACGTGGGCTACTTGTAACCGCTGACAGCAAGGTAGCCAGGAAGAGTGCAGATAAACGGGGAGGCCTACAACTCCACCTGGCCAGGGGAACTCCTGCTTGCTCGCAGACTGACCAGGCCCCCTTATACTAGCCAGTACTCCCGGGAGGGTCTGCCTTGTACCATCAGTAAAGACCCTGTACTGCACCTCACGTCTCTGTGATTCCTTGCCGCACCAGCACCATTAGCACTGGGACCATCACACCATCACTCCCATCATCTCTCACATTAGCTGCCCTGAGGCAATACTTCTCCCGTGGAGAGTTATCCCATACTCGGCTTCGCAAACAACATCAGCCTCAGCAGTCGGCAGCGCAGCGGCGGTCCCCAATGACCGCAATCCACAAGTGGCGTAGTCGGACATTTGCTATACATTAAGACTGCCACTGGTTTGACCACCCTGAGCACGGACCGGGTCACCGCCACACGGAGACTACAACCCCCAACATTCTACAACAGGCCCGGTTCCAGGTTCCCCTGCACAACACAGGCCCAGGGGGCGCGTCATGCGCGTCTTTTCAAAAGGAATAAAATGGGGAGGGAAAGGTTAGATTTTAAAAAGAAAAATCCAAATGACAATAGCAGCAGCCAAAGTTTCAACAGAACTGGGGATTCCCAGCCAGTTTCCCATTCCAGTACTTGCCCAACCTCAAGCTGTTTAGCGGCTGTGATCTGACGAGGGAAGGCACATTCAGCTTTGTATGGCCATTAACATGCAGATGTCACATGTGCGCTTCTTTTCAAAAGGAATGAAATGGGGAGGGAAATGTAAGATTTTACAAACAAAAATCCAAATGACAATTCCCTGGGGATTCCCAGCCAGTCTCCCTCAAGCTGCGTAGCTGCTGCAATCTGAGGAGAGAAGGCACGTGCAAGAGTCACATGTGCGCGTCTTTTCAAAAGGAATAAAATGGGGAGAGAAAGGTTATACATTAAACAACAAAAATCCAAATGACAATAGCAGCAGCCAAAATGTCAATGGATCCAGGAATTCCCAGCCAGTCTCCCATGCTGGTACTTGCCCAGCCTCAAGCTGTGTAGCGGCTGCAATCTGACAAGGGCAGGCACATTCAGCTTAGAATGGCCGTTGATGTGCAGATGTCACATGTGCGTGTCTTTTCAAAAGGAATAAAATGGGGGGGAAAGGTTAGATTAAAAAAAAAAAAAATCCAAAAGACAATAGCAGCAGCCAAAATGTCAACGTAACCGGGAATTCTCAGCCAATTTCCCATGCAGGTACTTTCCCGACCTCAAGCTGCGTAGCGGCTGCGTTCTTATGAGAGAAGGCACATTCGGCTTAGAATGGCCATTGACATGAAGATGTCACATGTGCGTGTCTTTTCAAAAGGAATATAATGGGGAGGGAAAGGTTAGATTTTAAAAACAGAAATCCAAAAATCCAAATGACAATAGCAGCAGCCAAAATGTGAACAGACCCGGGGATTCCCAGCCAGTCTCCCATGCTGGTACTTGCGCAGCCTCAAGCTGCATAGCAGCTGCAATCTGACAAGGGGAGCCACATTCCGCTTAGAATGGCGGTTGACGTGCAAAAGTCACATGTACGTGTCTTTTCAAAAGGAATAAAATTGGGAGGGATGGGTTAGATTTTAAATAAAAAATCCAAAAATCCAAATGACAATAGGACCAGCCAAAATGTCAACGGAACAGGGGATTCCCAGCTAGTTAACCATGCTGGTACTTGCCTGGCCTCAAGCTGTGTAGTGGCTGCAATCTGACGAGGGCAGGCACAATCAGCTTAGAATGGCCGTTGACGTGCAGATGTCACATGTGCTCGTCTTTTCAAAAGGAATAAAATGAGGAGGGAAAGGTTAGATTTTAAAAACAAAAATCCAAAAATTCAAAAATACAAATGACAATAGCAGCAGCCAAAATGTCAATGGAACTGCGGATTCTCAGCCAGTTTCCCATGCTGGTACTTGCCCATACTTAAGCTGCGTAGCGGCTGGCGATCTGATGAGAGAAGGCACACTCAGCTTAGAATGGCCATTGATATGCAGATGTCACATGTGTGTGTCTTTTCAAAAAGGAATAAAATGGGGAGGGAAAGGTTAGATTTTAAAAACAAAAAATCCAAAAATCGAAATGACAATAGCAGCTGCCAATATGTTAATGAAAATGGGATTCTCAGCCAGTCTCCCATGCTGGTACTTGCCCAGCTTCAAGCTGCAATCTGAAGAGGGTAGGCACATTCAGCTTAGAATGGTCATTGACATACAGATGTCACAGATGTCACATGTGTGCGTGTTTTCAAAATCCAAATGACAATAGCAGCAGCCAAAATGTCAAAGGTACCGGGGATTCCCAGCCAGTCTCCCATGCCGGTAATTGCCCTGTCTCAAGCTGCGTAGAGGCTGCGATCTGATGAAGGCAGGTACATTCTGCTTAGAATGGTCATTGACATACAGATGTCACAGATGTCACATGTACTCGTCTTTTCAAAAGCAATAAAATGGTGAGCGAAAGGTTAGATTTTAAAAACAAAAATCCAAATGACAATAGCAGCAGCCAAAATGTCCACGAAAGAGGGGATTCACAGCCTGTCTCCCTGCCGGTACTTTCCCAGTCTCAAGCTGCGTAGCAGCTGTGATCTAACAAGGTTAGGCACATTCAGCTTAGAATGGCTGCTGATTTGGAGGTGTCACATGTGTGCGTCTTTTCAAAAGCAATAAAATGGGGAGGGAAAGGTTAGATTTTAAAAACAAAAATCCTAATGACAATAGCAGCAGGCAAAGTGTTAATGGAACCAGGGATTCCCAGCCTGTCTCCCTTGCTGGTACTTCCTCGGCCGCAAGCTGTACAGCATCGGTGATCTGACAAGGTCAGGCACACTCAACTTAGAATGGCCGTTGAAGTGTGGATGTCACATGTGATTCTCAGCCAGTCTCCCATGCTATTACTTACCCAGCTTCAAGCTGCGTAGTATCTGCAATCTGCCGATTGAAGGCACATTCAGCTTTGAATTGCCGTTGACATGCAGATGTCACATGTGCACGTCTTTTCAAAAGGAATAAAATGGGGATGGAAAGGTTAGATTTTAAAAACAAAAATCCAAATGACAAAAGCAGCAGCCAAAATGTCAATGCAACCAGGAATTCCCAGCCAGTCTCCCATGTCTGTACTAGTGTTGAGCCACCCCCATAGTGCTCAAGTTCGGTTCGGTTCGTCGAACACCTTCGAACACCGTTAAAACCAATGGCAGGCAAACAAAAACACATAGAAACACATAGAAAACACCTTCAAAGGTGTCCAAAAGCTGACAAACTGCTCAGAAGACACAACTAACACATGGAAAAGTGACAAGTACATATAGTCATGCGAAAAGAAAAGAGGTGGAGGAGTAAAAGGAGGGGGAGACACAGATATAGGCATGTCATGCCCTTCTAAAATCCAAAAAGTGAGAAGCCAACATGTTCAGTCCGCTCCTGCCCATGCCACCTCCATGTCGCCAGGTTTGTGCCAGAGCCATGGTGAACCTTGACGGCCAGCCCCCCTCTTCCAATACTGGTGCCTGTCCGCTGGTGGGTCGAGCGAGCCCCCCTGTGGTGGAGGCAGCTCTAAGCTTTTTAATTTAAATTGTCTCTCTAATTTGAATGAATACACTTTAAATCCATTTACAAGGATCTATTGGAGGGCAAGTCTCATGCCAGCAGCCGCGTAATTCCAGCTCCAGTAGCGTCCACTAAAGCTGCTGCAGTTAAAAAGCTTTTATAAGGATCAAGCTCGGCTGTCCACCGCAAGGCATCCTACTGCCAGTCCCAGCCCCTATGCCTTGGGGTGCCTCCTGATGCTCTTCACTGAGTATCCCGTGGTCCCGAAGCATTTCCTTTGAAAAAATTAAGTGTCCAAACTACAGGTGGTGTAGCTTGCTTAACAGCCGAGATAATCCGCTGACTAGCAGACACTGCTACTAGGCACAAAGTATTTCCTGGGCTAGATGCAGTTAAAAATTTGTAATTAGATACTCTCGTTGGATGCTGAGAAAGCATTCCATAGAGTCTCCTGGCACGCCATATATGATTCTCTTAAAAAGCTTGGGGTAGGGGTCTAGGGGACCGTTTTATAGCCAAAATCACGGCCCTGTATCACAATACGTCACCTAGGCTGAAGATAAATGGAACTGTAGCACCCTGAGGGCTCGGTTGCTACAGAGGTATTGCACCTCACCCAGAGGTGTGATATCTCACTCTCAGGTAAGGATGGAGTGTGGATCAGGACCCGACACCTGCATGCATTACACCACATTGCCATGGGGCAGGGCGATCAATATGCCTCTGAGATGGGCACGTCAGTCCCTGTCCCTGGCTGGAGTGGGGGGAGGGAACACTGAGGAAGGGGAACCCTGTAGCGCAGGAGCAGGGAGGAAGCAGTTCCTGGGTGCATTGAGAAGGGAGTATAAAAGGTGGGCACCATCTTAGTTCAGTGCGGAGAAGTCTGAGCAGAAGTGGCAGGGAGCAGGGGCTCTGCATAAGCTCTGCTCCGGAGGCGGGTCTAGTAACAGAGGCCCAGGCCTGGAAGAGGGAGAAGGAAGGAAGAGGAGCGGAGAAGGCTCCAGGAACGAGGAATGAAGGGATCCCAGGGGTGAGGACGGGCGAGTCGCCACCGCACGCCCGAATCCACCTGCGTGGAGGGGTCAGGCCAAAGGGGGAGACCGGTCCCCGAAACTAGTGGAGTCAGGAAACGACCCTCAGCTAGAAACCGGAGGCTGTGACATTTTATGTGGCGCAGCCCCTCGCTACGCCCGCTAGGAAGGCACCACATAGGGTCAGGGAAGCTGGCGCCAAGTTTACCAAGAGGAGGCCCGAGGCAGCCGGACAGAAGGGTTGGTAAGAAAGGCCAGACAGAGGACACACAAAGGGGGTCCTGTGAAGCGCTCCAAAGTTATCTGGGAGTGTCTGAGCCACTCACCTGGTGAGCACAGTACGACGTGGGCAGCCGTTACCTGCAGATGTGGTCTGGATAATAAGAACTGTGAGTAAAGGCCCTGGACTGCATCACTGACTCCGTGTCGTTACTGCTGCTACCCTGCACCATCACCCCCATCCTCCGCATACACTGCCCTGAGGCTATACTCCTCCCGTGGGGAGTTATGCTACGCTCTGCTGCACCCACAACACCAGCCTCAGCGGTCTGCCCTGCAGCGGCGGTTCACTCTGACCGCAATCCACTGGTGGCGTTGTCGGACATTTAAACATCAAAACCACATAAATAGTTCCGCCACTGGTTTGACCGCCCTGAGCCACGGAACCGGGTCGCCGCCATGGAGACTACAACCACCAGCATCCACCAAAAAGGGTCCGGCTCCGGGTGTCCCAAGGCCCAGGGGGTGCATCAGAACATTTTCATCACCTTTCACAATCACCAATGGGACAAGGCAGGGATGTCCTCTGTCCCCTCTCTTATACATCCTAGTGACGGAGCACCTGCTCTCATCAATTCGCCATAACCCCAATATTAGGTGGATTGAGGTGGGAGGCACCGAGTACAAGTGCTCTCTATTTGCTGATGATGTCCTTGTATATATCACTCAATCACATATATCCATCCATGCTGTTATGGCTGCAAGTTAGAACTGTAAGATTCACTACGTGAACCACTGGTGTTTTTGTGGAAAAGCACATGTACACTGTGTTCCAAATTATTATGCAAAAAGTGTTTAGGAGTGATAAGGGAAGAATTTGTTTGTTTGTCAGTTAAACTCATTGATGGTGATGTGTGTCAGGGCTCTTTATATCACTGTAAGCAATTGCAGACACCTGTGCTAATTAGTTTGGCAGGTGTGTCCAATGAAAGGCAAGACTACTTAAGAAGGCTGTCTCACATTATTAAGCAGCCTACATTTTCTGCCAAAATGGGAAAGAAAAAGGATGTGTCGGCTGCTGAGAAGCAACAAATTGTGGAGTGTTTAGGTCAAGGCATGACTACAAACAACATTGTGCGATGATCAGGATGAAGTGTCTTGGCAATCAAGAAGTATGTAGCTGATTCACAGTACACACGTGTGCATGCTGATAAGGGCAAATTGAGGACACTTTTCTCCAGGCAATTACGTCAGGTTAAAAGAGCAGTGGCAAAAAAGCCTTGTCATAGCTGCAGACAAGTTTTTGAAGCTGCTGGTGCCTCCAACGTCCCCCAAACAACAAGATGCAGGGTCCTTCAGAGGTTTGCAGCTGTGCATACGCCATCCTATCGACCTCCTCTATCCACTTCACACAAGCAGAAACGGCTCCAGTGGGCCAAACATTACATGAAGACTGATTTCAAAACTGTTTTGTTCACGGATGAGTGCCGTGCAGCGCTCGATGGTCCAGATGGATGGAGTGGGGGATGGCTGGTTGATGGACACCCCACGCAAACACGGCTACAGCGCCAACAAGGAAGAGGTGGAGTAATGTTTTGGGCTAGAATCATGGGGAGAGAGATTGTCGGCCCCTTTAGGATCCCTGAAGGGGTAAAGATGAACTCCATAATGTATGTGGATTTTCTCAAACAGCACTTCCTGCCATGGTTCAAGAAGATACCCGTGTATTTCACAGCAAGATCATTTTTATGCATGATAATGCACCATCTCATGCTGCACATAACACATCTTCATCTCTGCCTGATATGGGCATAAAAGTGGACAAACTTATGGTGTGACCCCCATGCTCCCCTGACCTCTACCCCATTCAGAACCTCTGGAGCATCATCAAAAGGAGTGTCTATGATGGCGGGAGGCAGTTCACATCTAAGCAACAGCTCTGGGAGGGTATTCTGTCCTCATGCAAAACAATTGAAGCAGAAACCATCCAAAACCTGACAAATTCAATGGACGAGAGAGTTCAGAAGCTCCTTTCAAACAAGTGGTCCGATGTGAAAATGTAACATCACCTAGAATAAAGTTTTGAGTTGAAAACTGTTTGATTTCAGTTTATAATAACCTGTTAATGCTTATAATTTCAAAAATGACCATTTTTTTGGTCTTTATTAAAATGAAAAGGTTGATCGAAAAGTTTGGGGGATCTAAGAGTGTGGCAACCCAGTAGTCATGATTACTTTGAATTCTGACAATAAGAGCGTCATGTTGCAGGTAGTGCAGCAAGTAGGAACTTATGTGTCTTGCGCATCTCGGAGCCCCAAAATTATTTTCCGGGCTAGATGCAGCTAAAAATTATTATTAATTTTAAATCTGGTGGAGCTTAGTATAGATGGCCAAATAGGATCAGTGCTGCACACTGCTACAAAGCCCAAATTATTTTCCAGCCAAGATACAGATAAACATGATTAGTAATTTTAAATCTGGTGGAGCTTATTATAGATGGCCTAATAGAATCAGTGCTGCACACTGCTACAAAGCCCAAATTATTTTCCAGCCAACATACAGATAAACATGATTAGTAATTTGAAAGCTTAAAATGGTTGGTGAGTTGATTTTAACCAATCATCAAGCTTTTACTCTCCCCAGGATGACACAGGGGTAGAAAAGTCGTTTCGGATCCATGATTTGTTCATCTTTATGAACGTGAGTCTGTGTACATTATCAGTGGAGAGCCGCGTGCGCTTATCTGTCAGCACACCACCAGCAGCGCTGAACACACGTTCAGACAGAACGCTGGCTGCGGGGCATGACAAGATCTCCAAGGCGTAAGTGGCTAGCTCTGGCCATTTATCCAGATTGGAAGCCCAAAAAGAGCAAGGGTCCAGTGACACAGTCATGGCATGTTTACTTGGAGATACTCCTGTCTCTAGGCGTTGACTATGTGTCAGACTTCTTGTCTCCTGTGGCCTTGCAAAGGATGGGCTAAAAAAGTGGTGAAATGATTCCGCAAAATTGATGTTACCAGCAGATACTGTGGTTCTGTTACAGTTTGAGTGCTGAACACTTGACGGTCCCACGGTTGGCAAGTTGGAACTGTGAGATTCACTACGTGCACCACTGGTGTTTTGTGGAAAAGCACATGTAAGATTCTGCAACAGACTCTGCTGATACTCCTGCATGCGTGCATCCCTTTCTATGGCAGGAATAATTTCTGCAAATTTACTTTTGTACCGGGGATCTAAAAGTGTGGCAACCCAGTAGTCAGGATTATTTCTAATTCTCACAATTCGAGGGTCATGTTGCAGGTAGTGCAGCAAGAAGGCACTGATGTGTGTTGCGCATCCAAGAGCACCAAGTCCCTGTTGTGTTGGTGGCGAGGTAGCAATCATACTTCCTTCCTCTGTCCTCTCCCCCCAACCTCGCACAACAGAAATGTGATCAAGGTCTCCCTCATCTGATGAGTCTTCCATCAGTTCGTCCTCCACTTCTTCCTGGGCTCCTGCACCTTCCTCACTAGTTTGGCTGCTACCATGCGCCCTGGTAAAACCATCTCCCCCACCCTCACATGCCTGCCGCCTTGGTGCTGCCGACCGTCTGGACCTTGCAGATGTTAGCCCTTCCGCATACAACTCCTCCTCCTCTACTTCCTCCACCTCCTCTTGTGCCACCAGCTGACTCGGAATTTTGTTTAACATGTGCTCCAGCATGTAAATCACCGGAATAGTCATGCTGATAATGGCATCGTCAGCACTAAACATCTTCGTCGCCATTTCAAAACTGTGCAGAAGGGTGCATAGGTCCCTGATCTGAGACCACTCCTCCAGCGTGATTTGCCCCACCTCTGGATCTCGTTGGCCCAGGCTATACGTCAGAACGTATTGCACCAGGGCTTGTCGGTGCTGCCACAGTCGCTGCAACATGTGCAGAGTTGAATTCCACTGGGTAGGCACATCGCATTTTAGCCGGTGAAGTGGCAGGCCCAACGACTTCTGAAGAGATGTAAGTCGCTGAGCTGCGGGATGCGAACGGCGGAAGTGAGCACACAGCGACCGTGCCCTCTGCAGAAGGCCATCTAGTCTGGGATAGTGGGCTAAAAATTGCTGGACAACCAGGTTCAACACGTGAGCCATACAAGGCACGTGTGTGACATTGCCCCGGCGAAGGGCCGCACCCAGGTTTGCAGCATTGTCGCACACGGCCTTCCCTGGTTTCAGGTCCAGTGGAGACAACCATTCATGAAATTGGTTCTCCAGAGCTGACCACAACTCCTCAGCTGTGTGACTCACATTTCCCAGACATTTCAAAGTAAAAACCGCCTGATGACGTTGAGCCCTACTGCCAGCATAGTAAGGAGGTGTGCAGGATCCCTTCTGCGCAGTTAGAAAGCTTGTGGCATGACCAGACAGGCTTTGGGTGCAGGTGGAAGACCGAGAGGAGGTTGAGGAGGCAGAAGCAGTGGAGGAACTTTGACATAAAGAGTATTGACGCACAACTCGTGGGGACGGCAAGACTTGGACAGCAGCCCCTTGTCCTGCTGTCACCATAGTTACCCAGTGCCCAGTCAGCGACATGTAACGCCCCTGTCCATGCCTACTCATCCAAGTGTCTGTGGTGAAATGCACCCTGTCACACACAGAGTTTCTCAAAGAAGCGGTGATGTTGTGTGCGACATGCTGGTGGAGCGCAGGCACACCTTTCTTTGAGAAGTAGTGCCGACTGGGCATCTGGTACTGGGGCACTGCGACGGACATAAGGTCTCGAAAATCCTCTGTGTCCACCAGGCGGAAAGGCAGCATTTCTGTAGCCAAGAGCTTGCAGATGGTGAAATTCAACCTCTTAGATCTGCGCCTCAAAACAGGTGTGACTGCTGTCCCCCCAGTCACAGAGGATGAAGAGGCCGCGGATGCACAAGATATAGCAGACGGTGGTTGGCCCGGCCGGCTAGGCCGCATTGTAGCACACTGAGCTTCCCACTGCAACTTATGCTTCAGGTCCATGTGCCGGTTCATGCATGAAGTACTCAAACTATGTATTTTTTGGCCTCTACTTAGCTTTTGCTGACAAATGTTACAGATAACACGAGCTGGGTCATCTTTATCGATCTGAAAAAATGCCCAGGCTATGCAAGGCTTAGCACCCATGCGACCTGAAGAGCCACCACGATTTTTGGTGAGAGGCAGAGTTGTGTTTGAGGATGCAGTTGTTGACGTGCTTCCAGTAAAATGTCTCTGTCCAGGAAGGCGCAACCTGACCTCGTCGTCACTAGCATCTTCCTCCACCTCCTCTGCTGACCTCATCTCTTGGCTGACTGTGGGTTGACAGTAAGTGGGATCTCCAACCTCATCATCATCACCCTGTGCGTTATCACACTCGTCGTCCTCAGAGCCAGCCTGTTCCTGCCCTGACAAAAAACTAAAGTTGTCGCTCCAATCAGGTATTTGAGTCTCATCATCGTCTTCCTCATTGTCTCCACCAACAGGAGTTACAGTTTGGGAATGAGGGTCTACATTATGGTCAGAACCTTCTGCGTCTGGTCCTGGATCCGACTCATAAAGATTCTGGGCATCAGTGCAGATCATTTCATCGTCTGGATTCACAGAAGTGCTGGAGTCGACCTCTGATTCCCAGGCTATAGTATGAGTAAACAGCTCTGCAGACTCAACCATCTGTTCTACCTCATACTCAGACGGGCAGCTGGAGATTTGGGAGCTGTGAGGAAGCAAGTGCGATTGGGGTGACACCTTTGAGGACTGGAGTATTTGTGATGTTGAAGTTGATGTGGAGGAGAGCACACTTAAAGGAGCACTTGATATCCGTTGAAGCACCTGCTGTTTTTGTGCCTCATCTGGAATTTGTAGCGATTGGCGTGGCCGTAAGAAAGGGATCTTATCACATTGTCCGTTAAAAGAAGTAGACATTTTAGCTTGGCTGGAAGATGGTCTTTCTTCTGCAGATGTTGCTGTTGCTTTAACTCCTACCCCACGGACACAACCTTTTTTCCCCTTCCCAACACGCCTATTCCCCTTTCCACCAGCAGCAGGCCTTTTTCCA
Source organism: Phyllobates terribilis (assembly GCF_046119375.1). NCBI lineage: Eukaryota > Metazoa > Chordata > Amphibia > Anura > Dendrobatidae > Phyllobates > Phyllobates terribilis. The sequence continues at coordinate 302,004 of NW_027363261.1, forward strand.
CTCATTTTGGTGGTTAACTAATTCACAACTCTGGAGTTGTTTGCACAAAAAAACAATGGATGGGAACCGAGCAGAGCTGAGTGACCAAACTGTGGTATTAGGCCAAAACTATTGGCTGGGTGAGATGCAGAAAAAAATTATATTCAATTTGCAACCTGATGGAGGTCAGTATAGATGGACTAATAGAACAAGTCCCACACACAGCTAGAAGCCCAAATATTTTTTCAGAGGTAGATGCAGAAAAAAATTATTTTTAATTTGCAGCCTGATGGAGTTCAGTATGGATGGACTAATAGAGAAAGTCCAACACACTGCTAGAAGGCCAAATATTTTTTCAGAGCTAGATGCAGACAAAAAAATATTTTGAATTTGCAACCTGATGGAGGTCAGTATAGATGGACTAATAGAGAAAGTCCCACACACTGCTAGAAGGCCAAATATTTTTTCAGAGCTAGATGCAGACAAAAAAATATTTTTAATATGCAACCTGATGGAGGTCAGTATAGATGGACTAATAGAGAAAGTCCCACACACTGCTAGAAGGCCAAATATTTTTTCAGAGCTAGATGCAAATATAAATTATTTTTAATTTGCAACCTGATGGAGGTCAGTATAGATGGACCAATAGAATGATGCTATGCCCAAAAGATTTTACTTCACTAGGTGCAGTAAAAAAATTGTTATTCTATACACAGGTGGTATATCTTGCAACACAGATAGGCTACTCCACTGACTAACACACTCTGCAATAGGCCAAAAAGGATTAGCTTTGCTAGATTCAGCCAAATGCTGTGAAAAAAACTTGCACAGCACTGGCACAGACCTGCCTGGCAAAAACTGATAGGAACTGATGTAACCTAGTCCTGAAAAGGACTGCAATTACAATTAGTCTTTACTCCCACAATCTATCTATTTAAGAGCACAGACCTGCCTGATAAAAGTCGTAGGAAATTCTGTAACCTAGTCCTTAAAAGGACTGCAATCACAACTATTCCCTACTCCCAAGCTATCTGTAGATTTGTGCGAAAATTGGCTTGAAATTAACAAGGTATAGCGCACACAGCAACAGCGGTGCCGTCTAACACGCAGCTGCAGCAGTGAGAAAATGGTGGCGACGGGGAAAATGGCTGGGTCTTATAGGGCAAGGACATGTGACATACACTGCCAATGACACATGCCCTTGCTTGTGTGAAAAAAAGCACTTCGCTCCGTGTGTGCGCTGCTGATAGGCTGACAGATTGCACCTCCCCACTGCAAATGCGGGAAAGAGAAAAAAAATGGAGTTTTTCATTATTCCTGCAGAGATCCATCCCTGCCCCTCCCCCCACCCCGCTGTACACTCAAACTGCGTATTAACATTAATTTTCATCATTACTGAGAAAAAATCCAGTTATGATTTTGGTGCACGAACAGTTATCGAACATAACCTCGAACAGCCGAATTTTTCTCAAATCGTTCGTGTTCGCCGAACGGCTTGTACACAGCCCAAAACAGCTCGAATTTGAGATTGGCGAACAGTTCAAGTGGAACAACGCTCATCTCTACCGTTGATATGCAGATGTCACATGTGCACGTCTTTTCAAAAGGAAAAAAATGGGGAGGGAAAGGAAAGATTTTAAAAACAAAAATCCAAATGACAATAGCAGCAGCCAAAATGTCAACGGAACCAGGGATTCCCAGCCAGACTCCCATGCCAGTACTTACCCGGCCTCAAGCTGTATAGCAGCTGTGATCTGACGAGGGTAGGCACATTCAGCTTAAAATAGCCCTTGACGTGCAGATGTCACTTGTGCGCGTCTTTTCAAAAGGAATAAAATGGGGAGGGAAAGGTTGGATTTTAAAAACAAAAATCCAAAAGTCCAAATGACAATAGCAGCAGCCAAAATGTCAACGGAACAGGGGATTCCCAGCCTGTCTCCCATGCCAGTACTTGCCTGGCCTCAAACTGCATAGTGGCTGTGAACTGACGAGGGTAGGTACTTTCAGCTTAAAATGGCCTTTGATGTGCAAATGTCACATGTGCGCGTCTTTTCAAAAGGAATAAAATGGGGAGGGGAAGTTAAGATTTTAAAAACAAAAATTCAAAAATCCAAATGACAATAGCAGCTGCCAAAATGTCAACAGAACCAGGGATTCCCAGCCAGTCTCCCATGCCAGTACTTGCCCGGCCTCAAGGTGCATAGCAGCTGCAACCTGATGAGTGCAGGCACATTTAGCTTAGAATGGACGTTAACATACAGATGTCATATGTGCGTGTCTTTTCAAAAGGAACAAAATAGGGAGGGAAAGGTTAGATTTTAAAAACAAAAATCCAAAAATCCAAATGACAATAGCAGCAGCCAAAATTTCAATGGAACCGGGAACTCCCAGCCAGTCTCGCATACCAGTAATTGCCCAGCCTCAAGCTGTGTAGCAGCTGCGATCTGACGAGGGCAGACACATACAGCAGAGTATGGCCATTAGCATGCAGATGTCACATGTGCGCGTCTTTTCAAATGGAATAAAATGGGGAGGGAAAGGTTAGATTTTAAAAAAAAAATCCAAATGACAACAGCAGCAGCCAAAATGTCAATGGAAGCAGGGATTCCCAGCCAGTTTCCCATGCCGGTACCCGCCCGGCCTCAAGCTGCGCAGCGGATTTAATCTGATGAAGGAAGGCACATTCAGCTTTGATTGGCCGTTGACATGCAAATATCACATTTGCGCTTCTTTTCAAAAGGAATAAAATGGGGAGGGAAAGGTTAGATTTTAAAATCAAAAATCCAAAAATCCAAATGACAATAGCAGCAGCCAAAATGTCAATGGAACCAAACATTCCCAGCCACTCTCCCATGCCAGTACTGGCCCAGCCTCAAGCTGCTTAGCAGCTGCAATCTGACAAGGGCAGGCACATTCAGCTTAGAATGGCCGTTGATATACAGATGTCATATGTGCATGTCTTTTCAAAAGGAATAAAATGGGGAGGAAAAAGTTAGATTTAAAAAAAAAAAAAAAAAAAATCCAAATGACAATAGCAGCAGCCAAAAAGTTAACGGAAGCGTGGATTCCCAGCCAGTCTCCCATGCCAGTACTTGCCCAGCCTCAAGCTGTGTAGCAGCTGCAATCCAACCAGGGAAGGAACATTCAGCTTAGAATGGCCATTGACGTGCAGCTGTCACATGTGCGCGTCTTTTTAAAAGGAATAAAATGGGGAGGAAAAAGTTAGATTTTAAAAAAAAAAATCCAAAAATCCAAATGACAATAGCAGCAGCCAAAATGTCAACGGAATCAGGGATTCCCAGCCAGTCTCCCATGCCATTACTTCCTGGCCTCAAGATGCCTAGCGGCTGCAATTTGACGAGAGTAAGCACATTCAGCTTAGAATGGCTGTTGATGAGAAGTTGTCACATGTGCGTGTCTTTTCAAAAGGAATAAAATGGGGAGGGAAGGGTCATGTTTTTAAAAACAAAAATCCAAAAATCCAAATGGCAATAGCAGCAGCCAAAATGTCAACAGAACCTTGGATTCCCAGCCAGTCTCCCATGCTGGTACTTGCCCAACCTCAAACTGCGTAGCAGCTGCGATCTGACAAGGGAAGGCACATTCAGCTTAGAATAGCCTTTGACGTACAGATGTCACATGTGCGCGTCTTTTCAAAAGGAATAAAATGGGGAGGGAAAGGTTAAATTTTAAAAACAAAAATCCAAATGACAATAGCAGCAGCCAAAATGTCAACGGAGCCAGGGACTCCCAGCCTGTCTCCCATGCTGGTACTTGCCCAGCTTCAAGGTGTGTAGCAGCTGTGATCTGATGAAGGCAGGCACATTCAGCTTAATATGGCCTTTAACATGCAGATGTCACATGTGCACGTCTTTTCAAAAGGAATAAAATGGGAAGGGAAATGTAAGATTTTAAAAACAAAAATCCAAAAATTCAAATGACAATAGCAGCAGCCAAAATGTCAACAGAACTGGGGATTCCAAGCCAGTCTCCCATGCCAGTACTTGCCTGACCTCAAGCTGCATAGCAGCTACAATCTGACAAAGGCTAGCACATTCAGCTTAGAATGGCCAATAACGTGCAGATGTCACATGTGCGCGTCTTTTCAAAAGGAATAAAATGGGGAGGGAAAGGTTAGATTTTAAAAACAAAAATCCAAATAACAACACCAGCAGTCAAAATGTCAACAGAAGAAGGGATTCCCAGCCAGTCTAACATGCCAGTACCTGCCTGGCCTCAAGCTGCATAGCGGTTGTGATCTGACAAGGGCAGGAACATTAAGCTTTGAATGGCCGTTGACATGCAAATGTCACATTTGCACGTCTTTTCAAAAGGAATAAAATGGGGAGGGAATGGTTAGATTATTAAAATCAAAAATCCAAATGACAATAACAGCAGCCAAAATGTCAATGTAAACAAGAATTACCAGCCAGTCTCCCATGGCACTACTTGCCCAGCCTCAAGCTGCTAAGCAGCTGCAATCTGATGAGGGCAGGCACATTCAGCTTAGAATGGCCATTGACGTACAGATGTCACATGTGCACGTCTTTTCAAAAGGAATAAAATGGGGAGGGAAAGGTTAGATTATAAAAAAAAATCCAAAAATCCAAGTGACAATAGCAGCAGCCAAAATTTCAATGGAACCAGGGATTCCCAGCAAGTCTCCAATGCCAGTTCTTGCCCAGCCTCAAGCTGTGTAGTGACTGCAAACTGATGAGGGCAGGCACATTCAGCTTAGAGTGGCTGCTAATGTGGAGGTGTCACATGTGCGTGTCTTTTCAAAAGGAATAAAATGGGGAGGGAAAAGTTACATTTTAAAAACAAAAATCCAAATGACAATAGCAGCAGCCAAAATGGCAACGGAACCGAGGATTCCCAGCCAGTCTCCCATGCCAGTACTTGCCCAGCCTCAAGCTGCATAGCAGCTGCAATCTGATGAGGGAAAGCACATTCAGCTAAGAATGGCTGTCGATGTGTGGATGTCACATGTGCGCTTCTTTTCAAAAGGAATAAAATGGGGAGGGAAAGGTTAGATTATAATAACAAAAATCCAAAAATCCAAATGACAATAGCAGCAGCCAAAATATCAACGCAACCGGTGATTCCAAGCCAGTCTCCCATGTGGGTACTTGCCCAGCCTCAAGCTGTGTAGCAGCTACAATCTGACAAGGGTAGGCACATTCAGATTAGAATACCCGCTGACGTACAGATGTCACATGTGCGCGTCTTTTCAAAAGGAATAAAATGGGGAGGGAAAAGTTAGATTATAAAAACAAAAATCCAAAAATTGAAAAATCCAAATGACAATAGCAGCAGCCAAAATGTCAACAGAACCGAGGATTCCCAGCTATTCTCACATGCCGGAAATAGCCCAGCCTCAAGCTGCGAAGCAGCTGCCATCTGATGAGGGCAGGCACATTCAGCTTAGAATGGCCACTGACGTGCAGATGTCACATGTGCGTGTCTTTTCAAAAGAAATAAAATGTGGAGGGAAAGGTTAGATTTTAAAAACAAAAATCCAAATGACAATAGCAGCAGCCAAAATGTCAACAGAACTGAGGATTCCCAGCCAGTCTCCCATGCCAGTACTTGCCTGGCCTCAATATGTATATCGGCTGCAACATGACAAGGGAAAGAACATTCAGCTTAGAATGGCCGTTGATGTGCAGATGTCACATGTGTGCGTCTTTTTAAAAGGAATAAAATGTGGAGGGAAAGGTTAGATTTTAAAAACAAAAATCCAAATTACAATAGCAGAAGCCAAAATGGCAACGGAACAGGGGATTCCCAGCCAGTCTCGCATGCCAGTACTTGCCCAGCCTCAAGCTGTGTAGCGGCTGCAATCTAACGAGAGCAGGCACATTCAGCTTAGAATAGCTGTTGATGTGCAAATGTCACATGTGCGCATCTTTTGAAAAGGAATAAAATGAGGAGCGAAAGGTTAGATTTTAAAAATAAAAATGACAATAACAGCAGCCGAAATGTCAATGGAACCAAGGATTCCCAGCCAGTCTCCCATGATGGTACTTGCCCAGCCTCAAGCTGCATAGCAGCTGCAAACTGAGGAGTGCAGACACCTTCAGCTTAGAATGGCCATTGAAGTGCAGATGTCACATGTGTGCGTCTTTTCAAAAGTAATAAAATGGGGAGGGAAAGGTTAGATTTTAAAAACAAAAATCCAAATGACAATAGCAGTAGCCAAAATGTTAACGGTACTGAGGATTCCCAGCCAGCCTCCCATTCCAGAACTTGCCCAGCCTTAAGCTGCATAGCATTTGCAATCTGACGAGGGTAGGCACATTCAGCTTAGCATGGCCATTGACGTGTATAAGTCACATGTGCGCGTCTTTTCAAAAGGAATAAAATGGGGAGGGAAACGTTAGATTTTAAATACAAAAATCCAAATGACAACAGAAGCAGCCAAAATCTCAATGGAAGCAGGGATTCCAGGCCAGTCTGCCATGCCGGTACTTGCCCGGCCTCAAAGCGGCTGTGATCTGAAGAAGGAAGACACATTCAGCTTAGAATGGCAGGTGACATGCAGATGTCACATGTGCGCATCTTTTCAAAAAGAATAAAATGGGGAGGGAAAAGTTAGATTTTAAAAGCAAAAATTAAAAAAATACAAATGACAATAGCACCAGCCAAAATGGCACGTCTTTTCAAAATGAATAAAATGGGGAGGGAAAGGTTAGATTTTAAAAACAAAATTCCAAATGACAATATCAGCAGCCAAAGTGTCAACAGAACCAGGGACTCCCAGCCAGCCTCCCATGCCGGCACTTGCCCGGCCTAAAAGTGCTTAGCAGCTGCGATCTGATGAGGGAAGGATATTCAGCTTAGAATTGCCATTGGCATGTGGATGTCACATGTGCGCGTCTTTTCAAAAGGAATAAAATGGGGAGGGAAAAGTTAGATTTTAAAAACAAAAATCCAAATGACAATAGCAGCAGCCAAAATTTCCACGGAACCGGGGATTCCCATCCAGTCTCCCATGCCTGTACTTGCCCACCCTTTAGCTCCGCAGCAGCGGCGATCTGACGAGGGTAGGCACATTCAGCTTAGAATGGCCGTTGACTTGCAGATGTCACATGTGCGCATCTTTTCAAAAGAATTAAATGGGGAGGGAAAGGTTAGATTTTAAAAACAAAAATCCAAATGACAATAGCAGCAGCCAAAATGTCTACGGAATCGGGGATTCTCAACCACTCTCCCAGGCCCGTACTTGCCTAGCCTCAAGCTGTGTAGCGGCTGCGATCTGACGAGGGAAAGCACATACTGCTTAGAATGACCGTTGACATGAAGATGTCACATGTGCGCGTCTTTTCAAATGGAATAAAATGGGGAGGGAAAGGTTAGATTTTAAAAACAAAAATCCAAATGACAATAGCAGCAGCCAAAATGTCAACGGAACCGGGGATTCCTATCTAGTCTCCCACAAAGGTACTTGCCCAGCCTCAAGCTGCATAGCAGCTGCGATCTGACGAGGGAAGTCACATTCAGCTTAGAATGGCCGGTGACCTGCAGATGTCACATGTGCGCGTCTTTTCACAAGGAATAAAATGGGGAGGGAAAGGTTAGATTTTAAAAACAAAAATCCAAATGACATTACCAGCAGCCAAAATGTCAATGGAATCGGGGATTCCCAACCAGTCACCCATGCTGATACTTGCCCAGCCTCAATCTGCATAACAGCTGCGCTCTGATGAGGGAAGGCACACTCAGCTCAGAATGGCCGTTGATGAGCAGATGTCACATGTGCGTGTGACACCCCAGGGGTCTGGTTGCCACAGTAATAGAGATATTATGTCTGAGAGCAAGTGGGAGGTTTCTCTGGTCAGGAGCCATAAGCATGCAACACTGCCCGCCCAGACCTGGGAGGGGAGGAATCTGCCCTTATAAACTGGGTCTGGGGCGGGATTAGGTGAGACAGAGATAGAGCCTGCAGAACAAGCAGAGCAGTCAGAGCCTAGAATGAAGCTGCAGACACAGGAAAAGCTACATCAGGAGCTCTGTAGGAGCAGAGGCAGAAGGCCAGGGGCTGTGAGCAGAGATATAGCTCGCCCTGGCTGAAGTTACTAAAACCGGACACAGGAGTCCGAGACTGTGGGGACTGATATATTCCCAGCAGCAGAAACCAGCTGGCAGGGGATTCCAGGTCCTCTGGCCATAGAAGCCCGGAGGCTCAGTCACAAAGAAGGGACCATTTAGAAAAAAACGCAGCACTACTGGACCTGGGTGCATGAGTTGGGTCCAAAGCCTTGAAATGTCGCGATAACCTCAGCACACCAAATGTTATAATAAGATACTTTTATTTGCAGTCCACACTAAAGACGTTTCGGTCGACAAGAACTTCATCAGTGTACTGCATGTAAACAAAATGAACAGATATAGAATACAAACATTATAGTGATAATAAAGTCACAGATTATGTATACAAAACATATAAATAAAGGTCTATGTGTCTATGTAACCTTTTGTCCAACAGTAAAGCAAAAAAAGGGGGCAACCTACCAAGTTACTGGGATTGGAGCAGGAAAAGAGAAGGAGATGGGACCCAATACAGGGATTCCTATGGAGAAAGTGCATACTATGAGGTAATGGAAGGATATATGGGGCTATAATGGGGTGAGGACTATAAGGGAGGTAGACATACCGTTTGTGCCATGAAGTATAGGACAGGTGCTGTATCGATCGCGGTATCCACCGCTGGATGTGAGCAGTGTGCACGACTTGGAGACTCTCTACAAATATTATTAGAGGAGAGGAGGGTTTGGCTGCCAGCCAATGAGGAAGTTTGAATGTGCTGGTAATTAGCGCTCGATGCGGTGACGTCACAGGAAGTGACGCGAAAAAGGGAGTGCCGGCATCTGATTGGTCCGGCGCCGCGCATGCGCACGTGCGTGCGTGTCAGCCGACGTGTAGGTGCGTTCCAGGGACCAGGAAGTGGTTTCTGTATCGAAGTGATGTGTTCCACTGCCGGAAAAGAATGGCAAGGAGCGTTCCACCATCGAGAGAAGGGGTTGCAGAGTGCAGGAGGGATATAGGAGAATGAGGATGGGTATGGATCCTTCATCTGAAATATGAAATACAATGTTAAATCGAGTTATAAGACACAGTGCAGTAAAACACACAGGAATACTGCTATGATACCCTTATACAGCCAATCGCCACATTATAGATAAGCATACATGAATCTTGGTCCCTATTAATAAATGGCAAATGAATATCGGATTGCGGGTGTTAACTCCTTGTAATGTAAAAAGTATAAACATATAAATAAACCTAGGTCCCTATTGGGACGGATTGGGACCAGGTAGGTTTAGATGAATGATTGCAGATCATAGTCCTTGTTAAGTCCTTTGGGATGAAGGGACTGCAGTTCATGAATCCAGAATGCCTCTCTCTGCTTGAGGGTCTGGATTCGATTACCCCCACGACGGGGTGGTTTAATTTGCTCTATAACTTGAAACCGCAATTGGGACACATTGTGTCCTGCTGCCGTGAAGTGTTGGGGGAGAGGTAGAAGTAAATTTTTGCATCTGATGGTATATTTGTGCTTGGAGATTCTATCTTTAATGGGTTGGGTCGTTTCCCCCACGTAGACAAGGCCGCAAGGGCACTTAACTAGGTATACGACAAAATTTGTATCACAGGTGTAGTAATCCTTAATTGTATATTTTCTGCCTGTTTGTGGATGATGAATAGTATCGCCTCTAAGGATGTTATGGCACTGATGGCATTGGAGACATGGGAAGATTCCTTTCTTAGGAGTTTGTAGAAATCTTTGGCGGGAACCAAGGGACGTTGTCCCTATGTCAGCACGGACTAATGAGTCTCTGATGTTTGGTGCTCTTTTGAAGCACGGTAAGAAGGGTTAATGAAAGGATTTGATGGTCGGGTAACCTGTTTGGAGAATATTCCAATGTTTCCGTATCGTACGGTGTATAGTGTAAGCTAGGGGGTGATATGTGTGGACAAATGGAATGCGATCAGTTGTGTCTGGTCGTGGTTGTGTGCGGCTGTCCTGTGACTCACGTAGAAGATACTGAGGGTATCCTCTTTCTTCAAATTTCCGTGTCATTTCTTTTAATCTGACTTCGCGTAATGTTGTATCGGACACAATGCGTTCAACCCTCTGAAATTGCGATTTGGGGATAGCATGTTTCATAGGGGCTGGGTGGTTGCTTGAAAAAATGTAGTAATGTGTTGCGATCTGTGGGTTTCCTGTAGATGTCAGTGGTTAATAGTCCTTAGCCATCATTGATGACTAAAGTATCTAGGAAGTTGATCTGGTGTGGGTGATAGTTCAGAGTGAAATGTAGACCAGGGCAGGCGGTGTTGAGGGACCTGCAGAATTCATCTAAGGTGTCCTGGGAACCTGTCCAGATGCAAAAGATGTCGTCTATGTAACGCTTCCATAAAATGGAATGCTCTTGGAACAGTTGATTCTTATATACAAACTGTGTCTCAAAAGTAGACATGTAACAGTTTGCGTAAGGGGGGGCTACATTTGAGCCCATTGCGGTCCCCTTGGTCTGCACGTAAAATGTATCCTGAAAGAGGAAGTAATTGTGTGTAAGAACTATTGTTAGTAGTTCTACGGCTAGATCTATAATCGATGGATTGGTGTTTGAGTCCTTCAGCATTTGTTCAACCGCTTGGATACCCCGGTTCATGGGGAATCGATGTATAGAGACTTGTGACATCTAGGGACACTAAGATGGCTTCTGGAGGAACTTGTTTGAGTGCTTTCATAGTCTCTAAAAAGGCCCCTGTGTCTAATAGATAAGATGGACTTTTTTGGGTAAGTGGTGTAAGAATCTTTTCTAAGAAAATTGCAAGGGGTGATAAAATAGAATCCGTGGAGGCCACTATGGGGCGCCCAGGAGGTTTGGTGAGACTTTTGTGGATTTTGGGTAGGACATAAAATACCGGTATGATTGGATGTGGATTAATTAAATACTCGTACGTTTTCAAGTCAAATCACCTTGGCTGTTAAAAACCGTTGTAGTGTCGAAATGATGAGTGTCTGTGTTTTTGTAGTCAGGTCCGTAGAGAGTTTACGGTATGTGGACTCATCACTAAGTTGTCTCAAAATTTCCGAGATGTAATCGCACTTGTTCATGACTACTATCGCTCCACCTTTGTCAGCTGGCTTTATAATCAAATCTTTGTCCTCTTGCAGGCTCCGTAGGGCCTGTCGATCAAGGGGAGAGAGATTGGTCTGATAATGTGCCCTTCCCTAGTCGATATTGGAGCGTAATTGGTGAAACTGTTATGTTCTGCTACCAAAGCTAAGGAAAGAGAGGAGATCTGTCCCTACTATAGGACTCAGCTGAAACCCTACGATGTAACAGGGAACCTGATCCTGCGATCAGACCTGCTAAAGTCCTAATCTAGTCTGTACGGAGACCTATAGATGTGGGGAGGGAATCCCTACAAGTACTAAGGACTGGGAGGAATATGGGACACCTCCTAACAGAAATAGTAGCAGACAGACGAACAAACAAAATAGATAGAACATAGAGGTCCGTAGACCAAGCAAACTAACAGAGTTAGATACAGTGCACAGGCTAGCTAGAAAGTAGATATACAATGAAGTCCAGCAAAGCCAGAAGGGCGGAGCAGGCTTAAATAGACCAACAAGGTCATGAGACCAGCAAAGGAAAAAAAACCTAACAGCAAGGTTCTAACAGTACCCCCCCTTCTAAGAGGATCCTCCGGATCCCCTAGGACCAGGCTTATCAGGAAATCTCCTGTGAAACGCTCTGATAAGTCTGGACGCGGAAACATCATCTGACCTCACCCAAGAGTTATCCTCGGGTCCGAAACCTTTCCAGGCCACAAGATACTGCAAACTACCTCTATACCGTCTAGAGTCAAGGATGCGAGAAATTTCATATTCCCCGTCCTCCACCACCGGAGGAACAGAGGCAGAGGCGTCACCATCCGACACAACAGCTTTCTTAACAGAGAGACATGAAATACCGGATTAATTCTCCAGGAGGTAGGAACCTCCAACCTAACAGCAGATTGGTTGACAACCTGAAGCACCTTAAAGGGCCCTACAAACTTGGGACCCAATGTCTTAGAAGGAATCCTCAACCGCAGATTCCTAGAGGACAACCAAACCATGTCACCAACAGCGAACAAAACCTCCTGTCGTTTCCTATCAAAGTAGTCTTTAGATTTTCTGTTGGCCTCCTGAAGATTACCACGCACATCAGTCCAAACTCTTTCCAAATCACCGGAAAAATTCTCCTCCTCAGGCACGGCAGATCCCAACTTGGAGAATGACCCAAACGATGGATGTCTCCCAGAACAACAAAAAAAAAGGCGAACAACCAGCAGAAGAAGATGTATGATTGTTCAGAGCAAATTCAGCAAGTGGCAGAAACTCAGACCACCCCTCTTGATTGTCTGCCACAAAACAACGCAAGAACTGCTCAACATCCTGGTTTTTCCTTTCTGTCTGGCCATTAGATTCAGGATGATATCCGGACGAAAACGACAAATGAATTCCCAACCTGTCACAAAAGGCACGCCAAAAACGAGCCACGAATTGAGGACCCCTATCAGAAACAATGTCAGTAGGAACGCCATGAAGTCTGACAATTTCCTTGACAAAGGCCTTAGCGAGAGTTTTCGCGCAGGGCAGTTTGACAAAGGGAACCAAGTGACACATCTTGCTAAAACGGTCCACGACCACCCAGATGACAGTAAAACCCTCAGAGGGGGGAAGGTCAGTTATAAAGTCCATAGCCAAATGTGTCCAAGGAGCACTGGGGACCTCCAAAGGACAAAGCAACCCCGCAGCAGGAGTATGTGAGGACTTAGATCTAGCACATATAGTACATTGGCGCACCCACTTAATGACTTCCTTCTGCCATCCAGGCCACCAAAAACTGCGACCCACCAGTCTCTTGGTCTCAGAGATTCCGGGATGACCTGCCAACCGAGATTCGTGACACTCAACAAACAAATCTCTCCTAAAGGTCCCAGGCACAAACAACCTCCCATGAGGAGTGTTAGATGGGGCATTCTCCTGAGCTTTAAGAATCTCATCTTCCAAAACGGAGTCCAAAGCAGCTATCACAACACCTTCTTGTAAAATGTTCTCCTCTTTCTCAGCACCGACTATGGGAGAAAAACTGCGAGACAAGGCATCCGCCTTAACATTCTTAGTACCAGGGATGTAAGTAACGGAGAAATTAAACCGCGAGAAAAACAGTGCCCACCTAGCCTGACGGGCATTCAGGCGCTTGGCAGCATCAAGATATATCAGATTTTTATGATCCGTAAGAACCTGAACGGGAAATTCCGCACCTTCCAAGAAGTGGCGCCAGTGTTCAAATGCGAGTTTAATAGCCAATAATTCCCGATTACCAATATCGTAATTCAGTTCAGTCTCCGAAAATTTTTTTGAAAAAAAGGCACAGGGATGTAATCCATCCCCGTTATCCTGAGACAATACTGCGCCAACCCCCACAGAGGAAGCATCAACCTCAACCAAAAACGGCCTAGTAACATCAGGCTGCATAAGGATGGGAGCAGAGGTGAACCTCTCCTTGAGATACACAAAAGCTTCAATGGCCTCAGAAGACCACTGAACCGCATCAGCACCTTTCCTGGTGAGATCAGTCAGAGGTTTGACAATACTAGAAAAATTTTTTGTGAATTTTCTATAGTAATTGGCGAAACCCAAAAACCTCTGTATCGATTTCAAACCAATAGGCCTAGGCCATTCCTGCACAGCCTGAACCTTAACCGGATCCATCTCAAAACCTTTGCTGGAGATAATGTAGCCCAAAAAACTAATTCTCTGTACAGCAAACTCACATTTCTCCAGCTTAGCAAAAAGCGAATTGTCCATTAATAACTGTAATACCTCACGCACGCTCCGCCAATGAGACTCCAGATCTGGCGAATAAATCAAAATGTCATCCAAATATACAACCACATTTTTACCGATCAAAGGTCTAAGGATGTCATTAATCAGATTCTGAAAAAATGCAGGAGCATTAGTAAGACCAAAAGGCATAACCAGATTCTCAAAATGACCCACAGGAGTGTTAAAAGCAGTCTTCCATTCGTCACCCTCCTTCATGCGCAACAGATTGTATGCCCCCTTAAGGTCAATTTTAGAGAACCACTTGGCCCCCATTAACTGGTTAAACAGATCAGGAATCAATGGCAGTGGGTAAGGATTGCGTACCGTAATTTTGTTAATCTCACGAAAATCCAGACAAGGACGTAAACCGCCGTCCTTTTTTTTTACAAAAAAAAATCCAACCGCCACAGGAGACTTAGAGGGCCTAATGTGACCGGCGGCCAAACTTGTCTGTATGTATTCCTCCAAAGCCTTCCTCTCAGGAATAGTAAGGTTAAATAAACGACTTTTAGGAAGAGTCGCTCCAGGGACAAATTCAATAGAGCAATCATAGTCTCTATGGGGAGGCAAAACCTGCGATTCCTTCTCAGAAAAAACTCTCCAAAAATCCTGAATAGGAACAGGCAATTCTCCCCTATCCAATGCTGCAATACGCCCGTTACAACACTTGTCATAACATTTATGGCTCCAGGATTTAATTTCACTGGTAGACCAATCCAGTACAGGATTGTGAAATTTTAACCAGGGCAAACCCAATATTACTGGAGAAGGCAAGTTATTCAACACTACCAAATCCAATTTCTCATGGTGAACACCATTAATAGTGAGAGGAAATTCACTGACCTTGAGAGTAATATTCTTCAAAGGGGAGCCATCCACAGAAACCACAGCAATGGGGAATGATAAAGGTTCAGGTTTTAAATTGAGTTTTTCCACGAATCCCCCATCAATTACATTCAGTGTAGACCCGCAATCAACAAACACCCGAAATTCCATTAATTTTTCCTGAGCAATCGTGGAAGCAGCTAAAAATATACCCTTGGAATTTAAACAGGCAATACGGGCGTGACTGACCATTTTTTTTTCTTTCTTCATACGAAGCTCACAGCCTTTAATCAAACGACCAGATTTTCCGCAATAGAAACACAAGCCTTCCGAAAAACGACGGTCTTTTTCTTGAGAGCGAGGTGTCACCGATCCAATCTCCATCGGTTCACCACTGTTAGTACACACATTATCATAACCAGAAACTGACATAGCAGAGGATTTGCTCTCATTAACCCTAGCACGCAGTCTTCTATCCACCCGTATAGCTAATTGCATAGCCTGTTGCAAATCTTCAGGTGTAGGATAAGCAATTAGCAGGTCTTTAACCCTTTCACTGAGCCCAGCAAGAAATAGACTTTTCAGAGCAGAATCGTTCCACCCTGTTTGAGTGGACCAACGACGAAAATGAGTACAATATTTTTCCACATTACCTGATCCTTGTTTTAAACGTCTCAACTCAGTCTCAGCTGATGCGACACGGTCAGGATCATCATATAATAGTCCTAAAGCAGAAAAAAAACTATCCACTGATCTGAAGCATGTATCACTAGGTTGCAAAGAAAAGGCCCACTCCTGAGGCTCTTTGCGCAAAAGTGACATTATGGACCCTACGCGCTGGGATTCATCCCCAGAGGACTTGGGTCTCAAACAAAAATACAATAAGCAAGCATTTTTAAATGAAAAAAATTCTCGATGTTCACCAAAAACTAAATCCGGCAAACATACCTTAGGCTCCAAGAAATATGCTCCAGGACAGTTACTCACGTGCTGACGGAGCTCGGCCACTTCCAGAGAGAGTCCCTGCAGGTGTTTAGCCAAATCCTGAACCGACACCATGATGGAACAGAAAAATCTTTCCTTAGAGAATTTGCAGGCTGGACTTACTGTTATGTTCTGCTACCAAAGCTAAGGAAAGAGAGGAGATCTGTCCCTACTATAGGACTCAGCTGAAACCCTACGATGTAACAGGGAACCTGATCCTGCGATCAGACCTGCTAAAGTCCTAATCTAGTCTGTACGGAGACCTATAGATGTGGGGAGGGAATCCCTACAAGTACTAAGGACTGGGAGGAATATGGGACACCTCCTAACAGAAATAGTAGCAGACAGACGAACAAACAAAATAGATAGAACATAGAGGTCCGTAGACCAAGCAAACTAACAGAGTTAGATACAGAGCACAGGCTAGCTAGAAAGTAGATATACAATGAAGTCCAGCAAAGCCAGAAGGGCGGAGCAGGCTTAAATAGACCAACAAGGTCATGAGACCAGCAAAGGAAAAAAAACCTAACAGCAAGGTTCTAACAGAAACGCCCCATCCACGAATCCTATAAAGGTTTCCAGTGGATGTGTGCCTCGAGGAGGCCTATATTTGCTCTTAGAGCGGAGACCTAAGTCTTGGGCTGTGATGTCGGCCATGGATTCTGGAGGGGTGACGCTGAAAGGATTATTAGCAAAATGGGTTTTCAAGCGTAGGGTACGGTAAAAGCGTTGTAGTTCCATATCTAGTTTAAAAGTGTTGTATTTGTATGTGGGGCAGAAAGAGAGTCCCTTTTGTAAAACTGATGTTTGTGCAACGCTGAGAGTTTTGGAAGAGATATTTACCACCATTTGTGGGTCTGCGATCGGGTGATTCGTGTGAAGTCCAGAAGTCCAGCGCCGCCATCCAGGAGCGGAGGCTAACAGAAGGCCCAAAGTCACCAGCCATACGGGTGAGCACCACACGGTATACTCAGGGACGTGGGCTACTTGTAACCGCTGACAGCAAGGTAGCCAGGAAGAGTGCAGATAAACGGGGAGGCCTACAACTCCACCTGGCCAGGGGAACTCCTGCTTGCTCGCAGACTGACCAGGCCCCTTATACTAGCCAGTACTCCCGGGAGGGTCTGCCTTGTACCATCAGTAAAGACCCTGAACTGCACCTCACGTCTCTGTGATTCCTTGCCGCACCAGCACCATTAGCACTGGGACCCTCACACCATCACTCCCATCATCTCTCACATTAGCTGCCCTGAGGCAATACTTCTCCCGTGGGGAGTTATCCCATACTCGGCTGCGCAAACAACATCAGCCTCAGCGGTCGGCAGCGCAGCGGCGGTCCCCACTGACCGCAATCCACGGGTGGCGTAGTCGGATATTTGCTATACATTAAGACTGCCACTGGTTTGACCACCCTGGACACGGACCGGGTCACCGCCATACGGAGACTATAACCCCCAGTATTCTACAACAGGCCCGGTTCCAGGTTCCCCTGCACAACACAGGCCCAGGGGGTGCGTCATGCGCGTCTTTTCAAAAGGAATAAAATAGGGAGGGAAAGGTTAGATTTTAAAAACAAAAATCCAAATGACAAAAGCAGCAGCCAAAGTTTCAACAGAACTGGGGATTCACAGAGAGTCTCCCATTCCAGTACTTGCCCAACCTCAAGCTGTGTAGCAGATGTGATCTGACGAGGGAAGGCACATTCAGCTTTGTATGGCCATTAACGTGCAGATGTCACATGTGCGCGTCTTTTCAAAAGGAATAAAATGGGGAGGGAAAGGTTAGATTTTAAAAACAAAAATCCAAATAACAATAGCAGAAGCGAGAATGTCAATGGAACTAGGGAATCCCAGCCAGTCTCCCATGCTGGTACTTGCTTGACCCCAAGTTGCATAGCATCTGTGATCTGATGAAGGCTAGCACAATCAGCTTAAAATAGCTGTTGACGAGCAAATGGTCCATGTGCGCATCTTTTCAAAAGGAATAAAATGGGGAGGGAAAAGTTAGATTTTAAAGGCAAAGATCCAAATAACAACAGCAGCAGCCAAAATGTCGATGGAAAAGGGGATTCCCAGCCAGTCTCCCATGCCGGTACTTGCCCAGGCTGAAGCTGCATAGCGGTTGTGATCTGACAAAGGCAGGCACATTCAGCTTTGAATGGCCGTTGACATGCAAATGTTACATTTGCACGTCTTTTCAAAAGGAATAAAATGGGGAGGGAAAGCATTAATTTTTAAAACCAAAAATCCAAATGACAATAGCAGCAGCCAAAATGTCAATGGAACCAAGGATTCCCAGCCAGCCTCCCATGTCAATACTTGCCCAGCCTCAAGCTGCTTAGTGGCTATGATCTGACGAGGGAAAGCACATTCAGCTTAGAATGGCCGTTGAGGTACAGATGTCACATGTGCACGTCTTTTCAAAAGGAATAAAATGGGGAGGGAAAGGTTAGATTTTTAAAAAAAAATCCAAAAATCCAAATGACAATAGCAGCAGCCAAAATGTCAATGGAACCAGGGATTCCCAGCCAGTCTCCCATGTTGATACTGGCCCAGCCTCAAGCTGCGTAGCGGCTGCAATCTGATGAGAGAAAGCACATTCAGCTTAGAATGGCAGTTGACGTGCAGGTGTCACATGTGCGTATCTTTTCAAAAGGAATAAAATGGGGAGTGAAAGAACATGCATTTAAGAACAAAAATCCAAATGACAATAGCAGCAGCCAAAATGTCAACGGAATATGGGATTCCCAGCCAGTCTCCCATGCCAGTACTTACCCAGCCTCAAGCTGCATAGTAGCTGCAATCTGAAAAGGGCAAGCACATTCAGCTTTGAATGTTCGTTGATGAATGGAAGTCAGATGTGCATGTCTTTTCAAAAGGAATAAAATGGGGAGGGAAAGGATAGATTTTAAAAACAAAAATCCAAAAATCCAAATGACAATAGCAGCAACCAAAATGACAACGGAACTGGGGATTCTCAGCCAGTCTTCCATGCCAGTACTTGCACAGTCTCAAGCTGCATAGCAGCTGTGATCTGACTAGGGAAGGCACATTTAGCTTAAAATGGCCATTGACGTGCAGATGTCACATGTGCGTGTCTTTTCAAAAGGAATAAAATGGGGAGGGAATGGTTAACTTTTAAAAACAAAAATCCAAATGCCAATAGCAGCAGCCGAAATGTCAACGGAATCAGGGATTCCAAGCCAGTCTCGCATGTCAGTATTTGCCCAGCCTAAAGCTGCATAGCATCTGCAATCTGATGAGTGCAGGCACACTCAAGTTAGAATGGCCGTTGACGTGTAGAAGTCACATGTGCTCGTCTTTTCAAAAGGAATAAAATGAGGAGGGAAAGGTAAGATTTTAAAAACAAAAATCCAAAAATTCAAAAATCCAAATGACAATAGCAGCAGCCAAAATGTCAATGGAACTGTGGATTCTCAGCCAGTTTCCCATGCTGGTACTTGCCCATTCTCAAGCTGCGTAGCGGCTGCATTCTGATGAGAGAAGGCACATTTGGCTTAGAATGGCCATTGATAAGCATATGTCACATGTGTGTGTTTTCAAAAGGAATAAAATGGGGAGGGAAAGGTTACATTTTAAAAACAAAAATCCAAATGACAATAGCAGCAGCCAGAATGTCAACGGAACAGAGGATTCCCAGCCAGTCTCCCATCCCTGTACTTCCCCGGTCTCAAGCTACATAGCTGCTGCAATCAGAAAAGAGAAAGCACATTCACCTTAGAATGGCTGATGACGTACGGATGTCACATGTGCGCGGCTTTTCAAAAGGAATAAAATGGGGAGGGAAAGGTTAGATTTTAAAAACAAAAATCCAAATGACAATAGCAGCAGCCAAAATATCAACGGAAGCGAGTATTTCCAGCCAGTCTCCCATGCCAGTACTTGCCTGGCCTCAAGCTGCATAGCGGCTGCAATCTGACAAGAAAAGGCACATTCAGCTTAGATAGGCTGTTGACATGCAGAGCGCACATGTGCACATCTTTTCAAAAGGAATAAAATTGGGAGGAAAAGATTAGATTTTAAAAACAAAAATCCAAAATCGAAGTGACAATAGCAGCAGCCAAAAAGTCAATGGAACCGGGGATTCCCAGCCAGTCTCCCATGCGGGTACTTGCCCAGCCTCAAGCTGTGATCTGATGAGACCAGGCACATTCAGCTTAGAATGGACAATGACATGCAGATGTCACATGTGTGTGTCTTTTCAAAAGGAATAAAATGGGGAGGGAAAGGTTAGATTTTAGAAACAAAAATCCAAATGACAATAGCAGCAGCCAAAATGTCAACAGAAGCGAGGATTCCCAGCCAGTCTCCCATGCTGGCACTTGCCCATCCTCAAGCTGCATAGTGGCTGTGATCTGACAAGGGCAGGCACATTCAGCTTAGAATGGCCATTGATGTGCAGATGTCACATGTGCACGTCTTTTCAAAAGGAATAAAATGGGGAGGGAAAGTTTAGATTTTAAAAACAAAAATCCAAACGATAAGAGAAGCAGCCAGAATGTCAACGGAACCAGGAATTTCCAGCCAGTCTCCCATGCCAGTACTTGCCCAACCTCAAGCTTCAGAGCGGCTACAATCTGATGAGGGTAGGCACATTCAGCTTAGAATGGCCGTTAACATGCAGAGAGCACATGTGCACATCTTTTCAAAAGGAATAAAATTGGGAGGGAAAAGTTAGATTTTAAAAACAAAAATCCAAAAATGCAATTGACAATAACAGCAGCCAAAATGCCAATGTAACTGGGGATTCCCAGCCAGTCTCCCATGCCCAGCCACAAGCTACATAGCAGCTGCAATCTGTTGAGAGAAGGCACATTCGGCTTAGAAAGGCTGTTGACGTGCAGATGTCACATGTGCGCGTCTTTTCAAATGGAATAAAATGGGAAGGGAAAGGTTAGATTTTAAAAACAAAAATCCAAATGACAATAGCAGAAGCCAAAATGTTAATGGAACTAGGGACTCTCAACCAGTCTATCATGCTGGTACTTCCTGACCTCAAGCTGAGAAGCGACTTCAATCAGACAAGGTCAGGCACATTCAGCATAGAATGGACATTGACATACAGATGTCACATGTGCGTGTCTTTTCAAAAGGAATAAAATGGGGAGGGAAAGGTTAGATTTTAAAAACAAAAATTTAAAAATCCAAATGAAAATAACAGCAGCCAAAATGTCAACAGAACCGGTGATTACCAGCAAGTCTCCAATGCCGATACTTGCCAGGCCTCAAGCTGCATAGCGGCTACGATCTGATGAGGGAAGGCACATTCAGTTTAGAATGGCTGTTGACGTGCAGATGTCACATGTGTGCGTCTTTTCAAAAGGAATAAAATGGGGAGGGAAAGGTTAGATTTTAAAAACAAAAATCCAAAAATCAAAATGACAATAGCAGCAGCTAAAATGTTAATGGAACCAGGATTCACATCTTGTCTCCCATGCTGGTACTTGCCCAGCCCAAAGATACATAGCAGCTGCAATCTGATGAGGGCAGGCACATTCAGCTTAGAATGGCTTTTGACAAGCAGAAGTCACATGTGCGTGTCTTTTCAAAGGGAACAAAATGGGGAGGGAAAAGTTAGATTTTAAAAACAAAAATCCAAAAATCCAAATGACAATAGCAGCAGCCAAAATGTCAACGGAACCAGGGATTCTCAGCCAGTCTCCCATACCGGTACTTGCCTGGCCTCAAGCTGCATAGCAGCTGTGATGTGATGAGGTAAGGTACATTTGTCTTAGAATGGCCATTGACATGCAGATGTCACATCTGCGCGTCTTTTCAAAAGGAATAAAATGGGGAGGGAAAGCTTAGATTTTAAAAACAAAAATCCAAATAAAATTAGCTGCAGTCAAAATGTTAACAGAACAGTTGATTAACAGACAGTCTCCCATGCCTGTACTTGCCCAGCCTCAAGCTGCGTAGCAGTTGTGTTCTGACAAGGGCAGAAACATTCAGCTTAGAATGGCCATTGATGTACAGATGTCACATGTGCGCGTCTTTTCAAAATGAATAAAATGGGGAGGGAAAGGTTAGATTTTAAAAACAAAAATCCAAAGACAATAGCAGCAGCTTAGATGTCCACGAAACCATGGATTCCCAGCCAGTCTCCCATGCTGGTACTTGCCTGGCCTCAAAGGGCATAGCAACTGTGAACTGTTGAGGGTATGCACATTCAACTTAGAAAGGCCGTTAAAGGACAGATGTCACATGTGCGTGTCATTTCAAAAGGAATAAAATGGGGAGGGAAAGATTAGATTTTAAAAACAAAAATCCAAATGACAATAGCAGAAACCAAAATGTCAACAGAACCGAGGATTCCTAGCTAGTCTCCCATGATGATACTTGCACAGCCTCAAGCTGCGTAGTGACTGCAATCTAACGAGGGAAGGCACATTCAGCTTAGAATGGCCATTAATGAACAAATGTCATATGTGCGCATCTTTTCAAAAGGAATAAAAGGGGGAGGGAAAGGTTAGATTTTAAAAACAAAAATCCAAAAATCCAAATGACAGTAGCAGCAGCCAAAATGTCAATGGAACCAGGGATTCCCAGCTAGTCTCCCATGCAGGTGCTTGCCCAGCTTCAAGCTGCATAGCAGCTGCAATGTGACAAGGGTAGGCACATACAACTTAGAGTGGCTGCTGATGAGCAGAAGTCACATGTGCGTGTCTTTTCAAAAGGAATAAAATGGGGAGAGAAAGGTTAGATTTTAAAAACAAAAATCCAAAAATCCAAATAACAATAGCAGCAGCCAAGATGTTGAGGGAACCAGGAATCCAGGCCAGTCTCCCATGCCAGTGCTTGCCCATCCTCCATCTGTGTAGGAGCTGTGATCTGATGAGGGCAAGCACATTCTGCTTAGAATGGCCGTTGACGTGCAACTGTCACATGTGCGTGTCTTTTCAAAAGGAATAAAATAGGGAGGGAAAGGTCAGATTTTAAAAAACAAAATCCAAATGACAACAGCAGCAGCCAAAATGTCAACGTGATCGGGGATTCCCAGACAATCTCCCATGCCGGTACTTTTCCGGCCTCAAGCTGCATAGTGGCTGCGATCTGACGAGGGAAGGCACATTCAGCTTAGAATGGCCGTTGACATGCAGAAGTCACATGTGCGTGTCTTTTCAAAAGGAATAAAATGGGGAGGAAAAGGTTAGATTTTAAAAACAAAAATCCAAATAACAATAGCAGCAGCCAAAATGTCAATGGAACTGGGGATTTCCAGCCAGTCTACTATGCTGGTACTTGCCCAGCCAAAAGCTGCATAGGGGCTATGATCTGACGAGTGCAGAAACTTTCAGCTTAGAATGGCCGTTGACATGCAGATGGCACATGTGCGCGTCTTTTCAAAAGGAATAAAATGGGGAGGGAAAGGTTAGATTTTAAAAACAAAAATCCAAATAACAATAGCAGCAGCCAAAAGGTCAATGGAACTGGGGATTTCCAGACAGTCTACTATGCTGGTACTTGCCCAGCCAAAAGCTGCATAGGGGCTATGATCTGACAAGTGCAGAAACTTTCAGTTTAGAATGGCCGTTGACATGCAGATGGCACATGTGCGCGTCTTTTCAAAAGGAATAAAATGGGGAGGGAAAGGTTAGATTTTAAAAACCAAAATCCAAAAATCCAAAAATCCAAATGACAATAGCAGCAGCCAAAATGTCAACGGAACAGGGGATTCCCCGCCAATCTCCCATGCCAGTACTTGCCCGGACACAAGCTGCATAATGGCTGCAATCTGATGTGGGCAGGCACATTCAGCTTAGAATGGCCATTGACGTACAGATGTTACATGTGCGCGTCTTTTCAAAAGGAATAAAATGGGGAGGGAAAGGTTAGAATTTAAAAACAAAAATCCAAAAATCCAAATGACAATAGCAGCAGCCAAAATGTTAATGGAACCAGGGATTCCAATCTAGTCTCCCATGCTGGTACTTGCCCAGCCTCAAGTTGCATAGCACCTGCAATCTGACAAGAGAAGGCACATTAAGCTCAAAATGGACGTTGACGAGCAGACGTCACATGTGCGCGTCTCTTCAAAAGGAATAAAATGGGGAGGGAAAGATTACATTTTTCAAACAAAAATCCAAATAACAATATCAGCAGCCAAAATGTTAACAGAACCAAAGATTCGCAGACTGTTTCCCATGCTGGTACTGGCCCAGCCACAAACTGCGTAGTTGCTGCAATTTGACAAGGGCAGGAACATTCAGCTTAGAATGGCGTTCGACATGCAGATGTCACATGTGCGCCTCTTTTCTAAAGGAATAAAATGGGGAGGGAAAGGTTAGATTTTAAAAACAAAAATCCAAATGACAATAGCAGCAGCCAAAGCGTCAACAGAAGAAACGATTCCCAGCCAGTCTCCCATGCAGGTACTTGCCTGGCCTCAAGCTGCATAGGTGCTGCAACGTGACAATGGCAGGAACATTCAGCTTAGCGTGGCGGTCGACATACAGATGTCACATGTGCGCGTCTTTTCTAAATAAATAAAATAGGGAGGGAAAGGTAACATTTTAAAAACAAAAATCCAAATGACAATAGCAGCAACCAAAATGTCAACGGAACCTGGAATTCCCAGCCAGTCTCCCATGCTGGCATTTTCCCAACCTCAAGCTGTGTAGCAGCTGCGATCTGTTGAGGGCTGGCACATTCAGTTTAGAATGGCCTTTGACGTGCAGATGTAACATGTGCGCGTCTTTTCAAAATGAATAAAATGGAGAGGGAAAGGTTAGATTTTAAAAACAAAAATCCAAATGACAATAGCAGCAGCCAAAACGTCAACGGAACTGGGAACTCCCAACCAGTCTCCCATACCGGTACTTGCCCAGCCTCAGGCTGCGTAGCCGCTGCGATCTGACAAAGGAAGGCATATTCAGCTTAGAATGGCTGTTGATGTGTGGCTGTCACATGTGTGTGTCTTTTCAAAAGGAATAAAATGGGGAGGGAAAGGTTAGATTTTAAAAACAAAAATCCAAAAATCCAAATGACAATAGCAGCAGCCAAAATGTTATCGGAACTGGGGTTTCCCAGCCAGTCTCCCACACCAGTACTTGCCTGGCCTCAGGCTGCATAGCAGCTGCAATCTGACGAGGGTTAGAACATTCAGCTTGGAATGGCCATTGACGTGCAGATGTCACATGTGAGCGTCTTTTCAAAAGGAATACAATGGGGAGAGACAGATTAGATTTTAAAAACAAAAATCCAAATGACAATAGCAGCTGCCAAAATGTCTACAGAATTGGGGATTCCCAGCCAATCTCCCATGCTGGTACTTACCTGGCCTCAAGCTGTGTAGCAGCTGCAATCTGACAAGGGCAGGCACATTCAGCTTAGAACGGCCACTGATGTGCAGATGTCACATGTGCGTGTCTTTTCAAAAGAATTAAAATGGGGAGGGAAAGGTTAGATTTTAAAAGCAAAAATCCAAAAATCCAAATGACAATAGCAGCAGCCAAAATGTTATCGGAACTGGGGATTCCCAGCCAGTCTCCCATACCAGTACTTGCCCAGCCTCAAGCTGTGAAGCAGCTGAGATCTGACAAGAGCAGGCACATTCAGCTTAGAATTAGAAATGAGCGTTGTTCGACTTGAACTGTTCGCCAATCTCAAATTCGAGCTGTTTTGGGCGGTGTTCGGCGAACACAAACGATTTGAGAAAAATTCGGCTGTTCGAGGTTATGTTCGATAACTGTTCGTGCACCAAAATCATAACTGGATTTTTTCTCAGTAATGATGAAAATTAATGTTAATACGCAGTTTGAGTGTACAGCGGGGTGGGGTGGGGGGAGGGGCAGGGGATGGATCTCTGCAAGAATAATGAAGAACTCCATTTTTTTTTCTCTTTCCCGCATTTACAGTGGGGAGGTGCAATCTGTCAGCCTATCAGCAGCGCACACACAGAGCGAAGTGCTTTTTTTCACACAAGCAAGGGCATGTGTTATTGGCAGTGTATGTCACATATCCTTGCCCTATAAGACCAAGCCATTTTCCCCGTCGCCACCATTTTCTCACTGCTGCAGCTGTGTGTTAGACGGCACCGCTGTTGCTGTGTGCGCTATACCTTGTTAATTTCAAGCCAATTTTCGCACAAATATACAGATAGCTTGGGAGTAGGGAATAGTTGTGATTGCAGTCCTTTTAAGGACTAGGTTACAGCATTTCCTACGACTTTTATCAGGCAGGTCTGTGCTCTTAAATAGATAGATTGTGGGAGTAAAGAATAATTGTAATTGCAGTTCTTTTCAGGACTAGGTTACATCAGTTCCTATCAGTTTTTGCCAGGCAGGTCTGTGCCAGTGCTGTGCAAGTTTTTTTCACAGCATTTGGCTGAATCTAGCAAAGCTAATCCTTTTTGGCCTATTGCAGAGTGTGTTAGTCAGTGGAGTAGCCTATCTGTGTTGCAAGATATACCACCTGTGTATAGAATACCAATTTTTTTACTGCACCTAGTGGAGTAAAATCTTTTGGGCATAGCATCATTCTATTAGTCCATCTATACTGCCCTCCATCAGGTTGCAAATTGAATATAATTTTTTTCTGCATCTAGCTCTGAAAAAATATTTGGGCTTCTAGCAGTGTGTGGGACTTGTTCTATTAGTCCATCAATACTGACCTCCATCAGGTTGCAAACTGAATATAATTTTTTTCTGCATCTAGCTCTGAAAAAATATTTGGCCTTCTAGCAGTGTGTGGGACTTTCTCTATTAGTCCATCTATATTGACCTCCATCAGGTTGCAAAGTAAAAATAATTTTTATCTGCATCTACCTCTGAAAAAAATTTGGGCTTCTAGTTGTGTGTGGGACTTGTTCTATTAGTCCATCTATACTGACCTCCATCAGGTTGCAAACTGAATATAATTTTTTTCTGCATCTAGCTCTGAAAAAATATTTGGCCTTCTAGCAGTGTGTGGGACTTTCTCTATTAGTCCATCTATACTGACCTCCATCAGGTTGCAAATTAAAAAAAATTTTTTGTCTGCATCTAGCTCTGAAAAAATATTTGGCCTTCTAGCAGTGTGTGGGACTTTCTCTATTAGTCCATCTATACTGACCTCCATCAGGTTGCAAATTAAAAATAATTTTTTGTCTGCATCTAGCTCTGAAAAAATATTTGGCCTTCTAGCAGTGTGTGGGACTTTCTCTATTAGTCCATCTATACTGACATCCATCAGGTTGCAAACTGAATATATATTTTTTCTGCATCTACCTCTGAAAAAATATTTGGGCTTCTAGCTGTGTGTGGGACTTGTTCTATTAGTCCATCTATACTGACCTCCATCAGGTTGCAAACTGAATATAATTTTTTTCTGCATCTACCTCTGAAAAAATATTTGGGCTTCTAGCTGTGTGTAGGACTTGTTCTATTAGTCCATCTATACTGACCTCCATCAGGTTGCAAACTGAATACAATTTTTTTCTGCATCTACCTCTGAAAAAATGTTTGGGCTTCTAGCTGTGTGTGCGACTTGTTCTATTAGTCCATCTATACTGACCTCCATCAGGTTGCAAATTGAATATAATTTTTTTCTGCATCTAACCCAGCCAATAGTTTTGGCCTAATACCACAGTTTGGCCACTCAGCTCTGCTCGGTTCCCATCCATTGTTTTTTTGTGCAAACAACTCCAGAGTTGTGAATTAGTTAACCACCAAAATGAGTGGAAAAAGGCCTGCTGCTGGTGGAAAGGGGAATAGGCGAGTTGGGAAGGGGAAAAAAGGTTGTGTCCGTGGGGTAAGTGTTAAAGCAACAGTAACATCTGCAGAAGAAAGACCATCTTCCAGCCAAACTAAAATGTCTACTTCTTTTAGCCGACAATGTGATAAGATCCCTTTCTTACGGCCACGCCAATCGCTACAAATTCCAGATGAGGCACAAAAACAGCAGGTGCTTCAACGGATATCAAGTGCTCCTTTAAGTGGGCTCTCCTCCACATCAACTTCAACATCACAAATACTCCAGTCCTTAAAGGTGTCACCCCAAGCGCACTTGCTTCCTCACAGCTCCCAAATCTCCAGCTGCCCGTCTGAGTATGAGGTAGAACAGATGGTTGAGTCTGCAGAGCTGTTTACTCATACTATAGCCTGGGAATCAAAGGTCGACTCCAACGCTTCTGTGAATCCAGACGAGGAAATGATCTGCACTGATGCCCAGAATCTTTATGAGTCGGATCCAGGACCAGACGCAGAATGTTCTGACCATAATGTAGACCCTCATTCCCAAACTGTAACTCCTGTTGGTGGAGACAATGAGGAAGACGATGATGAGACTCAAATACCTGATTGGAGCGACAACTTTAGTTTTTTGTCAGGGCAGGAACAGGTTGGCTCTGAGGACGACGGGTGTGATAACGCACAGGGTGATGATGATGAGGTTGGAGATCCCACTTACTGTCAACCCACAGTCAACCAAGAGATGAGGTCAGCGGAGGAGGTGGAGGAAGATGCTAGTGACGACGAGGTCAGGTTGCGCCTTCCTGGACAGAGACGTAGTACTGGAAGCACGTCAACAACTGCATCCTCAAACACAACTCTGCCTCTCACCACAAGTCGTGGTGGCTCTTCAGGTCGCATGGGTGCTAAGCCTTGCATAGCCTGGGCATTTTTTCAGATCGATAATGATGACCCAACTCGTGTTATCTGTAACATTTGTCAGCAAAAGCTAAGTAGAGGCCAAAAAATACATAGTTTGAGTACTCCATGCATGAACCGGCACATGGACATGAAGCATAAGTTGCAGTGGGAAGCTCAGTGTGCTACAATGCGGCCTAGCCGGCCGGGCCAACCACCGTCTGCCATATCTTGTGCATCCGCGGCCTCTTCATCCTCTGTGACTGGGGGGACAGCAGTCACACCTGTTTTGGGGCGCAGACCTGCCACCTCTTTACCCGCAACAGCCAGCGTGATTGGCAGGTCATCATTTTCTTTGGAGCTGGTAACACCAGCTGGTGTTGAGCACTCTCCGACATCAATAGCACCACCTTTGGATCAAGGCAACCTAACATGTCAGCCTGCATCTTCCTCACAGACGGGCAGTTTGCCGGGGACACCCTTATCAACCCCATCTAAGCACAATAGCCAGCCCTCGGTCCCTCAGATGTGGACAAGTAAAAGACCATTTCCTCCTAGCCATGAGAAAGCTAAGAGGTTGAATTTCACCATCTGCAAGCTCTTGGCTACAGAAATGATGCCTTTCCGCCTGGTAGACACAGAGGATTTTCGAGACCTTATGTCGGTCGCAGTGCGCCAGTACCAGATGCCCAGTCGGCACTACTTCTCAAAGAAAGGTGTGCCTGTGCTCCACCAGCATGTCGCACACAACATCACCGCTTCTTTGAGAAACTCTGTGTGTGACAGGGTGCATTTCACCACAGACACTTGGATGAGTTGGCATGGACAGGGGCGTTACATGTCGCTGACTGGGCACTGGGTAACTATGGTGACAGCAGGACAAGGGGCTGCTGTCCAAGTCTTGCCGTCCCCACGAGTTGTGCGTCAATCCTCTTTATGTCAAAGTTCCTCCACTGCTTCTGCCTCCTCAACCTCCTCTCGGTCTTCCACCTGCACCCAAAGCCTGTCTGGCCATGCCACAAGCTTTCTAACTGCGCAGAAGGGATCCTGCACACCTCCTTACTATGCTGGCAGTAGGGCTCAACGTCATCAGGCGGTTTTTACATTGAAATGTCTGGGAAATGTGAGTCACACAGCTGAGGAGTTGTGGTCAGCTCTGGAGAACCAATTTCATGATTGGTTGTCTCCACTGGACCTGAAACCAGGGAAGCCCGTGTGCGACAATGCTGCAAACCTGGGTGCGGCCCTTCGCCGGGGCAATGTCACACACGTGCCTTGTATGGCTCACGTGTTGAACCTGGTTGTCCAGCAATTTTTAGCCCACTATCCCAGACTAGATGGCCTTCTGCAGAGGGCACGGTCGCTGTGTGCTCACTTCCACCGTTCGCATCCCGCAGCTCAGCGACTTACATCTCTACAGAAGTCGTTGGGCCTGCCACTTCACCGGCTAAAATGCGATGTGCCTACCCGGTGGAATTCAACTCTGCACATGTTGCAGCGACTGTGGCAGCACCGACAAGCCCTGGTGCAATATGTTCTGACGTATAGCCTGGGCCAACGAGATCCAGAGGTGGGGCAAATCACGCTGGAGGAGTGGTCTCAGATCAGGGACCTATGCACCCTTCTGCACAGTTTTGAAATGGCGACGAAGATGTTTAGTGCTGACGATGCCATTATCAGCATGACTATTCCGGTGATTTACATGCTGGAGCACATGTTAAACAGAATTCGGAGTCAGGTGGTGGCACAAGAGGAGGTGGAGGAAGTAGAGGAGGAGGAGTTGTATGCGGAAGGGCTAACATCTGCAAGGTCCAGATGGTCGGCAGCACCAAGACGGCAGGCATGTGAGGGTGGGGAGATGGTTTTACCAGGGCGCATGGTAGCAGCCAAACTAGTGAGGAAGGTGCAGGAGCCCAGGAAGAAGTGGAGGACGAACTGATGGAAGACTCATCAGATGAGGGAGACCTTGATCACATTTCTGTTGTGCGAGGTTGGGGGGAGACGACAGAGGAAGGAAGCATGATTGTTACCTCGCCACCAACACAACAGGGACTTGGTGCTCCTGGATGCGCAACACACATGAGTGCCTTCTTGCTGCACTACCTGCAACATGACCCTCGAATTGTGAGAATTAGAAATAATCCTGACTACTGGGTTGCCACACTGTTAGATCCCCGGTACAAAAGTAAATTTGCAGAAATTATTCCTGCCATAGAAAGGGATGCACGCATGCAGGAGTATCAGCAGAGACTGTTGCAGAATCTTACATGTGCTTTTCCACAAAATACCAGTGGTGCACGTAGTGAATCTCACAGTTCCAACTTGCCAACCGTGGGACCGTCAAGTGTTCAGCACTCAAACCGTAACAGAACCACAGTATCTGCTGGTAACATCAATTTTGCGGAATCATTTCACCACTTTTTTAGCCCATCCTTTGCAAGGCCACAGGAGACAAGAAGTCTGACACATAGTCAACGCCTAGAGACGATGGTACAGGAGTATCTCCAAGTAAACATTGAAGCCACGACTGTGTCACTGGACCCTTGCTCTTTTTGGGCTTCCAATCTGGATAAATGGCCGGAGCTAGCCACTTACGCCTTGGAGATCTTGTCATGCCCCGCAGCCAGCGTTCTGTCTGAACGTGTGTTCAGCGCTGCTGGTGGTGTGCTGACAGATAAGCGCACGCGGCTCTCCACTGATAATGTAGACAGACTCACGTTCATAAAGATGAACAAATCATGGATCCGAAATGACTTTTCTACCCCTGTGTCATCCTGGGGAGAGTAAAAGCTTGATGATTGGTTAAAATCACCCTACCAACCATTTTAAGCTTTCAAATTACTAATCATGTTTATCTGTATCTTGGCTGGAAAATAATTTGGGCTTTGTAGCAGTGTGCAGCACTGATTCTATTAGGCCATCTATAATAAGCTCCACCAGATTTAAAATTACTAATTATGTTTATCTGTATCTTGACTGGAAAATAATTTGGGCTTTGTAGCAGTGTGCAGCACTGATCCTATTAGGCCATCTATACTAAAGCTTCACCAGATTTAAAATTAATAATAATTTTTAGCTGCATCTAGCCCGGAAAATAATTTTGGGGCTCCGAGATGCGCAAGACACATAAGTGCCTTCTTGCAGCACTACCTGCAGCATGACCCTCATATTGTCAGAATTCGAAGTAATCATGACTACTGGGTTGCCACACTCTTAGATCCCCCAAACTTTTCGATCAACCTTTTCATTTTAATAAAGACCAAAAAAATTGTCATTTTTGAAATTATAAGCATTAACAGGTTATTATAAACTGAAATCAAACAGTTTTCAACTCAAAACTTTATTCTAGGTGATGTTACATTTTCACATAGTACCCCTTGTTCGAAAGGAGCTTTTGAACTCTCTCGTCCATTGAATTTGTCAGGTTTTGGATGGTTTCTGCTTCAATTGTTTTGCATGAGGACAGAATACCCTCCCAGAGCTGTTGCTTAGATGTGAACTGCCTCCCGCCATCATAGACACTCCTTTTAATGATGCTCCAAAGGTTCTGAATGGGGTAGAGGTCAGGGGAGCATGGGGGTCACACCATAAGTTTGTCCCCTTTTATGCCCATATCAGCCAGAGATGCAGATGTTTTATGTGCAGCTTGAGATGGTGCATTATCATGCAGAAAAATGATCTTGCTGTGAAATACACAGTTCTTCTTCTTGAACCATGGCAGGAAGTGCTGTTTGAGAAAATCCACATACATTATGGAGTTCATCTTTAGCGCCTTCAGGGATCCTAAAGGGGCCGACAATCTCTCTCCCCATGATTCCAGCCCAAAACATTACTCCACCTCCTCCATGTTGGCGCTGTAGCCGTGTTTGCGTGGGGTGTCCATCAACCAGCCATCCTCCACTCCATCCATCTGGACCATCGAGCGCTGCACGGCACTCATCCGTGAACAAAACAGTTTTGAAATCAGTCTTCATGTAATGTTTGGCCCACTGGAGCCGTTTCTGCTTGTGTGAAGTGGATAGAGGAGGTCGACAGGATGGCGTTTGCACAGCTGCAAACCTCTGAAGGACCCTGCATCTTGTTGTTCGGGGGACGTTGGAGGCACAAGCAGCTTCAAAAACTTGTCTGCTGCTATGACAAGGCTTTTTTGCCGCTGCTCTTTCAACCTGACGTAATTGCCTGTAGGAAAGAGTCCTCAATTTGCCCTTATCAGCACGCACACGTGTGTACTGTGAATCAGCTACATACTTCTTGATTGCCAAGACACTTCATCCTGATCATCGCACAATGTTGATTGTAGTCATGCCTTGACCTAAACACTCCACAATTTGTTGCTTCTCAGCAGCCGACACATCCTTTTTCTTTCCCATTTTGGCAGAAAATGTAGGCTGCTTAATAATGTGAGACAGCCTTCTTAAGTAGTCTTGCCTTTCATTGGACACACCTGCCAAACTAATTAGCACAGGTGCCTGCAATTGCTTACAGTGATATAAAGAGTAGAGATGAGCGGTGTTCGACTAGAACTGTTCGCCAATCTCAAATTCGAGCTGTTTTGGGCGGTGTTCGAGTTGTACGACGAACCCGAACGATTTGCAAAAAATTCGGCTGTTCGAGGTTATGTTCGATAACTGTTCGTGCACCAAAAGCTTGTCCTGCATGTCTGGCGCTATTTTGAGCACCAATCATGCAGGGATTGTCTGCCACTCACTGTAATGCCACAGCCATGGTGGTTGTGGCATTTCAGTGATTGCCCAAATCGATGGAACAGTGCCAACAGTGAAACATGAAAAGCCAGCAATTCATCAGCGGCGTACACAGGTACCCGACAATTTAGAACCGAAAGAATAGAGCTTCACACATAGATTAGATAGATAGAAACATGTCAGTCACACATATAAGAAGCACAGTGACAGTGTTGCTTACTGTACTTGTCATTTAGTGTAAAGGATTTATCAAAAAAAATAATAGTGTTTTCATGCACCGTCTCTTTAAAAAAGCCGGCCGGCAATTCAGTAGCGGTACCCGACAATTTATAACAGACAGAATAGAGCTTCACACATAGATTAGATAGATAGAAACATGTCAGTCACATATATATGAAGTACATTGACAGTGTGGATTACTGTACTTGTCATTTAGTGTAAAGGATTTATTAAAAAAAAATAATAGTATTTTCATGCACCGTCTCTTTAAAAAAGCCGGCCGGCAATTCAGCATCTGTACCCGACAATTTAGAATAGAAGGAATAGAGAATCACACATAGATTAGGTAGATAGAAACATGTCAGCCACATATATATGAAGTACAGTGACAGTGTTGCTTACTGTACTTGTCATTTAGTATAAAGGATTTATTAAAAAAAATAATAGTGTTTTCATGCACTGTCTCTTTAAAAAAGCCGGCCGGCAATTCAGCATCTGTACCCGACAATTTAGAATAGAAGGAATAGAGAATCACACATAGATTAGATAGATAGAAACATGTCAGTCACATATATATGAAGTACAGTGATAGTGTTGATTACTGTACTTGTCATTTAGTGTTAAAATAAAGGATTTATTTTAAAAAAAATTGGCGTGGGGTTCCCCGTAATTTTAGTCTCTAGCGGAGGTTAAGCAGACAGCTGGGGCAGATGTTTGAAGCCTGGGAAGGGGGTAATACCCACGGAGCTTCCCAGGCTACTAATATCAGCCCCCAGCTGAATACCTAGCCTTTACTAGCTATTAAAATGGGGGACCCCCCAAAAAAATGACGTGGGGTCCCCCCTATTTTAATAGCTAGCAAAGGCTAGGCAGACAGCTGGGGGCTGATATTAATAGCCCAGGAAGGGAGCCATGAATATTGGCCCCCTCCCAGGCTAGAAACACCAGCCGTCAGCCGCCCCAGAAATGGCGCATCCTTAGGATGCGCCAATTCTGGCACTTAGCCTCGCTCTTCCCACTGCCCTGTAGCGGTGGCAGTGGGGTAATAGGGTTGGGGTTGATGTCAGCTTATAATGCCAGCTGACATCAAGCCCAGGTTAGCAATGGAGAGGCGTCTATGAGACACCCCCATTACTAACCCCATAGTCAAAGTTAAAAAAAACACAAACACCCAGAATAAAGTCCTTTAATTGAAATAAACACACAATTCTTTATTGTTCTAAATTAAACCATACTTACCATCACGCCCATTCCAGCTGAAGCCAATGATCTCCTGCAATAAAAGTAAAATAATAAAGCAACCTCATCCTTACCTTTCCATGGCTCCCACGACAGCTTCAGCTCTGCTACATCGAGATGACAGGCTGGACCGCAGCAGAAAGCTGCCATCCAGCCTGTCATCCCGCAGACACTGAGAAGCGCAGGCATGCTTGTGCTCCTCAGTGTCAGGCTGTGACGGCATCCAGATGAGCCGAGGTCATGTCCAATGAACTCGGCTCACCTCATGCACGTCACTGACAGCGTGGGAAAATTCTCACGCTGAAGCGCTGAGTGCAGGAGAATTTTCCCACGCTGTCAGTGACGTACATGAGGTGCGCCGAGTTCATTGTCGGCTCATCTGGATGCCGTCACAGTCAGACACTGAGGAGCGCAAGCAAGCCTGCGCTTCTCAGTGTCTGTGGGATGACAGGCTGGATGGCAGCGTTCTGCTGCGGTCCAGCCTGTCATCTCGATGTAGCAGAGCTGAAGCTGTCGTGGGAACCATGGAAAGGTAAGGATGAGGTTGCTTTATTATTTTTCTTTTATTGCAGGAGATCGTTGGCTTCAGCTGGAATGGGCGTGATGGTAAGTATGGTTTAATTTAGAACAATAAAGAATTGTGTCTTTATTTCAATTAAAGGACTTTATTCTGGGTGTTTGTGTTTTTTTTTTAACTTTGACTATGGGGTTAGTAATGGAGGTGTCTTATAGACGCCTCTCCATTACTAACCTGGGCTTGATGTCAGCTGGCATTATAAGCTGACATCAACCCCAACCCTATTACCCCACTGCCACCGCTACAGGGCAGTGGGAAGAGCGAGGCTAAGTGCCAGAATTGGCGCATCCTAAGGATGCGCCATTTCTGGGGCGGCTTACGGCTGGTGTTTCTAGCCTGGGAGGGGGCCAATATTCATGGCTCCCTTCCTGGGCTATTAATATCAGCCCCCAGCTGTCTGCCTAGCCTTTGCTAGCTATTAAAATAGGGGGGACCCCACGTCAATTTTTTGGGGGGTCCCCCATTTTAATAGCTAGTAAAGGCTAGGCATTCAGCTGGGGGCTGATATTAGTAGCCTGGGAAGCTCCGTGGGTATTACCCCTTCCCAGGCTTCAAACATCTGCCCCAGCTGTCTGCTTAACCTCCGCTAGAGACTAAAATTACGGGGAACCCCACGCCAATTTTTTTTAATAATAAATCCTTTATTTTAATACTAAATGACAAGTACAGTAACCAACACTATCACTGTACTTCATATAAATGTGACTGACATGTTTCTATCTATCTAATCTATGTGCGATGCTCTATTCTTTCTGTTATAAATTGTCGGGTACCGCTGCTGAATTGCCGGCCGGCTTTTTTAAAGAGACGGTGCATGAAAACACTATTATTTTTTTTGATAAATCCTTTACACTAAATGACAATTACAGTAAGCAACACTGTCACTGTACTTCATATATATGTGACTGACATGTTTCTATCTATCTAATCTATGTGTGATTCTCTATTCCTTCTATTATAAATTGTCGGGTACAGATGCTGAATTGCCAGCCGGCTTTTTTAAAGAGACGTTGCATGAAAACACTATTATTTTTTTTAATAAATCCTTTGCAGTAAATGACAAGTACAGTAAGCAACACTGTCACAGTACTTCATATATATGTGACTGACATGTTTCTATCTATCTAATCTATGTGTGAAGCTCTATTCTGTCTGTTATAAATTGTTGGGTACCGCTGCTGAATTGCCGGCCGGCTTTTTTAAAGAGACAGTGCACGAAAACACTATTATATTTTTTAATAAATCCTTTACACTAAATGACAGTAAGCAACACTGTCACTGTACTTCATATATATGTGACTGACATGTTTCTATCTATCTAATCTATGTGTGATGCTCTATTCCTTCATGTCTAAATTGTCGGGTACCGGTGTATACCGCTGCTGAATTGCCGGCGGCTTTTTTAAAGAAAGCGTCTTCTGAGCAGTTTGTGACCTTTTGGACACCTTTGCAGGTGTTTTCTATGTGTTCCTATGTGTTTTTGTTTGCCTGCCATTGGTTTTAACGGTGTTCGACGGTGTTCTAAGGTGTTCGACGAACAGTTCGACGAACAGTTCCTCGAACATCCCGGTGTTCGACGAACCGAACCGAACCCGAACACTACGGGGGTTGCTCAACACTAATAAAGAGCCCTGACACACATCACCATCAATGAGTTTAACTGAGAAACAAACAAATTCTTCCCTTATCACTCCTAAACACTTTTTGCATAATAATTTGGAACACAGTGTACATGTGCTTTTCCACAAAACACCAGTGGTTCACGTAGTGAATCTTACAGTTCTAACTTGCCAACCGTGGTCTGTATGGAGTTGTTCAATAAAGGGCCCAAAATTAAGATAACATAGATGGGAGAGGTCTCTATGAATAGGAATTCCTAAGTATTTGATACCCTGTGAGGGCCAGACAAAGGGAAAGTTGGACTGGATGGAATCCTATATGGATTTGGGGAGGGAGACATCGAGGGCCTCAGACTTCGCTGCATTGATTTTAAAATTTGACCATGTAACAAAGTGATCTATTTCAGCCATAACAGCATGGATGGATATATGTGATTGAGTGATATATACTAGGACATCATCAGCAAATAGAGAGCACTTGTACTCGGTGCTTCCCACCTCAATCCACCTAATATTGGGGTTATGGCGAATTGATGAGAGCAGGTGCTCCGTCACTAGGATGTATAAGAGAGGAGACAGAGGACATCCCTGCCTTGTCCCATTGGTGATTGTGAAAGGTGATGAATAGTGTTGAGCCACCCCCGTAGTGTTCGGGTTCGGTTCGGTTCGTCGAACACCGGGATGTTCGAGGAACTGTTCGTCGAACTGTTCGTCGAACACCTTAGAACACCGTCGAACACCGTTAAAACCAAAGGCAGGCAAACAAAAACACATAGAAACACATAGAAAACACCTGCAAAGGTGTCCAAAAGCTGACAAACTGCTCTGAAGACACTCTCTTTAAAAAAGCCGGCCGGCAAATTCAGCAGCGGCATACACCGGTACCCGACAATTTAGACAAGAAGGAATAGAGCATCACACATAGATTAGATAGATAGAAACATGTCAGTCACACATATAAGAAGCACAGTGACAGTGTTGGTTACTGCACTTGTCATTTAGTGTAAAGGATTTATTAAAAAAAATTTAGTGTTTTCATGCACCGTCTCTTTAAAAAAGCCGGCCGGCAATTCAGCATCTGTACCCGACAATTTAGAACAGAAAGAATAGAGCTTCACACATAGATTAGATAGAAACATGTCAGTCACATATATATGAAGTACAGTGACAGTGTTGCTTACTGTACTTGTCATTTAGTGTAAAGGATTTATTTAAAAAAATAATAGTGTTTTCATGCACTGTCTCTTTAAAAAAGCCGGCCGGCAATTCAGCAGCGGTACCCGACAATTTAGAACAGAAAGATAGAGCATCACACATAGATTAGATAGATAGAAACATGTCAGTCACATTTATAATAAGTACAGTGACAGTGTTGGTTACTGTACTTGTCATTTAGTGTTAAAATAAAGGATTTATTAAAATAAAAATTGGCGTGGGATCCCCCATAATTTTAGGCTCTAGCGGAGGTTAAGCAGACGGCTGGGGCAGATATTTGAAGCCTCGGAAGGGGGTAATACCCATGGAGCTTCCCAGGCTACTAATATCAGCCCCCAGCTAAATACCTAGCCTTTACTAGCTATTAAAATGGGGGACCCCCCCAAAAAAATGACGTGGGGTCCCCCCATTTTAATAGCTAGCAAAGGCTAGGCAGACAGCTGGGGGCTGATATTAATAGCCCAGGAAGGGTGCCATGAATATTGGCCCCCTCCCAGGCTAGAAACACCAGCCGTCAGCCGCCCCAGAAATGGCGCATCCATAGGATGCGCCAATTCTGGCACTTAGCCTCGCTCTTCCCACTGCCCTGTAGCGGTGGCAGTGGGGTAATAGGGCTGGGGTTGATGTCAGCTTATAATGCCAGCTGACATCAAGCCCAGGTTAGTAATGGAGAGGCGTCTATAAGACACTTCCATTACTAACCCCATAGTCAAAGTTAAAAAAAACACAAACACCCAGAATAAAGTCCTTTAATTGAAATAAACACACAATTCTTTATTGTTCTAAATTAAACCATACTTACCGTCACGCCCATTCCAGCTGAAGCCAACGATCTCCTGTAGTAAAAATAAAATAATAAACCAACATCATCCTTACCTTTCCATGGTTCCCAGAACAGCTCCAGCTCTGCTACATCGAGATGACTGGCTGGACCGCAGCAGAACGCTGCCATCCAGCCTGTCATCCCGCGGACACTGAGAAGCGCAGGCATGCTTGCTCTCCTCACTGTCTCGCTGTGACGGCATCCAGATGAGCCGAGGTCATGTCCAATGAACTCGGCTCACCTCATGCACGTCACTGACAGCGTTGGAAAATTCTCACGCTGAAGCGCTGAGTGCAGGAGAATTTTCCCACGCTGTCAGTGAGGTGCATGAGGTGAGCTGAGTTCATTGGACATGACCTCGGCTCATCTGGATGCCGTCACAGCCTGACACTGAGGAGCACAAGCATGCCTGCGCTTCTCAGTGTCCGCGGGATGACAGGCTGGATGGCAGCGTTCTGCTGCGGTCCAGCCTGTCATCTCGATGTAGCAGAGCTGAAGCTGTCGTGGGAACCATGGAAAGGTAAGGATGAGGTTGGTTTATTATTTTTCTTTTATTGCAGGAGATCGTTGGCTTCAGCTGGAATGCGTGTGATGGTAAGTATGGTTTAATTTAGAACAATAAAGAAATGTGCGTTTATTTCAATTAAAGGACTTTATTCTGAGTGTTGTGTTTTTTTTAAATACTTTACAAGAAATTCATGGTGGTCATGTCTAATACTGGCGTGACCCCATGAATTTTGGGCTTGGGGCCAGCTGATAATACCAAGCTGGCCCTAACCCCTTTATTACCCAGTGAGCCACCGCACCAGGGCCCTGGATGAGTTGGGTACAGCGCCAAAAGAAGGCGCTTCTATGAACGTGCCATTTTCCGGGGTGGCTGCGGACTGCAATTTGCAGCGGGGGGGGGCCCAGAAAGCTTGGACCTCCCTGCGCTGCAGATTCCAGCCCCCAGCTGCCTAGTTGTACCTGGCTGGACACAAAAATAGGGCGAAGCCCCACGTATTTTTTTTTTAATTATTTCATGAAATTCATGAAATAATTAAGAAAAAAAGGCCTTCCCTATATTGTTGTGTCCGGCCAGGTACAAATAGTCAGCTGGTGTTTGGGGTCAGCCCGTTCCTGCCTGCTGTACCTGGCTGGACACAAATAAAGTGCGAAGCCCCACTTTAATTTTTTTTAATTATTTCATGAAATTCATGAAATAGTTAAGAAAAAAAGGTCTTCCCTATATTGTTGTGTCCGGCCAGGTACAAATAGGCAGCTAGTGGTTGGGGGCAGCCCGTTCCTGCCTGCTGTACTTGGCTGGACACAAATATAGTGCGAATCCCCACTTCAATTTTTTTTAATTATTTCATGAAATTCATGAAATAATTAAGAAAAAAAGGCCTTCTCTATATTGTTGTGCCCGGCCAGGTACAAATAGGCAGCTGGTGGTTGGGGGCAGCCCGTTCCTGCCTGCTGTACCTGGCTGGACACAAATATAGTGCGAAGCCCCACTTCAATTTTTTTAAATTATTTCAGGAAATTCATGAAATAATTAAAAAAAAATTGACGTGGGGCTTCGCACTATATTTGTGTCCAGTCAGGTGCAGCAGGCAGGAACGGGCTGCCCCCAACCACCAGCTGCCTATTTGTACCTGGCCGGACACAACAATATAGGGAAGCCCTTTTTTACCTAATTATTTCATGAAATAATTTAAAGAAAATTGACGTGGGGCTTCGCCCTGTTTTTGTGTCCAGCCAGATACAACTAGGCAGCTGGGGGCTGGAATCCGCAGCGCAGGGAGGCCCAAGCTTTCTGGGCCACCCACGCTGCAAATTGCAGTCCGCAGCCACCCCGGAAAATGGTGCGTTCATAGAAGCGCCATCTTCTGGCGCT
This sequence comes from Phyllobates terribilis, assembly GCF_046119375.1. Taxonomy (NCBI): domain Eukaryota; kingdom Metazoa; phylum Chordata; class Amphibia; order Anura; family Dendrobatidae; genus Phyllobates; species Phyllobates terribilis. The sequence continues at coordinate 342,546 of NW_027363261.1, forward strand.
GTACCCAACTCATCCAGGGCCCTGGTGCGGTGGCTCACTGGGTAATAAAGGGGTTAAGGCCAGCTTGGCATTATCAGCTGGCCCTAAGCCCGAAATTCATGGGGTCACGCCAATATTAGACATGACCACCATGAATTTCTAGTAAAGTATTTAAAAAAAACACAACACCCAGAAAAAAGTCCTTTAATTGAAATAAACACACAATTCTTTATTGTTCTAAATTAAACCATACTTACCATCACGCCCATTCCAGCTGAAGCCAACGATCTCCTGAAATAAAAGAAAAATAATAAAGCAACATCATCCTTACCTTTCCATGGTTCCCATGACAGCTTCAGCTCTGCTACATCGAGATGACAGGCTGGACCGCAGCAGAACGCTGCCATCCAGCCTGTCATCCCGCAGACACTGAGAAGCGCAGGCTTGCTTGCGCTCCACAGTGTCTCTCTGTGAGGGCATCCAGATGAGCCGAGTTAATGTCCAATGAACTCGGCTCACCTCATGCACGTCACTGACAGTGTGGGAAAATTCTCCTGCACTCAGCGCTTCAGCGTGGGAGAATTCTCACACTGAAGCACTGAGTGCAGGAGAATTCTCCCACGCTGTCAGTGACGTGCAGGAGGTGAGCTGAGTTCATTGGACATGAGCTCACCTTATGCACGTCACTGACAGCGTGGGAAAATTCTCCTGCACTCAGCGCTTCAGCGTGGGAGAATTCTCACGCTGAAGCGCTGAGTGCAGGAGAATTCTCCCACGCTGTCAGTGACGTGCAGGAGGTAAGCTGAGTTCATTGGACATGAGCTCACCTTATGCACGTCACTGACAGCGTGGGAGAATTCTCCTGCACTCACCGCTTCAGCGTGAGAATTTTCCCACGCTGTCAGTGACGTGCATGAGGTGAGCCGAGTTCATTGGACATGAACTCGGCTCTTCTGGATGCCGTCACAGAGAGACGCTGAGCAGCGCAAGCAAGCCTGCGCTTCTCAGTGTCTGCGGGATGACAGGCTGGATGGCAGCTTTCTGCTGCGGTCCAGCCTGTCATCTCGATGTAGCAGAGCTGAAGCTGTCGTGGGAACCATGGGAAGGTAAGGATTATGTTGCTTTATTATTTTTCTTTTATTGCAGGAGATCGTTGGCTTCAGCTGGAATGGGCGTGATTGTAAGTATGGTTTAATTTACAACAATAAAGAATTGTGTCTTTATTTCAATTAAAGGACTTTATTCTGGGTGTTTGTGTTTTTTTTTAACTTTGACTATGGGGTTAGTAATGGGGGTGTCTCATAGACGCCTCTCCATTACTAACCTGGGCTTGATGTCAGCTGGCATTATAAGCTGACATCAACCCCCAGCCCTATTACCCCACTGCCACCGCTACAGGGCAGTGGGAAGAGCGAGGCTAAGTGCCAGAATTGGCGCATCCTATGGATGTGCCATTTCTGGGGCGGCTGACGGCTGGTGTTTCTAGCCTGGGAGGGGGCCAATATTCATGGCTCCCTTCCTGGGCTATTAATATCAGCCCCCAGCTGTCTGCCTAGCCTTTGCTAGCTATTAAAATAGGGGGGACCCCTCGTCAATTTTTTGGGGGGTCCCCCATTTTAATAGCTAGTAAAGGCTAGGCATTCAGCTGGGGGCTGATATTAGTAGCCTGGGAAGCTCCGTGGGTATTACCCCTTCCCAGGCTTCAAACATCTGCCCCAGCCGTCTGCTTAACCTCCGCTAGAGACTAAAATTATGGGGGATCCCACGCCAATTTTTTTTTAAATAAATCCTTTATTTTAACACTAAATGACAAGTACAGTAAGCAACACTGTCACTGTACTTCATATATATGTGACTGACATGTTTCTATCTATCTAATCTAAGTGTGATGCTCTATTGCTTTCATTCTAAATTGTCGGGTACAGATGCTGAAATGCCGGCCGGCTTTTTTAAAGAGACAGTGCATGAAAACACTATTATTTTTTTTAATAAATTCTTTACACTAAATGGCAAGTACAGTAATCAACACTGTCACTGTACTTCATATATATGTGACTGACATGTTTCTATCTATCTAATCTATGTGTGATGCTCTATTCTTTCGGTTCTAAATTGTCGGGTACCGGTGTATGCCGCTGATGAATTGCCGGCTTTTCATGTTTCACTGTGAGAACAGTTCCCATCGATTTGGGCAATCACTCTAATGCCACAACCACCATGGCTGTGGCATTACAGTGAGTGGCAGACAATCCCTGCATGATTGGTGCTCTAAATAGCGCCAGACATGCAGGACACGCTTTTGGTGCACGAACAGTTATCGAACATAACCTCGAACAGCCGAATTTTTTGCAAATCGTTCGGGTTCGTCGAACAACTCGAACACCGCCCAAAACAGCTCGAATTTGAGATTGGCGAACAGTTCTAGTCGAACACCGCTCATCTCTAGTGATGAAAATGTTCTGATGCACCCCCTGGGCCTTGGGACACCCGGAGCCGGACCCTTTTTGGTGGATGCTGGTGGTTGTAGTCTTCGTGGCGGCGACCCGGTTCCGTGGTTCAGGGCGGTCAAACCAGTGGCGGAACTATTTATGTGGTTTTGATGTTTAAATGTCCGACTACGCCACCCGTGGATTGCGGTCAGAGTGAACCGCCGCTGCAGGGCAGACCGCTGAGGCTGGTGTTGTGGGTGCAGCAGAGCGTAGCATAACTCCCCACGGGAGGAGTATAGCCTCAGGGCAGTGTATGCGGAGGATGGGGGTGATGGTGCAGGGCAGCAGCAGTAACGACACGGAGTCAGTGATGCAGTCCAGGGCCTTTACTCACAGTTCTTATTATCCAGATCACGTCTGCAGGTAACGGCTGCCCACGTCATACTGTGCTCACCAGGTGAGGGGCTCAGACAACTCCCAGATAACTTTGGAGCGCTTCACAGGACCCCCTTTGTGTGTCCTTTGTCTGGCCTTTCTTACCAACCCTTCTGTCCGGCTGCCTCGGGCCTCCTCTTGGTAAACTTGGCGCCAGTTTCCCTGACCCTATGTGGTGCCTTCCTAGCGGGTGTAGCGAGGGGCTGCGCCACATAAAATGTCACAGCCTCCGGTTTCTAGCTGAGGGTCGTTTCCTGCCTCCACTAGTTTCGGGGACCGGTCTCCCCCTTTGGCCTGACCCCTCCACGCAGGTGGATTCGGGCGTGCGGTGGCGACTCGCCCGTCCGCACCCCTGGTATCTCTTCATTCCTCGTTCCTGGAGCCTTCTCTGCTCCTCTTCCTTCCTTCTCCCTCTTCCAGGCCTGGGCCTCTGTAACTAGGCAAGCCTCCGGAGCAGAGCTCATGCAGAGCCCCTGCTCCCTACCGCTTCTGCTCAGACTTCTCTGCACTGAACTAAGATGGTGCCCACCTTTTATACTCCCTTCTCAATGCACCCAGGAACTGCTTCCTCCCTGCTCCTGCACTACAGGGTTCCCCTTCCTCAGTGTTCCCTCCCCCCACTCCAGCCAGGGACAGGGACTGTCGTGCCCATCTCAGAGGCATATTGGTTGTCCTGCCCCACGGCAATGTGGTGTAATGCATGCAGGTGTCGGGTCCTGATCCACACTCCATCCTTACCTGAGAGTGAGATATCACACCTCTGGGTGAGGTGCAATACCTCTGTAGCAACCGAGCCCTCAGGGTGCTACAGTTCCATTTATCTTCAGCCTAGGTGACGTATTGTGATACAGGGCCGTGATTTTGGCTATAAAAGGGTCCCCTAGACCCCTACCCCAAGCTTTTTAAGAGAATCATATATGGCGTGCCAGGAGACTCTATGGAATGCTTTCTCAGCATCCAACGAGAGTATCTAATTACAAATTTTTAACTGCATCTAGCCCAGGAAATACTTTGTGCCTAGTAGCAGTGTCTGCTAGTCAGCGGATTATCCCGGCTGTTAAGCAAGCTACACCACCTGTAGTTTGGACACTTAATTTTTTCAAAGGAAATGCTTCGGGACCACGGGATACTCAGTGAAGAGCATCAGGAGGCACCCCAAGTCATAGGGGCTGGGACTGGCAGTAGGATGCATTGCGGTGGATAGCCGAGCTTTATAAAAGCTTTTTAACTGCAGCAGCTTTAGTGGACGCTACTGGAGCTGGAATTACGCGGCTGCTGGCATGAGACTTGCCCTCCAATAGATCCTTGTAAATGGATTTAAAGTGTATTCATTCAAATTAGAGAGACAATTTAAATTAAAAAGCTTAGAGCTGCCTCCACTACAGGGGGGCTCGCTCGACCCAACGGCAGACAGGCACCAGTATTGGGAGAGGGGGGCTGGCTGTCAGGGTTCACTGCGGCTCTGGCACAAACCCGGCGACATGGAGGTGGCACGGGCAGGAGCAGACTGAATGTGTCGGCTTCTCACTTTTTGGATTTTAGAAGGGCATGACATGCCTATATCTGTGTCTCCCCCTCCTTTTACTCCTCCACCTCTTTTCTTTTCGCATGACTATATGTACTTGTCACTTTTCCATGTGTTAGTTGTGTCTTCTGAGCAGTTTGTCAGCTTTTGGACACCTTTGAAGGTGTTTTCTATGTGTTTCTATGTGTTTTTGTTTGCCTGCCATTGGTTTTAATGGTGTTCAAAGGTGTTCGACAAACAGTTCGACGAATACACGGGTGTTCAATGAACCGAACCGAACTTGAACACTACGGGGGTGGCTCAACACTAATCCCCAGTTCCGTTGATATTTTGGCTGCTGCTATTGTCATTTAGATTTTTGGATTTTTGTATTTAAATCTATCCTTTTCCTCCCCATTTTATTCCTTTTGAAAAGACGCGCACATGTGACATCTGCACATCAATGGCTATTCTAAGCTGAATGTTCCTGCATTCATCAGATTGCAGCAACTATGCAGTTTGACCCTGGGCAAGACCTGGCATGGGAGACTGGCTGGGAATCCCTGGTTCCGTTGACATTTTGGCTGCTGCTATTGTCATTTGGATTTTTGCTTTTAAAATCTAACCTTTCACTCCCCATTTTATTCCTTTTGAAAAGACGCGCAAATGTGACATCTGCATGTCAGCAGCAATTCTAAGCTGAATGTGCTTTCCCTCGTCAGATTGCAGCCGCTTCGCGTTTGAGGCTGGGCAAGTACCGGCATGGGAGACTGGCTGGGAATCCCGTATTCCGTCGACATTTTGGCTGCTGCTATTGTCATTTGGATTTTTGGATTTTGTTTTTAAAATCTAACCTTTCCCTCCTCATTTTATTCATTTTGAAAAGACGCGCACATGTGACCTTTGCACGTCAACGGCCATTCTAAGCAGAATGTGCCTGCCCTCATCAGATCTCTGCTGCTATGCAGCTTGAGGCTGGGCAAGTACCAGCATGGGAGACTGGCTGGGAATTCTTGGTTCCGTTGACATTTTGGCTGCTGCTATTGTCATTTGGATTTTTGTTTTTAAAATCTATTTCCCTCCCCATTTTATTCCTTTTGAAAAGACGCGCACATGTGACATCTGCACGTCAATGGCCATTCTTAGTTGAATGTGCCTTCTCTTGTCAGGTTGCAGCTGCTATGAAGCTTGAGGATGGGAAAGTACAGGCATGGGAGACTGGCTGGGAATCCTCGGTTCTGTTGACATTTTGGCTGCTGCTATTGTCATTTGGATTTTTGTTTTTAAAATCTTATCTTTCCCTCCCCATTTTATTCCTTTTGAAAAGACGTGCAAATGTGGCATCTGCGTGTAAACGTCCGTTCTAAGCTGAATGTACCTGCTCCTCATCAGATCACATCTGCTACACAGCTTGAGATCAGGCAAGTACTGGCATTGGAGACTGGCTGGGAATCCCTGGTTCCATTGACATTTTGGCTGCTGCTATTTTCATTTGCATTTTTGGATTTTTGTTTTTAAAATCTAACATTCCCTCCCCATTTTATTCCTTTTGAAAAGACGAGCACATGTGAAATCTGCACGTCAACGGATATTCTAAGCTTTAATGTGCCTGCTATCCTCAGATTGCAGCAGCTTGAGGCTGGGCAAGTATCGGCATGGGAGACTGGCTGGGAATCCCTGGTTCCGTTGACATTTTTGCTGCTGCTATTGTCATTTTGATTTTGGGATGTTTGTTTTTAAAATCTAACCTTTCCCTCTCCATTTTATTCCTTTTGAAAAGACGCGCACATGTGATTTCTGCAAGTCAATGTCCATTCTAAGCTGAATGTGCATTCCTTCATCAGATCACAGCTGCTATGCAGCTTGAGGCTGGGCAAGTACCAGCATGGGAGACAGGCTGAGAATCTTTGGTTCCGTCAACATTTTAGCTGCTGCTATTGTCATTTGGATTTTTGGATTTTTGTTTTTAAAATCTAACCTTTCCCTCTCCATTTTATTACTCTTGAAAAGACGTGCACATGTGACATCTGCTTATCAGCAGCCATTCTAAGCTGATTGTGCCTGCCCTCATCATATCGCACACGCTACTCTGCTTGAGGTCGTGCAAGTACTGGCTTGGGAGACTGGCTGGGAATCCCCTGTTCAGTTGACATTTTTGCTGCAGCTATTATTATTTGGATATTTGTTTTTAAAATCTAACCTTTCCCTCCCAATTTTATTCCTTTTGAAAAGACGCGCACATGTGACATCTACATGTCAATGGCCATTCTAAACTGAATGTTCCTTCCCTCGTCATATTGCAGCTGCTATACAGCTTGAGGCCGGGCAAGTACCAACGTGGGGGACTGGCTGGGAATCCCCAGTTCCATTGACATTTTGGCTGCTGCTATTGTCATTTGGATTTTTTTTTTTAAATTTAACCTTTCCCTCCCCATTTTATTCCTTTAGAAAAGATGCGCACATGTGACATCTGCATGTCAGCGGCCATTCTAAGCTGAATGTGCCTGCTCTCATCAGATTGCAGCCGATACGCAGCTTGAGGTCGGGCAAGTACCGGCATGGAAGACTAGCTGGGAATCCCAGGTTCTGTTAACATATTGGTTGCTGCTATTGTTATTTGGATTTTGAGATTTTTGTTTTTAAAATCTAACCTTTCCCTCCCCATTTTATTCCTTTTGAAAAGATGCGCACATGTGACATCTGCATGTCAGCGGCCATACTAAGCACAATTTGCCTTCCTTCGTCAGATTTCAGCTGCTATGCAGCTTGAGGCTGGGCAAGTATCTGCATGGGAGACTGGCTGGGAATTCCTTGTTCCGTTGACATTTTGGCTGCTGTTATTGTCATTTGGATTTTTGGATTTTTGTTTTTAAAATCTAACCTTTCAATCCCCATTTTATTCCTTTTGAAAAGACGTGCACATGTTACCCTTGCACGTCAACAGCCATTCTAAACTGAATACGACTTCCATCGTCAGATTATAGCTGCTATGCAGCTTGAGGCTGGGTGAGTACTGGCATGGGAGACTGGCTTGGAATCCACCCTTCCATTGACATTTTGGCTGCTGCTATTGTCATTTGGATTTTTGTTTTTAAAATCTAAGCTTTCCCTCCCCATTTTATTTCTTTTGAAAAGACACGCACATGTGACAGCTGCATGTCATTGGCCATTCTAAGCTGAATGTGCCTGTCCTCCTCAGATCACAGCTGCAACGCAGTTTGAGGTTGGACAAGTTCCAGCATGGGAGACTGGCTGGGAATCCCCGGTTACATTGACATTTTGGTTGCTGCTATTGTCATTTGGATTTTATGATTTTTGTTTTTAAAATCTATCCTTTCCCTCCCCGTTTTATTCCTTTTTAAAAGACGCGCACATGTGACATCTGCATGTCAACGGCCATTCTAAGCCGATTCTGCCTGCCCTCGTCAGATCGCAGCCGCTACGAAGCTTGAAGCCGGGCAAGTACTGGTATGGGAAACGGGCTGGGAATACCTGTTTCTGTTGACATTATGGCTGCTGCTATTGGATTTTGGATTTTTGTTTTAAAAATCTAACTTTTCCCTCCCCATTTTATTCCTTTTGAAAAGATGCGCACATGTGACATCTGCATGTCATCGACCATTCTAAGCTGAATGTACCTGCCATTGTCAGATCACAGCTGCTACTCAGCGTGAGACCAGGCAAGTACCACCATGGGAGACTGGCTGGGAATCACCAGTTCCATTGACATTTTGGCTGCTGCTATTTTCATTTGGATTTTTGGATTCTTGTTTTTAAAATCTAACCTTTCCCTCCTCATTTTATTCCTTTTGAAAAGACGTGCACATGTGACATCTGCACGTCAACAGCCATTCTAAGCTTTATGTGCCTGCCCTCGTCAGATCGCAGCCGCTACGCAGCTTGAGGCCGGGCAAGTACCAGCTTGGCAGATTAGCTGGGAATCCTCAGTTCCGTTGACATTTTGGCTGCTGCTATTGTCATTTGGATTTTTGTTTTTAAAATCCAACGTTTCCCTCCCCATTTTATTCCTTTTGAAAAGACGCGCACATGTGACATCTACAAATCAATGGACATTCTTAGCTCAATGTGCTTTCCCTTGCCAGATGGCAGCTGTTACACTGCTTGATGCCTGGCAAGTACTGGCATGGGAGATGGGCTGGGAGTACCTGGTTCCATTGACATATTGGCTGCTGCTATTGTCCTTTGGATTTTTGTTTTTAAAATCTAACCTTTCCCTCTCCATTTTATTCCTTTTTGAAAAGACGTACACATGTGACATCTGGACATCTGGACATCAGCGGCCTTTGCTAAGCTGAATGTACCTTCCCTCTTCAGATCACAGCCGCTATGCAGCTTGAGGCCGGGCAAGTACTGGCATTGGAGACTGGTTGGGAATCCCTGGTTCCGTTGACATTTTGGCTGCTGCTATTGTCGTTTGGATTTTTGGATTTTTGTTTTTAAAATCTAATCTTTCCCTCCCCATTTTATTCCTTTTGAAAAGACGTGCACAAGAGACATCTGCATGTCAAAGACCATTCTAAGCTGAGTGTGCCTGCCCTCGTCAGATCACAGACGCTACGCAGCTTGAGGCCAGGCAAGTACCAGCATTGGAGACTGGCTGGGAATCCCTGGTTCCATTGACATTTTGGCTGCTGCTATTGTCATTTGGATTTTTGTTTTTAAAATCTAACTTTTACCTAACCATTTCATTCCTTTTGAAAAGACGCGCACATGTGACAGCTGCACATCAAAGGCCATTCTATGCTGAATGTGCCTGCCCTTGTTAGATTGCAGCAGCTATGCAGCTTGAGGCTGGGCAAGTACTGTCATGGGAGACTTGATGGGAATCCCCGGTTCCATTGACATTTTGGCATCTCCTATTGTCATTTGGATTTTAGGATTATTGTTTTTAAAATCTAACGTTTCCCTCCCCATTTTATTCCTTTTGAAAAGACGCGCACATGTGACATTTGCACATCAAAGGCCATTCTAAGCTCAATGTGCCCTCCCTCGTCAGATTGCAGCCGCTACACAGCTTGAGGCCGGGCAAGAAACAGCATAGGACAGTGGCTGGGAATCTCAGGTTCCGTTGACATTTTGGCTGCTGCTATTGTCATTTGCATTTTTGTTTTTAAAATTGAACCTTTCCCTCCCCATTTTATTCCTTTTGAAAAGACGAGCACATGTGGCATCTGTATGTCGACGTCCCTTCTAAGATGAATTCATGCCATCGTCAGATCGCAGCTGCTATGCAGCTTGAGACTGGGCAAGTACTGGCATGGGAGACTGGCTGGGAATCCCTGTTTCCATTGACTTTTTGGCTGCTGCTATTGTTATTTGGATTTTTGTTTTTAAAATCTAACCTTTCCCTCCCCATTTTATTCATTTTGAAAAGACGCGCACATGTGACATTTGCATGTCAACAGCAATTCTAATCTGAATATGCCAGCCCTTGTCAGATTGCTGCCGCTACACAGCTTGAGGCCAGGCAAGAACAGGCATGGGAGCCTTGCTGGGAATCCCCAGTTCCGTTGACATTTTGGCTGCTGCTATTGTCATTTGGATTTTTGTTTTTAAAAACTTACCTTTCCCTCCATATTTTATTCCTTTTGAAAAGACGTGCACATGTGACCTCTGCATGTCAACGGCAAATCTAAGCTGAATTTGCCTGCCTCTTGTCAAATCGCTGCAGCTAGGCAGCTTGAGGCTGGGCAAATACCAGCGTGGGAGACTGGCTGGGAATCCCTGCTTCCATTGACATTATGGCTGCTGCTATTGTCATTTGGATTTTTGTTTTTAAAATATAACCTTACCCTCCCCATTTTATTCCTTTTGAAAAGACGCGCATATGTGACTTCTGCACGTTAATGGCCAATCGAAGCTGAATTTGCCTGCCTCTTGTCAAATCGCTGCAGCTAGGCAGCTTGAGGCCGGGCAAATACCAGCGTGGGAGACTGGCTGGGAATCCCTGGTTCCGTTGACATTTTGGCTGCTGCTATTGTCATTTGGATTTTTGGATTTTTGTTTTTAAAATCTAACCTTTCCCTCCCCATTTTATTCCTTTTGAAAAGACGCGCACATGTGACATTTGTACGTCAATAGTCATTCTAAGCTGAATGTGCCTACCCTCATCTGATTGCAGTTGCTACGCAGTGTGAGGCCAGGCATGTACCGGCATGTGAGACTGGCTGGGAATTCCTGTTTCCGTAGACATTTTGGCTGCTGTTATTGTCATTTGGATTTTTGGATTTTTGTTTTTAAATATTACCTTTCCCTCCCCATTTTATTCCTTTTGAAAAGACGTGCACATGTGAAATCTTCACGTCAATGGCCATTCTAAGCTGAATGCGCCTGCCCTCATTTTATCGCAGCCGCTATGCAGCTTGATGCTGGGCAAATACCACCATGGGAGACAGGCTGGGAATCCCCAGTTCTGATGACATTTTGGCTGCTGCTATTGTCATTTGGATTTTTGGATTTTTGTTTTTAAATCTTACCTTTCCCTCCTCATTTTATTGCTTTTGAAAAGACGCGTACATGTCACATCAGCATGACAACAGCTATTCTAAGCTGAATGTGGCTTCCCTTGTCAGATTGCAGCTGCTACGCAGCTTGAGGCCGGGCAAGTACCGGCATGGCTGACTGGTTGGGAATCCCCAATTCAATTGATTATTTGGATGCTGCCATTGTCATTTGGATTTTAGTTTTTAAAATCGAACCTTTCCCTCCCAATTTTATTCCTTTTGAAAAGACGCGCACATGTGACATCTCCATGTCAACGGCCATTCTAAGCTGCATGTTCCTGACCTCGTCAGATTGCAGCTGCTACGCTGCTTGAGGCAGTCTAAGTACTGGCACGGGAGACAGGCTGGGAATCCACAGATCCATTGATATTCTGGCTGCTGCTTTTGTCATTTGGATTTTTGTTTTTAAAATCTTATCTTTCCCTCCGCATTTTATTCCTTTTGAAAAGACGCGCACATGTGAAATCTTCACGTCAATGGCCATTCTAAACTGAATGCGCCTGCCCTCATTTTATCGCAGCCGCTATGCAGCTTGATGCTGGGCAAATACCACCATGGGAGACAGGCTGGGAATCCCCAGTTCTGATGACATTTTGGCTGCTGCTATTGTCATTTGGATTTTTGGATTTTTGTTTTTAAATCTTACCTTTCCCTCCTCATTTTATTGCTTTTGAAAAGACGCGTACATGTCACATCAGCATGACAACAGCTATTCTAAGCTGAATGTGGCTTCCCTTGTCAGATTGCAGCTGCTACGCAGCTTGAGGCCGGGCAAGTACCGGCATGGATGACTGGTTGGGAATCCCCAATTCAATTGATTATTTGGATGCTGCCATTGTCATTTGGATTTTAGTTTTTAAAATCTAACCTTTCCCTCCCAATTTTATTCCTTTTGAAAAGACGCGCACATGTGACATCTCCATGTCAACGGCCATTCTAAGCTGCATGTTCCTGACCTCGTCAGATTGCAGCTGCTACGCTGCTTGAGGCAGTCTAAGTACTGGCACGGGAGACAGGCTGGGAACCCACAGATCCATTGATATTCTGGCTGTTGCTTTTGTCATTTGGATTTTTGTTTTTAAAATCTTACCTTTCCCTCCGCATTTTATTCCTTTTGAAAAGACGTGCACATTTGACATAAGCATTTCAACGGCCATTCTAAGCTGAATGTGGCTGCCCTCATCAGATCACAGCTGCTACACAGCTTGAGGCTGGGCCAGTACTGGCAGGGGAGAATGGCTGGGAATCCCCTGTTCCGTTAACATTTTGGCTGCTGCTATTGTCATTTGTGTTTTTTGATTTTTGTTATTAAAATCTAACCTTTCCCTCCCCATTTCATTCCTTTTGAAAAGACACGCACATGTGATATTTGCACATCAGCAGCCATTCTAAGCTGAATGTGCCTTCCCTTGTCAGATCGCTGCTGCAATGCAGTTTGAGGCAGGGCAAGTACCGGCATGGGTGACTGGCTGGGAATCCCAGGTTCCATTAACATTTTGGCTGCTGCTATTGTCATTTGAATTTTTGTTTTTAAAATCTAACCTTTCCCTCCCCATTTTATTCCTTTTGAAAAAACACGCACATAGTGATAGCTGCACATCAGCGGCTATTCTAAGCTGAATGTGCCTTTCCTCATCAGATTACAGTTGTTACACAGCTTGAGGCTGGGCAAGTACTGGCATGGGAGACAGGCTGGGAATTTTCGGTTCCGCTGACATATCGGCTGCTGCTCTTGTCATTTGGATTTTTGGACTTTTGTTTTTAAAATCTAACCTTTCCCTCCCCATTTTATTCCTTTTGAAAAGACACACACATGTGACATCTGAATGTTAATGGCCATTCTAAGCTGAATGTGCTTTGCTTGTCAGGTTGCAGCTGCTACACAGCTTGAGGCTGGGCAAGTACCTGCATGGGAGACTGGCTGGGAATCCCTGTTTCTGTTGACATTTTGGTTGCTGCTATTGTCATTTGGATTGTTAGATTTTTGTTTTTAAAATCTAACTTTTCCCTCCCCATTTTATTCCTTTTGAAAAGACGCGCACATGTGACATCTGCATGTCAACGGCCATTCTAAGCCGAATGTGCCTGCCCTTGTCAGATCGTATCTGCTGTGCAGCTTGAGGCTGGGCAATTACCAGCATGGGAGACTGGCTGGTAACTCCCGGTTCCATTGACATTTTGGCTTCTGCTATTGTCATTTGGATTTTTGTTTTTAAAATCTAACCTTTCCCTCCCCATTTTATTCCTTTTGAAAAGACGCGCACATGTGACATCTGTATGTTCTCCGCCATTCTGAGCTGAATGTGCCTGCCCTCATCAGATAGCAACTGCTACACAGCTTGAGGCCAGGCCAAAGCTGGCAGGGGAGACTGGCTGGGAATTCCCAGTTCAGTTAACATTTTGGCTGCTGCTATTGTCATTTGGATTTTTTGATTTTTGTTATTATAATCTAACCTTTCCCTCCCCATTTCATTCCTTTTGAAAAGACGCGCACATGTCACATTTGCACGTCAGCAGCCATTCTAAGCTGAATGTGCTTTCTCTTGTCAGATTGCAGCTGCTATGCAGCTTGAGGCCAGGTAAGTATCAGCATGGGAGACTAGCTGGGAAACCCTGGTTCCTTTGACATTTTGGCTGCTACTATTGTCATTTGGATTTTTGATTTTTATATTTAAAATCTAACCTTTCCCTCCCCATTTTATTCCTTTTGTAAAGACGCGCACATGTGACATCTGCACGTCAATGGCCATTCTAAGCTGAATGTGACTGCCCTCATCAGATTACAGTTGTTACACAGCTTGAGGCTGGGCAAGTACCAGCATGGGAGACTGTCTGGGAATCGCCAGTTCTGTTAACACTTTGGCTGCTGCTATTGTCTTTTTGATTTTTGTTTTTAAAACCTAACCTTTCCCTCCCCAATTTATTCCTTTTGAAAAGACTCGCACATGTGACATCTGAATGTCAGTGGCTATTCTAAGCTGAATGTGCCTACCCTTGTCATATCACAGCTGGTATGCATCTTGAAGCTGGGCAAGTACTGGCAAGGGAGACTGGCTGGGAATCCGCAGTTGCGTTGACATTTTGGCTGCTGCTATTGTCATTTGGATTTTTGTTTTTAAAATCTAACCTTTCCCTCCCCATTTTATTCCTTTTGAAAAGACGCGCACATGTGACAATTGCTTGTCAACGGCCATTTTAAGCTGAATGTACCTGCCCTCATCACTACGCAGCTTGAGGCAGGGCAAGTAACGGCATGGGAGAGTGGCTCGGAATCCCCGTTCTGTTGACATTTTGGCTGCTGCTATTGTCATTTGGATTTTTGCATTTTTGTTTTTAAAATCTAACTTTTCCCTCCCCATTTTATTCCTTTTGAGAAGACACGCACATGCGACATCTGCACATCACCGGCCATTTTTAAGATGTACCTGCTCTCAGCAGATCGCAGCCGCTATGCAGCTTGAGGCTGGGCAAGTACCAGCATGTGAGACTGAAAAGGAATCACCAGTTCTGTTAACATTTAGGCTGCTTTTCTCATTTGGATTTTTGTTTTTAAAATCTAACCTTTCCCTCCCCATTTTACTCCTTTTTAAAAGACACGCACATGTGCCATCTGCACATCAACAGCTATTCTAAGCTAAATGTGCCTGCCCTCGTCAGATTGCAGCTGCTACGCAGCTTGAGGCTGGGCTTGTAATGGCATGGGAGACTGGCTGGGAATCCCCAGTTCCGTTAGCATTTTGGCTGCTGCTATTGTCATTTGGATTTTTGTTTTTAAAATTTAACATTTCCCTCCACATTATAGTCCTTTTGAAAAGACACGCACTTGTGACATCTGCATTTCAACTGCCATTCCAAGCTGAATGTGCCTGCCCTCATCAGATTGCCACTGCTACATAGCTTGAGGCTGGGCAAGTACCAGCATGGGAGACTGGCTGGGAATCCACGGTTCCATTGCCATTTTGGCTGCTGCTATTGTCATTTGGATTTTTGTTTTTAAAATCTAACCTTTCCCTCCGCATTTTATTCCTTTTGAAAAGACGCGCACATGTGACATCTGCATGTCAATAGCTATTCTAAACCGAATGTGCCTGCCATCGTCAGATCATAGCCGCTACACAGCTTGAGGCTAGGCAAGTACCTGTGTGACACCCCAGGGGTCTGTTTGTCACAGTGATAGAGATATTACGTCTGAGAGCAGGTGGGAGGTCCTTTGGTCAGGGATCCTGTGCATGCCACACCTCCTGCCCAGCCTTGGGAGGGGAAGAACTTCCCCTGTATAAACCCGGGGCTGAGGCAGGGTTAGTCAGTCAAGGAAGAGTAGAGACAAGAAGCAGCATAGGAATCAGCAGAGTTACAAGGAGTCAGGGCTGGCAGCTACAGAGCTCGCCCTGACTAAGAAGATTTCTTACCGGACCCGGAGTCCGAGGCTGTGGGGACTAACTCCTACCCAGCAGCAGAATCCGTCAGGCAGGGGATTTCAGGTCCTCTGGCCCAGAAGCCCGAAGGCACGGTCACACGCGTGGGACCAGCACCGCCATCGTGGAGCGGAAGCCATTAGAAGGCCCCGAGTCACCGGCCATACGGGTGAGCACCACACGGTACACTCAGGGACGTGGGCTACTTACATCAGCTTCTAGCAAGGTAGCCAGAAGAGTACAGTCAGTTTGGGAGGCCTACAACTACGCCTGGCCAGGGGAGATCCCATCTGCTCAAGGACTGACCAGGCCCCGTTCGCTAGCAAGTACTCCGGGAGGGTCTATCGTTGTTACCAGTAAAGACCCTGAACTACACCGTACCGTCTCTGAGTGGTTCCTGCTACCCCCATCATCCACGTCGGCTGCCCTGAGGCCATACCCCTCCCGTTGGGGGTTATACTATCACGCTGCACAATCCTACCATCGGTCTCAGCGGTCTTCCCTGCAGCAGCAGCTCCCTGGCTGCACTCAACGGGTGGCGTAGTCATCAACCATTTACTGCTAATAGACTGCCGTCTAGTTTGACTCCCTGGGCACGGACCGGGTCACCGCCACGAGACTACAACCCTCAACATATCCGGCTCCGGGTAAGCTCCCGCGTGCGCAACGCAGCGCGACACAGGCCCAGGGGCGCGTCAACTTTGGCGTAGTCGGCAGGATCTCGTGCCCGCAACCCCTGGGTACTGCGTGCCTGAAAAAGAGACTTTTCAAACTTACCAGTGGTGAAGATTCCCGCTATCGGTGAAGATTCCCGCCATCCGGCGCCATCTTCTGCCTTCTTCCCGCCATCCGTGGAGTTTTCCCGCCATTGGACGCCATCTTGAGGACGCCGCGCGGGAAGAAGAGGGGCGTGGACTCCGAAAGCGCGCGAGAACTGAAGCCCCGCCTCACGTCCGGACGTTGCGTAAGGTCCTGGAAGGAGCCCAGCAGACGCCGACGTCACAGGAGCGCGACGGAAGGTCCTCAACCCTGACGATCCACTGCGGAGCCGCGGCCTACGGAACAGGATCATCGCAAGGTAGGCCACGGTCCACTAGGGGGGAGGAAGATGTCGGATACGGAGGAGAGCTTCACTGCCTCAACCCCCGCTAGCGCCACCGCTGCTGCAGTTATGCCCTTCACCATGCCCTATATCCCGGGAGCAGCTTGGCTACCCCAGTACTCAGGGGAGTCACATACCCTGCATGACTTTAAAGAAAAGCTGGATAGCCTCTTCCAGGTGTACCCCCTCACAGAAGAGCAAAAGGTGAGCATCCTGGTGGCATCCTGGTGGCAGCCAAAAGGGAAGTAAAATCCTGGCCACCTGGGAGGAAGACTGTCGCAGGGATACTAACCCGGCTGAAGGACACCTTTGATACCCGCACCTCAGCCGAGATTAAGCTTAGATTCTACGGGTGCAAGCAGCGAGCGCATGAGAGTATAAGGGACTATGCACTAAATCTACAAGAGGCCCTGAGGGCCATTAAGCAGACCGACCCTAATGGAGTGGGAAACGAGGACAGGCTGTTGACCGAACAATTTATAGAGGGTTTATATTGCAATGCCCACCGAACCCAGTTGCGGGCAATGGCCTTACAGGACCCTCATCTGGAATTTGCACAGTTCAAGGACAGAGCCATCCGGGTGCTCCGAGAACCGGCACCAGGTGGCGTTGTGACCCACAGACGCCCCACTACCACTTACTACCAGGAGGCGGCGCCCTTGTCAGCAGGGCCTGTGGGAGCTGATGCGCAGGCTTTGGACAATGACCCGGCTCCAGACCTACACCATCAGGTCCAAGAGCTAGCTAAGAGCGTTGCTGCGCTAACCCGAACTGTGCAGTCTTTACAGGCTTCCACCCCAGGGAAGATCCAGCTGGCATCCGGACCGGAGGACATCCCGTGGCGTCGACCAAGGAGGACCCCACCGGCCAGAGGAAGACCCAGTGACCAATACAGTGAGGACGGACGACCCATCTGCCGCCGCTGCAATCAACCCGGACATATGGCAAGGTACTGTTCTTTAAACGGGCACAACCTGGGGTAGAGGGCCAACCCCCAGGAAAAAGATCACCAGGCCCATCGAACTGGCGCGACAGATATGTGGGAGGACGTCCAGTCTTGCCTGTGGTACTGGATGGCATTCCTATGAGTGCCCTACTGGACACCGGGTCACAGGTCACCACCATCCCGTACGTGCTCTTCAAGCAGTACTGGAATGACTCGGATATTACCCGCTACCCTGACGACGACTTGAGTATCATCGCCAGCAATGGTCAGCCCGTGCCACAGATCGGATTTAAAGAGGTGACCATCAAAATTGGTAGAGTCGAACTGGCCGCACAGGGACTGATCATTGTAGATATTGACAAACATGAGAGTCACCCAAAAATAACTCTAGGAACTAATGTAATTGAAAATTGTCTTGCAGAGGTGATTTTCCTTTTACAGCAGGTTGCCAAGAATGCCAGCTCCGGCGAGCAGCGGGTGCTCCAGAAAGAAATCCGGGCACTGATGCAACGGCAACAAGTGGAACTCTCCGGCGGTGAGATTGGTAGCGTAAGAATGTGTGACCCTTTTCCTATTGCCATGCCCCCAAAAAGTGAAATGATGATTTGGTGCCGGGCAGCTATTGGTCTGAGAGGTAGAGATTACCAGGCAATGGTAGAACCAGTTTACTCAGACAGTAGGCCCACCATTTTGACAGCACGGGGGGTGGTCAATGTACGCCATGGGAGGGTGCCCGTTCGCATAATAAATATCGGGGAGAGGGAAGTGTACCTGCCCCGGTATGCCACGCTAGCCAAATTATATACCACTAATCAAAATTCTATACAATCTGTGGAACCCTTGCCTCCATCTCACCCGGAGGAAGGTAACGGCTCTAAGAAAGACATGGAGGACTGGTGTCAGCAACTACATTTGGGTACTGACTCCACTCCCTCACACCAGAAACAAGGAGTCTATCGGGTAGTTCAAGAGTATGAGAGAGTGTTTAGTAAACACCCGTTAGACTTCGGGCGAGTCAAGGGGGTAGAACACCGCATCCCCACGGGAGATCATCCTCCCATAAAAGAGAGGTATCGACCCGTACCCCCTGCACATTACCAACACGCCAAGGGGATGCTTAGAGACATGAAGGAGGCTGGGGTAATCCGGGATAGCTGTAGCCCCTGGGCAGCCCCACTAGTTTTAGTCAAAAAGAAAGACAACACCATGAGGATGTGTGTAGATTACCGGAAAATCAACCGTATCACACACAAGGATGCGTACCCCTTGCCAAGGATAGAGGAGTCATTGGCTGCTTTAAGATCTGCTAACTTCTTCTCTACCTTGGATCTCACTAGCGGGTACTGGCAGGTTCCTGTAGCAGAGGCGGACCGGGAGAAGACCGCATTCACCACCCCGATGGGACTTAGCGAGTTCACCTGCATGCCGTTCGGACTCTGCAACGCACCAGGAACCTTCCAACGCCTAATGGAGTGTTGTCTGGGCCACAGAAACTTCGAGACGGTCCTGTTGTACCTGGACGATGTCATCGTATATTCCAAGACGTATGAGGACCACCTGAAACACCTGGCGGAAGTGTTCGAGGCTCTGGCGAGTTACGGCCTAAAGGTGAAACCCTCCAAGTGTCACCTCCTGAAACCAAAGGTGCAGTACCTGGGACACGTGGTGAGCGCTGACGGAGTGGCTCCCGACCCTGATAAGATCACCGCAATTAAGGAATGGCCAAGCCCCTCCAGCGTAAAAGAAGTGCGGCAGTTCCTCGGGTTGGTAGGCTACTACCGAAGGTTTATTCCCGGTTTCACCAAAAAGGCAGCACCTATGCAGGACCTCCTGATAGGCCAGTCCCGGAAGGCCAAGAACCAGAAGCCGCCCTTCAAATGGGAGAAGCTGGAAGAAGAGTCCTTCCGCCAGCTGAAGATGGCCCTCACGGGGGACGAAATCCTGGCGTACCCGGATTATAGCCAGCCTTTTATCCTCTACACCGACGCCAGTAACATCGGGCTAGGAGCCGTACTGTCCCAGATCCAGCAGGGGAAGGAACGAGTAATCGCCTACGCCAGCCGAAAACTGCGACCCACCGAAAGGAACCCCGAGAATTACAGCTCATTTAAGCTAGAGTTCCTGGCCGTAGTATGGGCAATCACTGAGCGCTTTAAGCATTACCTCGCTTCTTCCCGGTTCACCGTGTACACGGATAACAACCCGCTGACACACCTGGACACGGCAAGACTCGGTGCCCTGGAGCAGAGGTGGATGGCCCGTCTGTCCAACTACGAGTTCACAATCAAATACCGGGCAGGGCGCTCCAATACCAACGCGGACGCCCTGTCCAGGATGCCCAACCTGCCGGACGGAGGAGAAGATCCGGAGGGACTGGAAGAAGTTGAACTCCCTGCGTTCCACCGTCATGGGACTATCCAGTATTCCCACCGGGTAAGGAGTAAGCAGGCTGTTACGTTGAACCCCTTGCCTCACTACAACTGGGCGGAAACGCAAGACAGCGACCCTGCCGTCCGACTGGTGAAGGAGATGCTGACTCGCCCGGAGGCTTGCCTTGAACCAGACGCTCCGGAGGAAGCCAAACAACTATGGGCAGAGAAGAGTCGACTGTTCCTTTACAAGGGGAAGTTGTGCCGCAGAATGGTTAACTCCCGGACGCATGAACTACTCTGGCAAGTAGTGGTGCCACGAAGAGACGCAGCCATGGTGATGGAGGCATACCACGACGGAGCTGGACACTTCGGGTGGAAGAAGCTGGAGTTCCTGCTGCGCGAGCGATTCCACTGGGTAGGCATGAGGGGAACCATTGAGAAGTGGTGCAGAGATTGTGGCCTGTGCAACCTGAGAAGGAAGGACCGCGCCAGCCAGAAGACTCCCCTGCAGTCCATCGTCACCCGGCAACCGTTGGAACTGGTAGCCTTGGATCATGTAAAACTGACCCCAAGCAGAAGTGGCTACGTCTACGCGTTAACCATCGTGGATCATTACTCCCGATTCTTGGTTGTCGTCCCCGTCAAGGACTTAACGGCTCAAACAGCAGCTAGAGCCTTCCAGCAGCACTTCTGCCGTCCACACGGGTACCCGGACCAAGTGCTGACGGACCAGGGACCTGCCTTTGAAGCGGAGGTCTTCCAGGAATTCTGCAATCTGTATGGCTGCCGGAAGATAAGGACGACACCCTACCATCGGCAAACTAATGGACTTTGTGAGAAAATGAACCAGGTGGTAATGGATCTTCTAAAAACGTTGCCCCTGGAAGAACGCAGTCTGTGGCCTGAGAAGTTGCCCGATCTGGTGGACCTATACAACCACATCCCGGTAGGTTCCACCAACTGTACCCCGGCTTACCTAATGAGGGCAAGACCTAGTAAGTTACCTGTTGACCTGGAAATGGGAGTCCTGACACCCGAGGACACTTCACCAGAAACAGACTGGGACACAGAGAGGCAGCAGCAGTACCGGAGAGTACAGGAGAGCGTGGAGCGAAGTCTCTGTCAGGCTAGGGAAAGACAAGAGAAAACTTACAACCAGTATGCTCCCGCTGTTCCCCTGGTACCCGGAGAGCAGGTCTTGAAGAGGAAGAGACGGCTCCACAAGTTGGATGACCAGTGGGAGAAGGACCCGTACACCGTACTGCCCTCAAGCCACGAGAACCCGAAGGTCTGTACCATCAGTAAAGACGGAGGGGAAACCACAGCCGTTGTATCCCGGGACCACCTGAAGAAGTGTCCCGAACAACTGAGGAACCCTGAAGAGGAACAAGAAGACCATCGACCCGTAGAAGAAAGGGAAGATATGGTTAGTACCGTGCTCGGGGACTTCCCTCGGTCTTGGACTCAAGTCAATGGTGCAGTTGTGGTACCCGTACTCACCTTCCTCCAACCAGCATCCCAAGCACCTACGGAGCAACAGGTAGAGCTGGAAGAACAGCCGGTCCAGGAGGCAGAAGACTCCACACAAGCAGAACAGGAGGATCAACCCTCTGCTTATAGTGAGCCTGCCGTACCCCTAGTGAGACAAAGAGCCGGTAGACAGCTGCCCAGTTTACCCTTGACAACTCCTACACCCTGTAGTTCAGGGCCAGACAGTCAGCTCCGTAGGTCCACTAGGGCCACTAGAGGCCAGTTACCTGCACGCTGGAGAATTTGAAATGTATAAATTGTTTTACTTATGTTTATCTGTGTCTTGTTGCTTGTGTATAATTTTGTGTTTCCAGTTATTTTTAGGAATCCTTGGTGGATTTACCGGGAATCCTTGTACATAGTTGGAGCGTAACCCAGGATGGACTAGAGACTGTTAAGGACTCGGGGTAGGACAGACCCCTACCTGGTTACGTCTCCCTGTTTTGGTGAAATGGACACCTTGCTTCTCCTCAAAGACTGCACCCGGTTACGGACATGCCGTAACCATCTTTACATGTTTTTCTTATTGTATTATTACTGTTTTTACCTTGTTATGTTTTTCTAAAATGTGTTTAGTCCCGGAGTACTAAATTTTACTAGGGGGGAATGTGGCACCCCAGGGGTCTGGTTTCCACAGTAACGTAATGTTATGTCTGAGAGCAGGTGGGAGGTCCTTTGGTCAGGTATCCTGTGCATGCCACACCTCCTGCCCAGTCTTGGGAGGGGAAGAACTTCCCCTATATAAACCCGGGGCTGAAGCAGGGTTAGTGAGTCAAGGAAGAGTAGAGACAAGAAGCAGCATAGGAAACAGCAGAGTTACAAGGAGTCAGGGGCTGGCAGCAGCAGAGCTCGCCCTGACTGAGAAAATTTCTAACCGGACCCGGAGTCCGAGGCTGAGGGGACTAACTTCTACCCAGCAGCAGAATCCGTCAGGCAGGGGATTTCAGGTCCTCTGGCCAAGAAGCCCGAAGGCACGGTCACACGCGTGGGACCAGCACCGCCATCGTGGAGCGGAAGCCATTAGAAGGCCCCGAGTCACCGGCCATACGGGTGAGCACCACACGGTACACTCAGGGACGTGGGCTACTTACATCAGCTTCTAGCAAGGTAGCCAGAAGAGTACAGTCAGTTTGGGAGGCCTACAACTACGCCTGGCCAGGGGAGATCCCATATGCTCAAGGACTGACCAGGCCCCATTCGCTAGCAAGTACTCCGGGAGGGTCTATCGTTGTTACCAGTAAAGACCCTGAACTACACCGTACCGTCTCTGAGTGGTTCCTGCTACCCGCATCATCCACGTCGGCTGCCCTGAGGCCATACCCCTCCCGTTGGGGGTTATACTATCGCGCTGCACAATCCTACCATCGGCCTCAGCGGTCTGCCCTGCAGCAGCAGCCCCCTGGCTGCACTCAACGGGTGGCGTAGTCATCAACCATTTACTGCTAATAGACTGCCGTCCAGTTTGACTCCCTGGGCACGGACCGGGTCACCGCCACGAGACTACAACCCTCAACAGATCCGGCTCCGGGTAAGCTCCCGCGTGCGCAACGCAGCGCGACACAGGCCCAGAGGCGCGTCACACGCACATGTGATATCTGCACGTCAATGGCCATTCTAAGCTGAATGTGCATGCCCTCATCAGATTACAGTTGTTAGACAGCTTGAGGCTGGGCAAGTACCAGCATGGGAGACTGGCTGGTAATCGCCAGTTCTGTTAACATTTTGGCTGCTGCTATTGTCTTTTTGATTTTTGTTTTTAAAACATAACCTTTCTGTCCCCAATTTATTCCTTTTGAAAAGACTCGCACATGTGACATCTGAATGTCAGTGGCTATTCTAAGCTGAATGTGCCTACCATTGTCATATCACAGCTGCTATGCATCTTGAAGCTGGTCAAGTACTGGCAAGGGAGACTGGCTGGGAATCCGCAGTTGCGTTGACATTTTGGCTGCTGCTATTGTCATTTGGATTTTTGTTTTTAAAATCTAACCTTTCCCTCCCCATTTTATTCCTTTTGAAAAGATGCGCACATGTGACAATTGCTTGTCAACGGCCATTTTAAGCTGAATGTGCCTGCCCTCATCACTACGCAGCTTGAGGCAGGGCAAGTAACGGCATGGGAGAGTGGCTCGGAATCCCCGTTCTGTTGACATTTTGGCTGCTGCTATTGTCATTTGGATTTTTGCATTTTTGTTTTTAAAATCTAACTTTTCCCTCCCCATTTTATTCCTTTTGAGAAGACACGCACATGTGACATCTGCACATCACCGGCCATTTTAAGCTGAATGTACCTGCCCTCGGCAGATCACAGCCACTATGCAGCTTGAGGCTGGGCAAGTACCAGCATGTGAGACTGAAAGGGAATCACCAGTTCTGTTAACATTTAGGCTGCTTTTCTCATTTGGATTTTTGTTTTTAAAATCTAACCTTTCACTCCCCATTTTACTCCTTTTTAAAAGACACGCACATGTGCCATCGGCACATCAACAGCTATTCTAAGCTAAATGTGCCTTCCCTTGTCAGATTGCAGCTGCTACGCAGCTTGAGGTTGGGCTTGTACTGGCATGGGAGACAGGCTGGGAATGCCCAGTTCCGTTAGCATTTTGGCTGCTGCTATTGTCATTTGGATTTTTGTTTTTAAAATCTAACTTTTTCCTCCCCATTATAGTCCTTTTGAAAAGACACGCACTTGTGACATCTGCATTTCAACTGCCATTCCAAGCTGAATGTGCCTGCCCTCATCAGATTGCCACTGCTACATAGCTTGAGGCTGGGCAAGTACCAGCATGGGAGACTGGCTGTGAATCCCCGGTTCCATTGCCATTTTGGCTGCTGCTATTGTCATTTGGATTTTTGTTTTTAAAATCTAACCTTTCCCTCCCCATTTTATTCCTTTTGAAAAGACGCGCACAGGTGACATCTGCACGTCAATAGCTATTCTAAACCGAATGTGCCTGCCATCGTCAGATCGTAGCCGCTACACAGCTTGAGGCAAGGCAAGTACCTGCATGGAAGACTGGCTGGGAATACCTTGTTCTGTTGGCATTTTGGCTGCTGCTATTGTCATTTGGATTTCTGGATTTTTGTTTTTAAAATCTAACCTTTCCCTCCCCATTTTATTCCTTTTGAAAAAAAGCGCATATGTGACATCCACAAGTCAACGGCCATTCTAAGCTGAATGTGCCTGCCATCGTCAGATCGCAGCCGCTATGCAACTTGAGGCCGAGCAAGTACCGGCTTGGGAGACTGGCTGGGTATCTCCGGTTCTGTTAATATTATGGCTGCTGCTATTGTCATTTGGATTTTTGGATTTTTGTTTTTAAAATCTAACCTTTCCCTCCCCATTTTATTCCTTTTGAAAAGACGCGCACAGGTGACATCTGCAGGTCAACTGCCATTCTAAGCTGAATGTGCCTTCCCTCGTCAGATCGCAGCTGCTATGCAGCTGGAGGTCAGGCAAGTACCTTTGTGGGAGACATCAGCACATCAATGGCCATTCTAAGCTGAATGTTCCTGCCCTCGTCAGATCGTGATTGCTATGCAGCTTGATGCTGGGAAAGTACTGGCATGGGAGACAGGCTAGGAATCCATAGTTCCGTTGAGCTATTGGCTGCTGCTATTGTCAATTGATTTTTGTTTTTAAAATCTAAACTTTCCCTCCCCATTTTATTCCTTTTGAAAAGACGCGCACAAGTGACATTTGCATGTAAACAGGCAGTCTAAGCTGAATGTGCTTACCCTTGTCAGATTGCAGCTGCTATGCAGCTTAAGGCTGGGCAAGTACTGACATGGGAGACTGGCTGCAAATCACTGCAACAATTGCCATTTTGGCTGCTGCTATTGTCATTTGGATTTTTGTTTTTAAAATGTAACCTTTCCCTCCGCATTTTATTCCTTTTGAAAAGTCGCGCACATGTGACATCTGCACGTCAATAGCTATTCTAAACCGAATGTGCCTGCCATCGTCAGATCGTAGCCGCTACACAGCTTGAGGCTAGGCAAGTACCTGCATGGGAGACTGGCTGAGAATGCCTTGTTCTGTTGGCATTTTGGCTGCTGCTATTGTCATTTGGATTTCTGGATTTTTGTTTTTAAAATCTAACATTTCCCTCCCCATTTTCTTCCTTTTGAAAAGACGTGCACATGAGACATCTGTAAATCAACGGCCATTCTAAGCTGAATGTGCTTACCCTCGTCAGATCACAACCGCTATGCAGCTTGAGCCTGGGCAAGTCCCAGCATGGGAGACTGGCTGGGAATCCCCTCTTCCATTGACATTTTGGCTGCTGCTGTTGTTATTTGGATCTTTGCCTTTAAAATCTAACTTTTCCCTCCCCATTTTATTCGTTTTGAAAAGACGCGCACATGGACCATTTGCTCGTCATTGGCCATTCTAAGCTGAATGTGCTAACCTTCGTCAGATCGCAGATGCTATGCAGCTTGGGGTTGGGCAAGTACCAGCATGGGAGACTAGATGGGAATCCCGAGTTCCATTGACATTCTCGCTTCTGCTATTGTCATTTGGATTTTTGTTTTTAAAATCTAACCTTTCCCTCCCCATTTTATTCCTTTTGAAAAGACGCGCATGACGCGCCCCCTGGGCCTGTTTCGTGCAGGGGAACCCGGAACCGGGTCTGTTGTAGAATGCTGGGGGTTATAGTCTCCGTATGGCGGTGACCCGGTCCGTGCCCAGGGTGGTCAAACCAGTGGCAGTCTTAATGTATAGCAAATGTCCGACTACGCCACCCGTGGATTGCGGTCAGTGGGGACCGCCGCTGCGCTGCCGACTGCTGAGGCTGATGTTGTTTGCGCAGCCGAGTATGGGATAACTCCCCACGGGAGAAGTATTGCCTCAGGGCAGCTAATGTGAGAGATGATGGGAGTGATGGTGTGAGGGTCCCAGTGCTAATGGTGCTGGTGCGGCAAGGAATCACTGAGACGTGAGGTGCAGTTCAGGGTCTTTACTGATGTTACAAGGCAGACTCTCCCGGGAGTACTGGCTAGTATAAGGGGCCTGGTCAGTCTGCGAGCAAGCAGGAGTTCCCCTGGCCAGGTGGAGTTGTAGGCCTCCCCGTTTATCTGCACTCTTCCTGGCTACCTTGCTGTCAGCGGTTACAAGTAGCCCACGTCCCTGAGTATACCGTGTGGTGCTCACCCGTATGGCTGGTGACTTGGGGCATTCTGTTAGCCTCCGCTCCTGAATGGCGGCGCTGGTCCCTTCTTTGTGACTGAACCTCAGGGTTTCTATGGCCATAGGACCTGGAATCCCCTGCCGGCTGGTTTCTGCTGCTGGGTATATATCAGTCCCCACAGCCTCGGACTCCTGTGTCCGGTTTTAGTAACTTCAGCCAGGGCGAGCTATATCTCTGCTCACAGCCCCTGGCCTTCTGCCTCTGCTCCTACAGAGCTCCTGATGTATCTTTTCCTGTGTCTGCAGCTTCACTCTAGGCTCTGACTGCTCTGCTTGTTCTGCAGGCTCTGTCTCTGTCTCACCTAATCCCGCCCCAGACCCAGTTTATAAGGGCAGATTCCTCCCCTCCCAGGTCTGGGCGGGCAGTGTTGCATGCTTAGGGCTCCTGACCAGAGAAACCTCCCACTTGCTCTCAGACATAATATCTCTATTACTGTGGCAACCAGACCCCTGGGGTGTCACATTACCCCCCTAGTAAATTTTAGTAGTCCGGGACTAAACACATTTTTAAAACATAATAACAGGGTATAACAATAATACAATAACATATTTACAAGAAGCCTTAGTTCTTTAAAGGTCACGGCGTGTCCGCAACCGGGTGTCCATATCACCCAAGGTGAAGCTTTAAGCGAAGTAGGGGACCTGTCCAAAGCAAACCCCTTGCGTTGTCCTTGGGCGTGGCTGCAAGGGTAGACTAACTACTTTGGGCCGCAAGGATGCCACGCCAGACAGGTTTTCTCTTCTGCGGCCGTCTTCGCAAGAGGCACCAAGGTGCAACTATCTACAAAACTGTTCCGGTTATCTAGCGTCCATAACCTGTTAGTCCATAAAAATCTGCAGGGCAACTGAGAAACATAATTAGTAACAGGCAACAAACATAAACCATAAACAGATAGCAGATAAATTCACAGTGCATTAGTTTAGATTCTCCAGCGAGCGGGCATCTGACCTCTAGTGACTCTAGTGGACCTACGGAGCTCACTAACTGGTTCTGCACTACAGGGTGTAGGAGGTGTTATGGGTAAGCTGGGCAGCTGTCTGTGCACTCTTTGGCTCACTAGGGGCACGGCAGGCTCACTACTAGCAGAGGGTTGATCCTCCTGTACTGCTGGTGTGGACTCTTCTGCCTCTTGGGCCGGCTGCTCTTCCAGCTCTACCGATTCCTCTGTAGGCACTTGAGGGGCTGGCTGGAGAAAGGTGAGGACGGGTACAACGACAGCGCCGTTTACTTGTGTCCAAGACCGGGGGAAGTCTCCGAGTATGGTACTGATCATTTCTCCCCTTTCCTCTGCAGGTTGAGGGTTTCCTTGATCTTCTTCAGGGCTTTGCAGCTGTTCGGGACACTTCTTCTGGTGGTCTCTGGAGACAATGGCTGTGGTTTCTCCTCCATCCTTACTGATTACGCAGATTTTTGGGTTCTCATGGCTTGATGGCAGTACGGTGTATGGGTCCTTCTCCCACTGGTCGTCCAATTTGTGGAGCCACCTCTTCCTCTTCAAGACCTGCTCTCCAGCTACCAGAGGAACAGCGGGAGCATACTGGTTATAAGCCTTCTCTTGCCTTTCTCTAGCTTGAGACAGACTTCGCTCGACGCTCTCCTGTACTTTCCGATACTGCTGCTGCCGTTCTGTATCCCAGTCTGCCTCTGGCAAGGTGTCCTCAGGCGTCAGGACTCCCATATCCAGGTCAATAGGCAGCTTACCAGGTCTTGCTCTCATTAGGTAAACCAGGGTACAGTTGGTGGAACCTACAGGGATGTGGTTATACAGGTCCACCAGATCGGGCAGTTTCTCAGGCCACAGACTGCATTCTTCCAGGGGCAATGTTTTTAGCAGATCTATCACCACCTGGTTCATCTTCTCGCAGAGTCCATTGGTTTGAGGGTGATAGGGCGTTATTCTTATCTTCTTGAAGCCATACAGGTTGCAGAACTCCTGGAAGACCTCCGCTTCGAAGGCTGGTCCTTGGTCTGTCAACACTTGGTCCGGGTACCTGTGTGGATGGCAGAAGTGCTGCTGGAAGGCTCTAGCTGCTGTTTGAGCCGTTAAGTCCTTGACCGGGACCACCACCAGGAACCGGGAGTAATGATCTACGATTGTGAGGGCGTAGACATACCCAGATCTGCTTGGAGCCAGTTTCACATGGTCCAGGGCTACCAGTTCCAGTGGCTGTCTGGTGATGATGGGCTGCAGGGGAGTCTTCTGGCTGGCTCGGTCTTTTCTTCTCAGGTGGCACGGGCCACAGTCTCTGCACCACCTCTCGATGGCTCCTCTCATGCCTACCCAGTAGAACCGTTCACGCAACAAGAACTCCAGCTTCTTCCATCCGAAATGCCCTGCTCCGTTGTGGTATGCCTCCAGAACCATAGCCGCGTCTCGTCTTGGGACCACTACCTGCCAGGTCAACTCATGTGTTCGAGAGTTAACCATTCTCCGGCACAGCTTCTCCCTGTAGAGGAACAGCTTACTTTTCTCCTTCCACAGTTGCTTGGTCTCCTCCGGAGCATCTGGGTCAAGATGGGCATCGGCCTGGGTCAGCATTTCCTTCACCAAATGGACTGCGGGATCACTGTCTTGCGTCTCCGCCCAGTTGTAGTGGGGCAAGGGAATGAACGTCACAGAGCGCCTGTCCTTCACACGGTGGGAATACAGGGTAATCCCATGACGGTGGAACGCAGGGAGCTCAACTTCTTCCAGATCTTCAGGATCTTCCCCTACGTCCGGTAAGTTCGGCATTCCACACAGGGCATCCGCGTTGGCATTTGAGCGTCCTGCCCGGTATTTGATGGTGAATTCAAAGTTGGACAGGCGGGCCATCCATCTCTGTTCCAGGGCACCGAGCCTTGCAGTGTCCAGGTGTGTCAACGGGTTGTTATCCGTGTACACGGTGAATTTGGAGAAGGCAAGGTAATGCTTGAAACGTTCGGTCACTGCCCACACTACTGCCAGGAACTCCAGCTTGAATGAGCTATAATTCTCAGGGTTCCTCTCCGTGGGCCGTAGCTTTCGGCTGGCGTAAGCGATTACCCGTTCTTTCCCTTGCTGGATCTGGGACAGTACGGCTCCTAGCCCGATGTTGCTTGCGTCCGTGTGGAGGATAAAGGGCTGGCTGTAGTCTGGATATGCCAGGATTTCATCCCCCGTGAGTGCCATCTTCAGCTGGCAGAAGGACTCCTCTTCCAGCTTTTCCCACCTAAAGGGCGGCTTCTGGTTTTTGGCTTTCCGAGATTGACCTATCAGGAGGTCTTGCATAGGGGCTGCCATTTTTGTGAAACCGGGAATGAATCTTCGGTAGTAGCCTACCAACCCGAGGAACTGCCGCACTTCCTTTATGCTGGAGGGTCTTGGCCAGTCCTTAATCACGGTGATCTTATCAGGGTCAGGAGCCACTCCGTCAGCACTCACCACGTGTCCCAGGTATTACACCTTTGGTTTCAGGACGTGACACTTGGAGGGTTTCACCTTTAGGCTGTAGTTTGCCAGAGCTTCGAACACTTCTGCCAGGTGTTTCAGGTGGTCCTCGTAGGTCTTGGAATAGACGATGACATCGTCGAGATATAACAGGACCGTCTCGAAGTTCCGGTGTCCCAGACAGCATTCCATCAACCGTTGGAAGGTTCCTGGTGCGTTGCAGAGCCCGAACGGCATACAGTTAAATTCGCTGAGACCCATCGGGGTGGTGAATGCGGTCTTCTCCCGGTCCGCCTCTGCTACAGGAACCTGCCAGTACCCGCTAGTGAGATCCAAAGTAGAGAAGAAGTTAGCAGATTTTAATGCAGCTAAGGACTCTTCTATCCTTGGTAGCGGGTACGCATCTTTGTGTGTGATACGGTTGACCTTCCTGTAGTCTACACACATTCTCATGGTGTTGTCTTTCTTTTTCACTAAGACTAGTGGAGCTGCCCAGGGGCTACAGCTGTCCCTGATTACCCCAGCCTCCTTCATGTCTCTAAGCATCCCCTTGGCGTGTTGGTAGTGTGCCGGGGGTACGGGTCGGTATCTCTCCTTTATGGGAGGATGGTCTCCCGTGGGGATGTGGTGTTCTACCCCCTTTACTCGCCCGAAGTCTAGCGGGTGTTTACTAAACACTCTCTCGTACTCTCCAACCACCCGATAGACTCCCTGTTTCTGGTGTGAGGGAGTGGAGTCAGTACCCAAATGTAGTTGCTGACACCAGTCCTCCATTAGTTTCTTAGAGCCGTTACCTTCCTCTGGTTGAGATGGAGGCAAGGGTTCCACGGCCTGTACAGAGTTCTGGTTAATGGTAAACAATTTGGCTAGCGTGGCATACCGGGGCAGGTGTACTTCTCTCTCCCCGATATTTATGATGCAAACGGGCACCTTACCATGGCGTACATCGATCACCCCCCGTGCTGTCAAAATGGTGGGCCTACTGTCTGAGTAGACGGGTTCTACCATTGCTTGGTAGTCTCTACCTCTTAGACCAATAGCTGCCCGGCACCAAATCATCATCTCACTTTTTGGGGGCATGGCAATAGGGAACGGGTCACACATTCTCACGCTACCTATCTCACCACCAGATAGTTCCACCTGTTGCCGCTTCATCAGTGCCCGGATCTCTTTTTGGAGCACACGCTGCTGGCCGGAACTGGCATTCTTGGCAACCTGCTGTAAAATGAGAATCACCTCTGCAAGACAATTTTCAATCACATTAGTTCCCAAGGTTATTCTAGGGTGACTCTCATGACGGTCTGTGTCAACTATAATCAGTCCTTGTGCCGCCAGTTCGACTTTACCGATCTTAATGGTCACCTCTTTGAATCCCACCTGTGGCACGGGCTGACCATTGCTGGCGATGATACTCAGGTCGTCATCTGGGTAGCGGGTTATGTCCGAGTCATTCCAGTACTGTTTAAAGAGCACGTACGGGATGGTGGTCACCTGTGACCCAGTGTCTAGTAGGGCACTCATAGGAATGCCATCCAGCACCACAGGCAAGATTGGACGTCCCCCTACGTATTTATCACGCCAGTTTGATGGGCCTGATGGTCTTATGCCTGGGAGTTGGCCCTCTACCCCAGGTTGTGCCCGTTTAACCCCTTCAGGACCCAGCCTATTTTGACCCTAAAGACCTTGGCATTTTTGTCAATTCTGACCAGTGTCCCTGGAACTCTCTGGAACACTTCAACGGATCCTAGCGATTCTGAGACTGTTTTTTCGTGACATATTGGGCTTCATGTTAGTATTAAATTTAGGTCGATAATATTTGCGTTTATTTGTGAAAAAATCAAAAATATGGGAAAAAATTTGAAAATTTTGCAATTTTCAAATTTTGAATTTTTATTCTACTAAACCAGAGAGTGATGTGACACAAAATAGTTAATAAATAACATTTCCCACATGTCTACTTTACATCAGCACAATTTTGGAAAAAAAAAAAAATTTGGTAGGAAGTTTGAAGGGTTCAAAGATCATCAGCAATTTATCTTTTTTCCAGCAAAATTTACAAAACCATTTTTTTAGTGACCACATCACATTTGAAGTCCCTTTGAGGGGTCTTTATGACAGAAAACACCCAAAAGTGACACCATTCCAAAAACTGCACCCCTCAAGCTACTCAAAACTACATTCAAGAAGATTATTAACCCTTCAGGTGCATCACAGGAACTAAAGCCACATGGAAGAAAAAAATGAACATTTTTATTTTTCTAACAAAAATTTTCTTTTAGCCTAAATTTTTTAATTTTCACATGGGTAACAGGATAAAATGCATCCTAAAATTTGTTGGTGAATTTCTCCTTAGTACACTGATACCTCATATGTTGTCATAAACCACTGTTTGGGCACACGGCAGGGCTCAGAAGGGAAGGAGCGCCATTTTACTTTTTGAATGGAAAATTAGCTCCAAAAGTCAAATTGCGCTCCTTCTCTTCTGAGCCCTGCCATGCGCCCAAACAGTGGTTTATGACCACATATGAGGTATCAGTGTACTCAGGAGAAATTGACCAATACAATTTAGGATGCATTTTATCCTGTTACCCATGTGAAAATTAAAAAAATTAGGCTAAAAGAAAATTTTTGTGAAAAAAAAAGTACTTTTTTGTTTTCACAAATCATTTTGTGAAGCACCTGGGGGTTCCAAGTGCTCACTATGCATCTAGATAGGTGCCTTGGGGGGTCTAGTTTCCAAAATGGGGTTACTTGTGGGGGAGCTCCACTGTTTAGGCACATTAGGGGCTCTCCAAACGCAACATGGTGTCCGCTTACATTTTGAGCCGATTTTCCATTCATTTTGTTAGCGGACACCATGTCGCGTTTGGAGAGCCGCTGTGTGGCCAAACATTGGAGCTCCCCCACAAGTGACCCCATTTTGGAAACTAGACCCCCCAAGGCACCTATCTAGATGCATAGTGAGCACTTGAAACCCCCAGGTCCTTCACAAATTAATCCGTAAAAATAAAAAAGTGTTTTTTTTTCCACTTTTTCATTTTTATGAATCAATTTGTGAAGCACATGGGTGTTCCAAGTGCTCACTGTGCATCTAGATAGGTGCCTTGGGGGGTCTAGTTTCTAAAATGGGGTCACTTGTGGGGAAGCTCTAATGTTTGGCCACACAGCGGCTCTCCAAACGCAACATGGTATCCGCTAACAAATTGTCAGCTCAAATTGTTAGAAGACACCATGTTGCGTTTGGAGAGCCGCTGTGTGGCCAAACATTGGAGCTCCCCCACAAGTGACCCCATTTTGGAAACTAGACCCCCCACGGCACCTATCTAGATGCATAGTGAGCACTTGGAACCCCCAGGTCCTTCACAAATTAATCCGTAAAAATAAAAAAGTGTTTTTTTTCCACTTTTTCATTTTTATGAATCAATTTGTGAAGCACCTGGGGGTTCCAAGTGCTCACTATGCATCTAGATAGGTGCCTTGGGGGGTCTATTTTCCAAAATGGGGTCACTTGTGGGGGAGCTCCAATGTTTGGGCACACAGCGGCTCTCCAAAAGCAACATGGTGTCGGCTAACAAATTGTCGGCTCAAATTGTTAGAAGACACCATGTTGCGTTTGGAGAGCCGCTGTGTGCCCAAACATTGGAGCTTCCCCACAAGTGACCCCACTTTGAAACTAGACCCCCCAAGGCACCTATCTAGATGCATAGTGAGCACTTGGAACCCCCAGGTCCTTCACAAATTAATCCGTAAAAATAAAAAAGTGTTTTTTTTTCCACTTTTTCATTTTTATGAATCAATTTGTGAAGCACCTGGGGGTTCCAAGTGCTCACTATGCATCTAGATAGGTGCCTTGGGGGGTCTAGTTTCCAAAATGGGGTCACTTGTTGGGGAGCTCCAATGTTTGGGCACACAGGGACTCTCCAAACGCAACATGGTTCCAATTTGTTAGTGGACACCATTGTGTAGTGTATGTCAGGTTGGTGTGCGGTGTGGTATATTGTAGTGTATACACCACACACACACACACACACTACAACCTGACATAGCCTCCTAAGCTGACTACGCCCTAGACTGGGATCAGTGGGACGGGCGGGACATTTTGTGTGCTGTGTGCGTGTGTAAAAAAAAAAAAATCGAAACTTTATTATAGTGTGAGTGTACGTGTGTGCGTGTGTGCTTGGTGTAACCTTCTGCAGTCACGTGTGGGGGCTGTCAGGCGTAGGGGGCTGTCAGGCGTAGGAGGCTGTCAGGCGTAGGGGGGGGCTGAAGAGATGGAGGAGCCAGCAGCTGCAGCAAGGGGGGTGATCACTGGGGCAGGAGCCGGCAGCAGCAAGGGGGGTGATCACTGGGGCAGGAGCCGGCAGCAGCAAGGGGGGTGATCACTGGGGCAGGAGCCGGCAGCAGCAAGGGGGGTAGGAGGCCGGCAGCATCAGGGGGGTGATTACTGGGGCAGAAAGCGGTGCAGGAGCCAGCAGCAGGGGGGTGATCACTGGGATGGGGGGGTGCACACTGGGGATGGGGAGTGAATACTGGAGATAGGTGGGGGTGAACACTGGGGACAGGGGGGGTGAACACTGGGGACAGGGGGGGTGAACACTGGGGACAGGGGGGGGTGAACACTGGGGGGTGAACACTGGGGACAGGGGGGGTGAACACTGGGGGGAGGGGTGATTATTGGGAGGTGGGGGGTGATATCACTGGGACTGGGGGATGGTGGGCTTGATCACAGGAGCAGGGCATTTACACTGAGCCTGCTGCTGCTGTGATCACAGTCCACCGGCTGTCAGAAGGAGAGCAGCAGCCGGTGGATGAAGACGTGGGAGAGGGAGCAGAGGGAGCGGAGGTCGGGGTGCAGGTATGAAAGTGGAGGGGGGGTGGAGGGGGGGCAGGGTGGAGTGGAGGGGGGGTCGGGGGGGAGCGGGGGCAATACTACCTGATGCAGATCAGCAGCGGCAGCAGGCGATCAGCGGCGGCAGAAGCGATCCACGAGCTCAGCAGCAGAGGGTCCACGGGGGGGCAGCAGCAGAGGGTCCACAGGGGGCAGCAGCAGAGGGTCCACAACGGCCGGCACACGATCCATGGATGGGCAGTTGCGGCCATCATTAAAAACTCCCTCCACATCTGATTGGGGCTAGTATCCATGTGACGCTAGCCCCCCAATCAGATCTGGGGGGAGGGGGGGGGCAGAGGTGACACTCCCCCCAGCCAATGGCTGATGCTGTAAGCATCAGGCCATGCCCAGATTTAAATATTACACCAATTTTCATTGGTGAAATATTTAATTCATACCGATTGGCAGTTTCATTAAAAGTGAAAATGAAACAGCCAATCGGAGGGGTCCCAGGCACGGGGGG
This sequence comes from Phyllobates terribilis, assembly GCF_046119375.1. Classification (NCBI taxonomy): domain Eukaryota; kingdom Metazoa; phylum Chordata; class Amphibia; order Anura; family Dendrobatidae; genus Phyllobates; species Phyllobates terribilis. The sequence goes on from NW_027363261.1 coordinate 377,737, forward strand.
GTTAATCCACCCCCCGGGGGGTCGACTTCAGGATGTCCAGTTGCAGTAGCAACTGTGAAACCTGAGCGACCCCGCTCGCAGGCGCTGCAGGGGCTCTTTCCCTCCATGTCACAGACGCTGTGACATGGGTCGGGAAGGAACTGTTTTCCATGTCACAAACGGTGTGACATGGGTCGGGAAGGGGTTAAATGACAGTACCTTGCCACATGTCCGGGTTGATTGCAGCGGCGGCAGATGGGTCGTCCGTCCTCGTTGTATCTGTCGCTGGGTCTTCCTCTGGCCCGTGGGGTCCTCCTCAGTCGGTGCCACGGGACGTCCTCCGGTCCGGATTCCAGCTGGATCTTTCCTGGAGAAGAGACCTGTAAAGACTGCACAGTTCTGGTTAGCGCGGCAACGCTCTTAGTCAGCTCTTGGACATGATGGTGCAGGTCTGTTGCTGGGTTATTGTTCAAAGCCTGCGCATCAGCTCCCACAGGCCCTGCAGACAAGGGCGCCGTCTCCTGGTGGTAAGTGATAGCAGGGCGCCTGTGGGTCACAGCACCATCTGGTGCCGGTTCTCGGAGCACCCGGATGGCTCTGTCCTTGAACTGTGCAAAGTCCACGTCAGGGTCCTGTAAGGCCATTGACCGCAACTGGGTTCGGTGGGCATTGCACAGTAGACCCTCAATAAATTGTTCAGTCAACAGCTTATCTTCATTTCCCACGCTGCCAGGGTCTGCCTGCTTAATGGCTCTCAGGGCCTCTTGTAGGTTTAGAGCATAGTCTCTTATACTCTCATGTGCCCGCTGTTTAAACCAGTAAAATCTGAGCTTTATTTCGGCTGAGGTGCGGGTATCAAATGTGTCTTTCAGCCGGGCTAGTATTTCTCTGACAGTCCTCTTCCTCCCAGGTGGCCAGGACTTTACCTCCCTTTGGGCTGCCCCGATTAATTGGGCCACCAGGATGCTCACTTTTTGCTCTTCTGTGAGGGGGTACACCTGGAAGAGGCTATCCAGTCTTTCTCTAAAGTCATTTAGAGTATGTGACTCCCCTGAGTACTGGGGTAGCCAGGTTGCCCCCGGGATATAGGGCATGGTGAATGGCATGACTGCTGCAGCGGTTGCACTGGCGGTGGCTGTGGCAGTGGAGCTCCCCTCGGTGTCCGGCATCCTCCTCCCCCCTAGTGGACCGTGGCCTACCTTGCGATGCTCTTCTTCCGTAGGCCGCGGCTCTGCAGTCGATCGTCGGGGTTGAGGACCTGGCGTCGCGCTCTGATGACGTCAGCGTCGCTCTTCCTCCCTTCCAGGACCTTGCGCAGCGTCAGAGCATGGGGCGGAGCTTCGGATGTCGCGCGCTTTCGGCGTCCACGCCCCTCTTCTTCCCGTGCGGCGTCCCGAAGATGGCGTCCGAAGGCGGGAAGCAGCTGCGGATGGCGGGAAGAAGGCAGAAGACGGTGGGAAACGGTCCAAGATGGCGTCTGATGGCGGGAATCGGCTCCGGATGGCGGGAAACGACTCCGGACGGCGGGAAACTTCACCACAGGTAAGTATAAAAGTCTCTTTTTCAGGCACGCAGTACCCGGTGGTTGCGGGCAAGAAATCCTGCCGACTACGCCAAAGTTGACGCGCCCCCTGGGACTGTGTTGTGCAGGGGAACCCGGAACCGGGCCTGTTGTAGAATTCTGGGGGTTGTAGTCTCCGTGTGGTGGTGACCCGGTCCGTGCCCAGGGTGGTCAAACCAGTGGCAGTCTTAATGTATAGGAAATGTCCGACTACGCCACCCGTGGATTGCGGTCAGGTGGGACCGCCGCTGCGCTGCCGACCGCTGAGGCTGATGTTGTTTGCGCAGCCGAGTATGGGATAACTCCCCACGGGAGAAGTATTGCCTCAGGGCAGCTAATGTGAGAGATGATGGGAGTGATGGTGTGAGGGTCCCAGTGCTAATGGTGCTGGTGCGGCAAGGAATCACAGAGACGTGAGGTGCAGTTCAGGGTCTTTACTGATGGTACAAGGCAGACCCTCCCGGGAGTACAGGCTAGTATAAGGGGCCTGGTCAGTCTGCGAGCAAGCAGGAGTTCCCCTGGCCAGGTGGAGTTGTAGGCCTCCCCGTTTATCTGCACTCTTCCTGGCTACCTTGCTGTCAGCGGTTACAAGTAGCCCACGTCCCTGAGTATACCGTGTGGTGCTCACCCGTATGGCTGGTGACTTGGGGCCTTCTGTTAGCCTCCGCTCCTGGATGGCGGCGCTGGACTTCTGGACTTCACACGAATCACCCGATCGCAGACCCACAAATGGTGGTAAATATCTCTTCCAAAACTCTCAGCGTTGCACAAACATCAGTTTTACAAAAGGGACTCTCTTTCTGCCCCACATACAAATATAACACTTTTAAACTAGATATGGAACTACAACGCTTTTACCGTACCCTACGCTTGAAAGCCCATTTTGCTAATAATCCTTTCAGCGTCACCCCTCCAGAATCCATGGCCGACATCACAGCCCAAGACTTAGGTCTCCGCTCTAAGAGCAAATATAGGCCTCCTCGAGGCACACATCCACTGGAAACCTTTATAGGATTCGTGGATGGGGCGTTTCAACAATTACGCTCCAATATCGACTAGGGAAGGGCACATTATCAGACCAATCTCTCTCCCCTTGATCGACAGGCCCTACGGAGTCTGCAAGAGGACAAAGATTTGATTATAAAGCCAGCTGACAAAGGTGGAGCGATAGTAGTCATGAACAAGTGCGATTACATCTCGGAAATTTTGAGACAACTTAGTGATGAGTCCACATACCGTAAACTCTCTACGGACCCGACTACAAAAACACAGACACTCATCATTTCGACACTACAAAGGTTTTTAACAGCCAAGGTGATTGACTTGAAAACGTACGAGTATTTAATTAATCCACATCCAATCATACCGGTATTTTATGTCCTACCCAAAATCCACAAAAGTCTCACCCAACCTCCTGGGCGCCCCATAGTGGCCTCCACGGATTCTATTTTATCACCCCTTGCAATTTTCTTAGAAAAGATTCTTACACCACTTACCCAAAAAAGTCCATCTTATCTATTAGACACAGGGGCCTTTTTAGAGACTATGAAAGCACTCAAACAAGTTCCTCCAGAAGCCATCTTAGTGTCCCTAGATGTCACAAGTCTCTATACATCGATTCCCCATGACCGGGGTATCCAAGCGGTTGAACAAATGCTGAAGGACTCAAACACCAATCCATCGATTATAGATCTAGCCGTAGAACTACTAACAATAGTTCTTACACACAATTACTTCCTCTTTCAGGATACATTTTACGTGCAGACCAAGGGGACCGCAATGGGCTCAAATGTAGCCCCCCCTTACGCAAACTGTTACATGTCTACTTTTGAGACACAGTTTGTATACAAGAATCAACTGTTCCAAGAGCATTCCATTTTATGGAAGCGTTACATAGACGATATCTTTTGCATCTGGACAGGTTCCCAGGACACCTTAGATGAATTCTGCAGGTCCCTCAACACCGCCTGCCCTGGTCTACATTTCACTCTGAACTATCACCCACACCAGATCAACTTCCTAGATACTTTAGTCATCAAAGATGGCTAAGGACTATTAACCACTGACATCTACAGGAAACCCACAGATCGCAACACATTACTACATTTTTCAAGCAACCACCCAGCCCCTATGAAACATGCTATCCCCAAATCGCAATTTCAGAGGGTTGAACGCATTGTGTCCGATACAACATTACGTGAAGTCAGATTACAAGAAATGACGCGGAAATTTGAAGAAAGAGGATACCCTCAGTATCTTCTACGTGAATCACAGGACAGCCGCACACAACCACGACCAGACACATCTGATCTCATTCCATTTGTCCACACATATCACCCCCTAGCTTACACTATACACCGTACGATACGGAAACATTGGAATATTCTCCAAACAGGTTACCCGACCATCAAATCCTTTCATCAACCCTTCTTACCGTGCTTCAAAAGAGCACCAAACATCAGAGACTCATTAGTCCGAGCTGACATAAGGACAACGTCCCTTGGTTCCCGCCAAAGATTTCTACAAACTCCTAAGAAAGGAACCTTCCCATGTCTCCATTGCCATCAGTGCCATAACATCCTTAGAGGCGATACTATTCATCATCCACAAACAGGCAGAAAATATACAATTAAGGATTACTACACCTGTGATACAAATTTTGTCGTATACCTAGTTAAGTGCCCTTGCAGCCTTGTCTACGTTGGGGAAACGACCCAACCCATTAAAGATAGAATCTCGAAGCACAAATCTACCATCAGATGCAAAAATTTACTTCTACCTCTCCCCCAACACTTCACGGCAGCAGGACACAATGTGTCCCAATTGCGGTTTCAAGTTATAGAGCAAATTAAACTACCCCGTCGTGGGGGTAATCGAATCCAGACCCTCAAGCAGAGAGAGGCATTCTGGATTCATGAACTGCAGTCCCTTCATCCCAAAGGACTTAACAAGGACTATGATCTGCATTCATTCATCTAAACCTACCTGGTCCCAATCCGTCCCAATAGGGACCTAGGTTTATTTATATGTTTATACTTTTTACTTTACAAGGAGTTAACACCCGCAATCCGATATTCATTTGCCATTTATTAATAGGGACCAAGATTCATGTATGCTTATCTATAATGTGGCGATTGGCTGTATAAGGGTATCATCGCAGTATTCCTGTGTGTTTTACTGCACTGTGTCTTATAACTCGATTTAACATTGTATTTCATATTTCAGATGAAGGATCCATACCCATCCTCATTCTCCTATATCCCTCCTGCACTCTGCAACCCCTTCTCTCGATGGTGGAACGCTCCTTGCCATTCTTTTCCGGCAGTGGAACACATCACTTCGATACAGAAACCACTTCCTGGTCCCTGGAACGCACCTACACGTCGGCTGACACGCACGCACGTGCGCATGCGCGGCGCCGGACCAATCAGATGCCGGCACTCCCTTTTTCGCGTCACTTCCTGTGACGTCACCGCATCGAGCGCTAATTACCAGCACATTCAAACTTCCTCATTGGCTGGCAGCCAAACCCTCCTCTCCTCTAATAATATTTGTAGCCAGTCTCCAAGTCGTGCCCACTGCTCACATCCAGCGGTGGATACCGCGATCGATGCAGCACCTCTCCTATACTTCATGGCACAAACGGTATGTCTACCTCCCTTATAGTCCTCACCCCATTATAGCCCCATATATCCTTCCATTACCTCATAGTATGCACTTTCTCCATAGGAATCCCTGTATTGGGTCCCATCTCCTTCTCTTTTCCTGCTCCCATCCCAGTAACTTGGTAGGTTGCCCCCTTTTTTTGCTTCACTGTTGGACAAAAGGTTACATAGACACATAGACCTTTATTTATATGTTTTGTATACATAATCTGTGACTTTATAATCACTATAATGTTTGTATTCTATATCTGTTCATTTTGTTTACATGCAGTACACTGATGAAGGTCTTGTCGACCGAAACGTCTTTCGTGTGGACTGCAAATAAAAGTATCTTATTATACCATTTGGTGTGCTGAGGTTATCGCGACATTTCAAGGCTTTGGACCCAACTCATGCACCCAGGTCCAGTAGTGCTGCGTTTTTTTCTAAATGGTCCCTTCTTTATGACTGAGCCTCCGGGCTTCTATGGCCAGAGGACCTGGAATCCCCTGCCGGCTGGTTTCTGCTGCTGGGTATATATCAGTCCCCACAGCCTCGGACTCCTGTGTCCGGTTTTAGTAACTTCAGCTAGGGCGAGTTATATCTTTGCTCACAGCCCCTGGCATTCTGCCTCTGCTCCTACAGAGCTCCTGATGTATATTTTCCTGTGTCTGCAGCTTCACTCTAGGCTCTGACTGCTCTGCTTGTTCTGCAGGCTCTGTCTCACCTAATCCCGCCCCAGACCAAGTTTATAAGGGCAGATTCCTCCCCTCCCAGGTCTGGGCGGGCAGTGTTGCATGCTTAGGGCTCCTGACCAGAAAAACCTCCCACTTGCTCTCAGACATAATATCTCTATTACTGTGGCAACCAGACCCCTGGGGTGTCACATTCCCCCCTAGTAAATTTTAGTAGTCCGGGACTAAACACATTTTTAAAACATAATAACAGGGTATAACAATAATACAATAACATATTTACAAGAAGCTTTAGTTCTTTAAAGGTCACGGCGTGTCCGCAACCGGGTGTCCATATCACCCAAGGTGAAGCTTTAAGCGAAGTAGGGGACCTGTCCAAAGCAAACCCCTTGCGTTGTCCTTGGGCGTGGCTGCAAGAGTAGACTAACTACTTTGAGCCGCAAGGAGGCCACGCCAGACAGGTTTTCTCTTACGCGGCCGTCTTCGCAAGAGGCACCAAGGTGCAACTATCTACAAAACTGTTCCGGTTATCTAGCATCCATAACCTGTTAGTCCATAAAAATCTGCAGGGTAACTGAGAAACATAATTAATAACAGGCAACAAACATAAACCATAAACAGATAGCAGATAAATTCACAGTGCATTAGTTTAGATTCTCCAGCGAGCGGGCATCTGACCTCTAGTGACTCTAGTGGACCTACGGAGCTCACTAACTGGTTCTGCACTACAGGGTGTAGGAGGTGTTATGGGTAAGCTGGGCAGCTGTCTGCGCACTCTTTGGCTCACTAGGGGCACGGCAGGCTCACTACTAGCAGAAGGTTGATCCTCCTGTACTGCTGGTGTGGACTCTTCTGCCTCTTGGGCCGGCTGCTCTTCCAGCTCTACCGGTTCCTCTGTAGGCACTTGCAGGGCTGGCTGGAGAAAGGTGAGGACGGGTACCATGACAGCGCCGTTTACTTGTGTCCAAGACCGGGGGAAGTCTCCGAGTACGGTACTGATCATTTCTCCCCTTTCCTCTGCGGGTTGAGGGTTTCCTTGATCTTCTTCAGGGCTTTGCAGCTGCTCGGGACACTTCTTCAGGTGGTCTCTGGAGACAATGGCTGTGGTTTCTCCTCCATCCTTACTGATTACGCAGATTTTTGGGTTCTCATGGCTTGATGGCAGTACGGTGTATGGGTCCTTCTCCCACTGGTCGTCCAACTTGTGGAGCCGCCTCTTCCTCTTCAAGACCTGCTCTCCAGGTACCAGGGGAACAGCGGGAGCATACTGGTTATAAGCCTTCTCTTGCCTTTCTCTAGCTTGAGACAGACTTCGTTCGACGCTCTCCTGTACTTTCCGATACTGCTGCTGCCGTTCTGTATCCCAGTCTGCCTCTGGCGAGGTGTCCTCAGGCGTCAGGACTCCCATATCCAGGTCAATAGGCAGCTTACCATGTCTTGCTCTCATTAGGTAAGCCGGGGTACAGTTGGTGGAACCTACAGGGATGTGGTTATACAGGTCCACCAGATCGGGCAGTTTCTCAGGCCACAGACTGTGTTCTTCCAGGGGCAATGTTTTTAGCAGATCTATCACCACCTGGTTCATCTTTTCGCAGAGTCCATTGGTTTGAGGGTGATAGGGCGTTGTTCTTATCTTCTTGCAGCCATACAGGTTGCAGAACTCCTGGAAGACCTCCGCTTCGAAGGCTGGTCCTTGGTCTGTCAACACTTGGTCCGGGTACCCGTGTGGACGGCAGAAGTGCTGCTGGAAGGCTCTAGCTGCTGTTTGAGCCGTTAAGTCCTTGACCGGGACCACCACCAGGAACCGGAAGTAATGATCTACGATTGTGAGGGCGTAGACATACCCAGATCTGCTTGGAGCCAGTTTCACATGGTCCAGGGCTACCAGTTCCAGTGGCTGTCTGGTGATGATGGGCTGCAGGGGAGTCTTCTGGCTGGCTCGATCTTTTCTTCTCAGGTGGCACGGGCCACAGTCTCTGCACCACCTCTCGATGGCTCCTCTCATGCCTACCCAGTAGAACCGTTCACGCAACAAGAACTCCAGCTTCTTCCATCCGAAATGCCCTGCTCCGTTGTGGTATGCCTCCAGAACCATAGCCGCGTCTCGTCTTGGGACCACTACCTGCCAGGTCAACTCATGTGTTCGAGAGTTAACCATTCTCCGGCACAGCTTCTCCCTGTAGAGGAACAGCTTACTTTTCTCCTTCCACAGTTGCTTGGTCTCCTCCGGAGCATCTGGGTCAAGACGGGCATCGGCCTGGGTCAGAATTTCCTTCACCAAATGGACTGCGGGATCAATGTCTTGCGTCTCTGCCCAGTTGTAGTGGGGCAAGGGATTGAACGTCACGGAGCGCCTGTCCTTCACACGGTGGGAATACAGGGTAATCCCATGACGGTGGAACGCAGGGAGCTCAACTTCTTCCAGATCTTCTGGCTCTTCCCCTACGTCCGGTAAGTTCGGTATTCTAGACAGGGCATCCGCGTTGGCATTTGAGGTTCCTGCCCGGTATTTGATGGTGAATTCAAAGTTGGACAGGCGGGCCATCCATCTCTGTTCCAGGGCACCGAGCCTTGCAGTGTCCAGGTGTGTCAACGGGTTGTTATCCGTGTACACGGTGAATTTGAAGGAGGCAAGGTAATGCTTGAAACGTTCGGTCACTGCCCAAACTACTGCCAGGAACTCCAGCTTGAATGAGCTATAATTCTCAGGGTTCCTCTCCGTGGGCCATAGCTTTCGGCTGGCGTAAGCGATTACCCGTTCTTTCCCTTGCTGGATCTGGGACAGTACGGCTCCTAGCCCGATGTTGCTTGCGTCCGTGTGGAGGATAAAGGGCTGGCTGTAGTCTGGATATGCCAGGATTTCATCCCCCGTGAGGGCCATCTTCAGCTGGCAGAAGGACTCCTCTTCCAGCTTTTCCCACCTAAAGGGCGGCTTCTGGTTTTTGGCTTTCCGAGATTGACCTATCAGGAGGTCCTGCATAGGGGCTGCCATTTTGGTGAAACCGGGAATGAATCTTCGGTAGTAGCCTACCAACCCGAGGAACTGCCGCACTTCCTTTATGCTGGAGGGTCTTGGCCAGTCCTTAATCACGGTGATCTTATCAGGGTCAGTAGCTACTCCGTCAGCACTCACCACGTGTCCCAGGTATTGCACCTTTGGTTTCAGGAGGTGACACTTGGAGGGTTTCACCTTTAGGCCGTAGTTTGCCAGAGCTTCGAACACTTCTGCCAGGTGTTTCAGGTGGTCCTCGTAGGTCTTGGAATAGACGATGACATCGTCGAGATATAACAGGACCGTCTCGATGTTCCGGTGTCCCAGACAGCATTCCATCAACCGTTGGAAGGTTCCTGGTGCGTTGCAGAGCCCGAACGGCATACAGTTAAATTCGCTGAGACCCATCGGGGTGGTGAATGCAGTCTTCTCCCGGTCCGCCTCTGCTACAGGAACCTGCCAGTACCCGCTAGTGAGATCCAAAGTAGAGAGGAAGTTAGCAGATTTTAATGCAGCTAAGGACTCTTCTATACTTGGTAACGGGTACGCATCTTTGTGTGTGATACGGTTGACCTTCCTGTAGTCTACACACATTCTCATGGTGTTATCTTTCTTTTTCACTAAGACTACTGGAGCTGCCCAGGGTCTACAGCTGTCCTTGATTACCCCAGCCTCCTTCATGTCTCTAAGCATCCCCTTGGCGTGTTGGTAGTGTGCCGGGGGTACGGGTCGGTATCTCTCCTTTATGGGAGGATGGTCTCCCGTGGGGATGAGGTGTTCTACCCCCTTTACTCGCCCGCAGTCTAGCGGGTGTTTACTAAACACTCTCTCGTACTCTCGAACCACCCGATAGACTCCCTGTTTCTGGTGTGAGGGAGTGGAGTCAGTACCCAAATGTAGTTGCTGACAACAGTCCTCCATTGGTTTCTTAGAGCCGTTACCTTCCTCTGGTTGAGATGGAGGCAAGGGTTCCACGGCCTGTACAGAGTTCTGGTTGATGGTAAACAATTTGGCTAGCGTGGCATACCGGGGCAGGTGTACTTCTCTCTCCCCGATATTTATGATGCGAACGGGCACCTTCCCATGGCTTACATCGACCACCCCCCGTGCTGTCAAAATGGTGGGCCTACTGTCTGAGTAGACGGGTTCTACCATTTCTTGGTAGTCTCTAACTCTTAGACCAATAGCTGCCCGGCACCAAATCATCATCTCACTTTTTGGGGGCATGGCAATAGGGAACGGGTCACACATTCTCACGCTACCTATCTCACCACCAGATAGTTCCACCTGTTGCCGCTTCATCAGTGCCCGGATCTCTTTTTGGAGCACACGCTGCTGGCCGGAACTGGCGTTCTTGGCAATCTGCTGTAAAATGAGAATCACCTCTGCAAGACAATTTTCAATCACATTAGTTCCCAAGGTTATTCTAGGGTGACTCTCATGACGGTCTATGTCCACTATAATCAGTCCTTGTGCCGCCAGTTCGAATTTACCGATCTTAATGGTCACCTCTTTGAATCCCACCTGCGGCATGGGCTGACCATTGCTGGCGATGATACTCAGGTCGTCATCTGGGTAGCGGGTTATGTCCGAGTCATTCCATTACTGTTTAAAGAGCACGTACGGGATGGTGGTCACCTGTGACCCAGTGTCTAGTAGGGCACTCATAGGAATGCCATCGAGTACCACAGGCAAGATTGGACTTCCCCCAACGTATTTATCACGCCAGTTTGATGGGCCTGATGGTCTTATGCCTGGGAGTTGGCCCTCTACCCCAGTTTGTGCCCGTTTAAATGACAGCACCTTGCCACATGTCCGGGTTGATTGCAGCGGTGGCAGATGGGTCGTCCGTCCTCGTTGTATCTGTCGCTGGGTCTTCCTCTAGCCGGTGGGGTCCTCCTCAGTCGGTGCCACGGGACGTCCTCCGGTCCTGATTCCAGCTGGATCTTTCCTGGAGAAGAGACCTGTAAAGACTGCACAGTTCTGGTTAGCGCGGCAACGCTCTTAGTCAGCTCTTGGACCTGATGGTGCAGGTCTTTTGCCCGGTTAATGTTCAAAGCCTGCGCATCAGCTCCCACAGGCCCTGCAGACAAGGGCGCCGTCTCCTGGTGGTAAGTGATAGCAGGGCGCCTGTGGGTCACAGCGCCACCTGGTGCCGGTTCTCGGAGCACCCGGATGGCTCTGTCCTTGAACTGTGCAAAGTCCAGGTCAGGGTCCTGTAAGGCCATTGCCCGCAACTGGGTTCGGTGGGCATTGCACAGTAGACCCTCAATAAATTGTTCAGTCAACAGCTTATCTTCATTTCCCACGCTGCCAGGGTCTGCCTGCTTAATGGCTCTCAGGGCCTCTTGTAGGTTTAGAGCATAGTCTCTTATACTCTCATGTGCCCGCTGTTTACACCCGTAAAATCTGAGCTTTATTTCGGCTGAGGTGTGGGTATCAAATGTGTCTTTCAGCCGGGCTAGTATTTCTCTGACAGTCCTCTTCCTCCCAGGTGGCCAGGACTTTACCTCCCTTTGGGCTGCCCCAATTAATTGGGCCACCAGGATGCTCACTTTTTGCTCTTCTGTGAGTGGGTACACCTGGAAGAGGCTATCCAGTCTTTCCCTAAAGTCATTTAGAGTATGTGACTCCCCTGAGTACTGGGGTAGCCAGGTTGCCCCCGGGATATAGGGCATGGTGAATGGCATGACTGCTGCAGCGGTTGCGCTGGCGGTGGCTGTGGCAGTGGAGCTCCCCTCGGTATCCGGCATCCTCCTCCCCCCTAGTGGACCGTGGCCTACCTTGCGATGCTCTTCTTCCGTAGGCCGCGGCTCCGCAGTCGATCGTCGGGGTTGAGGACCTGGCGTCGCACTCCGATGACGTCAGCGTCGCTCTTCCTCCCTTCCAGGACCTTGCGCAGCGTCAGAGCGTGGGGCGGAGCTTCGGATCTCGCGCGCTTTCGGCGTCCACGCCCCTCTTCTTCCCGTGTGGCGTCCCGAAGATGGCGTCCGAAGGCGGGAAGCAGCTGCGGATGGCGGGAAGAAGGGAGAAGACGGCGGGAAACGGTCCAAGATGGCATCTGATGGCGGGAATCGGCTCCGGATGGCAGGAAACGACTCCGGACGGCGGGAAACTTCACCACAGGTAAGTATAAAAGTCTCTTTTTCAGGCACGCAGTACCCGGTGGTTGCGGGCACGAAATCCTGCCGACTACGCCAAAGTTGACGCGCCCCCTGGGCCTGTGTTGTGCAGGGGAACCCGGAACCGGGCCTGTTGTAGAATGCTGGAGGTTGTAGTCTCCGTGTGGTGGTGACCCGGTCCGTGCCCAGGGTTGTCAAACCAGTGGCAGTCTTAATGTATAGCAAATGTCCGACTACACCACCCGTGGATTGCGGTCAGTGGGGACCGCCGCTGCGCTGCCGACCGCTGAGGCTGATGTTGTTTGCGCAGCCGAGTATGGGATAACTCCCCACGGGAGAAGTATTGCCTCAGGGCAGCTAATGTGAGAGATGATGGGAGTGATGGTGTGAGGGTCCCAGTGCTAATGGTGCTGGTGCGTCAAGGAATCACAGAGACGTGAGGTGCAGTTCAGGGTCTTTACTGATGGTACAAGGCAGACCCTCCCGGGAGTACTGGCTAGTATAAGGGGCCTGGTCAGTCTGCGAGCAAGCAGGAGTTCCCCTGGCCAGGTGGAGTTGTAGGCCTCCCCATTTATCTGCACTCTTCCTGGCTACCTTGCTGTCAGTGGTTACAAGTAGCCCACGTCCCTGAGTATACCGTGTGGTGCTCACCCGTATGGCTGGAGACTTGGGGCCTTCTGTTAGCCTCCGCTCCTGGATGGTGGCGCTGGTCCCTTCTTTGTGACTGAGCCTCCGGGCTTCTATGGCCAGAGGACCTGGAATCCCCTGCCGGCTGGTTTCTGCTGCTGGGTATATATCAGTCCCAACAGCCTCGGACTCCTGTGTCCGGTTTTAGTAACTTCAGCCAGGGCGAGCTATATCTCTGCTCACAGCCCCTGGCCTTCTGCCTCTGCTCCTACAGAGCTCCTGATGTATCTTTTCCTGTGTCTGCAGCTTCACTCTAGGCTCTGACTGCTCTGCTTGTTCTGCAGGCTCTGTCTCTGTCTCACCTAATCCCGCCCCAGACCCAGTTTATAAGGGCAGATTCCTCCCCTCCCAGGTCTGGGCGGGCAGTGTTGCATGCTTAGGGCTCCTGACCAGAGAAACCTCCCACTTGCTCTCAGACATAATATCTCTATTACTGTGGCAACCAGACCCCTGGGGTGTCACACGCACATGTGACATCTGCTCATCAACGGCCATTCTGAGCTGAATGTGCCTTCCCTCATCACAGCACAGCTGCTATGCAGATTGAGGCTGGGCAAGTACCAGCATGGGTGATTCCATTGACATTTTGGCTGCTGCTATTGTCATTTGGATTTTTGGATTTTTGTTTTTAAAATCTAACCTTTCCCTCCCCATTTTATTCCTTGTGAAAAGACGCGCACATGTGACATCTGCAGGTCAACTGCCATTCTAAGCTGAATGTGCCTTCCCTCGTCAGATCGCAGCTGCTATGCAGCTGGAGGCCAGGCAAGTACCTTTGTGGGAGACTAGATGGGAGTCCCCAGTTACGTTGACATTTTGGCTGCTGCTATTGTCATTTGGATTTTTGTTTTTAAAATCTAACCTTTCCCTCCCATTTTATTCCTTTTGAAAAGACGCGCACATGTGACATCAGTACGTCAACAGCCATTCTATGATGAATGTGCCTTAACTTGTCAAATCGCAGCTGCTACGCGGCTTGAGGTCAGGCAAGTACTGGCATGGAAGACAGGCTGCTGCTATTGTCATTTGGATTTTTGTTTTTAAAATCTAACCTTTCCCTCCCCATTTTATTCCTTTTGAAAAGACGTGCACATTTGACATCTGTCTGTCAACGGCCATTCTAAGCTGAATGTGCCTGCCCTTGTCAGATTGCAGCTGCTAAACAGCTTGAGGCTGGGCAAGTACCGGCATGGGAGACTCGCTGAGAATCGCTTGTTCTGTTGACATCTTGGCTGCTGCTATTGTCATTTGGATTGTTGTTTTTAAAATCTAACCTTTCCCTCCCATTTTATTCCTTTTGAAAAGACGCGCACATGTGACATCAGTACGTCAACAGCCATTCTATGATGAATGTGCCTTAACTTGTCAAATCGCAGCTGCTACGCGGCTTGAGGTCAGGCAAGTACTGGCATGGAAGACTGGCTGCTGCTATTGTCATTTGGATTTTTGTTTTTAAAATCTAACCTTTCCCTCCCCATTTTATTCCTTTTGAAAAGACACGCACATGTGACTTCTGCACGTCAGCATTCATTTTAAGCTGATTGTGCCTGCCCTCTTCAGATCGCAGCTGCTACACAGCTTGAGGCTGGGCAAGTACCGGCATGGGAGACTGGCTGGAAATCCCTGGTTCCGTTGACATCTTAGCTGCTGCTATTGTCATTTGGATTTTTGGATTTTTGTTTTTAAATTCTAACCTTTCCCTCCCGATTTTATTCCTTTTGAAAACACGCGCACATGTGACATCTGCACGTCAACGGCCATTCTAAGCTGATTGTGCCTGCTCTCTTCAGATCACAGCTGCTATGCACCTTGATGCTGGGCAAGTACCTGCATGGGAGACTGGCTGGGAATCCCTGGCTCCGTTGACATTTTGGCTGCTGCTATTGTCATTTGGATTTTTGTTTTTAAAACCTAAGCTTTCCCTCCCCATTTTATTCCTTTTGAAAAGACGCGCACATGTGACATCTGCACATCAATGGCAATTCTAAGTTGAATGTGTCTGTTCTCGTCAGATAACAGCAGCTACGCAGCTTGAGTTTGGGCTAGTACCAGCATGGGAGACTGGCTGCGAATTCCCAGTTTCGTCGACTTTTTGGCTGCTGCTATTGTCATTTGGATTTTTGTTTTTAAAATTTAACCTTTCCCTCCCCATTTTATTCCTTTTGAAAAGACGCGCACATGTGACATTTGCACATCAACGGCCATTCTAAGCTGAATATGTCTTCGTCAGATCGCAGCTCTATGCAGTTTGAGGCTTGGCAAGTATCGGCATGGGAGACTGGCTGGAATTCATGGTTCCGTTGACATTTTGGCTGCAGCTTTTGTCATTTGGATTTTTGTTTTTAAAATCTAACCATTCCCTCCCCATTTTATTCCTTTTCAAAAGACGCGCACATGTGACATCTGCATGTTAACGGCCATTCTAAGCTGTATGTTCCTGCTCTCGTCAGATCGCAGCAGCTTGAGGCTAGGCAAGTACCAGCATGGGAGACTGGCTTGGATTACCCGGCTCCATATCCCCAGCTCTGTTAACATTTTGGCTGCTGCTATTGTCATTTGGATTTTTGTTTTTAAAATCTAACTTTTCCCTCCCCATTTTATTCCTTTTGAAAAGACGCGCACATGTCACGTCTGAACGTCAGCGGACATTCTAAGCTGAATGTTCCTGCCTTCGTCAGATCGCAGCCGCAACGCAGCTTGAGGCTGGGCAAGTACTGGCTTGGGAGACAGGCTGGGAATCCCCGGTTCTGTTGACATTTTGGCTGCTGTTATTGTCATTTGGATTTTTGTTTTTAAAATCTAACCTTTCCCTCCCCATTTTCTTCCTTTTGAAAAGACGCGCACATGTGACTTCTGCACGTCAATGGCCATTCTAATCTGAATGTGTCTGCCCGCTTCAGATTGCAGCTGCTGTGCAGCTTGAGGTCAGGCAAGAACCAAAATGGGAGTATGGCTGGGAATCCCTAGTTCCGTTCACATTTTGGCTGCTGCTATTGTCATTTGTTTTGTTTTTAAAATCTAAGCTTTCCCTCCCCATTTTATTCCTTTTGAAAAGACGCACACATGTGACATCTGCACATCAATGGCAATTCTAAGTTGAATGTGCCTGTTCTCGTCAGATAACAACAGCTACGCAGCTTGAGTTTGGGCTAGTACCAGCATGGGAGACTGGCTGGGAATTCCCAGTTTCGTTGACTTTTTGGCTGCTGCTATTGTCATTTGGATTTTTGTTTTTAAAATTTAACCTTTCCCTCCCCATTTGATTCCTTTTGAAAAGACGCGCACATGTGACATCTGCATGTCAACGGACATTCTAAGCTGATTGTGCCTTCCCTCGCCAAATTGCAGCTACTATGCTGTTTGAGGCTGGGCAAGTACCAGCGTGGGAGACTGGATAGGAATCTCAGGTTCCTTCATATTTTGTCTGCTGCTATTGTCATTTGGATTTTTGTTTTTAAAATCTAACCTTTCCCTCCCCATTTTCTTCCTTTTGAAAAGACGCGCACATGTGACATTTGCACATCAACAGCCATTCTAAGCTGAATGTGCCTGCCCTCGTCAGATTGCAGCTGTTATGCAGCTTGAGGCTGGGCAAGAACAGTCATGGGAGACTGGCTGGGAATCCCCGGTTCCATTAACTTTTTGGCTGCTGCTATTGTCATTTGGATTTTTGTTTTTAAAATCTAACATTTCCCTCCCCATTTTATTCCTTTTGAAAAGACGCGCACATGTGACAGCAGCTTCACCACTGCCATTCTAAGCAGAATGTGCCTGCCCTTGTCAGATTGCATCTGCTATGCAGCTTGAGGCCAGGCAAGTACTGGCATGAGAGACAGGCTGGGAATCCCCTGTTCCATTGACATTTTGGCTGCTGTTATTGTCATTTGGATTTTTGGATTTTTGTTTTTAAAATCTAACCTTTCCCTCCCCATTTTATTCCCTTTGAAAAGACGCGCACATGTGACAGCTGCACGTCAATGGCCATTCTAAGCTGAATGTGCCTTCCCTCATCAGAGCACCAGTGCTATGCAGCTTGCAGCTGGGCAAGTACCAGCATGGGAGACTATCTGGGAATCCATGGTTCTGTTGACATTTTGGCTGCTGCTATTGTCACTTGGATTTTTGTTTTTTAAATAATACCTTTCCCTCCCCATTTTATTCCTTTTGAAAAGACGCGCACATGTGCCATCTGCACGTCAACGGCCATTCTAAGCTGAATGTGCCTTTTCTCGTCAGATTGCTGCTGCTATGCAGCTTGAGGCTGGGCAAGTACCAGAATGGGAGACTATCTTGGAATCCATGGTTCTGTTGACATTTTGGCTGCTGCTAATGTCATTTGGATTTTTGTTTTTAAAATCCAACCTTTACCTCCACATTTTATTCCTTTTGAAAAGACGCGCACATGTGACATCTGCACGTCAACGTCCATTCTAAGCTGCATGTGCCTGCCCTCATCAGATCGCAGCCGCTGCGCAGCTTGAGGCAAGGCAAGTATCAGCATTGGGGACTGGCTGGGAATACCTGGTTCCATTGACATTTTGGTTGCTGCTATTGTCATTTGGATTTTTGTTTTTCAAATCTAACCTTTCCCTCCCCATTTTATTCCTTTTGAAAAGATGCGCACATGTGTCAGATGCACGTCAATGGCCATTCTAAGCTGAATGTGCCTGCCCTCGTCAGATCACAGCAGCTATGCCGCTTGAGGCCAGGCAAGAACTGGCATGGGAGACTAGCTGGTAATTCCCGGTTCCATTGACATTTTGGCTGCTGCTATTGTCATTTGGATTTTTGTCTTTCAAATCTAACCTTTCTCTCCCCATTTTATTCCTTTTGAAAAGATGCGCACATGTGACATCTGCACATCAACGGCCATTCTAAACTGAATGTGACTCCCCTCATCAGATCACAGCTGCTACACAGCTTGAGGCTGGGCAAGTACCAGCATGGGAGACTGGCTGGTATTTCCCTGTTACGTTGACATTTTGGCTGCTGCTATTGTCATTTGGATTTTTTAATTTTTGTTTTTAAAATCTAACCTTTACCTCCACATTTTATTCCTTTTGGAAAGAAGCGCACATGTGACATCTGCATGTCAACGGCCATTTTAAGCTGAATGTGGCTGACTTTGTCAGATCACAGCTGCTATGCAGCTTTAGGCTGGGCAAGTACGAGCATGGGGGAATGGCTGGGAATCCCTGGTTCCATTGACATATTGGCTGCTGTTATTGTCATTTGGATTTTTGGAATTTTTTTTTTTAAATCTAATCTTTCCCTCCCCATTTTATTCCTTTCGAAAAGACACTCACATGTGATATCTGCACCTTAACGGGAATTCTAAGCTGAATGTGCCTTCTCTTGCCAGATTGCAGCTGCTACGCAGCTTGAGGCCAGGCAAGTGCATGGTATGGGAAACTGGCTGGGAATCCCCAATTCCGTTGACATTTTGGCTGCTGCTATTGTCATTTGGATATTTGTTTTTAAAATCTAACCTTTCCCTCCCCATTTTATTCCTTTTGAAAAGAGGCGCTCATGTGACATCTGCACATCAACGGCAATTCTAAGCTGAATATGCCTGCCCTTGTCAGCTTGCAGCTACTATGTAGCTGGAGGCCAGGCAAGTACTGGAATGGGAAACTGGCTGGGAATTCCCAGTTCCATTGACGTTTTGGCTGCTGCTATTGTCATTTGGATTTTTGTTTTTCAAATCTAACCTCTCCCTCCCCATTTTATTCCTTTTGAAATGACACGCACATGTCACATTTGCACGTCAACGGCCATTCTAAGCTGAATGTACCTTCCCTCGTCAGATCGCAGCCACTACGCAGCTTGAGGCTGGGCAGTACCATTATGGGAGACTGGCTGGGATCCCATGTTTCCTTTGACAATTTGGCTGCTGCTATTGTTATTTGGATTTTTGTATTTTTGTTTTTAAAATCTAACCTCTCTCGCCCCATTTTATTCATTTTGAAAAGACGCACACATGTAATATCTGCACATCAGCAGCCATTCTAAGCTGAATGTGCCTTCCCTTGTCAAATTGCAACTGCTGTGCAGCTTGAAACTGGGCAAATACCTTCATGGGAGACTTGTTGGGTATCCCTGTTTCTGTTAACATTTTGGCTGCTGCTATTGTCATTTGGATTTTTGGAATTTCGTTTTTAAAATCTTACCTTTCCCTCCCCATTTTATTCCTTTTGAAAAGACGCGCATATGTGGCATCTGCACGTCAACGGCCATTCTAAGCTGAATGTGCTTTTCCTCGTCAGATCACAGCCGCAACGCAGCTTGAGGCCAGTCAAGTACTGGCATGGGAGACTGGCTGGGGATCCCCGTTGTCGTTGACTTTTTAGCTGTTGCTATTGTTATTTGGATTTTGGATTTTTATTTTTAAAATCTAACTTTTCCCTCCCCATTTTATTCCTTTTGAAAAGACGCGCACATGTAGCATCTGCAAGTCAGCGGCCAATCTCAGCTGAATGTCCCTCCTCTTGTCAGATAGCAGCTGCTGTGCAGCTTGAGGCAAGGCAAGTTCCAGCATGGGAGACTGGCTGGGAATCCCTGGTTACATTTACATTTTGGCTTCTGCTATTGTCATTTGGATTTTTGTTTTTAAAATCTCATATTTCCCTCCCCATTTTATTCCTTTTAAAAAGACGCACACATGTGACATCTGCATGTCAAGGGCCATTCTAAGCTGAATGTGCCTTCCCTCATCAGATCATAGCCGCTACACAGATTGAGTTTGGGCAAGTACTTGCATGGGAGACTGGCTGTGAATCCCCAATTCCATTGACATTTTGGCTGCTGCTATTGTCATTTGAATTTTTGTTTTTAATATCTTACCTTTCCCTCCCCATTTTATTCCTTTTGAAAAGACACGCACATGTGAAATCTACATGTTAGCAGCCATTCTAAGCTTAATGTGCCTGCTCTCATCAGATCGCAGCCACTACGCAGCTTGAGGCTGGGCAAGTACTGGCATGGGAGACTGGCTGGGAATCCCCAGTTCCATTGACAATTTGGCTGCTGCTATTGTCATTTAGATTTTTGTTTTTAAAATCTAGCCTTTCCCTCCCCATAATATTCCTTTTGAAAAGATGTGCACATCTGTCATCTGCAAGTCAACAGCCATTCTAAGATGAATGTGCCTGCCCTCGTCAGATCGCAGCCGCTACGCAGCTTGGGGCCGGGCAAGTACAGGCATGGGAAACTAGCTGGGAATCCCTTGTTCCGTTGACATTTTGGCTGCTGCTATTGTCATTTGCATTTTTGTTATTAAATTCTAACTAGTGTTGAGCCAACCCGTAGTGTTCGAGTTCGGTTCGGTTCGTCGAACACCGTTAAAACCAATGGCAGGCAAACAAAAACACATAGAAACACCTTCAAATGTGTCCAAAAGCTGACAAACTGCTCAGAAGACACAACTAACACATGGAAAAGTGACAAGTATGTATAGTCATGCGAAAAGAAAAGAGGTGGAGGAGTAAAAGGAGGGGGAGACACAGATATAGGCATGTCATGCCCTTCTAAAATCCAAAAAGTGAGAAGCCGACACGTTCAGTCGGTTCCTGCCCGTGCCACCTCCTTGTCGCCGGGTTTGTGCCAGAGCCGCGGTGAACCCTGACGGCCAGCCCCCCTCTCCCAATACTGGTGCCTGTCCGCTGGTGGGTTGAGCGAGCCCCCCTGTGGTGGAGGCAGCTCTAAGCTTTTTAATTTAAATTGTCTCTCTAATTTGAATGAATACACTTTAAATCCATTTACAAGGATCTATTGGAGGGCAAGTCTCATGCCAGCAGCCGCGTAATTCCAGCTCCAGTAGCGTCCACTAAAGCTGCTACAGTTAAAAAGCTTTTATCAGGATCGAGCTCGGCTGTCCACCGCAAGGCATCCTACTGCCAGTCCCAGCCCCTATGCCTTGGGGTGCCTCCTGATGCTCTTCACTGAGTATCCCGTGGTCCCGAAGCATTTCCTTTGAAAAAATTAAGTGTCCAAACTACAGGTGGTGTAGCTTGCTTAACAGCCGGGATAATCCGCTGACTAGCAGACACTGCTACTAGGCACAAAGTATTTCCTGGGCTAGATGAATTTAAAAATTTGTAATTAGATACTCTCGGTGGATGCTGAGAAAGCATTCCATAGAGTCTCCTGGCACGCCATATATGATTCTCTTAAAAAGCTTGGGGTAGGGGTCTAGGGACCCTTTTATAGCCAAAATCACGGCCCTGTATCACAATACGTCACCTAGGCTGAAGATAAATGGAACTGTAGCACCCTGAGGGCTCGGTTGCTACAGAGGTATTGCACCTCACCCAGAGGTGTGATATCTCACTCTCAGGTAAGGATGGAGTGTGGATCAGGACCCGACACCTGCATGCATTACACCACATTGCCGTGGGGCAGGGCGACCAATATGCCTCTGAGATGGGCACGACAGTCCCTGTCCCTGGCTGGAGTGTGGGGAGGGAACACTGAGGAAGGGGAACCCTGTTGTGCAGGAGCAGGGAGGAAGCAGTACCTGGGTGCATTTAGAAGGGAGTATAAAAGGTGGGCACCATCTTAGTTCAGTGCAGAGAAGTCTGAGCAGAAGTGGCAGGGAGCAGGGGCTCTGCATGAGCTCTGCTCCGGAGGCGGGCCTAGTAACAGAGGCCCAGGCCTGGAAGAGGGAGAAGGAAGGAAGAGGAGCGGAGAAGGCTCCAGGAACAAGGAATGAAGGGATCCCAGGGGTGCGGACGGGCGAGTCGCCACCGCACGCCCGAATCCACCTGCGTGGAGGGGTCAGGTCAAAGGGGGAGACCGGTCCCCGAAACTAGTGGAGGCAGGAAATGACCCTCAGCTAGAAACCGGAGGCTGTGACATTTTATGTGGCCCAGCCCCTCGCTACACCCGCTAGGAAGGCACCACATAGGGTCAGGGAAATTGGCGCCAAGTTAACCAAGAGGAGGCCCGAGGCAGCCGGACAGAAGGGTTGGTAAGAAAGGCCAGACAAAGGACACACAAAGGGGGTCCTGTGAAGCGCTCCAAAGTTATCTGGGAGTTGTCTGAGCCCCTCAGCTGGTGAGCACAGTACGACGTGGGCAGCCGTTACCTGCAGACGTGGTCTGGATAATAAGAACTGTGAGTAAAGGCCCTCGACTGCATCACTGACTCCGTGTCGTTACTGCTGCTGCCCTGCACCATCACCCCCATCCTCCGCATACACTGCCCTGAGGCTATACTCCTCCCGTAGGGAGTTATGCTATGCTCTGCTGCACCCACAACACCAGCCTCAGCGGTCTGCCCTGCAGCGGCGGTTCACTCTGACCGCAATCCACGGGTGGTGTAGTCGGACATTTAAACATCAAAACCACATAAATAGTTCCGCCACTGGTTTGACCACCCTGAGCCACGGAACCGGGTCGCCGCCACGAAGACTACAACCACCAGCATCCACCAAAAAGGGTCCGGCTCTGGGTGTCCCAAGGCCCAGGGGGTGCATCAGAACATTTTCATCACCTTTCACAATCACCAATGGGACAAGGCAGGGATGTCCTCTGTCCCCTCTCTTATACATCCTAGTGACGGAGCACCTGCTCTCATCAATTCGCCATAACCCCAATATTAGGTGGATTGAGGTGGGAGTCACCGAGTACAAGTGCTCTCTATTTGCTGATGATGTCCTAGTATATATCACTCAATCACATATATCCATCCATGCTGTTATGGCTGAAATAGATCACTTTGTTACATGGTCAAATTTTAAAATCAATGCAGCGAAGTCTGAGGCCCTCGATGTCTCCCTCCCCAAATCCATATAGGATTCCATCCAGTCCAACTTTCCCTTTGCCTGGCCCTCACAGGGTATCAAATACTTAGGAATTCCTATTCATAGAGACCTCTCCCATCTAAGTTATCTTAATTTTGGGCCCTTTATTGAACAACTCCATACAGACCACGGTTGGCAAGTTAGAACTGTAAGATTCACTACGTGAACCACTGGTGTTTTGTGGAAAAGCACATGTACACTGTGTTCCAAATTATTATGCAAAAAGTGTTTAGGAGTGATAAGGGAAGAATTTGTTTGTTTGTCAATTAAACTCATTGATGGCGATGTGTGTCAGGGCTCTTTATATCACTGTAAGCAATTGCAGACACCTGTGCTAATTAGTTTGGCAGGTGTGTCCAATGAAAGGCAAGACTACTTAAGAAGGCTGTCTCACATTATTAAGCAGCCTACATTTTCTGCCAAAATGGGAAAGAAAAAGGATGTGTCGGCTGCTGAGAAGCAACAAATTGTGGAGTGTTTAGGTCAAGGCATGACTACAAACAACATTGTGCGATGATCAGGATGAAGTGTCTTGGCAATCAAGAAGTATGTAGCTGATTCACAGTACACACGTGTGCGTGCTGATAAGGGCAAATTGAGGACTCTTTCCTACAGGCAATTACGTCAGGTTAAAAGAGCAGTGGCAAAAAAGCCTTGTCATAGCAGCAGACACGTTTTTGAAGCTGCTGGTGCCTCCAACGTCCCCCGAACAACAAGATGCAGGGTCCTTCAGAGGTTTGCAGCTGTGCATACGCCATCCTGTCGACCTCCTCTATCCACTTCACACAAGCAGAAACGGCTCCAGTGGGCCAAACATTACATGAAGACTGATTTCAAAACTGTTTTGTTCACGGATGAGTGCCTTGCAGCGCTCGATGGTCCAGATGGATGGAGTTGAGGATGGCTGGTTGATGGACACCCCACGCAAACACGGCTACAGCGCCAACAAGGAGGAGGTGGAGTAATGTTTTGGGCTGGAATCATGGGGAGAGAGATTGTCGGCCCCTTTAGGATCCCTGAAGGTGCTAAAGATGAACTCCATAATGTATGTGGATTTTCTCAAACAGCACTTCCTGCCATGGTTCAAGAAGAAGAACCGTGTATTTCACAGCAAGATCATTTTTTTGCATGATAATGCACCATCTCATGCTGCACATAAAACATCTGCATCTCTGGCTGATATGGGCATAAAAGGGGACAAACTTATGGTGTGACCCCCATGCTCCCCTGACCTCTACCCCATTCAGAACCTCTGGAGCATCATCAAAAGGAGTGTCTATGATGGCGGGAGGCAGTTCACATCTAAGCAACAGCTCTGGGAGGGTATTCTGTCCTCATGCAAAACAATTGAAGCAGAAACCATCCAAAACCTGACAAGTTCAATGGACGAGAGAGTTCAGAAGCTCCTTTCGAACAAGGGGTCCTATGTGAAAGTGTAACATCACCTAGAATAAAGTTTTGAGTTGAAAACTGTTTGATTTCAGTTTCTAATAACCTGCTAATGCTTATAATTTCAAAAATGACCATTTTTTGGGTCTTTATTAAAATGAAAAGGTTGATCGAAAAGTTTGGGGGATCTAAGAGTGTGGCAACCCAGTAGTCATGATTACTTCGAATTCTGACAATATGAGGGTCATGTTGCAGGTAGTGTAGCAAGAAGGCACTTATGTGTCTTGCGCATGTCGGAGCCCCAAAATTATTTTCCGGGCTAGATGCAGCTAAAAATTATTATTAATTTTAAATCTGGTGGAGCTTAGTATAGATGGCCTAATAGGATCAGTGCTGCACACTGCTACAAAGCCCAAATTATTTTCCAGTCAAGATACAGATAAACATGATTAGTAATTTTAAATCTGGTGGAGCTTATTATAGATGGCCTAATAGAATCAGTGCTGCACACTGCTACAAAGCCCAAATTATTTTCCAGCCAAGATACAGATAAACATGATTAGTAATTTGAAAGCTTAAAACGGTTGGTAGGGTGATTTTAACCAATCATCAAGCTTTTACTCTCCCCAGGATAACACAGGGGTAGAAAAGTCATTTCGAATCCATGATTTGTCCATCTTTATGAACGTGAGTCTGTCTACATTATCAGTGGAGAGCCGCGTGCGCTTATCTGTCAGCACACCACCAGCAGTGCTGAACACACGTTCAGACAGAATGCTGGCTGCGGGGCATGACAAGATCTCCAAGGCGTAAGTGGCTAGCTCCGGCCATTTATCCAGATTGGAAGCCCAAAAGAGCAAGGGTCCAGTGACACAGTCATGGCTTCAATGTTTACTTGGAGATACTCCTGTACCATCGTCTCTAGGCGTTGACTATGTGTCAGACTTCTTGTCTCCTGTGGCCTTGCAAAGGTTGGGCTAAAAAAGTGGTGAAATGATTCCGCAAAATTGATGTTACCAGCAGATACTGTGGTTCTGTTACGGTTTGAGTGCTGAACACTTGACGGTCCCACGGTTGGCAAGTTGGAACTGTGAGATTCACTACGTGCACCACTGGTGTTTTGTGGAAAAGCACATGTAAGATTCTGCAACAGTCTCTGCTGATACTCCTGCATGCGTGCATCCCTTTCTATGGCAGGAATAATTTCTGCAAATTTACTTTTGTACCGGGGATCTAACAGTGTGGCAACCCAGTAGTCAGGATTATTTCTAATTCTCACAATTCGAGGGTCATGTTGCAGGTAGTGCAGCAAGAAGGCACTCATGTGTGTTGCGCATCCAGGAGCACCAAGTCCCTGTTGTGTTGGTGGCGAGGTAACAATCATGCTTCCTTCCTCTGTCCTCTCCCCCCAACCTCGCACAACAGAAATGTGATCAAGGTCTCCCTCATCTGATGAGTCTTCCATCAGTTCGTCCTCCACTTCTTCCTGGGCTCCTGCACCTTCCTCACTAGTTTGGCTGCTACCATGCGCCCTGGTAAAACCATCTCCCCCACCCTCACATGCCTGCCGCCTTGCTGCTGCCGACCGTCTGGACCTTGCAGATGTTAGCCCTTCCGCATACAACTCCTCCTCCTCTACTTCCTCCACCTCCTCTTGTGCCACCACCTGACTCCGAATTCTGTTTAACATGTGCTCCAGCATGTAAATCACCGGAATAGTCATGCTGATAATGGCATCGTCAGCACTAAACATCTTCGTCGCCATTTCAAAACTGTGCAGAAGGGTGCATAGGTCCCTGATCTGAGACCACTCCTCCAGCGTGATTTGCCCCACCTCTGGATCTCGTTGGCCCAGGCTATACGTCAGAACGTATTGCAGCAGGGCTTGTCAGTGCTGCCACAGTCGCTGCAACATGTGCAGAGTTGAATTCCACCGGGTAGGCACATCGCATTTTAGCCGGTGAAGTGGCAGGCCCAACGTCTTCTGTAGAGATGTAAGTCGCTGAGCTGCGGGATGCGAACGGCGGAAGTGAGCACACAGCGACCGTGCCCTCTGCAGAAGGCCATCTAGTCTGGGATAGTGGGCTAAAAATTGCTGGACAACCAGGTTCAACACGTGAGCCATACATGGCACGTGTGTGACATTGCCCCGGCGAAGGGCCGCACCCAGGTTTGCAGCATTGTCGCACACAGCCTTCCCTGGTTTCAGGTCCAGTGGAGACAACCATTCATGAAATTGGTTCTCCAGAGCTGACCACAACTCCTCAGCTGTGTGACTCACATTTCCCAGACATTTCAAAGTAAAAACCGCCTGATGACGTTGAGCCCTACTGCCAGCATAGTAAGGAGGTGTGCAGGATCCCTTCTGCGCAGTTAGAAAGCTTGTGGCATGACCAGACAGGCTTTGGGTGCAGGTGGAAGACCGAGAGGAGGTTGAGGAGGCAGAAGCAGTGGAGGAACTTTGACATAAAGAGGATTGACGCACAACTCGTGGGGACGGCAAGACTTGGACAGCAGCCCCTTGTCCTGCTGTCACCATAGTTACCCAGTGCCCAGTCAGCGACATGTAACGCCCCTGTCCATGCCAACTCGTCCAAGTGTATGTGGTGAAATGCACCCTGTCACACACAGAGTTTCTCAAAGAAGCGGTGATGTTGTGTGCGACATGCTGGTGGAGCGCAGGCACATCTTTCTTTGAGAAGTAGTGCCGACTGGGCATCTGGTACTGGCGCACTGCGACCGACATAAGGTCTCGAAAATCCTCTGTGTCCAAGGCAGCATTTCTGTAGCCAAGAGCTTGCAGATGGTGAAATTCAACCTCTTAGCTTTCTCATGGCTAGGAGGAAATGGTCTTTTACATGTCCACATCTGAGGGACCGAGGGCTGGCTATTGTGCTTAGACGGGGTTGATAAGGGTGTCCCCGGCAAACTGCCCGTCAGTGAGGAAGATGCAGGCGGACATGTTAGGTTGCCTTGATCCAAAGGTGGTGCTATCGATGTCGGACAGTGCTCAACACCAGCTGGTGTTACCACCTCGAAAGAAAATGATGACCTGCCAATCACGCTGGCTGTTGCGGGTAAAGAGGTGGCAGGTCTTCGCTCCAAAACAGGTGTGACTGCTGTCCCCCCAGTCACAGAGGATGAAGAGGCCGCGGATGCACAAGATATGGCAGACGGTGGTTGGCCCGGCCGGCTAGTCCGCATTGTAGCACACAGAGCTTCCCACTGCAACTTATGCTTCATGTCCATGTGCCGGTTCATGCATGAAGTACTCAAACTATGTATCTTTTGGCCTTTACTTAGCTTTTGCTGACAAATGTTACAGATAACACGAGTTGGGTCATCTTTATCGATCTGAAAAAATGCCCAGGCTATGCAAGGCTTATCACCCAAGCGATCTGAAGAGCCACCACAACTTGTGGTGAGAGGCAGAGTTGTGTTTGAGGATGCAGTTGTTGACGTGCTTCCAGTACTACGTCTCTGTCCAGGAAGGCGCAACCTGACCTCGTCGTCACTAGCATCTTCCTCCACCTCCTCTGCTGACCTCATCTCTTTGCTGACTGTGGGTTGACAGTAAGTGGGATCTCCAACCTCATCATCATCACCCTGTGCGTTATCACACCCGTCGTCCTCAGAGCCAACCTGTTCCTGCCCTGACAAAAAACTAAAGTTGTCGCTCCAATCAGGTATTTGAGTCTCATCATCGTCTTCCTCATTGTCTCCACCATCAGGAGTTACAGTTTGGGAATGAGGGTCTACATTATGGTCAGAACCTTCTGCGTCTGGTCCTGGATCTGACTCATAAAGATTTTGGGCATCAGTGCAGATCATTTCCTCGTCTGGATTCACAGTAGCGCTGGAGTCGACCTCTGATTCCCAGGCTACAGTATGAGTAAACAGCTCTGCAGACTCAACCATCTGTTCTACCTCATACTCAGACGGGCAGCTGGATATTTGGGAGCTGTGAGGAAGCAAGTGCGATTGGGGTGACACCTTTGAGGACTGAAGTATTTGTGATGTTGAAGTTGATGTGGAGGAGAGCCCACTTAAAGGAGCACTTGATATCCGTTGAAGCACCTGCTGTTTTTGTGCCTCATCTGGAATTTGTAGCGATTGGCGTGGCCATAAGAAAGGGATCAGATCACATTGTCCGCTAAAAGAAGTAGACATTTTAGTTTGGCTGGAAGATGGTCTTTCTTCTGCAGATGTTACTGTTGCTTTAACACCTACCCCATGGACACAACCTTTTTTCCCCTTCCCAACACGCCTATTACCCTTTCCACCAGCAGCAGGCCTTTTTCCACTCATTTTGGTGGTTAACAAATTCACAACTCTGGAGTTGTTTGCACAAAAAAACAATGGATGGGAACCGAGCAGAGCTGAGTGGCCAAACTGTGGTATTAGGCCAAAACTATTGGCTGGGTTAGATGCAGAAAAAAATTATATTCAATTTGCAACCTGATGGAGGTCAGTATAGATGGACTAATAGAACAAGTCCCACACACAGCTAGAAGCCCAAATATTTTTTCAGAGGTAGATGCAGAAAAAAATTGTATTCAGTTTGCAACCTGATGGAGGTCAGTATAGATGGACTAATAGAACAAGTCCCACACACAGCTAGAAGGCCAAATATTTTTTCAGAGGTAGATGCAGAAAAAAATTATTTTTAATTTGCAGCCTGATGGAGGTCAGTATAGATGGACTAATAGAGAAAGTCCCACACACTGCTAGAAGGCCAAATATTTTTTCAGAGCTAGATGCAGACAAAAAATTATTTTTAATTTGCAACCTGATGGAGGTCAGTATAGATGGACTAATAGAGAAAGTCCCACACACTGCTAGAAGGCCAAATATTTTTTCAGAGCTAGATGCAGACAAAAAATTATTTTTAATTTGCAACCTGATGGAGGTCAGTATAGATGGACTAAAAGAGAAAGTCCCACACACTGCTAGAAGGCCAAAAATTTTTTCAGAGCTAGATGCAGATATAAATTATTTTTAATTTGCAACCTGATGGAGGTCAGTATAGATGGACTAATAGAGAAAGTCCCACACACTGCTAGAAGGCCAAATATTTTTTCAGAGCTAGATGCAGAAAAAAATTATATTCAGTTTGCAACCTGATGGAGGTCAGTATAGATGGACTAATAGAACAAGTCCCACACACAGCTAGAAGCCCAAATATTTTTTCAGAGGTAGATGCAGATAAAAATTATTTTTAATTTGCAACCTGATGGAAGTCAGTATAGATGGACTAATAGAGAAAGTCCCACACACAGCTAGAAGGCCAAATATTTTTTCAGAGCTAGATGTAGACAAAAAAATATTTTGAATTTGCAACCTGATGGAGGTCAGTATAGATGGACTAATAGAGAAAGTCCCACACACAGCTAGAAGGCCAAATATTTTTTCAGAGGTAGATGAAGATAAAAATTATTTTTAATTTGCAGCCTGATGGAGGTCAGTTTAGATGGACTAATAGAGAAAGTTCCACACACAGCTAGAAGGCCAAATATTTTTTCAGAGGTAGATGCAGAAAAAAATTATTTTTAATTTGCAGCCTGATGGAGGTCAGTATAGATGGACTAATAGAGAAAGTCCCACACACTGCTAGAAGGCCAAATATTTTTTCAGAGCTAGATGCAGACAAAAAATTATTTTTAATTTGCAACCTGATGGAGGTCAGTATAGATGGACTAATAGAGAAAGTCCCACACACTGCTAGAAGGCCAAATATTTTTTCAGAGCTAGATGCAGATATAAATTATTTTTAATTTGCAACCTGATGGAGGTCAGTATAGATGGACTAATAGAGAAAGTCCCACACACTGCTAGAAGGCCAAATATTTTTTCAGAGGTAGATGCAGAAAAAAATTATATTCAGTTTGCAACCTGATGGAGGTAAGTATAGATGGACTAATAGAACAAGTCCCACACACAGCTAGAAGGCCAAATATTTTTTCAGAGCTAGATGCAGACAAAAAAATATTTTGAATTTGCAACCTGATGGAGGTCAGTATAGATGGACTAATAGAGAAAGTCCCACACACTGCTAGAAGGCCAAATATTTTTTCAGAGCTAGATGCAGACAAAAAATTATTTTTAATTTGCAACCTGATGGAGGTCAGTATAGATGGACTAATAGAGAAAGTCCCACACACAGCTAGAAGGCCAAATATTTTTTCAGAGGTAGATGCAGAAAAAAATTATATTCAGTTTGCAACCTGATGGAGGTAAGTATAGATGGACTAATAGAACAAGTCCCACACACAGCTAGAAGGCCAAATATTTTTTCAGAGCTAGATGCAGACAAAAAAATATTTTGAATTTGCAACCTGATGGAGGTCAGTATAGATGGACTAATAGAGAAAGTCCCACACACTGCTAGAAGGCCAAATATTTTTTCAGAGCTAGATGCAGACAAAAAATTATTTTTAATTTGCAACCTGATGGAGGTCAGTATCGATGGACTAATAGAGAAAGTCCCACACACAGCTAGAAGGCCAAATATTTTTTCAGAGCTAGATGCAGAAAAAAATTATATTCAGTTTGCAACCTGATGGAGGTCAGTATAGATGGACTAATAGAACAAGTCCCACACACAGCTAGAAGGCCAAATATTTTTTCAGAGGTAGATGCAGATAAAAACTATTTTTAATTTGCAGCCTGATGGAGGTCAGTATAGATGGACTAATAGAGAAAGTCCCACACACTGCTAGAAGGCCAAATATTTTTTCAGAGCTAGATGCAGACAAAAAAATATTTTGAATTTGCAACCCGATGGAGGTCAGTATAGATGGACTAATAGAGAAAGTCCCACACACTGCTAGAAGGCCAAATATTTTTTCAGAGCTAGATGCAGATATAAATTATTTTTAATTTGCAACCTGATGGAGGTCAGTATGGATGGACTAATAGAGAAAGTCCCACACACTGCTAGAAGGCCAAATATTTTTTCAGAGCTAGATGCAGAAAAAAATTATATTCAGTTTGCAACCTGATGGAGGTCTGTATAGATGGATTAATAGAACAAGTCTCACACACAGCTAGAAGCCCAAATATTTTTTCAGAGGTAGATGCAGAAAAAAATTATATTCAGTTTGCAACCTGATGGAGGTCTGTATAGATGGATTAATAGAACAAGTCGCACACACAGCTAGAAGCCCAATATTGTTTCAGAGGTAGATGCAGAAAAAAAATATATTCAGTTTGAAACCTGATGGAGGCCAGTATAGATGGACTAATAGAGAAAGTCCCACACACTGCTAGAAGGCCAAATATTTTTTCAGAGCTAGATGCAGACAAAAAATTATTTTTAGTTTGCAACCTGATGGAGGTCAGTATAGATGGACTAATAGAGAAAGTCCCACACACTGCTAGAAGGCCAAATATTTTTTCAGAGCTAGATGCAGAAAAAAATTATATTCAGTTTGCAACCTGATGGAGGTCAGTATAGATGGACTAATAGAACAAGTCCCACACACAGCTAGAAGGCCAAATATTTTTTCAGAGGTAGATGTAGATAAAAAATATTTTTAATTTGCAGCCTGATGGAGATCAGTATAGATGGTCTAATAGAGAAAGTCCCACACACTGCTAGGAGGCCAAATATTTTTTCAGAGCTAGATGCAGACAAAAAAGAATTTTGAATTTGCAACCTGATGGGGGTCAGTATAGATGGACTAATGGAGAAAGTCCCACACACTGCTAGAAGGCCATATATTTTTTCAGAGCTAGATGCAGACAAAAAATTATTTTTAATTTGCAACCTGATGGAGGTCAGTATAGATGGACTAATAGAGAAAGTCCCACACACTGCTAGAAGGCCAAATATTTTTTCAGAGCTAGAAGCAGATATAAATTATTTTTAATTTGCAACCTGATGGAGGTCAGTATAGATGGACTAATAGAGAAAGTCCCACACACTGCTAGAAGGCCAAATATTTTTTCAGAGCTAGATGCAGAAAAAAATTATATTCAGTTTGCAACCTGATGGAGGTCAGTATAGATGGACTAATAGACAAGTCCCACACACAGCTAGAAGGCCAAATATTTTTTCAGAGGTAGATGCAGCTAAAAATTATTTTTAATTTGCAGCCTGATGGAGGTCAGTATAGATGGACTAATAGAATGATGCTATGCCCAAAAGATTTTACTTCACTAGGTGCAGTAAAAAAATAGGTATTCTATACACAGGTGGTATATCTTGCAACGCAGATAGACTACTCCACTGACTAACACACTCTGCAATAAGCCAAAAAGGATTAGCTTTGCTAGATTCAGCCAAATGCTGTGAAAAAAACTTGTACAGCACTGGCACAGACCTGCCTGGCAAAAACTGATAGGAACTGATGTAACCTAGTCCTGAAAAGGACTGCAATTACAATTAGTCTTTACTCCCACAATCTATCTATTTAAGAGCACAGACCTGCCTTATAAGAGTCGTAGGAAATGCTGTAACCTAGTCCTTAAAAGGACTGCGATCACAACTAATCCCTACTCCCAAGCTATCTGTAGATTTGTGCGAAAATTGGCTTGAAAGTAACAAGGTATAGCGCACACAGCAACAGCGGTGCCGTCTAACACGCAGCTGCAGCAGTGAGAACATGGTGGCGACGGGGAAAATGGCTTGGTCTTATAGGGCAAGGACATGTGACATACACTGCCAATGACACATGCCCTTGCTTGTGTGAAAAAAAGCACTTCGCTCCATGTGTGCGCTGCTGATAGGCTGACAGATTGCACTTCCCCACTGTAAATGCGGGAAAGAGAAAAAAAAATGGAGATCTTCATTATTCCTGCAGAGATCCATCCCCTGCCCCTCCCCCCACCCCGCTGTACACTCAAACTGCGTATTAACATTAATTTTCATCATTACTGAGAAAAAATCCAGTTATGATTTTGGTGCACGAACAGTTATCGAACATAACCTCGAACAGCCGAATTTTTCTCAAATCGTTCGTGTTCGCCGAACGGCTCGAACACCGACCAAAACAGCTCGAATTTGAGATTGGCGAACAGTTCGAGTCGAACAATGCTCATCTCTATTCGTAATTTCTCGTCCATGGTTAAGCCTCTCACAGACATGACTAAAAAGGGGACGGATTTTTCTAGGTGGTCTGACAAGGCTTGTCAAGCATTCTCCTCCTTGAAAAAATGTTTTGCCTCGGCACCCATACTCATTCAACCTGATGCGTCACAGCCATTCATTGTAGAGGTAGACGCTTCCGAGGTAGGGGTGGGAGCTGTATTGTCACAAGGTTCGTCCCTTGGTAAGTGGCATCCGTGCGCCTTTTTCTCTAAAAAATTGTCGTCCGCTGAGAGGAATTACGATGTCGGCAATAGGGAACTCTTGGCCATTAAGTTAGCTTTTGAGGAGTGGCGCCATTTTTTAGAGGGGGCAGTCCATCCGGTCACCGTCATCACCGATCACAAGAACCTGCTATATCTGGAGTCTGCGAAACGTCTGAATCCCAGACAAGCTAGGTGGTCATTGTTTTTTACCAGGTTTAATTTTGTCGTTACATATCGTCCTGGGTCAAAAAATGTAAAGGCGGATGCCTTATCTCGTAGTTTCCCTGGGGCCGGGAATACGGACGACCCGATTCCTATCCTTCAGGAGGGGGTGGTGTTTTCGGCAGTATGCTCTGAGCTTGAGGAGGAGGTATTGGAGGCTCAGGGGGACGCCCCTGTTGGACCTCCGGGGAGACTGTTTGTTCCAGATCAGTTGCGACAAAAGGTGATCGAGGCACACCATAACTCAGTTTTTGCAGGACACCCGGGGAGTAAAGCAATTGTGGATCTCCTCTCGCGTCGGTTTTGGTGGCCTAACTTACATAAGGAGGTGGCAACTTTTGTCGCGTCCTGTGGGGTTTGTGCGCGCTCTAAGACCTCACATACCCGTCCGTCTGGGGCCCTCTTACCTTTGAAGATCCCGGAGCGTCCTTGGACTCATCTGTCTATGGACTTTATTACGGACCTCCCTCCGTCTTCGGGTAAAACGGTCATACTCGTTGTAGTGGACAGGTTCAGCAAGATGGCACATTTTATCGCTCTTCCTGCTCTTCCTAATGCTAAAACTCTTGCGCAGGTGTTCATTGGGGAGATTGTGAGGCTTCACGGGGTACCCTCCGAGGTGGTGTCAGATCGGGGGTCTAAGTTTGTGTCCAAATTCTGGAAGGCGTTTTGTACACGGCGGGGGATGCATTTATCGTTCTCATCGGCTTTTCATCCTCAGACCAATGGTCAGACGGAACGTATGAACCAGAGCTTGGAGACATATCTCCGGTGTTTTGTGTCAGAGAACCAGGAGGACTGGGCTTCTTTCTTACCTCTGGCAGAGTTTGCTCTTAATAATAGGCGGAGCGAGTCCACTGGTAAGTCCCCGTTTTTTGGGGCATATGGTTTTCACCCCCAGTTTTGTACTTTCAGTAGGGGGGGCTCTTCGGGGGTTCCTGAGGAGGAACGATTTTCCTCATCACTCGCTTCAGTATGGAGAGGGGTGCTGAAGAATCTGAATACTATGGGGAACCGATACAAACGTATGGCTGATAGGAGGAGAGTGTCTGGTCCGGACCTAAGTGTGAACGATCGGGTATGGTTGTCTACCAGGAATATAAAACTTAAGGTTCCCTCCTGGAAACTGGGTCCCAGGTTCATCGGGTCATACAGGATCAGTTCTATAATTAATCCGGTGGCATTCCGTCTTGACCTCCCCCCTACGTTTAAAATTCACAACGTTTTCCACAGATCATTGCTTAAGAGGTATGTGGCGCCGGTGGTACCGTCACCTTTACCTCCCCCTCCAGTGGTGGTCAATGGTAACTTGGAGTTCCAGGTATCGAGGGTCATCGATTCACGGTTTAATCGCCGGTCCCTTCAGTACCTGGTTCATTGGAAGGGGTATGGTCCTGAGGAGAGGATGTGGGTTCCTGCGTCGGATATTAACGCAGACCGATTAGTTCGGGCCTTCCACACGACTCACCCGGATAAACCTGGCCCTGAGGGTCCGGAGGCCCCTCGTAGAAGGGGGGGTACTGTCACAGGTGTGTCGCCACGAAGATCGTCACGATTACACAGCCTGACTTCTCGCAGCTGAGTTTTTGGTGCTTTGTGTTTTTCGGCAGTGAGGGAGTTAACTCTCTCTCTCTCTGTGCTAGACGCCTCGCCCAGCTGCAATCAATGTTGCTGTAGTGAAACTCCTTCAAATGCCTGCCGGTCTGTTAGGGAAGTGTCAGTGAAAGCATTTCATGCAGACTAACAGAGCGGATCGTGGTATTTGGAGTTTCAGAGCTAAGTGTATTTGGAGTGTTTTTTCCCTTCCTCGCTTTATCATTTATCTCCTTTCCCGTTGGTGTTCCCTCTGTTGTAGTTGTGCAGTTTTTGTATGCAAGGTGGTTTTGGTTTTACCCTTGTACTGTCTCGTTCGTCTAAGTACTGAGTGTGGGCATATTATTACCTGTCCCCTTTTGTTGTGATCAGGGGTCCTTCTCAGGACTAGATTACTTAGGTGCAGGGATCCTCAGGAGGTAGGGGTTACGCTGGCGGCCTGAACCTCTGTACCTTCAACAGTACCTCCAGGTAGAGGGATTAGTCAGGGCCCCAGCTTAGGGTCAGCTTAGGCCCCCTACCTCCAGTACACAGAGACAGCGTGACAGACACACCTGGACACTGCAAGGCTCGGTGCCCTGGAACAGATATGGATGGCCCACCTGTCCAACATTGAATTCACCATCAAATACCGGGCAGGACGCTCAAATGCCAACGCGGATGCCCTGTCTAGAATGCCGAACTTACCGGACGTAGGGGAAGATCCAGAAGATCTGGAAGAAGTTGAGCTCCCTGCGTTCCACCGTCATGGGATTACCCTGTATTCCCACTGTGTGAAGGACAGGCGCTCCGTGACGTTCAATCCCTTGCCCCACTATAACTGGGCGGAGACGTAAGACAGTGATCCCGCAATCCATTTGGTGAAGGAAATGCTGACCCAGGCCGATGCCCGTCTTGACCCAGATGCTCCGGAGGAGACCAAGCAACTGTGGAAGGAGAAAAGTAAGCTGTTCCTCTACAGGGAGAAGCTGTGCCGGAGAATGGTTAACTCTCGAACACATGAGATGAACAGGCAGGTAGTGGTCCCAAGACGAGTCGCGGCTATGGTTCTGGAGGCATACCACAACGGAGCAGGGCATTTCGGATGGAAGAAGCTGGAGTTCTTGTTGCGTGAACGGTTCTACTGGGTAGGCATGAGAGGAGCCATCGAGAGGTGGTGCAGAGACTGTGGCCCGTGCCACCTGAGAAGAAAAGACCGAGCCAGCCAGAAGACTCCCCTGCAGCCCATCATCACCAGACAGCCACTGGAACTGGTAGCCCTGGACCATGTGAAACTGGCTCCAAGCAGATCTGGGTATGTCTACGCCCTCACAATCGTAGATCATTACTCCCGGTTCCTGGTGGTGGTCCCGGTCAAGGACTTAACGGCTCAAACAGCAGCTAGAGCCTTCCAGCAGCACTTCTGCCGTCCACACGGGTACCCGGACCAAGTGTTGACAGACCAAGGACCAGCCTTCGAAGCGGAGGTCTTCCAGGAGTTCTGCTACCTGTATGGCTGCAAGAAGATAAGAATAACGCCCTATCACGCTCAAACCAATGGACTCTGCGAGAAGATGAACCAGGTGGTGATAGATCTGCTAAAAACATTGCCCCTGGAAGAACGCAGTCTGTGGCCTGAGAAACTGCCCGATCTGCTGGACCTGTATAACCACATCCCTGTAGGTTCCACCAACTGTAGGCTTACCTAATGAGAGCAAGACCTGGTAAGCTGCCTTTTGACCTGGATATGGGAGTCCTGACGCCTGAGGACACCTCGCCAGAGGCAGACTGGGATACAGAACGGCAGCAGCAGTATCGGAAAGTACAGGAGAGCGTCGAGCGAAGTCTGTC
This sequence comes from Phyllobates terribilis, assembly GCF_046119375.1. Classification (NCBI taxonomy): domain Eukaryota; kingdom Metazoa; phylum Chordata; class Amphibia; order Anura; family Dendrobatidae; genus Phyllobates; species Phyllobates terribilis. The sequence continues at coordinate 414,547 of NW_027363261.1, forward strand.
TCAAGCTAGAGAAAGGCAAGAGAAGGCTTATAACCAGTATGCTCCCGCTGTTTCCCTGGTACCTGGAGAGCAGGTCTTGAAGAGGAAGAGGCGGCTCCACAAGTTGGACGACCAGTGGGAAAAGGACCCGTACACCGTACTGCCATCAAGCCATGAGAACCCAAAAATCTGTGTAATCAGTAAGGATGGAGGAGAAACCACAGCCATTGTCTCCAGAGACCACCTGAAGAAGTGTCCCGAGCAGCTGCAAAGCCCTGAAGAAGATCAAGGAAACCCTCAACCCGCAGAGGAAGGGGGAGAAATGATCAGTACCGTACTCGGAGACTTCCCCCGGTCTTGGACACAAGTAAACGGCGCTGTCGTCGTACCCATCCTCACCTTTCTCCAGCCAGCCCTGCAAGTGCCTACAGAGGAACCGGTAGAGCTGGAAGAGCAGCCGGCCCAAGAGGCAGACGAGTCCACACCAGCAGTACAGGAGGATCAACCCTCTGCTAGTAGTGAGCCAGCCGTGCCCCTAGTGAGCCAAAGAGTGTGCAGACAGCTGCCCAGCTTACCCATAACACCTCCTACACCCTGTAGTGCAGAACCAGTTAGTGAGCTCCGTAGGTCCACTAGAGTCACTAGAGGTCAGATGCCCGCTCTCTGGAGAATCTAAACTAATGCACTGTGAATTTATCTGCTAACTGTTTATGGTTTATGTTTGTTGCCTGTTATTAATTATGTTTCTCAGTTACCCTGCATATTTTTATGGACTAACAGGTTATGGACGCTAGATAACCGGAACAGTTTTGTAGATAGTTGCACCTTGGTGCCTCTTGCGAAGACGGCCGCGAAAGAGAAAACCTGTCTGGCGTGGCCTCCTTGCGGCCCAAAGTAGTTAGTCTACCCTTGCAGCCACGCCCAAGGACAACGCAATTGGTTTGCTTTGGACAGGACCCCTACTTCGCTTAAAGCTTCACCTTGGGTGATATGGACACCCGGTTGCGGACACGCCGTGACCTTTAAAGAACTAAAGCTTCTTGTAAATATGTTATTGTATTATTGTTATACCCTGTTATTATGCTTTAAAAATGTGTTTAGTCCCGGAGTACTAAACTTTATTAGGGGGGAATGTGACACCCCAGGGGTCTGGTTGCCACAGTAATAGAGATATTATGTCTGAGAGCAAGTGGGAGGTTTCTCTGGTCAGGAGCCCTAAGCATGCAACACTGCCCGCCCAGACCTGGGAGGGGAGGAATCTGCCCTTATAAACTGGGTCTGGGGCGGGATTAGGTGAGACAGAGACAGAGCCTGCAGAACAAGCAAAGCAGTCAGAGCCTAGAGTGAAGCTGCAGACACAGGAAAAGATACATCAGGAGCTCTGTAGGAGCAGAGGCAGAAGGCCAGGGGCTGTGAGCAGAGATATAGCTCGCCCTGGCTGAAGTTACTAAAACCGGACACAGGAGTCCGAGGCTGTGGGGACTGATATATACCCAGCAGCAGAAACCAGCCGGCAGGGGATTCCAGGTCCTCTGGCCATAGAAGCCCGGAGGCTCAGTCACAAAGAAGGGACCAGCGCCGACATCCAGGAGCGGAGGCTAACAGAAGGCCCCAAGTCACCAGCCATATGGGTGAGCACCACACGGTATACTCAGGGACGTGGGCTACTTGTAACCGCTGACAGCAAGGTAGCCAGGAAGAGTGCAGATAAACGGGGAGGCCTAAAACTCCACCTGGCCAGGGGAACTCCTGCTTGCTCGCAGACTGACCAGGCCCCTTATACTAGCCAGTACTCCCGGGAGGGTCTGCCTTGTACCATCAGTAAAGACCCTGTACTGCACCTCACGTCTCTGTGATTCCTTGCTGCACCAGCACCATTAGCACTTGGACCCTCACACCATCACTCCCATCATCTCTCACATTATCTGCCCTGAGGCAATACTTCTCCCGTGGGGAGTTATCCCATACTCGGCTTTGCAAACAACATCAGCCTCAGCAGTTGGCAGCGCAGCGGCGGTCCCCACTGACCGCAATCCACGGGTGGCGTAGTCGGACATTTGCTATACATTAAGACTGCCACTGGTTTGACCACCCTGAGCACGGACCGGGTCACCGCCACACGGAGACTACAACCCCCAACATTCTACAACAGGCCCGGTTTCGGATTCCCCTGCACAACACAGGCCCAGGGAGCGCGTCATGCGCGTCTTTTCAAAAGGAATAAAATGGGGAGGGAAAGGTTAGATTTTAAAAACAAAAATCCAAATGACAATAGCAGAAGCGAGAATGTCAATGGAACTGGGGATTCCCAGCCAGTCTCCCATATTGGTACTTGCCCAACCTCAAGCTGCATAGCATCTGCAATCTGACAAGGGTTAGCACATTCAGCTTACAATGGCCGTTGATGAGCAAACGGCCCATGTGCGCGTCTTTTCAAAAGGAATAAAATGGGGAGGGAAAAGTTAGATTTTAAAAGCAAAAATCCAAAGGACAATAACAGCAGCCAAAATGTCAATGGAAGCGGGGATGCCCAGCCAATCTCCCATGCTGGTACTTGCCCAGCCTCAAGCTGCACAGCGGTTGTGATCTGACAAAGGATGGCACATTCAGCTTTGAATAGCCTTTAACATGCAAATGTTACATTTGCACGTCTTTTCAAAAGGAATAAAATGGGGAGGGAAAGGTTAGATTTTTAAAATCAAAAATCCAAATGACAATAGCAGCAGCCAAAATGTCAATGGAACCAAGGATTCCCAGCCAACCTCCCATGTCACTACTTCACAAGCCTCAAGCTGCTTAGCGGCTACGATCTGACGAGGTAGGCACATTCAGCTTAGAATGGCCATTGACTTACAGATGTCACATGTGCACGTCTTTTCAAAAGGAATAAAATGGGGAGGGAAAGGTTATATTTAAAAAAAAAAAAATCAAAAAATCCAAATGACAATAGCAGCAGCCAAAATGTCAATGGATCCAGGGATTCCCAGCCAGTCTCCCATGCTGGTACTGGCCCAGCCTCAAGCTGCATAGCGGCTGCAATCTGATGAGAGAAGGCACATTCAACTTAGAATGGCCGTTGACGTGCAAGTGTCACATGTGCGCGTCTTTTCAAAAGGAATAAAATGGGGTGAGAAAGGTTATACATTTAACAACAAAAATCCAAATGACAATTGCAACAGCAAAAATGCCAATGGAACAGGGATTCCCAGCCAGTCTCCCATGCTAGTAATTGCCCAGCCTCAAGCTGTGTAGCAGCTGCGATCTGACAAGGGCAGGCACATTCAGCTTAGAATGGCCATTGACGAGCAGATGTCACATGTGCGCATCTTTTCAAAAGGAATAAAATCGGGAGGGAAAGGTTAGATTTTAAAAACAAAAATCCAAATGACAATAGCAGAGGTTAAAATGTCAAAAGTACTGGGGATTACCAGCCAGTCTCCCATGGCAGTACTTGCATGGTCTCAAGCTGTGTAGCAGCTGTGATCTGACGAGAGGAGGCACATTGAGCTTAGAACGGCAATTGACGTGCATATGTCACATGTGCGTGTCTTTTCAAAAGGAATAAAATGGGGAGGGAAAGTTAAGATTTTAAAAACAAAAATCCATATGACAATAGCAGCAGCCAATATATCAATGGAATCAGGGATTCCAAGCCAGTCTCCCATGCCAGTACTTGCCCAGCCTAAAGCTGCATAGCATCTGCAATCTGATGAGGGAAGGCACACTCAACTTAGAATGGCCGTTGACGTGCAGAAGTCACATGTGTGTGTCTTTTCAAAAGGAATAAAATGGGGAGGGAAAGGTTAGATTTTAAAAACAAAAATCCAAATGACAATAGCAGCAGCCAAAATGGTAACGAATCAGGGATTCCCTGCCAATATCCCATGCCTGAACTTAAGCTGCGTAGCAGCTGCGATCTGACAAGGGAAGGCACATTCAGCTTAGAATGGCCATTGATGTGCAGATGTCACATGTGCCTGTCTTTTCAAAAGGAATAAAATGGGGAGGGAAAGGTTAGATTTTAAAAACCAAAATCCAAAAATCCAAATGACAATAGGACCAGCCGAAATGTCAACGGAACAGGGGATTCCCAGCTAGTTAACCATGCTGGTACTTGCCTGGCCTCAAACTGTGTAGCGACTGCAATCTGACGAAGGCAGGCACAATCAGCTTAGAATGGCCGTTGACGTGCAGATGTCACATGTGCTCGTCTTTTCAAAAGGAATAAAATGAGGAGGGAAAGGTTAGATTTTAAAAACAAAAATCCAAAAATTCAAAAATCCAAATGACAATAGCAGCAGCCAAAATGTCAACGGAACCGCGGATTCTCCGCCAGTTTCCCAGGCTGGTACTTGCCCATACTCAAGCTGCGTAGCGGCTGGCGATCTGATGAGAGAAGGCACATTTGGCTTAGAATGGCCATTGATATGCAGATGTCACATGTGTGTGTCTTTTCAAAAAGGAATAAAATGGGGAGGGAAAGGTTACATTTTAAAAACAAAAATCCAAAAATCCAAATGACAATACCAGCAGCCAAAATGTCAACGGAACCTGGGATTCCCAGCCAGTCTCTCATGCAAGCACTTGCCTGGCCTCAAGCTGCGTAGCGGCTGCAATCTGATGAGAGAAGGCACACTCAGCTTAGAATGGCCATTGACGTGCAGGTGTCACATGTGCGCGTCTTTTCAAAAGGAATAAAATGGGGAGGGAAAGGTTAGATTTTAAAAATAAAAAATCCAAAAATCGAAATGACAATAGCAGCTGCCAATATGTTAACGAAAATGGGGATTCTCAGCCAGTCTCCCATGCTGGTACTTGCCCAGCTTCAAGCTGCGATCTGAAGAGGGTAGGCACGTTCAGCTTAGAATGGTCATTGACATACAGATGTCACAGATGTCACATGTGTGCGTCTTTTCAAAATCCAAATGACAATAGCAGCAGCCAAAATGTCAAAGGTATCGGGGATTCCCAGCCAGTCTCCCATGCCGGTAATTGCCCTGTCTCAAGCTGCATAGAGGCTGTGATCTGATGAAGGCAGGCACATTCAGCTTAGAATGGTCATTGACATACAGATGTCACAGATGTCACATGTGCGCGTCTTTTCAAAAGGAATAAAATGGTGAGGGAAAGTTTAGATTTTAAAATCAAAAATCCAAACGACAATAGCAGCAGCCAAAATGTCAATGGAACCAGTGATTCCCAGCTAGTCTGCTAGTTTGCCATGCAGGTACTTGCCTGGCCTCAAGCTGCATAGCAGCTGCGATCTGACGAAGGAAGGCACATTCAGCTTAGAATGGACGTTGACGTGCTGATATCACATGTGCGCGTCTTTTCAAAAGGAATAAAACGGGGACGGAAAGCTAAGATTTTAAAATCAAAAATCCAAATGACAATAGCAGCAGCCAAAATGTCTAACGGAACCAAGGATTCCCAACCAGACTCCCATGCTGGTACTTGATCAGCCTCAAGCTGCGTAGCTGCGTAGCTGCTGCGATTTGATGAGGGCATGCACATTCAGCTTTGAATGGCCGTTGATGTACTGATGTCACATGTGCGCGTCTTTTCAAAAGGAATAAAATGGGGACGGAAAGGTTAGTTTTTAAAAACAAAAATCTAACAATCCAAATGACAATAGCAGCAGCCAAAATGTCTAACGGAACCAAGAATTCCCAGCCAGTCTCCCATGCTGGTACTTGCCTAGCCTCAAGCTGCGTAGTGGCTGCGATCGGATGAGGACATCCACATTCAGCTTAGAATGCCGGCTGACGTGCAGATGTCACATGTGCGCGTCTTTTCAAAAGCAATAAAATGGGGAGGGAAAGGTTAGATTTTAAAAACAAAAATCCAAATGACAATAGCAGAAGCCATAATATCAACGAAAATGGGGATTCCCAGCTTGTCTCCCATGCTGGTACTTGCCCAGCCTCAAGCTGTGTAGCAGCTGCAATCTGATGAGGGAATCCACATTCAGCTTAGAATGGCTGTTGACGTGTGGCTGTCACATGTGCGTGTCTTTTCAAAAGGAATAAAATGGGGAGGGAAAGGTTAGATTTTAAAAACAAAAATCCAAATGACAATAGCAGCAGCCAAAATGTCAATGGAAACAGGGATTCCCAGCCGGTCTCCCATGACAGTACTTGCCCAGCCTCAAGCTGCGTAGCAGCTGCGATGTGACAATGGCAGGCAAATTTAGCTTAGTATAGCTGTTGACGTGCAGATGTCACATGTGCACGTCTTTTCAAAAGGAATAAAATGGGGACGGAAAGATTATATTTTAAAAACACAAATCTAAAAATCCAAATGACAATAGCAACAGCCAAAATGTCAACAGAACCAGGGATTCCCAGCCAGTCACCCATGCCAGTACTTGCCCAGCCTCAAGCTGCGTAGTGGCTGCGATCAGACGATGGCAATCACATTCAGCTTAGAATGGCCGTTAACGTGCTGATCTCACATGTGCGCGTCTTTTCAAAAGGAATAAAATGGGGAGGGAAAGTTTAGATTTTAAAAACAAAAATCCAAAAGACAATAGCAGCAGCCAAAATATCAACATAATCGGGTATTCCAACCAGTTTCCCATGCCCGTACTTGCCTGGCCTCAAGCTGCGTAGCGGGTGCGATCTGTTGAGGGTAGGCACATTCAGCATAGAATTGCCGTTAATGGGCAGAAGTCACATGTGTGCGTCTTTTCAAAAGGAATAAAATGGGGAGGTAAAATTTCGGATTTAAAAACAAAAATACAAAAGACAATAGCAGCAGCCAAAATGTCAACGGAACCGTGGATTTTCAGCTAGTATCCCATGCCGGTACTTGCCCAGCCTCAAAATGCGTAGCAGCTGCGATCTGACAAGGACATGCACATTCAACTTAGAATGGCCATTGACTTGCAGATGTCACATGTGCGCGTCTTTTCAAAAGGAATAAAATGTGGAGGGAAAGGTTAGATTTTAAAAATAAATATCCAAAAATCCAAATGACAATAGCAGCAGCCAAAATGTTAACAGAACTGGGGATTCCCAGCCAGTCTCCCATGCCAGTACTTACTCGGCCTCTAGCTGTGTAGTGGCTGCGATTTGACAAGGGCAGGCACATTCAGCTTAGAATAGCCATTGACGTGCAGATGTCACATGTGCGTGTCTTTTCAAAAGGAATAAAATGGGGAGGGAAAGGTTAGATGTTAAAAAGAAAAATCCAAATGACAATAGCCATATCCTCAACAGAAGCAGGGATTCCAAGCCAGTCTCCCATTCTGGTACTTGCCCAGCCTCAAGCTGCATAGCAGCTGCAATCTGACAAGGGAAGGCTCAATCAGCTTAGAATAGGCATTAACATGCAGATGTCACATGTGCGCGTCTTTTCAAAAGGAATAAAATGGGGAGGGAAAGGTTAGATTTTAAAAACAAAAATCCAAATAAAAACAGCAGCATCCAAAATGTCAACAGAAGCGGGGATTCCCAGCCTGTCTCCCCTGCCGGTACTTGCTCGGCCTCAAGCTGCGTAGCGGCTGCGATCTGACAAGGGAAGGCACAATCAGCTTAGAATGGCCGTTGACATGCAGATGTCACATGTGCGTGTCTTTTCAAAAGGAATGAAATGGGGAGGGAAAGGTTAGATTTTAAAAACAAAAATTCAAAAATCCAAATGACAATAGCAGCAGCAAAAATGTCAATGGATCCAGGGATTCCCAGCCAGTCTCCCATGCTGGTACTTCCTGGCCTCAAGCTGTGTAGCTGCTGCGATCTGACGAGGGCAGGCACATTCAGCTTAGAATGGCCGTTGACGTGCAGATGGCACATGTGCGCGTCTTTTCAAAAGGAATAAAATGGGGAGGGAAAAGTTGGATTTTAAAAACCAAAAATCCACATGACAATTGCAGCAGTCAAACTGTCAACAGAGACAGGGATTCCCAGCCAGTCTCACATGCCGATACCTGCTGGGCCTCAAGCTGTGTAGCATCTGCGATCTAACGAGGGGAGGCACATTCAGCTTAGAATTGCCACTGACGTGCAGAGGTCACATGTGCGCGTCTTTTCAAAAGGAATAAAATGGGGAGGGAAAGGTTAGATTTTAAAAACAAAAAAACAAAAATCCAAATAACAATAGCAGCAGCCAAGAAGTCAATGGAACTGGGGATTTGCAGCCAGTTTCCCATTCTGGTACTTGCCTGGCCTCAAGCTGTGTAGTAGCTGCGATCTGATGAGGGGAGGCACATTCAGCTTAAAATGGCCGTAGACGAGCAGATGTCACATGTGCGCATCTTTTCAAAAGAAATAAACCAAAAATCCTAATGAAAATAGCAGCAGCCAAATTGTCAACAGAAGCGGAGATTCCGAGCCAGTCTCCCATGCCAGTACTTGCCTGGCCTCAAGCTGCATAGCAGCTGCGATATGACAAGGGAAGGCACATTCAGCTTAGAATTGCCACTGACATGCAGAGGTCACATGTGCGCGTCTTTTCAAAAGGAATAAAATAGGGAGGGAAAGATTAGATTTTAAAAACAAAAATCCAAATGACAATAGCAGCAGCCAAAATTTTAACAGAACAGGGGATTCCCAGCCAGTCTCCCATGCAAGTACTTGCCCAGCCTTAAGCTGCGTAGCGGCTGTGATCTGACGAGGGCAGGCACATTCAGCTTAGAATTGCCGCTGATGTGCAGATGTCACATGTGCGTATCTTTTCAAAAGGAATAAAATGGGTAAGGAAAGATGAGATTTTAAAAACAAAAATCCAAATTACAACAGTAGCACCGAAAATGTTAACAGAACTGGGGATTCCCAGCCAGTCTCACATGCCGGTACTTACCTGGCCTCAAGCTTCATAGCGGCTGCAATCTTACGAGAGCAGCCACCTTCAGCTTAGATTAGCCGGTAACGTGCAGATGCCTCATGTGCGCGTCTTTTCAAAAGGAATAAAATGGGAAGAGAAAGTTTCAAATTTAAAATAAAAAATCCAAATGACAATAGCAGCAGTCAAAATTTCAGCGGAACAGGGGACTCCCAGCCAGTCTCCCATGCTGGTACTTGCCCAGCCTCAAGCTGCATAGCTGCTGTGATTTGATGAGGGCAGGCACATTCAGCTTAGAATGGCCGTTGATGAGCAAATGTCACATGTGCGTGTGACACCCCAGGGGTCTGGTTGCCACAGTAACAGAGATATTATGTCTGAGAGCAAGTGGGAGGTTTCTCTGGTCAGGAGCCCTAAGCATGCAACACTGCCTGCCCAGACCGGGGAGGGGAGGAATCTGCCCTTATAAACTGGGTCTGGGGTAGGATTAGGTGAGACAGAGACAGAGCCTGCAGAACAAGCAGAGCAGTCAGAGCCTAGAGTGAAGCTGCAGACACAGGAAAAGATACATCAGGAGCTCTGTAGGAGCAGAGGCAGAAGGCCAGGGGCTGTGAGCAGAGATATAGCTCGCCCTGGCTGAAGTTACTAAAACTGGACACAGGAGTCCGAGGCTGTGGGGACTGATATATACCCAGCAGCAGAAACCAGCCGGCAGGGGATTCCAGGTCCTCTGGCCATAGAAGCCCAGAGGCTCAGTCACAAAGAAGGGACCAGTGCTGCCATCCAGGAGCGGAGGCTAACAGAAGGCCCCAAGTCTCCAGCCATACGGGTGAGCACCACACGGTATACTCAGGGACGTGGGCTACTTGGAACCGCTGACAGCAAGGTAGCCAGGAAGAGTGCAGATAAATGGGGAGGCCTACAACTCCACCTGGCCAGGGGAACTCCTGCTTGCTTGCAGACTGACCAGGCCCCTTATACTTGCCAGTACTCCCGGGAGGGTCTGCCTTGTACCATCAGTAAAGACCCTGAACTGCACCTCACGTCTCTGTGATTCCTTGCCGCACCAGCACCATTAGCACTGGGACCCTCACACCATCACTCCCATCATCTCTCACATTAGCTACCCTGAGTCAATACTTCTCCCGTGGGGAGTTATCCCATACTCGGCTGCGCAAACAACATCAGCCTCAGCGGTCGGCAGCGCAGCGGCGGTCCCCACTGACCGCAATCCACGGGTAGCGTAGTCGGACATTTGCTATACATTAAGACTGCCACTGGTTTGACCACCCTGGGCACGGACCGGGTCGCCATCACACGGAGACTACAACCCCCAGCATTCTACAACAGGCCCGGTTCCGGGTTCCCCTGCACAACACAGGCCCAGGGGCCGCGTCAACTTTGGCGTAGTTGGCAGGATTTCGTGCCCGCAACCACCGGGTACTGCGTGCCTGAAAAAGAGACTTTTATACTTACCTGTGGTGAAGTTTCCCTCCGTCCGGCGTCGTTTCCCTCCATCCGGAGCCGATTCCCGCCATCAGACGCCATCTTGGACCGTTTCCCGCCGTCTTCTGCCTTCTTCCCGCCATCCGCAGCTGCTTCCCGCCTTCGGACGCCATCTTCGGGACGCCGCACGGGAAGAAGAGGGCCGTGGACGCCGAAAGCGCGCGAGATCCGAAGCTCCGCCCCACGCTCTGACGCTGCGCAAGGTCCTGGAAGGGAGGAAGAGCGACGCTGACGTCATCGGAGCGCGACGCCAGGTCCTCAACCCCGACGATCGACTGTGGAGCCGAGGCCTATGGAAGAAGAGCATCGCAAGGTAGGCCACGGTCCACTAGGGGGGAGGAGGATGCCGGATACCGAGGGGAGCTCCACTGCCACAGCCACCGCCAGTGCAACCGCTGCAGCAGTCATGCCATTCACCATGCCCTATATCCCGGGGGCAACCTGGCTACCCCAGTACTCAGGGGAGTCACATACTCTAAATGACTTTAGAGAAAGACTGGATAGCCTCTTCCAGGTGTACCCCCTCACAGAAGAGCAAAAAGTGAGCATCCTGGTGGCCCAATTAATCGGGGCAGCCCAAAGGGAGGTAAAGTCCTGGCCACCTGGGAGGAAGAGGACTGTCAGAGAAATACTAGCCCGGCTGAAAGACACATTTGATACCCGCACCTCAGCCGAAATAAAGCTCAGATTTTACGGGTGTAAACAGCGGGCACATGAGAGTATAAGAGACTATGCTCTAAACCTACAAGAGGCCCTGAGAGCCATTAAGCAGGCAGACCCTGGCAGCGTGGGAAATGAAGATAAGCTGTTGACTGAACAATTTATTGAGGGTCTACTGTGCAATGCCCACCGAACCCAGTTGCGGGCAATGGCCTTACAGGACCCTGACCTGGACTTTGCACAGTTCAAGGACAGAGCCATCCGGGTGCTCCGAGAACCGGCACCAGGTGGCGCTGTGACCCACAGGCGCCCTGCTATCACTTACCACCAGGAGACGGCGCCCTTGTCTGCAGGGCCTGTGGGAGCTGATGCGCAGGCTTTGAACAATAACCCGGCAACAGACCTGCACCATCAGGTCCAAGAGCTGACTAAGAGCATTGCCACGCTAACCAGAACTGTGCAGTCTTTACAGGTCTCTTCTCCAGGAAAGATCCAGCTGGAATCCGGACCGGAGGACGTCCCGTGGCACCGACTGAGGAGGACCCCACAGGCCAGAGGAAGACCCAGCGGCAGATACAACAAGGACGGACGACCCATCTGCCACCGCTGCAATCAACCCGGACATGTGGCAAGGTACTGTCATTTAAACGGGCACAACCTGGGGTAGAGGGCCAACCCCCAGGCATAAGACCATCAGGCCCATCAAACTGGCGTGATAAATACGTAGGGGGACGTCCAATCTTGCCTGTGGTACTGGATGGCATTCCTATGAGTGCCCTACTAGACACTGGGTCACAGGTGACCACCATCCCGTACGTGCTCTTTAAACAGTACTGGAATGACTCGGACATAACCCGCTACCCAGATGACGACCTGAGTATCATCGCCAGCAATGGTCAGCCCGTGCCGCAGGTGGGATTCAAAGAGGTGATCATTAAGATTGGTAAAGTCGAACTGGCGGCACAAGGACTGATTATAGCGGACATAGACCGTAATGAGAGTCACCCTAGAATAACCTTGGGAACTAATGTGATTGAAAATTGTCTTGCAGAGGTGATTCTCATTTTACAGCAGGTTGCCAAGAACGCCAGTTCCGGCCAGCAGCGTGTGCTCCAAAAAGAGATCCGGGCACTGATGAAGCGGCAACAGGTGGAACTATCTGGTGGTGAGATAGGTAGCGTGAGAATGTGTGACCCGTTCCCTATTGCCATGCCCCCAAAAAGTGAGATGATGATTTGGTGCCGGGCAGCTATTGGTCTAAGAGGTAGAGACTACCAAGCAATGGTAGGACCCGTCTACTCAGACAGTAGGCCCACCATTTTGACAGCACGGGGGGTGGTCGATGTACGCCATGGGAGGGTGCCCGTTCGCATCATAAATATCGGGGAGAGAGAAGTACACCTGCCCCGGTATGCCACGCTAGCCAAATTGTTCACCATCAACCAGAGCTCTGTACAGGCCGTGGAACCCTTGCCTCCATCTCAACCAGAGGAAGGTAACGGCTCTAAGAAACCAATGGAGGACTAGTGTCAGCAACTACATTTGGGTACTGACTCCACTCCCTCACACCAGAAACAGGGAGTCTATCGGGTGGTTCGAGAGTACGAGAGAGTGTTTAGTAAACACCCGCTAGACTTCGGGCGAGTAAAGGGGGTAGAACACCACATCCCCACGGGAGACCATCCTCCCATAAAGGAGAGATACCGACCCGTTCCCCTGGCACAACCAACACGCCAATTGGATGCTTAGAGACATGAAGGAGGCTGGGGTAATCAGGGACAGCTGTAGCCCCTGGGTAGCTCCACTAGTCTTAGTGAAAAAGAAAGACAACACCATGAGAATGTGTGTAGACTACAGGAAGGTCAACCGTATCACACACAAAGATGCGTACCCGTTACCAAGGATAGAAGAGTCCTTAGCTGCATTAAAATCTGCTAACTTCTTCTATACTTTGGATCTCACTAGCGGGTACTGGCAGGTTCCTGTAGCAGAGACGGACCGGGAGAAGACCGCATTCACCACCCCGATGGGTCTCAGCGAATTTAACTGTATGCCGTTCGGGCTCTGCAACACACCAGGAACCTTCCAACGGTTGATGGAATGCTGTCTGGGACACCGGAAATTCGAGACGGTCCTGTTATATCTGGACGATGTCATCGTCTATTCCAAGACCTACGAGGACCACCTGAAACACCTGGCAGAAGTGTTTGAAGCTCTGGCAAACTACGGCCTAAAGGTGAAACCCTCCAAGTGTCACCTCCTGAAACCAAAGGTGCAATACCTGGGACACGTGGTGAGTGCTGACGGAGTGGCTCCTGACCCTGATAAGATCACCGTGATTAAGGACTGGCCAAGACCCTCCAGCATAAAGGAAGTGCGGCAGTTCCTCGGGTTGGTAGGCTACTACCGAAGATTCATTCCCGGTTTCACCAAATTGGCAGCCCCTATGCAGGACCTCCTGATAGGTCAATCTCGGAAAGCCAAAAACCAGAAGCCGCCCTTTAGGTGGGAAATGCTGGAAGAGGAGTCCTTCTGCCAGCTGAAGATGGCCCTCACGGGGGATGAAATCCTGTCATATCCAGACTACAGCCAGCCCTTTATCCTCCACACGGACGCAAGCAACATCGGGCTAGGAGCCGTACTGTCCCAGATCCAGCAAGGGAAAGAACGGGTAATCGCTTACGCCAGCCGAAAGCTACAGCCCACGGAGAGGAACCCTGAGAATTATAGCTCATTCAAGCTGGAGTTCCTGGCAGTAGTGTGGGCAGTGACCGAACGTTTCAAGCATTACCTTGCCTCCTCCAAATTCACCGTGTACACAGATAACAACCCGTTGACACTGCCACGGGTGTGTCGCCACGAAGATCGTCACGCTTACACAGCCTGACTTCTCACAGCTGAGTTTTTGGTGCTTTGTGTTTTTCGGCAGTGAGGGAGTTAACTCTCTCTCTCTCTGTGCTAGACGAGGTCCAGCCTCGCCCAGCTGCAATCAATGTTGCTGTTGTGGGACTCCTTCAAATGCCTGCCGGTCTGTTAGGGAAGTGTCAGTGAAAGCATTTCATGCAGACTAACAGAGCAGATCGTGGTATTTGGAGTTTCAGAGCTAAGTGTATTTGGAGTGTTTTTTCCCTTCCTCGCTTTATCATTTATCTCCTTTCCCGTTGGTGTTCCCTCTGTTGTAGTTGTGTAGTTTTTGTATGCAATGTGGTTTTGGTTTTACCCTTGTACTGTCTCGTTCGTCTAAGTACTGAGTGTGGGCATATTATTACCTGTCCCCTTTTGTTGTGATCAGGGGTCCTTCTCAGGACTAGATTACTTAGGTGCAGGGATCCTCAGGAGGTAGGGGTTACGCTGGCGGCCTGGACCTCTGTACCTTTAACAGTACCTCCAGGTAGAGGGATTAGTCAGGGCCCCAGCTTAGGGTCAGCTTAGGCCCCCTACCTCCAGTACACAGAGACAGCGTGACATTTTCACCGACCACTTAGATTTTCTCCAGCTACCATGGATCCAGTAGTCGGTCTAGCTCGGCAGTTGCAGAGTTTGTCCATGGAGCTGGCGGACGTTAGGTCCAAGGTTTTGAATCCTCAGGAGGAAGCCGGACCAGAACCTAAAGTAGCTCTCCCTGACAGGTTCACTGGGGGCCGGGACAAGCTTTTTGTTTTCCGGGAGGCGTGCAAGTTGTACTTTCGGCTGCAGCCTCGGTCATCGGGGAGTGAAGAACAAAGGGTGGGAATTGTCATCTCGCTCCTACAAGGGGACCCACAATCTTGGGCGTTCTCTCTTCCCCCGGGCTCCCCGGCTCTCCAGTCAGTGGATAGGTTTTTTGCTGCTCTGGGTCTTGTATATGATGACCCGGATCGGATCTCCCTTGCTGAATCTAAATTACGTAGGATCCAGCAGGGAGATCGTCCGGCGGAGGAATTCTGTTTGGAGTTCCCTAGGTGGGCCACTGACACCCAGTGGAATGATCCGGCTCTTAGGAGCCAGTTTTGTCAAGGTTTATCCAACAAATTACAGGATGTGTTGGCACAGTATGACTCTCCCGCGTCACTGGAAGCCGCTATGGCCCTTGCTATTCGCATTGACAGACGGCTTCGGGAGAGGTGCGGGATAACTCCACCCCCTGTGATGACTCCACCTCCTACAAGGTCCCCTCATATGGTGGTTCCCCTGGTCAGTCCGGAGGAGCCTATGCAATTAGGAGGGGCATCATTTCGGGGGAGGGGACCGGTGGTGCGCCATAAGACAGGAAGGTGTTTCTTCTGCGGGAGAAAGGGACATTTTATTGGGGGGTGTCCATCCCGTCCCTTGCAGTGTGAAGAGTCGTCGGAAAACTGTTGATCCCAGGTTGTGTGGTGGACGGCAATCTGGGAGTAGGTATTTCGTCCCTAGGTTCGTCTCAGTTTCTCGTTCCGGCGGAGGTGGTGGTGGGTACGAGAACTGAGAGGATATCTGTTCTTCTGGATAGTGGGGCCGGGGCTAATCTGGTGGATGCTCGGTTTGCCCGGGTTCAAGGTATGTGATTGAGTGAGTTGGCTAAACCCATCCCCATATTCTCGATCGATGCCAGGCCTCTCGGTCAGGGAAGTTTTTTGCAAGCTGTGCATAACGTAAAACTTCAAGTGGGGGCGATACATAAGGAACTGTTGTCTTGCTACGTGTTGGAGGGTCTTCCCACTCCTATAGTGTTGGGCCTTCCTTTGTGAACTAAGCATAACCCTGTTATTAATTGGCAATCCAGAGAGATAAGCCAATGGAGTAAATTCTGTAATAAAAACTGCATGAATACGGTCATCGGTGCGGTTACTCCTAGGGTCTTACCTCCATTTCTGGGGACTTTGAGGATGTATTCTCGGAGAAAGGGTGTCAGGAACTACCTCCTCATCGCGAGTATGACTGTTCTGTAAAACTGCTCCCTGAGGCCAAGTTACCTAAAGTTAGGTTGTATAACATTTCTGGTCCTGAGAGGCAGGCCATGAAGGATTATATTTCAGAAAGTCTGGCTAAGGGACATATTAGACCTTCATCTTCACCGGTGGCCGCGGGGTTCTTCTTTGTTAAGAAGAAATATGGAGGCCTACGCCCTTGCCTGGATTTCCGTGAACTTAATCGGATTACGGTCCGAGATCCGTATCCGCTCCCACTTATTCCCGATCTCTTTAATCAGATCGTGAGCGCCAAATGGTTCTCTAAGTTGGATCTCAGGGGGGCGTACAATCTGATTAGGATGAAGGAGGGGGATGAGTGGAAGACGGCGTTTAACACTCCGGAGGGGCATTATGAGAACCTTGTCATGCCATTCGGTCTGACTAATGCCCCGGCGGTGTTCCAACACTTTGTTAATGACATTTTTCGCCGCCTGGTGGGACAGTTTGTTGTCATATATCTGGATGATATCTTAATTTACTCGCCGGATCTGGTCTTTCATCAGGAGCACGTTAGGCAGGTGTTACAGATCTTGCGGGATAATAAACTGTATGCCAAATGGGAAAAGTGTGTGTTCGCCGTACAGGAACTCCAGTTTTTAGGCTTCCTGGTTTCAGCGTCCGGTTTTCGTATGGACCTTGGGAAAGTGCGGGCAGTTCCTGAGTGGGATCGGCCAGAGAATCTTAAGGCACGACAACGTTTCCTGGGGTTTGCTAATTATTACCGGAAGTTCATTCGTAATTAGTGTTGAGCCACCCCCGTAGTGTTCGAGTTCGGTTCGGTTCGTCGAACACCCGTGTGTTCGCCGAACTGTTCATTGAACTGTTCGTCGAACACCTTCGAACACCGTTAAAACCAATGGCAGGCAAACAAAAACACATAGAAACACATAGAAAACACCTTCAAAGGTGTCCAAAAGCTGACAAACTGCTCAGAAGACACAACTAACACATGGAAAAGTGACAAGTACATATAGTCATGCGAAAAGAAAAGAGGTGGAGGAGTAAAAGGAGGGGGAGACACAGATATAGGCATGTCATGCCCTTCTAAAATCCAAAAAGTGAGAAGCCGACACGTTCAGTCCGCTCCTGCCCGTGCCACCTCCGTGACACCGGGTTTGTGTCAGAGCTGCGGTGAACCCTGACGGCCAGCCCCCCTCTCCCAATACTGGTGCCTGTCCGCTGGTGGGTCGAGCGAGCCCCCCTGTGGTGGAGGCAGCTCTAAGCTTTTTAATTTAAATTGTCTCTCTAATTTGAATGAATACACTTTAAATCAATTTACAAGGATCTATTGGAGGGCAAGTCTCATGCCAGCAGCCGCGTAATTCCAGCTCCAGTAGCGTCTACTAAAGCTGCTGCAGTTAAAAAGCTTTTATAAGGATCGAGCTCGGCTGTCCACCGCAAGGCATCCTACTGCCAGTCCCAGCCCCTATGCCTTGGGGTGCCTCCTGATGCTCTTCACTGAGTATCCCGTGGTCCCGAAGCATTTCCTTTGAAAAAATTAAGTGTCCAAACTACAGGTGGTGTAGCTTGCTTAACAGCCGGGATAATCCGCTGACTAGCAGACACTGCTACTAGGCACAAAGTATTTCCTGGGCTAGATGCAGTTAAAAATTTGTAATTAGATACTCTCGTTGGATGCTGAGAAAGCATTCCATAGAGTCTCCTGGCACGCCATATATGATTCTCTTAAAAAGCTTGGGGTAGGGGTCTAGGAGACCCTTTTATAGCCAAAATCACGGCCCTGTATCACAATACGTCACCTAGGCTGAAGATAAATGGAACTGTAGCACCCTGAAGGCTCAGTTGCTACAGAGGTATTGCACCTCACCCAGAGGTGTGATATCTCACTCTCAGGTAAGGATGGAGTGTGGATCAGGACCCGACACCTGCATGCATTACACCACATTGCCGTGGGGCAGGGCGACCAATATGCCTCTGAGATGGGCACGACAGTCCCTGTCCCTGGCTGGAGTGGGGGGAGGGAACACTGAGGAAGGGGAACCCTGTAGTGCAGGAGCAGGGAGGAAGCAGTTCCTGGGTGCATTGAGAAGGGAGTATAAAAGGTGGGCACCATCTTAGTTCAGTGCAGAGAAGTCTGAGCAGAAGTGGCAGGGAGCAGGGGCTCTGCATGAGCTCTGCTCCGGAGGCAGGCCTAGTAACAGAATCCTAGGCCTGGAAGAGGAAGAAGGAAGGAAGAGGAGCGGAGAAGGCCCCAGGAACGAGGAATGAAGGGATCCCAGGGGTGCGGACGGGCGAGTCGCCACCGCACGCCCGAATCCACCTGCGTGGAGGGGTCAGGCCAAAGGGGGAGACCGGTCCCCGAAACTAGTGGAGGCAGGAAACGACCCTCAGCTAGAAACCGGAGGCTGTGACATTTTATGTGGCGCAGCCCCTCGCTGCACTCGCTAGGAAGGCATCACATAGGGTCAGGGAAACTGGCGCCAAGTTTACCAAGAGGAGGCCCGAGGCAGCAGGACAGAAGGGTTGGTAAGAAAGGCCAGACAAAGGACAGACAAAGGGGGTACTGTGAAGCACTCCAAAGTTATCTGGGAGTTGTCTGAGCCCCTCACCTGATGAGCACAGTACGACGTGGGCAGCCGTTACCTGCAGACGTGGTCTGGATAATAAGAACTGTGAGTAAAGGCCCTGGACTGCATCACTGACTCAGTGTCGTTACTGCTGCTGCCCTGCACAATCACCCCCATCCTCCGCATACACTGCCCTGAGGCTATACTCCTCCCGTGGGGAGTTATGCTACGCTCTGCTGCACCCACAACACCAGCCTCAGCGGTCTGCCCTGCAGCGGCGGTTCACTCTGACCGCAATCCACGGGTGGCGTAGTCGGACATTTAAACATCAAAACCGCATAAATAGTTCCGCCACTGGTTTGACCACCCTGAGCCACGGAACCGGGTCACCGCCACGAAGACTACAACCACCAGCATCCACCAAAAAGGGTCCGGCTCCGGGTGTCCCAAGGCCCAGGGGGTGCATCAGAACATTTTCATCACCTTTCACAATCACCAATGGGACAAGGCAGGGATGTCCTCTGTCCCCTCTCTTATACATCCTAGTGACGGAGCACCTGCTCTCATCAATTCGCCATAACCCCAATATTAGGTGGATTGAGGTGGGAGGCACCGAGTACAAGTGCTCTCTATTTGCTGATGATGTCCTAGTATATATCACTCAATCACATATATCCATCCATGCTGTTATGGCTGAAATAGATCACTTTGTTACATGGTCAAATTTTAAAATCAATGCAGCGAAGTCTGAGGCCCTCGATGTCTCCCTCCCCAAATCCATATAGGATTCAATCCAGTCCAACTTTCCCTTTGCCTGGCCCTCACAGGGTATCAAATACTTAGGAATTCCTATTCATAGAGACCTCTCCCATCTAAGTTATCTTAATTTTGGGCCCTTTATTGAACAACTCCATACAGACCACGGTTGGCAAGTTAGAACTGTAAGATTCACTACGTGAACCACTGGTGTTTTGTGGAAAAGCACATGTACACTGTGTTCCAAATTAGTATGCAAAAAGTGTTTAGGAGTGATAAGGGAAGAATTTGTTTGTTTGTCAGTTAAACTCATTGATGGTGATGTGTGTCAGGGCTCTTTATATCACTGTAAGCAATTGCAGACACCTGTGCTAATTAGTTTGGCAGGTGTGTTCAATGAAAGGCAAGACTACTTAAGAAGGCTGTCTCACATTATTAAGCAGCTTACATTTTCTGCCAAAATGGGAAAGAAAAAGGATGTGTCGGCTGCTGAGAAGCAACAAATTGTGGAGTGTTTAGGTCAAGGCATGACTACAATCAACATTGTGCGATGATCAGGATGAAGTGTCTTGGCAATCAAGAAGTATGTAGCTGATTCACAGTACACATGTGTGCGTGCTGATAAGGGCAAATTGAGGACTCTTTCCTACAGGCAATTACGTCAGGTTAAAAGAGCAGCGGCAAAAAAGCCTTGTCATAGCAGCAGACAAGTTTTTGAAGCTGCTGGTGCCTCCAACGTCCCCCGAACAACAAGATGCAGGGTCCTTCAGAGGTTTGCAGCTGTGCATACGCCATCCTGTCGACCTCCTCTATCCACTTCACACAAGCAGAAATGGCTCCAGTGGGCCAAACATTACATGAAGACTGATTTCAAAACTGTTTTGTTCACGGATGAGTGCCGTGCAGCGCTCGATGGTCCAGATGGATGGAGTGGAGGATGGCTGGTTGATGGACACCCCACGCAAACACAGCTACAGCGCCAACAAGGAGGAGGTGGAGTAATGTTTTGGGCTGGAATCATGGGGAGAGAGATTGTCGGCCCCTTTAGGATCCCTGAAGGCACTAAAGATGAACTCCATAATGTATGTGGATTTTCTCAAACAGCAGTTCCTGCCATGGTTCAAGAAGAAGAACCGTGTATTTCACAGCAAGATCATTTTTTTGCATGATAATGCACCATCTCATGCTGCACATAAAACATCTGCATCTCTGGCTGATATGGGCATAAAAGGGGACAAACTTATGGTGTGACCCCCATTCTCCCCTGACCTCTACCCGATTCAGAACCTCTGGATCATCATCAAAAGGAGTGTCTATGATGGCAGGAGGCAGTTCACATCTAAGCAACAGCTCTGGGAGGGTATTCTGTCCTCATGCAAAACAATTGAAGCAGAAACCATCCAAAACCTGACAAATTCAATGGACGAGAGAGTTCAGAAGCTCCTTTCGAACAAGGGGTCCTATGTGAAAATGTTACATCACCTAGAATAAAGTTTTGAGTTGAAAACTGTTTGATTTCAGTTTCTAATAACCTGCTAATGCTTATAATTTCAAAAATGACCATTTTTTTGGTCTTTATTAAAGTGAAAAGGTTGATCGAAAAGTTTGGGGGATCTAAGAGTGTGGCAACCCAGTAGTCATGACGACTTCGAATTCTGACAATATGAGGGTCATGTTGCAGGTAGTGCAGCAAGAAGGCACTTATGTGTCTTGCGCATCTCGGAGCCCCAAAATTATTTTCCGGGCTAGATGCAGCTAAAAATTATTATTAATTTTAAATCTGGTGGAGCTTAGTATAGATGGCCTAATAGGATCAGTGCTGCACACTGCTACAAAGCCCAAATTATTTTCCAGTCAAGATACAGATAAACATGATTAGTAATTTTAAATCTGGTGGAGCTTATTATAGATGGCCTAATAGAATCAGTGCTGCACACTGCTACAAAGCCCAATTTATTTTCCAGCCAAGATACAGATAAACATGATTAGTAATTTGAAAGCTTAAAACGGTTGGTAGGGTGATTTTAACCAATCATCAAGCTTTTACTCTCCCCAGTATGATACAGGGGTAGAAAAGTCGTTTCGGATCCATGATTTGTTCATCTTTATGAACGTCAGTCTGTCTACATTATCAGTGGAGAGCCGAGTGCGCTTATCTGTCAGCACACCACCAGCAGCGCTGAACACACGTTCAGACAGAACGCTGGCTGTGGGGCATGACAAGATCTCCAAGGCGTAAGTGGCTAGCTCTGGCCATTTATCCAGATTGGAAGCCCAAAAGGAGCAAGGGTCCAGTGACACAGTCATGGCTTCAATGTTTACTTGGAGATACTCCTGTACCATCGTCTCTAGGCGTTGACTATGTGGCAGACTTCTTGTCTCCTGTGGCCTTGCAAAGGATGGGCTAAAAAAGTGGTGAAATGATTCCGCAAAATTGATTTTACCAGCAGATACTGTGGTTCTGTTACGGTTTGAGTGCTGAACACTTGACGGTCCCACGGTTGGCAAGTTGGAACTGTGAGATTCACTACGTGCACCATTGGTGTTTTGTGGAAAAGCACATGTAAGATTCTGCAACAGTCTCTGCTGATACTCCTGCATGCGTGCATCCCTTTCTATGGCAGGAATAATTTCTGCAAATTTACTTTTGTACCGGGGATCTAACAGTGTGGCAACCCATTAGTCAGGATTATTTCTAATTCTCACAATTCGAGGGTCATGTTGCAGGTAGTGCAGCAAGAAGGCACTCATGTGTGTTGCGCATCCAGGAGCACCAAGTCCCTGTTGTGTTGGTGGCGAGGTAACAATCATGCTTCCTTCCTCTGTCCTCTCCCCCCAACCTCGCACAACTGAAATGTGATCAAGGTCTCCCTCATCTGTTGAGTCTTCCATCAGTTCGTCCTCCACTTCTTCCTGGGCTCCTGCACCTTCCTCACTAGTTTGACTGCAACCATGCGCCCTGGTAAAACCATCTCCCCCACCCTCACATGCCTGCCGCCTTGGTGCTGCCGACCGTCTGGACCTTGCAGATGTTAGCCCTTCCGCATACAACTCCTCCTCTACTTCCTCCACCTCCTCTTGTACCACCACCTGACTCCGAATTCTGTTTAACATGTGCTCCAGCATGTAAATCACCAGAATAGTCATGCTGATAATGGCATCGTCAGCACTAAACATCTTCGTCGCCATTTCAAAACTGTGCAGAAGGGTGCATAGGTCCCTGATCTGAGACCACTCCTCCAGCGTGATTTGCCCCACCTCTGGATCTCGTTGGCCCAGGCTATACGTCAGAACGTATTGCACCAGGGCTTGTCGGTTCTGCCACAGTCGCTGCAAAATGTGCAGAGTTGAATTTCACCGGGTAGGCACATCGCATTTTAGCCGGTGAAGTGGCAGGCCCAACGACTTCTGTAGAGATGTAAGTCGCTGAGCTGCGGGATGCGAACGGCGGAAGTGAGCACACAGCGACCGTGCCCTCTGCAGAAGGCCATCTAGTCTGGGATAGTGGGCTAAAAATTGCTGGACAACAAGGTTCAACACGTGAGCCATACATGGCACGTGTGTGACATTGCCCCGGCGAAGGGCCGCACCCAGGTTTGCAGCATTGTCGCACACGGCCTTCCCTGGTTTCAGGTCCAGTGGAGACAACCATTCATGAAATTGGTTCTCCAGAGCTGACCACAACTCCTCAGCTGTGTGACTCACATTTCCCAGACATTTCAAAGTAAAAACCGCCTGATGACGTTGAGCCCTACTGCCAGCATAGTAAGGAGGTGTGCAGGATCCCTTCTGCGCAGTTAGAAAGCTTGTGGCATGACCAGACAGGCTTTGGGTGCAGGTTGAAGACCGAGAGGAGGTTGAGGAGGCAGAAGCAGTGGAGGAACTTTGACATAAAGAGGATTGACGCACAACTCATGGGGACGGCAAGACTTGGACAGCAGCCCCTTGTCCTGCTGTCACCATAGTTACCCAGTGCCCAGTCAGCGACATGTAACGCCCCTGTCCATGCCTACTTGTCCAAGTGTCTGTGGTGAAATGCACCCTGTCACACACAGAGTTTCTCAAAGAAGCGGTGATGTTGTGTGCGACATGCTGGTGGAGCGCAGGCACACCTTTCTTTGAGAAGTAGTGCCGACTGGGCATCTGGTACTGGGGCACTGCGACGGACATAAGGTCTCGAAAATCCTCTGTGTCCACCAGGCGGAAAGGCAGCATTTCTGTAGCCAAGAGCTTGCAGATGGTGAAATTCAACCTCTTAGCTTTCTCATGGCTAGGAGGAAATGGTCTTTTACTTGTCCACATCTGAGGGACCGAGGGCTGGCTATTGTGCTTAGACGGGGTTGATAAGGGTGTCCCCGGCAAACTGCCCGTCTGTGAGGAAGATGCAGGCGGACATGTTAGGTTGCCTTGATCCAAAGGTGGTGCTATCGATGTCGGACAGCGCTCAACACCAGCTGGTGTTACCACCTCCAAAGAAAATGATGACCTGCCAATCACGCTGGCTGTTGCGGGTAAAGAGGTGGCAGGTCTGCGCCCCAAAACAGGTGTGACTGCTGTCCCCCCAGTCACAGAGGATGAAGAGGCCGCGGATGCACAAGATATGGCAGACGGTGGTTGGCCCGGCCGGCTAGGCCGCATTGTAGCACACTGAGCTTCCCACTGCAACTTATGCTTCATGTCCATGTGCCGGTTCATGCATGAAGTACTCAAACTATGTATTTTTTGGCCTCTACTTAGCTTTTGCTGACAAACGTTACAGATAACACGAGTTGGGTCATCTTTATCGATCTGAAAAAATGCCCAGGCTATGCAAGGCTTAGCACCCATGCGACCTGAAGAGCCACCACGACTTGTTGTGAGAGGCAGAGTTGTGTTTGAGGATGCAGTTGTTGACGTGCTTCCAGTACTACGTCTCTGTCCAGGAAGGCGCAACCTGACCTCGTCGTCACTAGCATCTTCCTCCACCTCCTCTGCTGACCTCATCTCTTGGCTGACTGTGACTCATACTCAGACGGGCAGCTGGAAATTTGGGAGCTGTGAGGAAGCAAGTGCGATTGGGGTGACACCTTTGAGGACTGGAGTATTTGTGATGTTGAAGTTGATGTGGAGGAGAGCCCACTTAAATGAGCACTTGATATCCGTTGAAGCACCTGCTCTTTTTGTGCCTCATCTGGAATTTGTAGCGATTGGCGTGGCCGTAAGAAAGGGATCTTATCACATTGTCCGCTAAAAGAAGTAGACATTTTAGTTTGGCTGGAAGATGGTCTTTCTTCTGCAGATGTTACTGTTGCTTTAACACCTACCCCAAGGACACAACCTTTTTTCCCCTTCCCAACACGCCTATTCCCCTTTCCACCAGCATCAGGCCTTTTTCCACTCATATTGGTGGTTAACTAATTCACAACTCTGGAGTTGTTTGCACAAAAAAACAATGGATGGGAACCGAGCAGAGCTGAGTGGCCAAACTGTAGTATTAGGCCAAAATTATTGGCTGGGTTAGATGCAGAAAAAAATTATATTCAATTTGCAACCTGATGGAGGTTAGTATAGATGGACTAATAGTACAACTCCCACACACAGCTAGAAGCCCAAATATTTTTTCAGAGGTAGAAGCAGAAAAAAATTGTATTCAGTTTGCAACCTGATTGAGGTCAGTATAGATGGACTAATAGAACAAGTCCTACACACAGCTAGAAGCCCAAATATTTTTTCAGAGGTAGATGCAGAAAAAAATTATATTCAGTTTGCAACCTGATGGAGGTCAGTATAGATGGACTAAAAGAACAAATCCCACACACAGCTAGAAGCCCAAATATTTTTTCAGAGGTAGATGCAGAAAAAAAATATATTCAGTTTGCAACCTGATGGAGGTCAGTATAGATGGACTAATAGAGAAAGTCCCACACACTGCTAGAAGGCCAAATATTTTTTCAGAGCTAGATGCAGACAAAAAATTATTTTGAATTTGCAACCTGATGGAGGTCAGTATAGGTGGACTAATAGAACAAGTCCCATACACTGCTAGAAGGCCAAATATTTTTTCAGAGGTAGATGCAGAAAAAAGATATATTCAGTTTGCAACCTGATGGAGGTCTGTATAGATGGATTAATAGAACAAATCCCACACACAGCTAGAAGCCCAATATTTTTTCAGAGGTAGATGCAGAAAAAAAATATATTCAGTTTGCAACCTGATGGAGGTCAGTATAGATGGACTAATAGAGAAAGTTCCACATACTGCTAGAAGGCCAAATATTTTTTCAGAGCTAGATGCAGATATAAATTATTTTTAATTTGCAACCTGATGGAGGTCAGTATAGATGGACTAATAGAGAAAGTCCCACACACTGCTAGAAGGCCAAATATTTTTTCAGAGCTAGATGCAGAAAAAAATTATATTCAGTTTGCAACCTGATGGAGGTCAGTATAGATGGACTAATAGAGAAAGTCCCACACACTGTTAGAAGGCCAAATATTTTTTCAGAGCTAGATGCAGACAAAAAAATTATTTTTAATTTGCAACCTGATGGAGGTCAAAATAGATGGACTAATAGAGAAAGTCCCACACACAGCTAGAAGGCCAAATATTTTTTCAGAGGTAGATGCAGATAAAAATTATTTTTAATTTGCAGCCTGATGGAGGTCAGTTTAGATGGACTAATAGAGAAAGTCCCACACACAGCTAGAAGGCCAAATATTTTTTCAGAGGTAGATGCAGATAAAAATTATTTTTAATTTGCAGCCTGATGGAGGTCAGTATAGATGGACTAATAGAGAAAGTCCCACACACTGCTAGAAGGCCAAATATTTTTTCAGAGCTAGATGCAGATATAAATTATTTTTAATTTGCAACCTGATGGAGGTCAGTATAGATGGACTAATAGAGAAAGTCCCACACAATGTGTAGCGTCGGCGTCCCTGCCCTCTGCTAGGCAGGGACGCTGTTCCCCTCACCTCTCTGCTCCGAGCCCGGCGTCCTCCTCCCGCTCTGCTGGCAGCGTGTGCTCCTTCCCGGCCATTGTGCTTAGGGCGCGCGCGCGCTCCCTCCCTCTTAAAGGGGCCGCGCGCGCCGTCCTAAGGAGTCCCCGGCTAATGGCCGGAGGACTTCATCATATATAAGGCACCTCCTCCAAAATGGAGGTGCCCGAGCAATGTTGTTGCACTGTTCACTACTCTGCTTCAGCCCTCAGGTCCCGTTGCCAGTTACCTGTCAGTTACCTGCCTGATTCCTGCCAGAGTCCTGCCAGTTTGCTGTCTGCTTCCTGCCTGTTATTCCTGCTACCTGCCTGCTTGCCAGAGGTCCGACGGTCTGCCTTACTACACCTGTCAGTCTGTCTAAGGACCAGCTTGCCCGCTCACCTGGGAGCGCACATCAGCTACCTGCCTGCTTGCCAGAGGTCCGACGGTCAGCCCTACTACTCCTGTCTGTCTGTCTATGGACCAGCTTGCCCGCTCACCTGGGAGCGCACTCCTGCTACCTGCCTGCTAGCCTACCTGGAGGCTCCGCCGTCACGTGCTGTGACCACCTGCCATTCCAGAGACTCCTGCCCGCTCACCTGGGAGCGCACGCCTGTTACCTGCCCACTAGCCTACCTGGAGGCTCCGCCGTCACGTGCTGTGACCACCTGCCATTCCAGAGACTCTCGCTTGCTCACCTGGGAGCATACATCAACCATCTGCCTGCTAGCCTACCTGGAGGCTCTGCCATCACAGGTCGTACCTACCCTTTACCCAGAGACTGCCCCGGTCACTTGCCGTGACCTCCTGCCCGTTCATTCAGAGACTGCCCCGGTCACTTGCCGTGACCTCCTGCCCGTTCATTCAGAGACTGCCCCGGTCACTTGCCGTGACCTCCTGCCCGTTCATTCAGAGACTGCCCCGGTCACTTGCCGTGACCTTCTGCCCGTTCATTCAGAGACTGCCCCAGGCACTTGCCGTGACCTCCAGCCCGTTCACTCAGAGACTGTCCCGGTCACCTGCTGTGACTGCCTGCCCGTCTTCCCTGGTCGCCACCCGCTCCCTTACAAGGACCGCCCCCTTGTATAGTAGCTCAGAGGTTCCGCCTCCCAGACCCGTTACAGTTTGCTCGGGCCATGGAACCCGGTGGCACCCAAGCTCCCTCGCTCTCGGACCTGTGTCATGAACTGTCCCGTCAAAGGTCCCAACAGGAGTCCAACCTGGGTCACCTGCGGAATGTCAATACTCGTCTGGACACTCTGACTGCTCCACCAGCAACCTCCGCCAGTGCCATGTCTCGCAATCCGGCAGCTCCGCTGCCCACTAATACCATGATATCCTACCCCGGACCCCGGCTTTCTGCACCTCCTCGCTTCGGAGGCGACTCCGCCCAGGCTCGGGGCTTCATAAATCAGTGCACCCTGCACTTTGAACTATTGTCCCACCAGTTTAACTCCGACCGAGCCAAAATTGCATTCATCATGTCCCATCTCACCGGGGAGGCCCTGGCCTGGCTAAATCCTCTATGGGAGAGAGGAGACCCCCTGGTGTCCAACTTGCCTGCTTTCCTCACGGCTTTCCGGAAAGTCTTCGACGAACCCGGACGGAAGACCTCATCCGCATCATCACTGCTACGCCTCCGTCAGGAAAGTCTCACCGTGGGCCAATACGCCATACGATTCCGTACCCTTGCCTCGGAGCTGGCCTGGGATAACGACGCTCTGGTATCCGTCTTCTGGGAGGGTCTGTCCGGCCGTATTAAAGATGAACTTGCCGGTCGGGACATTCCTACCACTCTCGATGACTTAATAACTCTTGCCACCCGGATTGACCTACGGTTCCAGGAGCGTGCCAGAGAGGTCACCCGTGAGAGGAGGTTACCACGTCTAGCTTCTACTTTTCAGAAACCCGTCACTCCCTCCGTCTCTACCCAGGTACACTCTCCTGAGCCTATGCAGGTCGACCAGACCAAGATGGTCAAAACCCGTCAGGACTTACGCCGTGCCGAGGGGAGCTGCTTCTACTGTGGCAGTAAGGAGCACCGGATCCGTGCCTGCCCGGAGAGGTCGGGAAACGCCTGTGTCTAGGTTCGCTCAGAGAGGTCGACCTAGACAAGAATAAATCCTCTCCATCTCTGCTACTGTCAGTCTCAATCATCTGCGGGGAGAACCGTTATTTCGAACTAGCCCAACTTGACTCTGGAGCAGCCGGGAATCTTATTTCACAGTCCCTGGTAGAAAAATACCGCATTCCCACCAAACCTCTGCCTGCACCATTATCTGTCGCTGCTGTGGATGGGGGCCTCTTACCTCGTCCCATCCAACTCATCACCGAATCCATAACCCTGCAGGTGGGAATGCTGCATTCTGAGAGTATCTCTTTTCATGTTCTGCCTGGACTCTCTCACGCCCTCTTACTAGGTCTACCTTGGCTCCAGAGACATGCACCCGTGCTTGACTGGCAGACCAGAGAAGTCCTTTGCTGGGGACAGGACTGTCATAAGACTTGTTTGGTTCCTGTTCATCCCGTCCGTCCTTCTCCTACCCCAACTAATCTACCTGGACTTCCGATTCCCTATTGGTCATTTGCTGATGTCTTTAATAAAAAGGAGGCAGAGACATTACCCCCTCATAGACCATACGACTGTCCTATCGACCTGTTACCCGGTACTACTCCTCCCCGTGGGCGCATTTACCCATTGTCCGCTGCTGAGACCCGGTCGATGTCCTAATATATTGAGGAGAATTTGGCCAGGGGATTCATCCGGAAATCTACCTCCCCGGCGGGAGCAGGCTTCTTCTTCGTAAAAAAGAAGGACGGCTCTCTCCGTCCCTGTATTGACTATAGAGGCCTTAACCAGATCACGGTGAAGAATAAGTACCCCCTTCCGCTCATTCCAGAATTATTTGATCGCCTGAGGGGGGCTAGAGTCTTCACCAAACTTGACCTCCGTGGGGCGTACAACCTGGTCCGTATCCGTCAAGGGGATGAATGGAAGACTGCATTCAACACCCGGGACGGCCACTATGAATATCTGGTAATGCCCTTTGGTCTCTGTAACGCTCCTGCCGTCTTTCAAGAGTTGGTCAATGACATCTTCCGGGACCTTCTCTACTTCTGCGTTGTGGTGTACCTGGACGACATCTTGGTCTTCTCTCCGGATCTCCAGACTCACCGGAGGGACGTTCGTCAGGTCCTGCTCAGGCTCAGGCAGAATCACCTCTTCGCTAAATATGAGAAGTGCCTCTTTGAGCAGACCTCGCTTCCATTTTTGGGCTACATTATTTCTCAGACCGGCCTACGAATGGATCCAGAGAAACTGTCTGCCATCGAGAAATGGCCCCGACCGGAGGGGTTGAAGGCCATTCAGCGGTTCCTGGGCTTCGCCAACTACTACAGCCTCTTCATACCACACTTCTCTTCCCAGACTGCCCCAATTTCCGCGCTCACCCGTAAGGGTACTAACCCCAAAGAGTGGCCGCCCGAAGCAGAGGAGGCCTTTCTTTCCTTAAAACAGGCCTTCTCTTCCGCCCCGGTGCTGCATCGTCCGGATGGCAACAAGCAGTTCTTCCTGGAGGTTGACGCTTCCTCCTCTGGAGCCGGAGCTGTACTTACTCAAAAATCATCTTCCGGGAGGATGGTAACTTGCGGCTTCTTCTCCAAACTCTTCTCCTCTTCTGAGCGCAATTATTCCATAGGAGACCGAGAGTTATTGGCCATCAAGCTGGCATTGGAGAAGTGGCGTTACCTGCTCGAGGGGGCTCTTCATCCGGTAATAATTTACACTGACCACAAGAACTTGGCTTATCTCCAGCATGCCCAGAGACTTAACCCGCGCCAAGCCCGGTGGTCCTTGTTTTTTGCTCGCTTTGATTTCGTTCTACATTTTCGCCCGGCTGACAAGAACATCAAAGCGGACGCCTTGTCCCGATCCTTTCTGGTATCTGACCTCGAGGAAGAACCTAAACATATCATCGATCCCGCCAGAGTAATGCAGGTGGCTCCCGTGAGTCTAAATCGTCTTCCTCCTGGTAAAACGTTCGTATCGGTTCCTGATCGGGAGAAGATCCTACACTGGGGTCATTCGTCTAAACTAGCTGGCCACGCTGGTCAGAAAAAGACCCTCCAGCTTATTACACGGCACTACTGGTGGCCTAACCTGCACAAGGATGTAATAGACTTTGTTTCTGCCTGTGTGTCCTGCGCCCGCAACAAAGTTCCGAAACACCTGCCAGCCGGTCGCCTCCTTCCTCTGCCAGTACCTGCTGCCCCCTGGCAGCATATAGCGATGGACTTCATAACTGATCTGCCCGTTTCTGCCGGTTGTACGGTCATTTGGGTGGTCGCTGACCGCTTTTCCAAGATGGCTCACTTCATTCCCCTGCCAGGCCTCCCGTCTGCACCTGAGCTGGCTAAAGACTTTATCCGCCACATCTTCCGTCTTCATGGCCTGCCCCGTCACATCGTGTCGGATCGTGGGGTACAGTTCACTTCTCGTTTCTGGAGAGCCACTTGTAAATTGCTAGACGTCACCCTGGACTTCTCCTCCGCTTACCACCCACAGTCTAATGGTCAAGTGGAGCGGATCAATCAGAACCTGACCAGTTACCTCCGGCACTTCGTTAATGCCCACCATTCTGACTGGGTGGATCTCCTGCCATGGGTCGAATTCTCGTACAACAATCACGAGAGCGAATCTTCCTCCAAATCCCCGTTTTTTGTAGTCTTCGGTCAACATCCTCGGATCCCGTTTCCCGTCTCCACCTCGGTGGACAATCCGGCTGCGGAATCTCTTGTTAACAAATTTTCCTCCATATGGGAGAGTACCCGGTCCGCACTCCTTCTGTTATCCGAGCGTATGAAAAGACATGCAGACAAAAAACGTCTGGATCCTCCTCAATTCCGTCCTGGGGATAAAGTCTGGCTCTCGTCCAAGTATGTCCGGCTCAAGATTCCTTCCTATAAGTTAGGGCCTCGGTTCATCGGTCCTCTGGAGGTCATCAGTCAGATCAACCAGGTGGCCTATAAATTGAAACTCCCGGCCAACTTGCGGATCCCTAACTCCTTCCATGTATCTCTCCTCAAACCCGTGGTACTTAACTCTTTCTCCAAGTCTACAGGTACGCCTCCTGCTCCGGTTTCCGCTGAAAACGAATTTGAGGTAGAGAACATTCTGGCCACCAAAAGGGTAAGAGGGAAGACCTTTTTTCTAGTAGATTGGAAGGGGTTTGGTCCTGAAGAGAGAACATGGGAGCCCCGGGAGAACATCCATGCCCCTCTCATCCTTGCTAAATTTCTGTCTGGCCTAAAAAAGGGGGGGCCTAAAGGGGGGGGTACTGTAGCGTCGGCGTCCCTGCCCTCTGCTAGGCAGGGACGCTGTTCCCCTCTCCTCTCTGCTCCGAGCCCGGCGTCCTCCTCCCGCTCTGCTGGCAGCGCGCTCTCCTTCCCGGCCACTGTGCTTATGGCGCGCGCGCGCGCGCTCCCTGCCTCTTAAAGGGGCCGCGCGCGCCGTCCTAAGGAGTCCCCGGCCAATGGCCGGAGGACTTCATCATATATAAGGCACCTCCTCCAAAATGGAGGTGCCCGAGCAATGTTGTTGCACTGTTCACTACTCTGCTTCAGCCCTCAGGTCCCGTTGCCAGTTACCTGTCAGTTACCTGCCTGATTCCTGCCAGATTCCTGCCAGTTTGCTGTCTGCTTCCTGCCTGTTATTCCTGCTACCTGCCTGCTTGCCAGAGGTCCGACGGTCTGCCTTACTACACCTGTCAGTCTGTCTAAGGACCAGCCTGCCCGCTCACCTGGGAGCGCACATCAGCTACCTGCCTGCTTGCCAGAGGTCCGACGGTCAGCCCTACTACTCCTGTCTGTCTGTCTATGGACCAGCTTGCCCGCTCACCTGGGAGCGCACTCCTGCTACCTGCCTGCTAGCCTACCTGGAGGCTCCGCCGTCACGTGCTGTGACCACCTGCCATTCCAGAGACTCCTGCCCGCTCACCTGGGAGCGCACGCCTGTTACCTGCCCGCTAGCCTACCTGGAGGCTCCGCCGTCACGTGCTGTGACCACCTGCCATTCCAGAGACTCTCGCTTGCTCACCTGGGAACATACATCAACCATCTGCCTGCTAGCCTACCTGGAGGCTCTGCTATCACAGGTCATACCTACCCTTTACCCAGAGACTGCCCCGGTCACTTGCCGTGACCTCCTGCCCGTTCATTCAGAGACTGCCCCGGTCACTTGCCGTGACCTCCTGCCCGTTCATTCAGAGACTGCCCCGGTCACTTGCCGTGACCTCCTGCCCGTTCATTCAGAGACTGCCCCGGTCACTTGCCGTGACCTTCTGCCCGTTCATTCAGAGACTGCCCCGGTCACTTGCCGTGACCTCCAGCCCGTTCACTCAGAGACTGTCCCGGTCACCTGCTGTGACTGCCTGCCCGTCTTCCCTGGTCACCACCCGATCCCTTACAAGGACCGCCCCCTTGTATAGTAGCTCAGAGGTTCTGCCTCCCAGACCCGTTACACAATGCTAGAAGGCCAAATATTTTTTCAGAGCTAGATGCAGAAAAAAATTATATTCAGTTTGCAACCTGATGGAGGTCAGTATATATGGACTAATAGAACAAGTCCCACACACAGCTAGAAGCCCAAATATTTTTACAGAGGTAGATGCAGAAAAAATTATATTCAGTTTGCAACCTGATGGAGGTCTGTATAGATGGATTAATAGAACAAGTCCCACACACAGCTAGAAGCCCAATATTTTTCAGAGGTAGATGCAGAAAAAAAATATATTCAGTTTGCAACCTGATGGAGGTCAGTATAGATGGACTAATAGAGAAAGTCCCTCACACTGCTAGAAGGCCAAATATTTTTTCAGAGATAGATGCAGACAAAAAATTATTTTGAATTTGCAACCTGATGGAGGTCAGTATAGATGGACTAATAGAGAAAGTCCCACACACTGCTAGAAGGCCAAATATTTTTTCAGAGCTAGATGCAGACAAAAAATTATTTTTAATTTGCAACCTGATGGAGGTCAATATAGATGGACTAATAGAGAAAGTCCCACACACTGCTAGAAGGCCAAATATTTTTTCAGAGCTAGATGCAGATATAAATTATTTTAATTTGCAACCTGATGGAGGTCAGTATAGATGGACTAATAGAGAAAGTCCCACACACTGCTAGAAGGCCAAATATTTTTTCAGAGCTAGATGCAGAAAAAAATTATATTCAGTTTGCAACCTGATGGAGGTCAGTATAGATGGGCTAATAGAACAAGTCCCACACACAGCTAGAAGCCCAATATTTTTTCAGAGGTAGATGCAGAAAAAAAATATATTCAGTTTGCAACCTGATGGAGGTCAGTATAGATGGACTAATAGAGAAAGTCCCACACACTGCTAGAAGGCCAAATATTTTTTCAGAGCTAGATGCAGACAAAAAATATTTTTAATTTGCAACCTGATGGAGGTCAGTATAGATGGACTAATAGAGAAAGTCCCACACACTGCTAGAAGGCCAAATATTTTTTCAGAGCTAGATGCAGAAAAAAATTATATTCAGTTTGCAACCTGATTGAGGTCAGTATAGATGGACTAATAGAACAAGTCCCACACACAGCTAGAAGGCCAAATATTTTTTCAGAGGTAGATGCAGATAAAAATTATTTTTAATTTGCAGCCTGATGGAGGTCAGTATAGATGGACTAATAGAGAAAGTCCCACACACTGCTAGGAGGCCAAATATTTTTTCAGAGCTAGATGCAGACAAAAAATTATTTTGAATTTGCAACCTGATGGGGGTCAGTATAGATGGACTAATAGAGAAAGTCCCACACACTGCTAGAAGGCCAAATATTTTTTCAGAGCTAGATGCAGACAAAAAATTATTTTTAATTTGCAACCTGATGGAGGTCAGTATAGATGGACTAATAGAGAAAGTCCCACACACTGCTAGAAGGCCACATATTTTTTCAGAGCTAGAAGCAGAAATAAATTATTTTTAATTTGCAACCTGATGGAGGTCAGTATAGATGGACTAATAGAGAAAGTCCCACACACTGCTAGAAGGCCAAATATTTTTTCAGAGCTAGATGCAGAAAAAAATTATATTCAGTTTGCAACCTGATGGAGGTCAGTATAGATGGACTAATAGACAAGTCCCACACACAGCTAGAAGGCCAAATATTTTTTCAGAGGTAGATGCAGCTAAACATTATTTTTAATTTGCAGCCTGATGGAGGTCAATATAGATGGACTAATAGAACAAGTCCCACACACTGCTAGAAGGCCAAATATTTTTTCAGAGCTAGTTGCAGAAAAAAATTATTTTCAGTTTGCAACCTGATGGAGGTCAGTATAGATGGACTAATAGAACAAGTCCCACACACAGCTAGAAGCCCAAATATTTTTTCAGAGCTAGATGCAGAAAAAAATTATATTCAATTTGCGACCTGATGGAGGTCAGTATAGATGGACTAATAGAATGATGCTATGCCCAAAAGATTTTACTTCACTAGGTGCAGTAAAAAAATTGGTATTCTATACACAGGTGGTATATCTTGCAACGCAGAAAGGCTACTCCACTGACTAACACACTCTGCAATAGGCCAAAAATGATTAGCTTTGCTAGATTCAGCCAAATGCTGTGAAAAAAACTTACACAGCACTGGCACAGACCTGCCTGGCAAAAACTGATAGGAACTGATGTAACCTAGTCCTGAAAAGGACTGCAATTACAATTAGTCTTTACTCCCACAATCTATCTATTTAAGAGCACTGACCTGCCTTATAAAAGTCATAGGAAATGCTGTAACCTAGTCCTTAAAAGGACTGCAATTACAACTATTCCCTACTCCCAAGCTATCTGTAGATTTGTGCGAAAATTGGCTTGAAGGTAACAAGGTATAGCGCACACAGCAACAGCGGTGCCGTCTAACACGCAGCTGCAGCAGTGAGAACATGGTGGCGACGGGGAAAATGGCTTGGTCTTATAGGGCAAGTGTAACATACCTGGCGGCGTCCTTGCATAGTGGTCCATCTCCCACTGTGCAAGAGCGCGCACTTGATCTCCTGTCCAGAATGTCTCTCTGGCTTCCCTCCATGCTGTCTGTTTGTGTCTGTTTCTGCTGCTTAAGGGCGGCGCCCGATGACTTCCTGCTTTTTGTACCTGCTGTGGGTCACACCCCTTGTGCGTCCTCAGCCTATTGCTGTCTGTCACCTGGTATATAGCTCAGCTGCTCCCATCTATTCCTGCCTGAGCATAGTGTTTCTTTCAGTGTGTGCTTGCACTCTGAAGGTGCCAGGTCCTGTTCTGTGTTCTCTTTTCTGCCTATCCTGGAGGCTGTATTTCCAGGCCTGTCTGAACACGCTCCTAGCCTGTTCCTCCTGCCTTCTAGGGGCCGATTACCTAGACCTGTTCCTGTATCTTGTCTGACCTGTCTGAACACGCTCCTAGCCTGTTACTCCCGCCTTCTAGGGGCCGATTACCTAGACCCGCTCCTGTATCTTGTCTGTCCTGTCTGAACACGCTCCTTGCCTGTTCGTCCTGCCTCTCTGGGGGCCGTATTCCCAGACCCGCTCCTGTATTTTGCTGCAGTGTCGGTCTCCTCCGTATACTCAGTTCCAGTCTGAACTCTCTCCTATCCTTTACCTGTTTTGCCTCTATGTCCGTTCCCTTCCTTTTTCTGCAGAGTCTGAACTCGTACCTAACTCCTGCTTGTTGTCTCTGTACTCCCGTTTGTGAGTTTGTGGTCCACTCGCTACTTCTCTGCAAGTACTCTGTGAGTATCTGGCTCTGCCTTTCCCTTCCTGTCTGTTCCGTGTGAACAGAGCCCTGTTCCCCCTGCTCAGCCTTGCCAGCTCTGACTCCTTTGCTCACCGCTCCGGCGGTTCTAGCCTG
This sequence comes from Phyllobates terribilis, assembly GCF_046119375.1. Classification (NCBI taxonomy): domain Eukaryota; kingdom Metazoa; phylum Chordata; class Amphibia; order Anura; family Dendrobatidae; genus Phyllobates; species Phyllobates terribilis. The sequence goes on from NW_027363261.1 coordinate 450,546, forward strand.
CTCTGACTCCTTTGCTCACCGCTCCGGCGGTTCTAGCCTGCTCTGACTCCTTTGCTCACCGCTCCGGCGGTTCTAGCCTGCTCTGACTCCTTTGCTCACCGCTCCGGCGGTTCTAGCCTGCTCTGACTCCTTTGCTCACCGCTCCGGCGGTTCTAGCCTGCTCTGACTCCTTTGCTCAGCGCTCCGGCGGTTCTAGCCTGCTCTGACTCCTTTGCTCGCTGCTCCGGCAGCCTTGCTCCGCTCTGACCCTTTTGCTCACTGCTCCGGCAGTCTCGCTCCGCTCTTATCCTTTTGCTCACTGCTCCGGCAGTCTTGCTCCACTCTTGCTCACCGCTCCAGGCGGTCTCGTTCTGCTTTACTCTTGCTCACTGCTCCGGCAGTCTCGCTCAGCTCTGATCCTTTGCTCACCGCTCCAGGCGGCCTTGTCCTGCCCTGTTCTCGCTCACCTCTCTGGGCGGCCTCACTCTGCTGTGTTTGTCCGCCACATCTGTGGTTCTGTTCCTGAGTCTCAGTGTGTACTGGGTCCTATCCCGCCAGTGTCCCTACCTGCTAGTGCCTCCCTGTCTGCACTCTAGCTGTGCTTGCCTGTACCCCTCTGCCTGTATTGTTCCTGAGTCCCAGTGTGTACTGGGTCCTATCCCGCCTGTGTTCCTACCTGCTAGTGCCTCCCTGTCTGCACTCTAGCTGTGCTTGCCTGTACCCCCGGCAGGCATACCCACCTGCCTGCATACCAGTCGTGCCTGCCTATACCCACCAGTCTGTGTGCCAGCCTACCAGTCTGTTCCTGTATTCCCCTGTGTGGGTCAACAGCCGTGTCCGGGGTCTGTCCTGGAGTAGCACCTGGTCCCTCTGCTCGGTTCCTCCTTGGTGCACTGGCGTCGTATGCCGTCGTGCGACCCTGGTCGGATTGGGTGAATACCTAGTTACGCCCCTCCAGGCATTCACTCTCCGGCACGGTCCAGTGGAATCACTTCAATCACACGCACACGCCGCTCAGCCCGGGCGTGTGCATAACAGCAAGGACATGTGACATACACTGCCAATGACACATGCCCTTGCTTGTGTGAAAAAAAGCACTTCGCTCCGTGTGTGCCCTGCTGATAGGCTGACAGATTGCACTTCCCCACTGTAAATGCGGGAAAGAGAAAAAAAAATGGAGATCTTCATTATTCCTGCAGAGATCCATCCCCTGCCCCTCCCCCCACCCCGCTGTACACTCAAACTGCGTATTAACATTAATTTTCATCATTACTGAGAAAAAATCCAGTTATGATTTTGGTGCACAAACATTTATCGAACATAACCTCGAACAGCCGAATTTTTCTCAAATCGTTCGTGTTCGCCGAACGCCTCGAACACCGACCAAAACAGCTCGAATTTGAGATTGGCGAACAGTTCGAGTCGAACAATGCTCATCTCTATTCGTAATTTCTCGTCCATGGTTAAGCCTCTCACAGACATGACTAAAAAGGGGACGGATTTTTCTAGGTGGTCTGACAAGGCTTGTCAAGCATTCTCCTCCTTGAAAAAATGTTTTGCCTCGGCACCCATACTCATTCAACCTGATGCGTCACAGCCATTCATTGTAGAGGTAGACGCTTCCGAGGTAGGGGTGGGAGCTGTATTGTCACAAGGTTCGTCCCCTGGTAAGTGGCATCTGTGCGCCTTTTTCACTAAAAAATTCTCGTCCGCTGAGAGGAATTACGATGTCGGCAATGGGGAACTCTTGGCCATTAAGTTAGCTTTTGAGGAGTGGCGCCATTTTTTAGAGGGGGCAGTCCATCCGGTCACCGTCATCACCGATCAGAAGAACCTGCTATATCTGGAGTCTGCGAAACGTCTGAATCCCAGACAAGCTAGGTGGTCATTGTTTTTTACCATGTTTAATTTTGTCGTTACATATCGTCCTGGGTCAAAAAATGTAAAGGCGGATGCCTTATCTCGTAGTTTCCCTGGGGCCGGGAATACGGACGACCCGATTCCTATCCTTCAGGAGGGGGTGGTGGTTTCGGCAGTATGCTCTGAGCTTGAGGAGGAGGTATTGGAGGCTCAGGGGGACGCCCCTGTTGGACCTCCGGGGAGACTGTTTGTTCCAGATCAGTTGCGACAAAAGGTGATCGAGGCACACCATAACTCAGTTTTTGCAGGACACCCGGGGAGTAAAGCAATTGTGGATCTCCTCTCGCGTCGGTTTTGGTGGCCTAACTTACATAAGGAGGTGGTAACTTTTGTCGCGTCCTGTGGGGTTTGTGCGCGCTCTAAGACCTCACATACCCGTCCGTCTGGGGCCCTCTTACCTTTGAAGATCCCGGAGCGTCCTTGGACTCATCTGTCTATGGACTTTATTACGGACCTCCCTCCGTCTTCGGGTAAAACGGTCATACTCGTTGTAGTGGACAGGTTCAGCAAGATGGCACATTTTATCGCTCTTCCTGCTCTTCCTAATGCTAAAACTCTTGCGCAGGTGTTCATTGGGGAGATTGTGAGGCTTCACGGGGTACAATCCGAGGTGGTGTCAGATCGGGGGTCTCAGTTTGTGTCCAAATTCTGGAAGGCGTTTTGTACACGGCGGGGGATGCATTTATCGTTCTCATCGGCTTTTCATCCTCAGACCAATGGTCAGACGGAACGTATGAACCAGAGCTTGGAGACATATCTCCGGTGTTTTGTGTCAGAGAACCAGGAGGACTGGGCTTCTTTCTTACCTCTGGCAGAGTTTGCTCTTAATAATAGGCGGAGCGAGTCCACTGGTAAGTCCCCGTTTTTTGGGGCATATGGTTTTCACCCCCAGTTTTGTACTTTCAGTAGGGGGGGCTCTTCGGGGGTTCCTGAGGAGGAACGATTTTCCTCATCACTCGCTTCAGTATGGAGAGGGGTGCTGAAGAATCTGAATACTATGGGGAACCGATACAAACGTATGGCTGATAGGAGGAGAGTGTCTGGTCCGGACCTAAGTGTGAACGATCGGGTACGGTTGTCTACCAGGAATATAAAACTTAAGGTTCCCTCCTGGAAACTGGGTCCCAGGTTCATCGGGCCGTACAGGATCAGTTCTATAATTAATCCGGTGGCATTCCGTCTTGACCTCCCCCCTACGTTTAAAATTCACAACGTGTTCCACAGATCATTGCTTAAGAGGTATGTGGCGCCTGTGGTACCGTCATCTTTACCTCCTCCTCCAGTGGTGGTCAATGGTAACTTGGAGTTCCAGGTATCGAGGGTCATCGATTCACGCTTTAATCGCCGGTCCCTTCAGTACCTGGTTCATTGGAAGGGGTATGGTCCTGAGGAGAGGATGTGGGTTCCTGCGTCGGATATTAACGCAGACCGATTAGTTCGGGCCTTCCACACGACTTACCCGGATAAACCTGGCCCTGAGGGTCCGGAGGCCCCTCGTAGAAGGGGGGGTACTGTCACGGGTGTGTCGCCACGAAGATCGTCACGATTACACAGCCTGACTTCTCGCAGCTGAGTTTTTGGTGCTTTGTGTTTTTCGGCAGTAAGGGAGTTAACTCTCTCTCTCTCTGTGCTAGACGCCTCGCCCAGCTGCAATCAATGTTGCTGTAGTGGAACTCCTTCAAATGCCTGCCGGTCTGTTAGGGAAGTGTCAGTGAAAGCATTTCATGCAGACTAACAGAGCGGATCGTGGTATTTGGAGTTTCAGAGCGAAGTGTATTTGGAGTGTTTTTTCCCTTCATTTATCTCCTTTCCCGTTGGTGTTCCCTCTGTTGTAGTTGTGTAGTTTTTGTATGAAAGGTGGTTTTGGTTTTACCCTTGTACTGTCTCGTTCGTCTAAGTACTGAGTGTGGGCATATTATTACCTGTCCCCTTTTGTTGTGATCAGGGGTCCTTCTCAGGACTAGATTACTTAGGTTCAGGGATCCTCAGGAGGTAGGGGTTACGCTGGCGGCCTGAACCTCTGTACCTTCAACAGTACCTCCAGGTAGAGGGATTAGTCAGGGCCCCAGCTTAGGGTCAGCTTAGGCCCCCTACCTCCAGTACACAGAGACAGCGTGACAGACACACCTGGACACTGCAAGGCTCGGTGCCCTGGAACAGAGATGGATGGCCCGCCTGTCCAACATTGAATTCACCATCAAATACCGGGCAGGACGCTCAAATGCCAACGCGGATGCCCTGTCTAGAATGCCGAACTTACCGGACGTAGGGGAAGATCCAGAAGATCTGGAAGAAGTTGAGCTCCCTGCGTTCCCCCGTCATGGGATTACCCTGTATTCCCACCGTGTGAAGGACAGGCGCTCCGTGACGTTCAATCCCTTGCCCCACTATAACTAGGCGGAGACGCAAGACAATGATCCCGCAGTCTATTTGGTGAAGGAAATGCTGACCCAGGCCGATGCCCGTCTTGACCCAGATGCTCCGGAGGAGACCAAGCAACTGTGGAAGGAGAAAAGTAAGTTGTTCCTCTACAGGGAGAAGCTGTGCCGGAGAATGGTTAACTCTCGAACACATGAGTTGAACTGGCAGGTAGTGGTCCCAAGACGAGACACGGCTATGGTTCTGGAGGCATACCACAACGGAGCAGGGCATTTCGGATGAAAGAAGCTGGAGTTCTTGTTGCGTGAACGGTTCTACTGGGTAGGCATGAGAGAAGCCATCGAGAGGTGGTGCAGAGACTGTGGCCCATGCCACCTGAGAAGAAAAGACCGAGCCAGCCAGAAGACTCCCCTGCAGCCCATCATCACCAGACAGCCACTGGAACTGGTAGCCCTGGACCATGTGAAACTGGCTCCAAGCAGATCTGGGTATGTCTACGCCCTCACAATCGTAGATCATTACTTCCGGTTCCTGGTGGTGGTCCCGGTCAAGGACTTAACGGCTCAAACAGCAGCTAGAGCCTTCCAGCAGCACTTCTGCCGTCCACACGGGTACCCGGACCAAGTGTTGACAGACCAAGGACCAGCCTTCGAAGCGGAGGTCTTCCAGGAGTTCTGCAAACTGTATGGCTGCAAGAAGATAAGAATAACGCCCTATCACCCTCAAACCAATGGACTCTGCGAGAAGATGAACCAGGTGGTGATAAATCTGCTAAAAACATTGCCCCTGGAAGAACGCAGTCTGTGGCCTGAGAAACTGCCCGATCTGGTGGACCTGTATAACCACATCCCTGTAGGTTCCACCAACTGTAGGCTTACCTAATGAGAGCAAGACCTGGTAAGCTGCCTTTTGACCTGGATATGGGAGTCCTGACGCCTGAGGACACCTCGCCAGAGGCAGACTGGGATACAGAACGGCAGCAGCAGAAACGGAAAGTACAGGAGAGCGTCGAGCGAAGTCTGTCTCAAGCTAGAGAAAGGCAAGAGAAGGCTTATAACCAGTATGCTCCCGCTGTTCCCCTGGTACCTGGAGAGCAGGTCTTGAAGAGGAAGAGGCGGCTCCACAAGTTGGACGACCAGTGGGAGAAGGACCCGTACACCGTACTGCCATCAAGCCATGAGAACCCAAAAATCTGCGTAATCAGTAAGGATGGAGGAGAAACCACAGCCATTGTCTCCAGAGACCACCTGAAGAAGTGTCCCGAGCAGCTGCAAAGCCCTGAAGAAGATCAAGGAAACCCTCAACACGCAGAGGAAAGGGGAGAAATGATCAGTACCGTACTCGGAGACTTCCCCCGGTCTTGGACACAAGTAAACGACGCTGTCATGGTACCCGTCCTCACCTTTCTCCAGCCAGCCCTGCAAGTGCCTACAGAGGAACCGGTAGAGCTGGAAGAGCAGCTGGCCCAAGAGGCAAAAGAGTCCACACCAGCAGTACAGGAGGATCAACCCTCTGCTAGTAGTGAGCCTGCCGTGCCCCTAGTGAGCCAAAGAGTGAGCAGACAGCTGCCCAGCTTACCCATAACAGCTCCTACACCCTGTAGTGCAGAACCAGTTAGTGAGCTCCGTAGGTCCACTAGAGTCACTAGAGGTCAGATGCCCGCTCGCTGGAGAGTCTAAACTAATGCACTGTGAATTTATCTGCTAGCTGTTTATGGTTTATGTTTGTTGCCTGTTATTAATTATGTTTCTCAGTTACCCTGCAGATTTTTATGGACTAACAGGTTATGGACGCTAGATAACCGGAACAGTTTTGTAGATAGTTGCACCTTGGTGCCTCTTGCGAAGATGGCCGCGGAAGAGAAAACCTGTCTGGCGTGGCCTCCTTGCGGCCCAAAGTAGTTAGTCTACCCTTGCAGCCACGCCCAAGGACAACGCAATTGGTTTGCTTTGGACAGGTCCCATACTTCGCTTAAAGCTTCACCTTGGGTGATATGGACACCCGGTTGCGGACACGCCGTGACCTTTAAAGAATTAAAGCTTCTTGTAAATATGTTATTGTATTATTGTTATACCCTGTTATTATGTTTTAAAAATGTGTTTAGTCCCGGACTACTAAAATTTACTAGGGGGGAATGTGACACCCCAGGGGTCTGGTTGCCACAGTAATAGAGATATTATGTCTGAGAGCAAGTGGGATGTTTCTCTGGTCAGGAGTCCTAAGCATGCAACACTGCCCGCCCAGACCTGGGAGGGGAGGAATCTGCCCTTATAAACTGGGTCTGGGGCGGGATTAGGAGAGACAGAGACAGAGCCTGCAAAACAAGCAGAGCAGTCAGATCCTAGAGTGAAGCTACAGACACAGCAAAAGATACATCAGGAGCTCTGTAGGAGCAGAGGCAGAAGGCCAGGGGCTTTGAGCAGAGATATAGCTCGCCCTGGCTGAAGTTACTAAAACCGGACACAGGAGTCCGAGGCTGTGGGGACTGATATTTACCCAGCAGCAGAAACCAGCCGGCAGGGGATTCCAGGTCCTCTGGCCATAGAAGCCCGGAGGCTCAGTCACAAAGAAGGGACCAGCGCCGCCATCCAGGAGCGGAGGCTAACAGAAGGCCCCAAGTCACCAGCCATACAGGTGAGCACTACACGTTATACTCAGGGACATGGTCTACTTGTAACCGCTGACAGCAAGGTAGCCAGGAAGAGTGCAGATAAATGGGGAGGCCTACAACTCCACCTGGCCAGGGGAACTCCTGCTTGCTCGCAGACTGACCAGGCCCCTTATACTAGCCAGTACTCCCGGGAGGGTCTGCCTTGTACCATCAGTAAAGACCCTGAACTGCACCTCACGTCTCTGTGATTCCTTGCCGCACAAGCACCATTAGCACTGGGACCCTCACACCATCACTCCCATCATCTCTCACATTAGCTGCCCTGAGGCAATACTTCTCCCGTGGGGAGTTATGCCATACTCGGCTGCGCAAACAAAATCAGCCTCAGCGGTCGGCAGCGCAGAGGCGGTCCCCACTGACCGCAATCCACAAGTGGCGTAGTCGGACATTTGCTATACATTAAGACTGCCACTGGTTTGACCACCCTGTGCACGGACCGGGTCACCACCACATGGAGACTAGAACCCCCAGCTTTCTACAACAGGCCCGGTTCCGGGTTCTCCTGCACAACACAGGCCCAGGGGGCGCGTCATGCGCGTCTTTTCAAAAGGATTAAAATGGGGAGGGAAAGGTTAGATTTTAAAAACAAAAATCCAAATGACAATAGCAGAAGCCAGAATGTCAATATAACTGGGGATTCCCAGCCAGTCTCCCATGTCAGTACTTGCCCAACCTCAAGCTGCATAGCAGCTGCAATCTGACAAGGGCAATCACATTCAGCTTAGAATGGCTGTTGACATGCAGAAATCACATGTGCGTGTCTTTTCAAAAGGAATAAAATGGGAGGGAAAAGAAAGATGTAAAAAACAAAAATCCAAATGACAATAGCTTCAGCAAAAATGTCAACGGAACAAGGGTTTCCAGGTCCATCTCCCATGCCGTTACTTGCCCAGCCTCAAGCTGCATAGCAGCTGCAATCTGACAAGGGCAGGAACATTCAGCTTAGAATGGCCATTGATGTGCTGATGTCTCCCACAAAGGTACTTGCCCAACCTCAAGCAGCATAGCAGCTGTGATCTAATGAGGGCAGGTACATTCAAATTAGAATGGCTGTTGATGCGCAGATGTCACATGTGCGCGTCTTTTCAAAAGGAATAAAATGGGGAGGGAAAGGTTAGATTTTAAAAACAAAAATCCAAATGACAATAGCAGCAGCCAAAGTTTCAACAGAACTGGGGATTCCCAGCCAGTTTCCCATTCCAGTACTTGCCCAACCTCAAGCTGTTTAGCGGCTGTGATCTGACGAGGGAAGGCACATTCAGCTTTGTATGGCCATTAACATGCAGATGTCACATGTGCGCTTCTTTTCAAAAGGAATGAAATGGGGAGGGAAATGTAAGATTTTACAAACAAAAATCCAAATGACAATTCCCTGGGAATTCCCAGCCAGTGTCCCATGCTGGTACTGGCCCAGCCTCAAGCTGCATAGCTGCTGCAATCTGAGGAGAGAAGGCACATTCAACTTAGAATGGCTGTTGACGTGCAAGAGTCACATGTGCGTGTCTTTTCAAAAGGAATAAAATGGGGAGAGAAAGGTTATACATTAAACAACAAAAATCCAAATGACAATAGCAGCAGCCAAAATGTCAATGGATCCAGGGATTCCCAGCCAGTCTCCCATGCTGGTACTTGCCCAGTCTCAAGCTGTGTAGCGGCTGCAATCTGACGAGGGCAGGCACAATCAGCTTAGAATGGCCGTTGACGTGCAGATGTCACATGTGCGTGTCTTTTCAAAAGGAATAAAATGGGGAGGGAAAGGTTAGATTAAAAAAAAAAAAAAATCCAAAAGACAATAGCAGCAGCCAAAATGTCAACGTAACCGGGAATTCTCAGCCAATTTCCCATGCAGGTACTTTCCTGGCCTCAAGCTGCGTAGCGGCTGCGTTCTTATGAGAGAAGGCACATTCGGCATAGAATGGCCATTGACATGAAGATGTCACATGTGCGTGTGACGCACCCCTGTGCCGGTGTCGCGCTGCGGAGGCGAGGGCTTACCCGGAGCCGGATCTGGTGAGGGTTGTAGTCTCGTGGCGGTGACCCGGTCCGTGCCCAGGGAGTCAAACTGGACGGCAGTCTATTGGTAGAAAATGGTTGATGACTATGCCACCCGTTGAGTGCAGCCAGGGGGCTGCTGCTGCAGGGCAGACCGCTGAGGCCGGTGGAAGGATGGTGCAGTGTGTTAGTATAACCCCCAACGGGAGGGGTATGGCCTCAGGGCAGCCGACGTGGATGATGGGGGTAGCAGGAACCACTCAGAGACGGTATGGTGGAGTTCAGGGTCTTTACTGGTAACAACGATAGACCCTCCCGGAGTACTTGCTAGCGAACGGGGCCTGGTCAGTCCTTGAGCAGATGGGATCTCCCCTGGCCAGGCGTAGTTGTAGGCCTCCCAAGCTGACTGTACTCTTCTGGCTACCTTGCTAGAAGCTGATGTAAGTAGCCCACGTCCCTGAGTGTACCGTGTGGTGCTCACCCGTATGGCCGGTGACTCGGGGCCTTCTAATGGCTTCCGCTCCATGATGGCGGTGCTGGTCCCACGCGTGTGACCGGGCCTTCGGGCTTCTGGGCCAGGGGACCTGAAATCCCCTGCCTGACGGATTCTGCTGCTGGGTAGAAGTTAGTCCCCACAGCCTCGGACTCCGGGTCCGGTAAAGAATCTTCTTAGTCAGGGCGAGCTCTGTAGCTGCCAGCCCCTGACTCCTTGTGACTCTGCTGCTTCCTATGCTGCTCTTGTCTCTGCTCTTCCTGGACTGACTAACCCTGCCTCAGCCCCGGGTTTATACAGGGGAAGTTCTTCCCCTCCCAAGGCTGGGCAGGAGGTGTGGCATGCACAGGATCCCTGACCAAAGGACCTCCCACCTGCTCTCAGACGTAATATCTCTATCACTGTGACAACCAGACCCCTGGGGTGTCACACTCCCCCCTAGTGAAATTTAGTACTCCGGGACTAAACATTTTTTTTTAGAAAAATATAACAAGGTATAACAAATAACAATAAAATACAATAAGGAAACACAATAAGATGGTCACGGCGTGTCCGCAACCGGGTGCAGTCTTTGAAGAAAAGCAAAGGTGTCCATTTCACCAACACAGGGAGACGTAACCAGGTAGGGGCCTGTCCTACCCCGAGTCCTTAACAGTCTCTAGTCCATCCTGGGTTACGCTCCAACTATGTACAAAGGATTCCCGGTAAATCCACCAGAGACTCCTAAAAACAACTAGAAACACAAAATTACACACAAGCAACAATAAACAGGTAAACATTATAAAATAGCTTAACCATTTAGATCCTCCAACGTGCGGGTAACTGGCCTCTAGTGGCCCTAGTGGACCTACGGAGCTGACTGTCTGGCCCTGAACTACAGGGTGTAGGAGCTGTCAAGGGTAAACTGGGCAGCTGTCTACCGGTTCTTTGTCTCACTAGGGGTACGGCAGGCTCACTATAAGCAGAGGGTTGATTCTCCTGTTCTGCTTGGGTGGAGTCTTCTGCCTCCTGGACCGGCTGCTCTTCCAGCTCTACCCGTTGCTCCGTAGGTTCTTGGGATGATGGTTGGAGGAAGGTGAGTACGGGTACCACAACTGCACCATTGACTTGAGTCCAAGACCGAGGGAAGTCCCCGAGCACGGTACTAACCATATCTTCCCTTTCTTCCATGGGTCGATGGTCTTCCTGTTCCTCCTCAGGGTTCCTCAGTTGTTCGGGACACTTCTTCAGGTGGTCCCGGGATACAATGGCTGTGGTTTCCCCTCCGTCTTTACTGATGGTACAGACCTTCGGGTTCTCGTGGCTTGAGGGCAGTACGGTGTACGGGTCCTTCTCCCACTGGTCGTCCAACTTGTGGAGCCGTCTCTTCCTCTTCAAGACCTGCTCTCCGGGTACCAGGGGAACAGCGGGAGCAAACTGGTTGTAAGTCTTCTCTTGTCTTTCCCTAGCCTGACAGAGACTTCGCTCCACGCTCTCCTGTACTTTCCGGTACTGCTGCTGCCTCTCTGTGTCCCAGTCTGTTTCTGGTGAAGTGTCCTCGGGTGTCAGGACTCCCATTTCCAGGTCAACAGGTAACTTACCAGGTCTTGCCCTCATTAGGTAAGCCGGGGTACAGTTGGTGGAACCTACCGGGATGTGGTTGTATAGGTCCACCAGATCGGGCAACTTCTCAGGCCACAGACTGCGTTCTTCCAGGGGCAACGTTTTTAGAAGATCCATTACCACCTGGTTCATTTTCTCACAAAGTCCATTAGTTTGCGGATGGTAGGGTGTCGTCCTTATCTTCCGGCAGCCATACAGATTGCAGAATTCCTGGAAGACCTCCGCTTCAAAGGCAGGTCCCTGGTCCGTCAGCACTTGGTCTGCTCTTCCTGGACTGACTAACCCTGCCTCAGCCCCGGGTTTATACAGGGGAAGTTCTTCCCCTCCCAAGGCTGGGCAGGAGGTGTGGCATGCACAGGATCCCTGACCAAAGGACCTCCCACCTGCTCTCAGACGTAATATCTCTATCACTGTGACAAACAGACCCCTGGGGTGTCACACGTGTCTTTTCAAAAGGAAGATAATAGGGAGGGAAAGGTTAGATTTTAAAAACAGAAATCCAAAAATCCAAATGACAATAGCAGCAGCCAAAATGTGAACAGACCCGGGGATTCCCAGCCAGTCTCCCATGCTGGTACTTGCGCAGCCTCAAGTAGCATAGCAGCTGCAATCTGACAAGAGGAGCCACATTCCGCTTAGAATGGCGGTTGACGTGCAAATGTCACATGTGCGTGTCTTTTCAAAAGGAATAAAATTGGGAGGGATGGGTTAGATTTTAAATAAAAAATCCAAAAATCCAAATGACAATAGGACCAGCCAAAATGTCAACGGAACAGGGGATTCACAGCTAGATAACCATGCTGGTACTTGCCTGGCCTCAAGCTGTGTAGCGGCTGCAATCTGACGAGGGCAGGCACAATCAGCTTAGAATGGCCGTTGACGTGCAGATGTCACATGTGCTCGTCTTTTCAAAAGGAATAAAATGAGGAGGGAATGGTTAGATTTTAAAAACAAAAATCCAAAAATTCAAAAATCCAAATGACAATAGCAGCAGCCAAAATGTCAATGGAACCGCGGATTCTCAGCCAGTTTCCCATGCTGGTACTTGCCCATACTTAAGCTGTGTAGCGGCTGGCGATCTGATGAGAGAAGGCACACTCAGCTTAGAATGGCCATTGATATGCAGATGTCACATGTGTGTGTCTTTTCAAAAAGGAATAAAATGGGGAGGGAAAGTTAGATTTTAAAAACAAAAAATCCAAAAATCGAACTGACAATAGAAGCTGCCAATATGTTAATGAAAATAGGGATTCTCAGCCAGTCTCCCATGCTGGTACTTGCCCAGTCTCAAGCTGCATAGCAGCTGCAATCTGATGAGGGAAGGCACACTTGGCTTAGAATGGCAGTTGATGTGCAGTTGTCACATGTGCGTGTCTTTTCAAAAGGAATAAAATGGGGAGGGAAAGGTTAGATTTTAAAAACAAAAATCCAAAAATCCAAAAATCCAAATGACAATAGCAGCAGCCAAAATGTCAATGGAACTGGGGAATCCCAGCCAGTCTCCCATGCTGGTACTTGCCCAGCTTCAAGCTGCAATCTGAAGAGGGTAGGCACATTCAGCTTAGAATGGTCATTAACATACAGATGTCACAGATGTCACATGTGTGCGTGTTTTCAAAATCCAAATGACAATAGCAGCAGCCAAAATGTCAAAGGTACCGGGGATTCCCAGCCAGTCTCCCATGCCGGTAATTGCCCTGTCTCAAGCTGCGTAGAGGCTGCGATCTGATGAAGGTAGGCACATTCAGCTTAGAATGGTCATTGACATACAGATGTCACAGATGTCACATGTACTCGTCTTTTCAAAAGGAATAAAATGGTGAGAGAAAGGTTAGATTTTAAAATCAAAAATCCAAATGACAATAGCAGCAGCCAAAATGTCAATGGAACCAGTGATTCCCAGCTAGTCTGCCATGCAGGTGCTTGCCCAGCCTCAAGCTGTGATCTGACGAGGGAAGGCACACTCAGCTTAGACTGGCCGTTGACGTGCACATGTTACATGTGCGCGTCTTTTCAAAAGGAATAAAATGGGGAGGGAAAAGTCAGATTTTAAAAACAAAAATCCAAATTACAAAAGCAGCAGCCTAAATATCAACGAAACTGGGGATTCCCAGACAGTCTCCCACGCCGGTACTTGCCTGACCTCAAGCTGCGTAGCTGCTGTGATCTGAGAAGGGAAGTCACATTCAGCTTAGAATGGCCGTTGACGTGCACATGTCACATGTGCGCGTCTTTTCAAAAGGAATAAAATGGGGAGGGACAGGTTAGATTTTAAAAACAAAAATCCAAAAAATCCAAATGGCAATAGGAGCAGCCAAAATGTCAACGGAACCAGGTATTCCAAACCAGTCTCCTATGCCAGTACATGCCCAACCTCAAGCTGCGCAGCAGCTGTGATCTGACGAGGGCAGGCACATTCAGCTTAGAATGGCTGTTGATGTGCAGATGTCACATGTGCATGTCTTTTCAAAAGGAATAAAATGGAAAGGGAAAGGTTAGATTTTAAAAACAAAAATCCCAATGAGAACAGCAGCAGCCTGAATGTTAACTTAACTGGTGATTCCCTTCCAGTCTACCATGCTGATACTTACCCAGCCTCAAACTGTGCAGCAGCTGTGATCTGATGAGGGCAGGCACATTCAGCTTAGAACCGCCGTTGAAGTGCAGATGTCACATGTGCGCGTCTTTTCAAAAGGAATAAAACGGGGACGGAAAGGTTAGATAAATAAAACAAAAATCCAAAAATCCAAAGGACAATAGCAGAAGACAAAATGTTAACGGAACCAGGGATTACCCAGCCTGTCTCCCTTGCAGGGACTTGCACAGCCTCAAGCTGCGTAGCTGTTGTGATATGACAAGGCAAGGCACATTCAGCTTAGAATGGCCATTGACGTGCAGATGTCACATGTGCGCGTCTTTTCAAAAGGAATAAAATCAGGAGGGAAAAGATAGATTTTAAAAACCAAAATCCAAATGACAATAAGAGCAGCCAAAATGGCAAAGTAACCGAGGATTCCCAGCCAGTCTCCCATGCCAGTTCTTGCCCAGCCTCAAGCTGTGTAGCAGCTGCAATCATGACAAGAGCAGGCACATTCTGCTTAGAATGGCCGTTGACGTGCGGATGTCACATTTGCGCTTCTTTTCAAAAGGAATAAAATGGGGAGGGAAATGTTAGATTTTAAAAACAAAAATCCAGAAATCCAAATGACAATAGCAGCAGCCAAAACGTCAACAGAACTGGGGATTCCCAGCCAGTATCCCATGCTTTTACTTGCCCAGCCTCAATCTGCATAGCAGCGGCAATCTGACGAGGGCAGGTACATTCAACTTAGAATGGCCGTTGACATGCAAATGTCACATGTGTGCGTCTTTTCAAAAGGAATAAAATGGGGAGGGAAACAGATTTTAAAAACAAAAATCCAAAAATCCAAATGACAATAACAGCAGCCAAAATGACAACGGAAGCGGGGATTCCCAGCCCATCTCCCATGCCAGGACTTGCCCAGCCTCAAGCTGTGTAACTGCTGCAATCTCACGAGGGCAGGAACATTCAGCATAGAATGGCCATTAACGTGCAGATGTCACATGTGCGCGTCTTTTCAAAAGGAATAAAATGGGGAGGGAAAGGTTAGCTTTTAAAAACAAATATCCAAAAATCCAAATGACAATAGCAGCAGCCAAAAAGTCTAACGGAACCAAGGATTCTCAGCCAGTCTCCCATGCTGGTACTTGATCAGCCTCAACCTGCGTAACAGCTGCAATTAGATGAGGGAATGGACATTCTGCTTAGAATGCCCATTAACGAGCAGATGTCACTTGTGCACGTCTTTTCAAAAGCAATAAAATGGGGAGGGAAAGGTTAGATTTTAAAAACAAAAATCCAAATGACAATAGCAGCAGCCAAAATGTCAACGAAAGAGGGGATTCCCTGTTTGTCTCCCATACCGGTACATGGCCAGCCTCAAGCTGTGTAGCAGCTGGAATCTGACGAGGGCAAGCACATTCAGCTTTGAATGGCCGCTGATGTACTGATGTCACATGTGCGCGTCTTTTCAAAAGGAATAAAACGGGGATTGAAAGGTTATATTTTAAAAACAAAAATCCAAATGACAATAGCAGCAGCCAAAATGTCAACGGAAGCAGGGATTCCCAGCCAGTCTCCCATGCCAGTACTTGCCCAGCCTAAAGCTGAGTAGCGGCTGAAATCTGACAATGGCAGGCACATTCATCTTAAAATGGCCGTTGACATGCTGTTGTCACATGTGAGCGTCTTTTCAAAAGGAATAAGATGGGGAGGGAAAGGTTAGATTTTAAAAACAAAAATCCAAATGACAATAGCAGCAGCCAAAATGTCAACGGAACCGGAGATTCCCAGCAAGTCTCCGATGCCTTTACTTGCACGGCCTCAAGCGGTGTTGCGGCTGCGATCTGATGAGGGCAGGCACATACGGCTTAGAATGGCAATTGACGTACAGATGACACATGTGCGCGTCTTTTCAAAAGGAATAAAATGGGGAGGTAAAGGTTAGATTTTAAAAACAAAAATTCAAAAATCCAAATGACAATAGCAGCAGCCAAAATGTCAATGGAACTGGGTATTCCAAGCCAGTCTCCCATTTCAGGACTTGCCCTGACTCAAGCTGTGTAGCAGCTGTGATCTGACATGGGCAGTCACATTCAGCTTAGTATGATCATTAACTTGCAAATGTCACATGTGCGTGTCTTTTCAAAAGGAATAAAATGGGGAGGGAAAGGTTAGATTTTAAAAACAAAAATCCAAAAATACAAATAACAATAGCAGCAGCCAAAATGTCAATAGAACTGAGGATACCCAGCCAGTCTCCCATGCTTGTACATGCCCAACCTCAAACTGTGTAGAGGCTGCGATCTGACGTGGGCTAGCACAATCACCTTAGAATGGCCGTTGACTAGCAGATGGCACATGTGCGCATTTTTTCAAAAGGAATAAAATTGGGAGGGAAAAGTTAGATTTTAAAAACAAAAATCCAAATGACAACAGCAGCAGCCAAAATGTCAACGGAAGCGGTGATTTGCAGCCAATCTCCCATGCTGGTACTTGCCCAGCCTCAAGTTGTGTAGCGGTTGTGATCTAACGAGGGAAGCCATATTCAGCTTAGAATAGCCGTTGATGTACAGATGTCACATGTGCGCGTCTTTTCAAAAGGAATAAAATGGGGAGGGAAAGGTCATGTATTTAAAAACAAAAATCCAAATGACGATAGCATCAGCTGAAATGTCAACGGAACTTGGGATTCCCACCCAGACTTCCATGCCAATACTTGCCCAACCGCAAGCTGTGTAGCAGCTGTGATCTGACGAAAGCAAGCATATTCAGCTCAGAATGGCCGTTGACGTGCAAATGTCACATGTGCACGTCTTTTCAAAAGGAATAAAATGGGGAGGGAAAGGTTAGATTCAAAAAAAAAATTCAAATGACAACAGCAGCAGCCAAAATGTCAACGGAATTGGGGATTCTTAGCTAGTCTCCCATGCTGGTACTTAGCCAACCTCAAGCTGCATAGTGGCTGCGATCTGACAAGGGAAGACACATCCAGCTTAGAAAGGCTGCTGACGTGCAAATGTCACATGTGCGTGTCATTACAAAAGGAATAAAATGCGGAGAAAAAGGTTAGATTTTAAAAACAAAAATCCAAATGACAATAGCAGCAGACAAAAAGTTAATGGAACCAGTGATTCCCAGTCAGTCTCCCATACTGGTAGTTGCCCAAGCTCAAGCTGCGTAGTGGCTGTGAATTGATGAGGGAAAGCACATTCAGCTTAGAATGGCCATTGATGTGCAGATATCACATGTGCGTGTCTTTTCAAAAGGAATAATATGGGGAGGGAAATAAAAGATTTTAAAAACAAAAATCCAAATGACAATAACAGCAGCCAAAATGTTAACGTAACTGGAGATTCCCAGACAGTCTCCCATGCTGGTACTTGCCCAGCCGCAAGCTGCCTAGCAGCTGCGTTCGGACGAGGGAAGGCACATTCAGCTTAGAAGTGCCGTTAACATGCTGATGGCACATGAGCGCGTCTTTTCAAAAGGAATAAAATGAGGAGGGAAAGGTTAGATTTTAAAAACAAAAATCCAAATGACAATAGTAGCAGTGAGAATGTCAACGGAACTGGGGATTCCCAGCCAGTCTCCCATGCCAGTACTTGCACAGCCTCAAGCTGCATAGCGGCTGCAATCTGACGAGGTAAGGGACATTCAGCTTAGAATGGCCATTGAGAAGCATATGTCACATGTGCGTGTCTTTTCAAAAGGAATAAAATGGGGAGGGAAAGGTTAGATTTTAAAAACAAAAATCCAAAAATCCAAAAATCCAAAAATCCAAATGACCATAGCAGCAGCCAAAATGTCAACAGAACCCGGGATTCCCAGCCAGTCTCCCATGTTGATATTTGCCCTGCCTCAAGCAAAATATCGGCTGCGATGTGACGAGAGAAGGCACATCAATCTTAGCATGGCCTTTGACATGCAGATGTCACATGTGCGTGTCTTTTCAAAAGGAATAAAATGGGGAGGGAAAGGTTAGATTTTAAAAACAAAAATCCAAAAATCCAAATGACAATAGCAGCAGCCAAAATGTCAATGGAACTTGGGATTCCCAGTCTGTTTCCCATGCCAGTACTTGCCCATCCTCAAGCTGCTTAGCAGCTGCAATTTGACAAATGCAGGCACATTCAGCTTGGAAAGGCCGTTGACGTGCGTGTCTTTTTAAAAGGAATAAAATGGGGAGGGAAAGGTTAGATTTTACAAAAAAAAAACCAAAAATCCAAATAACAATAGCAGCAGCCAAAATGTTTACGGAACAGGGGATTCCCAGCCAGTAGCCCATGCTGGTACCTGTCCAGTCTCAAGCTGCGTAGCAGCCGCAATCTGACAAGGGGAAGAACATTCATCTTAGAATGGCCGTTGACGTGCAGATGCCACATGTGCACGTCTTTTCAAAAGGAATAAAATGGGGAGGGAAAGGTTAAATTTTAAAAACAAAAATCCAAATGACAATAGCAGCAGCCAAAATATCAACGGAACCAGGGACTCCCAGCCTGTCTCCCATGCCGGTACTTTCCCAGTCTCAAGCTGTGTAGCAGCTGTGATCTAACAAGGGAAGGCACATTCAGCTTAGAATGGCTGCTGATTTGGAGGTGTTACATGTGTGCGTCTTTTCAAAAGCAATAAAATGGGGAGGAAAAGGTTAGATTTTAAAAACAAAAATCCAAAAATCCTAATGAAAATAGCAGCAGGCAAAGTGTTAATGGAACCAGGGATTCCCAGCCAGTTTCCCATGGCGGTACTTCCTCGGCCGCAAGCTGCACAGCGTCAGCGATCTGATAAGGTCAGGCACACTCAACTTAGAATGGCCGTTGACATGTGCACGTCTTTTCAAAAGGAATAAAATGAGGAGGGAAAGGTTAGATTTTAAAAACAAAAATCCAAATGATAAGAGCAGCAGCCAGAATGTCAACGAATCTGAGGATTCTCAGCCAGTCTCCCATGCTATTACTTGCCCAGCTTCAAGCTGCGTAGTATCTGCAATCTGCCGATTGAAGGCACATTCAGCTTTGAATGGCTGTTGACATGTAGATGTCACATGTGCACGTCTTTTCAAAAGGAATAAAACGGGGATGGAAAGGTTAGATTTTAAAATAAAAAACCCAAATGACAACAACAGCAGCCATAATGTCAACGGAAGCAGGGACTCCCAGCCAGTCTCCCATGTCGGTACTTGCACAGCCACAAGCTGCGTAGTGGCTGCAATCTGACGAGGGATGGGACAATCAGCTTAGAATGGCCATTGAGATGCAGATGTCACATGTGCGTGTCCTTTCAAAAGGAATAAAATGGGGGAGAAAGGTTAGATTTTAAAAACATAAATCCAAAATCCAAATGACAATAACAGCAGCCACAATGTCAACAGAACTGGGGATTCCCAGCCAGTCTCCCATGCCGGGACTTACCCAGCCTCAAACTGGGTAGCTGTTGCGTTCTGTTGAAAGCACGCGCATTCATCTTAGAATGGCCGTTGACTTCCAGATGTCACATGTGCGCGTCTTTTCAAAAGGAATAGAATGGGGAGGGAAAGGTTAGATTTTAAAAACAAAAATCCAAAAATCCAAATGACAATAGCAGCATCCAAAAAGTCAACAGAACTGGGGATTCTCAGCCAGTCTCCCATGCTGGTGCTTGCCCAGCCTCAAGCAACGTAGCAGCTGTGATCTGACAAAGGAAGGCACATTCAGCTTGGAATAGCGGTTGTCTTGCAGATGATACATGTGCACGTCTTTTTAAAAGGAATAAAATGGGGAGGGAAAGGTTAGATTTTAAAAACAAAAATCCAAATGACAATAGCAGCAGCCAAAATGTCAATGGAACCGGGAATTCCCAACCAGTCTCCCATGCTGGTATTTGCCCAGCTTCATGCTGCGTAGCAGCTGCTATATGATGAGAGCAGAAACATTCAGCTTAGAACGGCCGTTGATGTGCAAATGTCACATGTGCGTGTCTTTTCAAAAGGAATAAAATGGGGAGGGAAAGGTTAGATTTTAAAAACAAAAATCCAAATGATAACAGCAGCAGCCAAATTGTCAACGGAATTGGGAATTCCCAGCCAGTCTCCCATGCTGGTACTTGCCCAGCCTCATGCTGTGTAGTGGCTGTGATCTGATGAGGGAAGGAACAATAAGCTTAGAATGGCTGTTAACGTGCAGATGTCACAAGTGCGCGTCTTTTCAATAGGAATAAAATTGGGAGGGAAAGGTTAGATTTTAAAAACAAAAATCCAAAAATCCAAATGACAATAGCAGCAGCCAAAATGTCAATGGAAACAGGGATTCCCAGCCAGTCTCCCATGTCAGCATAAGCCCAGCCTCAAGCTGTGTAGCAACTGCAGTCTGATGAGGGCAGGCACAATCAGCTTAGAATGGCCGTTAACATGGAGAAGTCACACGTACGCGTCTTTTCAAAAGGAATAAAATGGGGAAGGAAAGGTTAGATTTTAAAAACAAAAATCCAAAAATCCAAATGACAAAAGCAGCAGCCAAAATGTCAATGCAACCAGGAATTCCCAGCCAGTCTCCCATGTCTGTACTAGTGTTGAGCCACCCCCGTAGTGCTCGAGTTCGGTTCGGTTCGTCGAACACCTTCGAACACCGTTAAAACCAATGGCAGGCAAACAAAAACACATAGAAACACATAGAAAACACCTTCAAAGGTGTCCAAAAGCTGACAAACTGCTCAGAAGACACAAGTAACACATGGAAAAGTGACAAGTACATATAGTCATGCGAAAAGAAAAGAGGTGGAGGAGTAAAAGGAGGGGGAGACACAGATATAGGCATGTCATGCCCTTCTAAAATCCAAAAAGTGAGAAGCCAACATGTTCAGTCCGCTCCTGCCCATGCCACCTCCATGTCACCAGGTTTGTGCCAGAGCCACGGTGAACCTTGACAGCCAGCCCCCCTCTTCCAATACTGGTGCCTGTCCGCTGGTGGGTCGAGCGAGCCCCCCTGTGGTGGAGGCAGCTCTAAGCTTTTTAATTTAAATTGTCTCTCTAATTTGAATGCATACACTTTAAATCCATTTACAAGGATCTATTGGAGGGCAAGTCTCATGCCAGCAGCCGCGTAATTCCAGCTCCAGTAGCGTCCACTAAAGCTGCTGCAGTTAAAAAGCTTTTATAAGGATCAAGCTCGGCTGTCCACCGCAAGGCATCCTACTGCCAGTCCCAGCCCCTATGCCTTGGGGTGCCTCCTGATGCTCTTCACTGAGTATCCCGTGGTCCCGAAGCATTTCCTTTGAAAAAATTAAGTGTCCAAACTACAGGTGGTGTAGCTTGCTTAACAGCCGAGATAATCCGCTGACTAGCAGACACTGCTACTAGGCACAAAGTATTTCCTGGGCTAGATGCAGTTAAAAATTTGTAATTAGATACTCTCGTTGGATGCTGAGAAAGCATTCCATAGAGTCTCCTGGCACGCCATATATGATTCTCGTAAAAAGCTTGGGGTAGGGGTCTAGGGGACCCTTTTATAGCCAAAATCACGGCCCTGTATCACAATACGTCACCTAGGCTGAAGATAAATGGAACTGTAGCACCCTGAGGGCTCGGTTGCTACAGACGTATTGCACCTCACCCAGAGGTGTGATATCTCACTCTCAGGTAAGGATGGAGTGTGGATCAGGACCCGACACCTGCATGCATTACACCACATTGCCGTGGGGCAGGGCGACCAATATGCCTCTGAGATGGGCACGTCAGTCCCTGTCCCTGGCTGGAGTGGGGGGAGGGAACACTGAGGAAGGGGAACCCTGTAGCGCAGGAGCAGGGAGGAAGCAGTTCCTGGGTGCATTGAGAAGGGAGTATAAAAGGTGGGCACCATCTTAGTTCAGTGCGGAGAAGTCTGAGCAGAAGTGGCAGGGAGCAGGGGCTCTGCATAAGCTCTGCTCCGGAGGCGGGTCTAGTAACAGAGGCCCAGGCCTGGAAGAGGGAGAAGGAAGGAAGAGGAGCGGAGAAGGCTCCAGGAACGAGGAATGAAGGGATCCCAGGGGTGAGGACGGGCGAGTCGCCACCGCACGCCCGAATCCACCTGCGCGGAGGGGTCAGGCCAAAGGGGGAGACCGGTCCCCGAAACTAGTGGAGTCAGGAAACGACCCTCAGCTAGAAACCGGAGGCTGTGACATTTTATGTGGCGCAGCCCCTCGCTACGCCCGCTAGGAAGGCACCACATAGGGTCAGGGAAACTGGCGCCAAGTTTACCAAGAGGAGGCCCGAGGCAGCCGGACAGAAGGGTTGGTAAGAAAGGCCAGACAGAGGACACACAAAGGGGGTCCTGTGAAGCGCTCCAAAGTTATCTGGGAGTGTCTGAGCCACTCACCTGGTGAGCACAGTACGACGTGGGCAGCCGTTACCTGCAGATGTGGTCTGGATAATAAGAACTGTGAGTAAAGGCCCTGGACTGCATCACTGACTCCGTGTCGTTACTGCTGCTACCCTGCACCATCACCCCCATCCTCCGCATACACTGCCCTGAGGCTATACTCCTCCCGTGGGGAGTTATGCTACGCTCTGCTGCACCCACAACACCAGCCTCAGCGGTCTGCCCTGCAGCGGCGGTTCACTCTGACCGCAATCCACTGGTGGCGTTGTCGGACATTTAAACATCAAAATCACATAAATAGTTCCGCCACTGGTTTGACCGCCCTGAGCCACGGAACCGGGTCGCCGCCATGGAGACTACAACCACCAGCATCCACCAAAAAGGGTCCGGCTCCGGGTGTCCCAAGGCCCAGGGGGTGCATCAGAACATTTTCATCACCTTTCACAATCACCAATGGGACAAGGCAGGGATGTCCTCTGTCCCCTCTCTTATACATCCTAGTGACGGAGCACCTGCTCTCATCAATTCGCCATAACCCCAATATTAGGTGGATTGAGGTGGGAGGCACCGAGTACAAGTGCTCTCTATTTGCTGATGATGTCCTTGTATATATCACTCAATCACATATATCCATCCATGCTGTTATGGCTGAAATAGATCACTTTGTTACATGGTCAAATTTTAAAATCAATGCAGCAAAGTCTGAGGCCCTCGATGTCTCCCTCCCCAAATCCATACAGGATTCCATCCTAGTCCACCTTTCCCTTTGTCTGGCCCTCACAGGGTATCAAATACTTAGGAATTCCTATTCATAGAGACCTCTCCCATCTATGTTATCTTAATTTTGGGCCCTTTATTGAACAACTCCATACAGACCACGGATGGCAAGTTAGAACTGTAAGATTCACTACGTGAACCACTGGTGTTTTGTGGAAAAGCACATGTACACTGTGTTCCAAATTATTATGCAAAAAGTGTTTAGGAGTGATAAGGGAAGAATTTGTTTGTTTGTCAGTTAAACTCATTGATGGTGATGTGTGTCAGGGCTCTTTATATCACTGTAAGCAATTGCAGACACCTGTGCTAATTAGTTTGGCAGGTGTGTCCAATGAAAGGCAAGACTACTTAAGAAGGCTGTCTCACATTATTAAGCAGCCTACATTTTCTGCCAAAATGGGAAAGAAAAAGGATGTGTCGGCTGCTGAGAAGCAACAAATTGTGGAGTGTTTAGGTCAAGGCATGACTACAAACAACATTGTGCGATGATCAGGATGAAGTGTCTTGGCAATCAAGAAGTATGTAGCTGATTCACAGTACACACGTGTGCATGCTGATAAGGGCAAATTGAGGACTCTTTTCTCCAGGCAATTACGTCAGGTTAAAAGAGCAGTGGCAAAAAAGCCTTGTCATAGCTGCAGACAAGTTTTTGAAGCTGCTGGTGCCTCCAACGTCCCCCAAACAACAAGATGCAGGGTCCTTCAGAGGTTTGCAGCTGTGCATACGCCATCCTATCGACCTCCTCTATCCACTTCACACAAGCAGAAACGGCTCCAGTGGGCCAAACATTACATGAAGACTGATTTCAAAACTGTTTTGTTCACGGATGAGTGCCGTGCAGCGCTCGATGGTCCAGATGGATGGAGTGGGGGATGGCTGGTTGATGGACACCCCACGCAAACACGGCTACAGCGCCAACAAGGAAGAGGTGGAGTAATGTTTTGGGCTAGAATCATGGGGAGAGAGATTGTCGGCCCCTTTAGGATCCCTGAAGGGGTAAAGATGAACTCCATAATGTATGTGGATTTTCTCAAACAGCACTTCCTGCCATGGTTCAAGAAGATACCCGTGTATTTCACAGCAAGATCATTTTTATGCATGATAATGCACCATCTCATGCTGCACATAACACATCTTCATCTCTGCCTGATATGGGCATAAAAGTGGACAAACTTATGGTGTGACCCCCATGCTCCCCTGACCTCTACCCCATTCAGAACCTCTGGAGCATCATCAAAAGGAGTGTCTATGATGGCGGGAGGCAGTTCACATCTAAGCAACAGCTCTGGGAGGGTATTCTGTCCTCATGCAAAACAATTGAAGCAGAAACCATCCAAAACCTGACAAATTCAATGGACGAGAGAGTTCAGAAGCTCCTTTCAAACAAGTGGTCCTATGTGAAAATGTAACATCACCTAGAATAAAGTTTTGAGTTGAAAACTGTTTGATTTCAGTTTATAATAACCTGTTAATGCTTATAATTTCAAAAATGACCATTTTTTTGGTCTTTATTAAAATGAAAAGGTTGATCGAAAAGTTTGGGGGATCTAAGAGTGTGGCAACCCAGTAGTCATGATTACTTTGAATTCTGACAATATGAGGGTCATGTTGCAGGTAGTGCAGCAAGAAGGAACTTATGTGTCTTGTGCATCTCGGAGCCCCAAAATTATTTTCCGGGCTAGATGCAGCTAAAAATTATTATTAATTTTAAATCTGGTGGAGCTTAGTATAGATGGCCAAATAGGATCAGTGCTGCACACTGCTACAAAGCCCAAATTATTTTCCAGCCAAGATACAGATAAACATGATTAGTAATTTTAAATCTGGTGGAGCTTATTATAGATGGCCTAATAGAATCAGTGCTGCACACTGCTACAAAGCCCAAATTATTTTCCAGCCAAGATACAGATAAACATGATTAGTAATTTGAAAGCTTAAAACGGTTGGTGAGTTGATTTTAACCAATCATCATGCTTTTACTCTCCCCAGGATGACACAGGGGTAGAAAAGTCGTTTCGGATCTATGATTTGTTCATCTTTATGAACGTGAGTCTGTGTACATTATCAGTGGAGAGCCGCGTGCGCTTATCTGTCAGCACACCACCAGCAGCGCTGAACACACGTTCAGACAGAACGCTGGCTGCGGGGCATGACAAGATCTCCAAGGCGTAAGTGGCTAGCTCTGGCCATTTATCCAGATTGGAAGCCCAAAAAGAGCAAGGGTCCAGTGACACAGTCATGGCTTCAATGTTTACTTGGAGATACTCCTGTCTCTAGGCGTTGACTATGTGTCAGACTTCTTGTCTCCTGTGGCCTTGCAAAGGATGGGCTAAAAAAGTGGTGAAATGATTCCGCAAAATTGATGTTACCAGCAGATACTGTGGTTCTGTTACGGTTTGAGTGCTGAACACTTGACGGTCCCACGGTTGGCAAGTTGGAACTGTGAGATTCACTACGTGCACCACTGGTGTTTTGTGGAAAAGCATATGTAAGATTCTGCAACAGACTCTGCTGATACTCCTGCATGCGTGCATCCCTTTCTATGGCAGGAATAATTTCTGCAAATTTACTTTTGTACCGGGGATCTAACAGTGTGGCAACCCAGTAGTCAGGATTATTTCTAATTCTCACAATTCGAGGGTCATGTTGCAGGTAGTGCAGCAAGAAGGCACTGATGTGTGTTGCGCATCCAAGAGCACCAAGTCCCTGTTGTGTTGGTGGCGAGGTAGCAATCATACTTCCTTCCTCTGTCCTCTCCCCCCAACCTCGCACAACAGAAATGTGATCAAGGTCTCCCTCATCTGATGAGTCTTCCATCAGTTCGTCCTCCACTTCTTCCTGGGCTCCTGCACCTTCCTCACTAGTTTGGCTGCTACCATGCGCCCTGGTAAAACCATCTCCCCCACCCTCACATGCCTGCCGCCTTGGTGCTGCCGACCGTCTGGACCTTGCAGATGTTAGCCCTTCCGCATACAACTCCTCCTCCTCTACTTCCTCCACCTCCTCTTGTGCCACCAGCTGACTCGGAATTTTGTTTAACATGTGCTCCAGCATGTAAATCACCGGAATAGTCATGCTGATAATGGCATCGTCAGCACTAAACATCTTCGTCGCCATTTCAAAACTGTGCAGAAGGGTGCATAGGTCCCTGATCTGAGACCACTCCTCCAGCGTGATTTGCCCCACCTCTGGATCTCGTTGGCCCAGGCTATACGTCAGAACGTATTGCACCAGGGCTTGTCAGTGCTGCCACAGTCGCTGCAACATGTGCAGAGTTGAATTCCACTGGGTAGGCACATCGCATTTTAGCCGGTGAAGTGGCAGGCCCAACGACTTCTGTAGAGATGTAAGTCGCTGAGCTGCGGGATGCGAACGGCGGAAGTGAGCACACAGCGACCGTGCCCTCTGCAGAAGGCCATCTAGTCTGGGATAGTGGGCTAAAAATTGCTGGACAACCAGGTTCAACACGTGAGCCATACAAGGCACGTGTGTGACATTGCCCCGGCGAAGGGCCGCACCCAGGTTTGCAGCATTGTCGCACACGGCCTTCCCTGGTTTCAGGTCCAGTGGAGACAACCATTCATGAAATTGGTTCTCCAGAGCTGACCACAACTCCTCAGCTGTGTGACTCACATTTCCCAGAGATTTCAAAGTAAAAACCGCCTGATGACGTTGAGCCCTACTGCCAGCATAGTAAGGAGGTGTGCAGGATCCCTTCTGCGCAGTTAGAAAGCTTGTGGCATGACCAGACAGGCTTTGGGTGCAGGTGGAAGACCGAGAGGAGGTTGAGGAGGCAGAAGCAGTGGAGGAACTTTGACATAAAGAGTATTGACGCACAACTCGTGGGGACGGCAAGACTTGGACAGCAGCCCCTTGTCCTGCTGTCACCATAGTTAACCAGTGCCCAGTCAGCGACATGTAACGCCCCTGTCCATGCCTACTCATCCAAGTGTCTGTGGTGAAATGCACCCTGTCACACACAGAGTTTCTCAAAGAAGCGGTGATGTTGTGTGCGACATGCTGGTGGAGCGCAGGCACACCTTTCTTTGAGAAGTAGTGCCGACTGGGCATCTGGTACTGGGGCACTGCGACGGACATAAGGTCTCGAAAATCCTCTGTGTCCACCAGGCGGAAAGGCAGCATTTCTGTAGCCAAGAGCTTGCAGATGGTGAAATTCAACCTCTTAGATCTGCGCCTCAAAACAGGTGTGACTGCTGTCCCCCCTGTCACAGAGGATGAAGAGGCCGCGGATGCACAAGATATGGCAGACGGTGGTTGGCCCGGCCGGCTAGGCCGCATTGTAGCACACTGAGCTTCCCACTGCAACTTATGCTTCATGTCCATGTGCCGGTTCATGCATGAAGTACTCAAACTATGTATTTTTTGGCCTCTACTTAGCTTTTGCTGACAAATGTTACAGATAACACGAGTTGGGTCATCTTTATCGATCTGAAAAAATGCCCAGGCTATGCAAGGCTTAGCACCCATGCGACCTGAAGAGCCACCACGATTTTTGGTGAGAGGCAGAGTTGTGTTTGAGGATGCAGTTGTTGACGTGCTTCCAGTAAAATGTCTCTGTCCAGGAAGGCGCAACCTGACCTCGTCGTCACTAGCATCTTCCTCCACCTCCTCTGCTGACCTCATCTCTTGGCTGACTGTGGGTTGACAGTAAGTGGGATCTCCAACCTCATCATCATCACCCTGTGCGTTATCACACTCGTCGTCCTCAGAGCCAGCCTGTTCCTGCCCTGACAAAAAACTAGAGTTGTCGCTCCAATCAGGTATTTGAGTCTCATCATCATCTTCCTCATTGTCTCCACCAACAGGAGTTACAGTTTGGGAATGAGGGTCTACATTATGGTCAGAACCTTCTGCGTCTGGTCCTGGATCCGACTCATAAAGATTCTGGGCATCAGTGCAGATCATTTCATCGTCTGGATTCACAGAAGTGCTGGAGTCGACCTCTGATTCCCAGGCTATAGTATGAGTAAACAGCTCTGCAGACTCAACCATCTGTTCTACCTCATACTCAGACGGGCAGCTGGAGATTTGGGAGCTGTGAGGAAGCAAGTGCGATTGGGGTGACACCTTTGAGGACTGGAGTATTTGTGATGTTGAAGTTGATGTGGAGGAGAGCACACTTAAAGGAGCACTTGATATCCGTTGAAGCACCTGCTGTTTTTGTGCCTCATCTGGAATTTGTAGCGATTGGCGTGGCCGTAAGAAAGGGATCTTATCACATTGTCCGCTAAAAGAAGTAGACATTTTAGTTTGGCTGGAAGATGGTCTTTCTTCTGCAGATGTTGCTGTTGCTTTAACTCCTACCCCACGGACACAACCTTTTTTCCCCTTCCCAACACGCCTATTCCCCTTTCCACCAGCAGCAGGCCTTTTTCCACTCATTTTGGTGGTTAACTAATTCACAACTCTGGAGTTGTTTGCACAAAAAAACAATGGATGGGAACCGAGCAGAGCTGAGTGACCAAACTGTGGTATTAGGCCAAAACTATTGGCTGGGTTAGATGCAGAAAAAAATTATATTCAGTTTGCATCCTGATGGAGGTCAGTATAGATGGACTAATAGAACAAGTCCCACACACAGCTAGAAGCCCAAATATTTTTTCAGAGGTAGATGCAGAAAAAAATTATTTTTAATTTGCAGCCTGATGGAGTTCAGTATGGATGGACTAATAGAGAAAGTCCAACACACTGCTAGAAGGCCAAATATTTTTTCAGAGCTAGATGCAGACAAAAAAATATTTTGAATTTGCAACCTGATGGAGGTCAGTATAGATGGACTAATAGAGAAAGTCCCACACACTGCTAGAAGGCCAAATATTTTTTCACAGCTAGATGCAGACAAAAAATTATTTTTAATATGCAACCTGATGGAGGTCAGTATAGATGGACTAATAGAGAAAGTCCCACACACTGCTAGAAGGCCAAATATTTTTTCAGAGCTAGATGCAGATAAAAATTCTTTTTAATTTGCAACCTGATGGAGGTCAGTATAGATGGACTAATAGAGAAAGTCCCACACACTGCTAGAAGGCCAAATATTTTTTCAGAGCTAGATGCAGAAAAAAATTATATTCAGTTTGCAACCTGATGGAGGTCAGTATAGATGGACTAATAGAACAAGTCCCACACACAGCTAGAAGCCCAAATTTTTTTTCAGAGGTAAATGCAGAAAAAAATTATATTCAGTTTGCAACCTGATGGAGGTCTGTATAGATGGATTAATAGAACAAGTCCCACACACAGCTAGAAGCCCAATATTTTTTCAGAGGTAGATGCAGAAAAAAATATATTCAGTTTGCAACCTGATGGAGGTCAGTATAGATGGATTAATAGAGAAATTCCCAAACACTGCTGGAAGGCCAAATATTTTTTCAGAGCTAGATGCAGATAAAAATTATTTTTAATTTGCAACCTGATGGAGGTCAGTATAGATGGACTAATAGAGAAAGTCCCACACACTGCTAGAAGGCCAAATATTTTTTCAGAGCTAGATGCAGACAAAAAATTATTTTGAATTTGCAACCTGATGGAGGTCAGTATAGATGGACTAATAGAGAAAGTCCCACACACTGCTAGAAGGCCAAATATTTTTTCAGAGCTAGATGCAGACAAAAAATTATTTTTAATTTGCAACCTGATGGAGGTCAGTATAGATGGACAAATAGAGAAAGTCCCACACACTGCTAGAAGGCCAAATATTTTTTCAGAGCTAGATGCAGATAAAAATTATTTTTAATTTGCAACCTGATGGAGGTCAGTATAGATGGACTAATAGAGAAAGTCCCACTCACTGCTAGAAGGCCAAATATTTTTTCAGAGCTAGATGCAGATAAAAAATATTTTTAATTTGCAACCTGATGGAGGTCAGTATAGATGGACTAATAGAGAAAGACCCACACACTGCTAGAAGGCCAAATATTTTTTCAGAGCTAGATGCAGACAAAAAATTATTTTGAATTTGCAACCTGATGGAGGTCAGTATAGATGGACTTATAGAGAAAGTCCCACACACTGCTAGAAGGCCAAATATTTTTTCAGAGCTAGATGCAGTCAAAAAATTATTTTGAATTTGCAACCTGATGGAGGTCAGTATAGATGGACTAATAGAGAAAGTCCCACACACTGGTAGAAGGCCAAATATTTTTTCAGAGCTAGATGCAGACAAAAAATTATTTTTAATTTGCAACCTGATGGAGGTCAGTATAGATGGACTAATAGAGAAAGTCCCACACACTGCTAGAAGGCCAAATATTTTTTCAGACCTAGATGCAGATAAAAATTATTTTTAATTTGCAACCTGATGGAGGTAAGTATAGATGGACTAATAGAGAAAGTCCCACACACTGCTAGAAGGCCAAATATTTTTTCACAGCTAGATGCAGACAAAAAATTATTTTGAATTTGCAACCTGATGGAGGTCAGTATAGATGGACTAATAGAGAAAGTCCCACACACTGCTAGAAGGCCAAATATTTTTTCAGAGCTAGATGCAGACAAAAAATGATTTTGAATTTGCAAACTGATGGAGGTCAGTATAGATGGACTAATAGAGAAAGTCCCACACACTGCTAGAAGGCCAAATATTTTTTCAGAGCTAGATGCAGACAAAAAATTATTTTGAATTTGCAACCTGATGGAAGTCAGTATAGATGGACTAATAGAGAAAGTCCCACACACTGCTAGAAGGCCAAATATTTTTTCAGAGTTAGATGCAGATAAAAATTATTTTTAATTTGCAACCTGATGGAGGTCAGTATAGATGGACTAATAGAGAAAGTCCCACACACTGCTAGAAGGTCAAATATTTTTTCAGAGCTAGATGCAGACAAAAAATGATTTTGAATTTGCAACCTGATGGAGGTCAGTATAGATGGACTAATAGAGAAAGTCCCACACACTGCTAGAAGGCCAAATATTTTTTCAGAGCTAGATGCAGACAAAAAATTATTTTTAATTTGCAACCTGATGGAGGTCAGTATAGATGGACTAATAGAGAAAGTCCCACACACTGCTAGAAGGCCAAATTTTTTTTCAGAGGTAGATGCAGAAAAAAATTATATTCAGTTTTCAACCTGATGGAGGTCTGTATAGATGGATTAATAGAACAAGTCCCACACACAGCTAGAAGCCCAATATTTTTTCAGAGGAAGATGCAGAAAAAAAATATATTCAGTTTGCAACCTGATGGAGGTCAGTATAGATGGACTAATAGAGAAAGTCCCAAACACTGCTAGAAGGCCAAATATTTTTACAGAGCTAGATGCAGATAAAAAATATTTTTAATTTGCAACCTGATGGAGGTCAGTATAGATGGACTAATAGAGAAAGTCGCACACACTGCTAGAAGGCCAAATATTTTTTCAGAGCTAGATGCAGACAAAAAATTATTTTGAATTTGCAACCTAATGGAGTTCAGCATAGATGGACTAATAGAGAAAGTCCCACACACTGCTAGAAGGCCAAATATTTTTTCAGAGCTGGATGCAAACAAAAAATTATTTTTAATTTGCAACCTTATGGAGGTCAGTATAGATGGACTAATAGAGAAAGTCCCACACACTGCTAGAAGGCCAAATATATTTTCAGACCTAGATGCAGATAAAAATTCTTTTTAATTTGCAACCTGATGGAGGTCAGTATAGATGGACTAATAGAGAAAGTCCCACTCACTGCTAGAAGGCCAAATATATTTTCAGAGCTAGATGCAGATAAAAATTATTTTGAATTTGCAACCTGATGGAGGTCAGTATAGATGGACTAATAGAGAAAGTCCCACACACTGCTAGAAGGCCAAATATTTTTTCAGAGCTAGATGCAGACAAAAAATTATTTTTAATTTGCAACCTGATGGAGGTCAGTATAGATGGACTAATAGAGAAAGTCCCACACATTGCTAGAAGGCCAAATATTTTTTCAGAGCTAGATGCAGATAAAAATTATTTTTAATTTGCAACCTGATGGAGGTCAGTATAGATGGACTAATAGAGAAAGTCCCACACACTGCTAGAAGGCCAAATATTTTTTCAGAGCTAGATGCAGACAAAAAATGATTTTGAATTTACAACCTGATGGAGGTCAGTATAGATGAACTAATAGAGAAAGTCCCACACACTGCTAGAAGGCCAAATATTTTTTCAGAGCTAGATGCAGACAAAAAATTATTTTTAATTTGCAACCTGATGGAGGTCAGTATAGATGGACTAATAGTGAAAGTCCACACACACCTAGAAGGCCAAATTTTTTTTCAGAGGTAGATGCAGAAAAAAATTATATTCAGTTTGCAACCTGATGGAGGTCAGTATAGATGGATTAATAGAACAAGTCCCACACACAGCTAGAAGCCCAATATTTTTTCAGAGGTAGATGCAGTAAAAAAATATATTCAGTTTGCAACCTGATGGAGGTCAGTATAGATGGACTAATAGAGAAAGTCCCAAACACTGCTAGAAGGCCAAATATTTTTTCAGAGCTAGATGCAGATAAAAAATATTTTTAATTTGCAACCTGATGGAGGTCAGTATAGATGGACTAATAGAGAAAGTCCCACACACTGCTAGAAGGCCAAATATTTTTTCAGAGCTAGATGCAGACAAAAAATTATTTTGAATTTGCAACCTGATGGAAGTCAGCATAGATGGACTAATAGAGAAAGTCCCACACACTGCTAGAAGGCCAAATATTTTTTCAGAGCTAGATGCAGACAAAAAATTATTTTGAATTTGCAACCTTATGGAGGTCAGTATAGATGGACTAATAGAGAAAGTCCCACACACTGCTAGAAGGCCAAATATTTTTTCAGACCTAGATGCAGATAAAAATTCTTTTTAATTTGCAACCTGATGGAGGTCTGTATAGATGGACTAATAGAGAAAGTCCCACTCACTGCTAGAAGGCCAAATATTTTTTCAGAGCTAGATGCAGATAAAAATTATTTTTAATTTGCAACCTGATGGAGGTCAGTATAGATGGACCAATAGAGAAAGTCCCACACACTGCTAGAAGGCCAAATATTTTTTCAGAGCTAGATGCAGACAAAAAATTATTTTGAATTTGCAACCTGATGGAGGTCAGTATAGATGGACTAATAGAGAAAGTCCCACACACTGCTAGAATGCCAAATATTTTTTCAGAGCTAGATGCAGACAAAAAATTATTTTTAATTTGCAACCTGATGGAGGTCAGTATAGATGGACTAATAGAGAAAGTCCCACACACTGCTAGAAGGCCAAATATTTTTTCAGAGCTAGATGCAGACAAAAAATAATTTTTAATTTGCAACCTGATGGAGGTCAGTATAGATGGACTAATAGAGAAAGTCACACACACTGCTAGAAGGCCAAATATTTTTTCAGAGCTAAATGCAGACAAAAAATTATTTTTAATTTGCAACCTAATGGAGGTCAGTATAGATGGACTAATAGAGAAAGTCCCACACACTGCTAGAAGGCCAAATATTTTTTCAGAGCTAGATGCAGATAAAAATTATTTTTAATTTGCAACCTGATGGAGGTCAGTATAGATGGACTAATAGAGAAAGTCCCACACACTGCTAGAAGGCCAAATATTTTTTCAGAGCTAGATGCAGACAAAAAATTATTTTGAATTTGCAACCTGATGGAGGTCAGTATAGATGGACTAATAGAGAAAGTCCCACACACTGCTAGAAGGCCAAATATTTTTTCAGAGCTAGATGCAGACAAAAAATTATTTTTAATTTGCAACCTTATGGAGAAAAGTATAGATGGACTAATAGAGAAAGTCCCACACACTGCTAGAAGGCCAAATATTTTTTCAGACCTAGATGCAGATAAAAATTCTTTTTAATTTGCAACCTGATGGAGATCTGTATAGATGGACTAATAGAGAAAGTCCCACTCACTGCTAGAAGGCCAAATATTTTTTCAGAGCTAGATGCAGATAAAAATTATTTTTAATTTGCAACCTGATGGAGGTCAGTATAGATGGACTAATAGAGATAGTCCCACACACTGCTAGAAGGCCAAATATTTTTTCAGAGCTAGATGCAGACAAAAAATTATTTTGAATTTGCAACCTGATGGAGGTCAGTATAGATGGACTAATAGAGAAAGTCCCACACACTGCTA
Source organism: Phyllobates terribilis (assembly GCF_046119375.1). Taxonomy (NCBI): domain Eukaryota; kingdom Metazoa; phylum Chordata; class Amphibia; order Anura; family Dendrobatidae; genus Phyllobates; species Phyllobates terribilis. Next base: position 484,396 of record NW_027363261.1, read on the forward strand.
GAAGGCCAAATATTTTTTCAGAGCTAGATGCAGACAAAAAATTATTTTTAATTTGCAACCTGATGGAGGTCAGTATAGATGGACTAATAGAGAAAGTCCCACACACTGCTAGAAGGCCAAATATTTTTTCAGAGCTAGATGCAGACAAAAAATTATTTTTAATTTGCAACCTGATGGAGGTCAGTATAGATGGACTAATAGAGAAAGTCCCACACACTGCTAGAAGGCCAAATATTTTTTCAGAGCTAAATGCAGACAAAAAATTATTTTTAATTTGCAACCTGATGGAGGTCAGTATAGATGGACTAATAGAGAAAGTCCCACACACTGCTAGAAGGCCAAATATTTTTTCAGAGCTAGATGCAGATAAAAATTATTTTTAATTTGCAACCTGATGGAGGTCAGTATAGATGGACTAATAGAGAAAGTCCCACACACTGCTAGAAGGCCAAATATTTTTTCAGAGCTAGATGCAGACAAAAAATTATTTTGAATTTGCAACCTGATGGAGGTCAGTTTAGATGGACTAATAGAGAAATTCCCACACACTGCTAGAAGGCCAAATATTTTTTCAGAGCTAGATGCAGACAAAAAATTATTTTTAATTTGCAACCTGATGGAGGTCAGTATAGATGGACTAATAGAGAAAGTCCCACACACTGCTAGAAGGCCAATTTTTTTTTCAGAGGTAGATGCAGAAAAAAATTATATTCAGTTTGCAACCTGATGGAGGTCTGTATAGATGGATTAAAAGAACAAGTCCCACACACAGCTAGAAGCCCAATATTTTTTCAGAGGTAGATGCAGAAAAAAAATATATTCAGTTTGCAACCTGATGGAGGTCAGTATAGATGGATTAATAGAGAAAGTCCCAAACACTGCTGGAAGGCCAAATATTTTTTCAGAGCTAGATGCAGATAAAAATTATTTTTAATTTGCAACCTGATGGAGGTCAGTATAGATGGACTAATAGAGAAAGTCCCACACACTGCTAGAAGGCCAAATATTTTTTCAGAGCTAGATGCAGACAAAAAATTATTTTGAGTTTGCAACCTGATGGAGGTCAGTATAGATGGACTAATAGAGAAAGTCCCACACACTGCTAGAAGGCCAAATATTTTTTCAGAGCTAGATGCAGACAAAAAATTATTTTTAATTTGCAACCTGATGGAGGTCAGTATAGATGGACTAATAGAGAAAGTCCCACACACTGCTCGAAGGCCAAATATTTTTTCAGACCTAGATGCAGATAAAAATTATTTTTAATTTGCAACCTGATGGAGGTCAGTATAGATGGACTAATAGAGAAAGTCCCACTCACTGCTAGAAGGCCAAATATTTTTTCAGAGCTAGATGCAGATAAAAATTATTTTTAATTTGCAACCTGATGGAGGTCAGTATAGATGGACTAATAGAGAAAGTCCCACACACTGCTAGAAGGCCAAATATTTTTTCAGAGCTAGATGCAGACAAAAAATTATTTTGAATTTGCAACCTGATGGAGGTCAGTATAGATGGACTAATAGAGAAAGTCCCACACACTGCTAGAAGGCCAAATATTTTTTCAGAGATAGATGCAGACAAAAAATTATTTTGAATTTGCAACCTGATGGAGGTCAGTATAGATGGACTAATAGAGAAAGTCCCACACACTGCTAGAAGGCCAAATATTTTTTCAGAGCTAGATGCAGACAAAAAATGATTTTGAATTTGCAAACTGATGGAGGTCAGTATAGATGGACTAATAGAGAAAGTCCCACACACTGCTAGAAGGCCAAATATTTTTTCAGAGCTAGATGCAGACAAAAAATTATTTTGAATTTGCAACCTGATGGAGGTCAGTATAGATGGACTAATAGAGAAAGTCCCACACACTGCTAGAAGGCCAAATATTTTTTCAGAGCTAGATGCAGATAAAAATTATTTTTAATTTGCAACCTGATGGAGGTCAGTATAGATGGACTAATAGAGAAAGTCCCACACACTGCTAGAAGGTCAAATATTTTTTCAGAGCTAGATGCAGACAAAAAATGATTTTGAATTTGCAACCTGATGGAGGTCAGTATAGATGGACTAATAGAGAAAGTCCGACACACTCCTAGAAGGCCAAATATTTTTTCAGAGCTAGATGCAGACAAAAAAATATTTTTAACTTGCAACCTGATGGAGGTCAGTATAGATGGACTAATAGAGAAAGTCCCACACACTGCTAGAAGGCCAAATTTTTTTTCAGAGGTAGATGCAGAAAAAAATTATATTCAGTTTGCAACCTGATGGAGGTCTGTATAGATGGATTAATAGAACAAGTCCCACACACAGCTAGAAGCCCAATATTTTTTCAGAGGTAGATGCAGAAAAAAAAAATTTTCAGTTTGCAACCTGATGGAGGTCAGTATAGATGGACTAATAGAGAAAGTCCCAAACACTGCTAGAAGGCCAAATATTTTTTCAGAGCTAGATGCAGATAAAAAATATTTTTAATTTGCAACCTGATGGAGGTCAGTATAGATGGACTAATAGAGAAAGTCCCACACACTGCTAGAAGGCCAAATATTTTTTCAGAGCTAGATGCAGACAAAAAATTATTTTGAATTTGCAACCTGATGGAGGTCAGCATAGATGGACTAATAGAGAAAGTCCCACACACTGCTAGAAGGCCAAATATTTTTTCAGAGCTAGATGCAGACAAAAAATTATTTTTAATTTGCAACCTTATGGAGGTCAGTATAGATGGACTAATAGAGAAAGTCCCACACACTGCTAGAAGGCCAAATATTTTTTCAGACCTAGATGCAGATAAAAATTCTTTTTAATTTGCAACCTGATGGAGGTCTGTATAGATGGACTAATAGAGAAAGTCCCACTCACTGCTAGAAGGCCAAATATTTTTTCAGAGCTAGATGCAGATAAAAATTATTTTTAATTTGCAACCTGATGGAGGTCAGTATAGATGGACTAATAGAGAAAGTCCCACACACTGCTAGAAGGCCAAATATTTTTTCAGAGCTAGATGCAGACAAAAAATTATTTTGAATTTGCAACCTGATGGAGGTCAGTATAGATGGACTAATAGAGAAAGTCCCACACACTGCTAGAAGGCCAAATATTTTTTCAGAGCTAGATGCAGACAAAAAATTATTTTTAATTTGCAACCTGATGGAGGTCAGTATAGATGGATTAATAGAACAAGTCCCACACACAGCTGGAAGCCCAATATTTTTTCAGAGGTAGATGCAGAAAAAAAATATATTCAGTTTGCAACCTGATGGAGGTCAGTATAGATGGACTAATAGAGAAAGTCCCAAACACTGCTAGGAGGCCAAATATTTTTTCAGAGCTAGATGCAGATAAAAATTATTTTTAATTTGCAACCTGATGGAGGTCAGTATAGATGGACTAATAGAGAAAGTCCCACACACTGCTAGAAGGCCAAATATTTTTTCAGAGCTAGATGCAGACAAAAAATTATTTTGAATTTGCAACCTGATGGAGGTCAGTATAGATGGACTAATAGAGAAAGTCCCACACACTGCTAGAAGGCCAAATATTTTTTCAGAGCTAGATGCAGACAAAAAATTATTTTTAATTTGCAACCTGATGGAGGTCTGTATAGATGGACTAATAGAGAAAGTCCCACTCACTGCTAGAAGGCCAAATATTTTTTCAGAGCTAGATGCAGATAAAAATTATTTTTAATTTGCAACCTGATGGAGGTCAGTATAGATGGACTAATAGAGAAAGTCCCACACACTGCTAGAAGGCCAAATATTTTTTCAGAGCTAGATGCAGACAAAAAATTATTTTGAATTTGCAACCTGATGGAGGTCAGTATAGATGGACTAATAGAGAAAGTCCCACACACTGCTAGAAGGCCAAATATTTTTTCAGAGCTAGATGCAGACAAAAAATTATTTTTAATTTGCAACCTGATGGAGGTCAGTATAGATGGATTAATAGAACAAGTCCCACACACAGCTGGAAGCCCAATATTTTTTCAGAGGTAGATGCAGAAAAAAAATATATTCAGTTTGCAACCTGATGGAGGTCAGTATAGATGGACTAATAGAGAAAGTCCCAAACACTGCTAGGAGGCCAAATATTTTTTCAGAGCTAGATGCAGATAAAAATTATTTTTAATTTGCAACCTGATGGAGGTCAGTATAGATGGACTAATAGAGAAAGTCCCACACACTGCTAGAAGGCCAAATATTTTTTCAGAGCTAGATGCAGACAAAAAATTATTTTGAATTTGCAACCTGATGGAGGTCAGTATAGATGGACTAATAGAGAAAGTCCCACACACTGCTAGAAGGCCAAATATTTTTTCAGAGCTAGATGCAGACAAAAAATTATTTTTAATTTGCAACCTTATGGAGGTCAGTATAGATGGACTAATAGAGAAAGTCCCACACACTGCTAGAAGGCCAAATATTTTTTCAGACCTAGATGCAGATAAAAATTCTTTTTAATTTGCAACCTGATGGAGGTCAGTATAGATGGACTAATAGAGAAAGTCCCAATCACTGCTAGAAGGCCAAATATTTTTTCAGAGCTAGATGCAGATAAAAATTATTTTTAATTTGCAACCTGATGGAGGTCAGTATAGATGGACTAATAGAGAAAGTCCCACACACTGCTAGAAGGCCAAATTTTTTTTCAGAGCTAGATGCAGACAAAAAATTATTTTGAATTTGCAACCTGATGGAGGTCAGTATAGATGGACTAATAGAGAAAGTCCTACACACTGCTTGAAGGCCAAATATTTTTTCAGAGCTAGATGCAGACAAAAAATAATTTTTAATTTGCAACCTGATGGAGGTCAGTATAGATGGGCTAATAGAGAAAGTCCCACACACTGCTAGAAGGCCAAATATTTTTTCAGAGCTAGATGCATAAAAAAATTATATTCAGTTTGCAACCTGATGGAGGTCAGTATAGATGGACTAATAGAGAAAGTCCCACTCACTGCTAGAAGGCCAAATATTTTTTCAGAGCTAGATGCAGATAAAAATTATTTTTAATTTGCAACCTGATGGAGGTCAGTATAGATGGACTAATAGAGAAAGTCCCACACACTGCTAGAAGGCCAAATATTTTTTCAGAGCTAGATGCAGACAAAAAATTATTTTGAATTTGCAACCTGATGGAGGTCAGTATAGATGGACTAATAGAGAAAGTCCCACACACTGCTAGAAGGCCAAATATTTTTTCAGAGCTAGATGCAGACAAAAAATTATTTTTAATTTGCAACCTGATGGAGGTCAGTATAGATGGATTAATAGAACAAGTCCCACACACAGCTGGAAGCCCAATATTTTTTCAGAGGTAGATGCAGAAAAAAAATATATTCAGTTTGCAACCTGATGGAGGTCAGTATAGATGGACTAATAGAGAAAGTCCCAAACACTGCTAGGAGGCCAAATATTTTTTCAGAGCTAGATGCAGATAAAAATTATTTTTAATTTGCAACCTGATGGAGGTCAGTATAGATGGACTAATAGAGAAAGTCCCACACACTGCTAGAAGGCCAAATATTTTTTCAGAGCTAGATGCAGACAAAAAATTATTTTGAATTTGCAACCTGATGGAGGTCAGTATAGATGGACTAATAGAGAAAGTCCCACACACTGCTAGAAGGCCAAATATTTTTTCAGAGCTAGATGCAGACAAAAAATTATTTTTAATTTGCAACCTTATGGAGGTCAGTATAGATGGACTAATAGAGAAAGTCCCACACACTGCTAGAAGGCCAAATATTTTTTCAGACCTAGATGCAGATAAAAATTCTTTTTAATTTGCAACCTGATGGAGGTCAGTATAGATGGACTAAAAGAGAAAGTCCCAATCACTGCTAGAAGGCCAAATATTTTTTCAGAGCTAGATGCAGATAAAAATTATTTTTAATTTGCAACCTGATGGAGGTCAGTATAGATGGACTAATAGAGAAAGTCCCACACACTGCTAGAAGGCCAAAATTTTTTTCAGAGCTAGATGCAGACAAAAAATTATTTTGAATTTGCAACCTGATGGAGGTCAGTATAGATGGACTAATAGAGAAAGTCCTACACACTGCTTGAAGGCCAAATATTTTTTCAGAGCTAGATGCAGACAAAAAATAATTTTTAATTTGCAACCTGATGGAGGTCAGTATAGATGGGCTAATAGAGAAAGTCCCACACACTGCTAGAAGGCCAAATATTTTTTCAGAGCTAGATGCATAAAAAAATTATATTCAGTTTGCAACCTGATGGAGGTCAGTATAGATGGACTAATAGAACAAGTCCCACACACAGCTAGAAGACCAAATATTTTTTCAGAGCTAGATGCAGACAAAAAATTATTTTTAATTTGCAACCTGATGGAGGTCAGTATAGATGGACTAATAGAGAAAGTCCGACACACTGCTAGAAGGCCAAATATTTTTTCAGAGCTAGATGCAGATAAAAATTATTTTTAATTTGCAACCTGATGGAGGTCAGTATAGATGGACTAATAGAGAAAGTCCCACATACTGCTAGAAGGCCAAATATTTTTTCAGAGCTAGATGCATAAAAAAATTATATTCAGTTTGCAACCTGATGGAGGTCAGTATAGATGGACTAATAGAACAAGTCCCACACACAGCTAGAAGCCCAAATATTTTTTCAGAGGTAGATGCAGAAAAAAATTATTTTTAATTTGCAGCCTGATGGAGGTCAGTATAGATGGACTAATAGAGAAAGTCCCACACACTGCTAGAAGGCCAAATATTTTTTCAGAGCTAGATGCAGACAAAAAATTATTTTGAATTTGCAACCTGATGGAGGTCAGTATAGATGGACTAATAGAGAAAGTCCCACACACTGCTAGAAGGCCAAATATTTTTTCAGAGCTAGATGCAGACAAAAAATTATTTTGAATTTGCAACCTGATGGAGGTCAGTATAGATGGACTAATAGAGAAAGTCCCACACACTGCTAGAAGGCCAAATATTTTTTCAGAGCTAGATGCAGATAAAAATTATTTTTAATTTGCAACCTGATGGAGGTCAGTATAGATGGACTAATAGAGAAAGTCCGACACACTGCTAGAAGGCCAAATATTTTTTCAGAGCTAGATGCAGATAAAAATTATTTTTAATTTGCAACCTGATGGAGGTCAGTATAGATGGACTAATAGAGAAAGTCCCACATACTGCTAGAAGGCCAAATATTTTTTCAGAGCTAGATGCATAAAAAAATTATATTCAGTTTGCAACCTGATGGAGGTCAGTATAGATGGACTAATAGAACAAATCCCACACACAGCTAGAAGCCCAAATATTTTTTCAGAGGTAGATGCAGAAAAAAATTATTTTTAATTTGCAGCCTGATGGAGGTCAGTATAGATGGACTAATAGAGAAAGTCCCACACACTGCTAGAAGGCCAAATATTTTTTCAGAGCTAGATGCAGACAAAAAATTATTTTGAATTTGCAACCTGATGGAGGTCAGTATAGATGGACTAATAGAGAAAGTCCCACACACTGCTAGAAGGCCAAATATTTTTTCAGAGCTAGATGCAGACAAAAAATTATTTTGAATTTGCAACCTGATGGAGGTCAGTATAGATGGACTAATAGAGAAAGTCCCACACACTGCTAGAAGGCCAAATATTTTTTCAGAGCTAGATGCAGATAAAAATTATTTTTAATTTGCAACCTGATGGAGGTCAGTATAGATGGACTAATAGAGAAAGTCCCACACACTGCTAGAAGGCCAAATATTTTTTCAGAGCTAGATGCAGACAAAAAATTATTTTTAATTTGCAACCTGATGGAGGTCAGTATAGATGGACTAATAGAGAAAGTCCCACACACTGCTAGAAGGCCAAATATTTTTTCAGAGCTAAATGCAGACAAAAAATTATTTTTATTTGCAACCTGATGGAGGTCAGTATAGATGGACTAATAGAGAAAGTCCCACACACTGCTAGAAGGCCAAATATTTTTTCAGAGCTAGATGCAGATAAAAATTATTTTTAATTTGCAACCTGATGGAGGTCAGTATAGATGGACTAATAGAGAAAGTCCCACACACTGCTAGAAGGCCAAATATTTTTTCAGAGCTAGATGCAGACAAAAAATTATTTTGAATTTGCAACCTGATGGAGGTCAGTATAGATGGACTAATAGAGAAATTCCCACACACTGCCAGAAGGCCAAATATTTTTTCAGAGCTAGATGCAGACAAAAAATTATTTTTAATTTGCAACCTGATGGAGGTCAGTATAGATGGACTAATAGAGAAAGTCCCACACACTGCTAGAAGGCCAATTTTTTTTTCAGAGGTAGATGCAGAAAAAAATTATATTCAGTTTGCAACCTGATGGAGGTCTGTATAGATGGATTAAAAGAACAAGTCCCACACACAGCTAGAAGCCCAATATTTTTTCAGAGGTAGATGCAGAAAAAAAATATATTCAGTTTGCAACCTGATGGAGGTCAGTATAGATGGATTAATAGAGAAAGTCCCAAACACTGCTGGAAGGCCAAATATTTTTTCAGAGCTAGATGCAGATAAAAATTATTTTTAATTTGCAACCTGATGGAGGTCAGTATAGATGGACTAATAGAGAAAGTCCCACACACTGCTAGAAGGCCAAATATTTTTTCAGAGCTAGATGCAGACAAAAAATTATTTTGAGTTTGCAACCTGATGGAGGTCAGTATAGATGGACTAATAGAGAAAGTCCCACACACTGCTAGAAGGCCAAATATTTTTTCAGAGCTAGATGCAGACAAAAAATTATTTTTAATTTGCAACCTGATGGAGGTCAGTATAGATGGACTAATAGAGAAAGTCCCACACACTGCTCGAAGGCCAAATATTTTTTCAGACCTAGATGCAGATAAAAATTATTTTTAATTTGCAACCTGATGGAGGTCAGTATAGATGGACTAATAGAGAAAGTCCCACTCACTGCTAGAAGGCCAAATATTTTTTCAGAGCTAGATGCAGATAAAAATTATTTTTAATTTGCAACCTGATGGAGGTCAGTATAGATGGACTAATAGAGAAAGTCCCACACACTGCTAGAAGGCCAAATATTTTTTCAGAGCTAGATGCAGACAAAAAATTATTTTGAATTTGCAACCTGATGGAGGTCAGTATAGATGGACTAATAGAGAAAGTCCCACACACTGCTAGAAGGCCAAATATTTTTTCAGAGCTAGATGCAGACAAAAAATTATTTTGAATTTGCAACCTGATGGAGGTCAGTATAGATGGACTAATAGAGAAAGTCCCACACACTGCTAGAAGGCCAAATATTTTTTCAGAGCTAGATGCAGACAAAAAATGATTTTGAATTTGCAAACTGATGGAGGTCAGTATAGATGGACTAATAGAGAAAGTCCCACACACTGCTAGAAGGCCAAATATTTTTTCAGAGCTAGATGCAGACAAAAAATTATTTTGAATTTGCAACCTGATGGAGGTCAGTATAGATGGACTAATAGAGAAAGTCCCACACACTGCTAGAAGGCCAAATATTTTTTCAGAGCTAGATGCAGATAAAAATTATTTTTAATTTGCAACCTGATGGAGGTCAGTATAGATGGACTAAAAGAGAAAGTCCCACACACTGCTAGAAGGTCAAATATTTTTTCAGAGCTAGATGCAGACAAAAAATGATTTTGAATTTGCAACCTGATGGAGGTCAGTATAGATGGACTAATAGAGAAAGTCCCACACACTCCTAGAAGGCCAAATATTTTTTCAGAGCTAGATGCAGACAAAAAATTATTTTTAACTTGCAACCTGATGGAGGTCAGTATAGATGGACTAATAGAGAAAGTCCCACACACTGCTAGAAGGCCAAATTTTTTTTCAGAGGTAGATGCAGAAAAAAATTATATTCAGTTTGCAACCTGATGGAGGTCTGTATAGATGGATTAATAGAACAAGTCCCACACACAGCTAGAAGCCCAATATTTTTTCAGAGGTAGATGCAGAAAAAAAAAATTTTCAGTTTGCAACCTGATGGAGGTCAGTATAGATGGACTAATAGAGAAAGTCCCAAACACTGCTAGAAGGCCAAATATTTTTTCAGAGCTAGATGCAGATAAAAAATATTTTTAATTTGCAACCTGATGGAGGTCAGTATAGATGGACTAATAGAGAAAGTCCCACACACTGCTAGAAGGCCAAATATTTTTTCAGAGCTAGATGCAGACAAAAAATTATTTTGAATTTGCAACCTGATGGAGGTCAGCATAGATGGACTAATAGAGAAAGTCCCACACACTGCTAGAAGGCCAAATATTTTTTCAGAGCTAGATGCAGACAAAAAATTATTTTTAATTTGCAACCTTATGGAGGTCAGTATAGATGGACTAATAGAGAAAGTCCCACACATTGCTAGAAGGCCAAATATTTTTTCAGACCTAGATGCAGATAAAAATTCTTTTTAATTTGCAACCTGATGGAGGTCTGTATAGATGGACTAATAGAGAAAGTCCCACTCACTGCTAGAAGGCCAAATATTTTTTCAGAGCTAGATGCAGATAAAAATTATTTTTAATTTGCAACCTGATGGAGGTCAGTATAGATGGACTAATAGAGAAAGTCCCACACACTGCTAGAAGGCCAAATATTTTTTCAGAGCTAGATGCAGACAAAAAATTATTTTGAATTTGCAACCTGATGGAGGTCAGTATAGATGGACTAATAGAGAAAGTCCCACACACTGCTAGAAGGCCAAATATTTTTTCAGAGCTATATGCAGACAAAAAATTATTTTTAATTTGCAACCTGATGGAGGTCAGTATAGATGGACTAATAGAGAAAGTCCCACACACTGCTAGAAGGCCAAATATTTTTTCAGAGCTAAATGCAGACAAAAAATTATTTTTAATTTGCAACCTGATGGAGGTCAGTATAGATGGACTAATAGAGAAAGTCCCACACACTGCTAGAAGGCCAAATATTTTTTCAGAGCTAGATGCAGATAAAAATTATTTTTAATTTGCAACCTGATGGAGGTCAGTATAGATGGACTAATAGAGAAAGTCCCACACACTGCTAGAAGGCCAAATATTTTTTCAGAGCTAGATGCAGACAAAAAATTATTTTGAATTTGCAACCTGATGGAGGTCAGTATAGATGGACTAATAGAGAAAGTCCCACACACTGCTAGAAGGCCAAATATTTTTTCAGAGCTAGATGCAGATAAAAATTATTTTTAATTTGCAACCTGATGGAGGTCAGTATAGATGGACTAATAGAGAAAGTCCCACACACTGCTAGAATGCCAAATATTTTTTCAGAGCTAGATGCAGACAAAAAATGATTTTGAATTTGCAACCTGATGGAGGTCAGTATAGATGGACTAATAGAGAAAGTCCCACACACTGCTAGAAGGCCAAATTTTTTTTCAGAGGTAGATGCAGAAAAAAATTATATTCAGTTTGCAACCTGATGGAGGTCTGTATAGATGGATTAATAGAACAAGTCCCACACACAGCTGGAAGCCCAATATTTTTTCAGAGGTAGATGCAGAAAAAAAATATATTCAGTTTGCAACCTGATGGAGGTCAGTATAGATGGACTAATAGAGAAAGTCCCAAACACTGCTAGGAGGCCAAATATTTTTTCAGAGCTAGATGCAGATAAAAATTATTTTTAATTTGCAACCTGATGGAGGTCAGTATAGATGGACTAATAGAGAAAGTCCCACACACTGCTAGAAGGCCAAATATTTTTTCAGAGCTAGATGCAGACAAAAAATTATTTTGAATTTGCAACCTGATGGAGGTCAGTATAGATGGACTAATAGAGAAAGTCCCACACACTGCTAGAAGGCCAAATATTTTTTCAGAGCTAGATGCAGACAAAAAATTATTTTTAATTTGCAACCTTATGGAGGTCAGTATAGATGGACTAATAGAGAAAGTCCCACACACTGCTAGAAGGCCAAATATTTTTTCAGACCTAGATGCAGATAAAAATTCTTTTTAATTTGCAACCTGATGGAGGTCAGTATAGATGGACTAATAGAGAAAGTCCCAATCACTGCTAGAAGGCCAAATATTTTTTCAGAGCTAGATGCAGATAAAAATTATTTTTAATTTGCAACCTGATGGAGGTCAGTATAGATGGACTAATAGAGAAAGTCCCACACACTGCTAGAAGGCCAAATTTTTTTTCAGAGCTAGATGCAGACAAAAAATTATTTTGAATTTGCAACCTGATGGAGGTCAGTATAGATGGACTAATAGAGAAAGTCCTACACACTGCTTGAAGGCCAAATATTTTTTCAGAGCTAGATGCAGACAAAAAATAATTTTTAATTTGCAACCTGATGGAGGTCAGTATAGATGGGCTAATAGAGAAAGTCCCACACACTGCTAGAAGGCCAAATATTTTTTCAGAGCTAGATGCATAAAAAAATTATATTCAGTTTGCAACCTGATGGAGGTCAGTATAGATGGACTAATAGAACAAGTCCCACACACAGCTAGAAGCCCAAATATTTTTTCAGAGCTAGATGCAGACAAAAAATTATTTTTAATTTGCAACCTGATGGAGGTCAGTATAGATGGACTAATAGAGAAAGTCCCACACACTGCTAGAAGGCCAAATATTTTTTCAGAGCTAGATGCAGATAAAAATTATTTTTAATTTGCAACCTGATGGAGGTCAGTATAGATGGACTAATAGAGAAAGTCCCACATACTGCTAGAAGGCCAAATATTTTTTCAGAGCTAGATGCATAAAAAAATTATATTCAGTTTGCAACCTGATGGAGGTCAGTATAGATGGACTAATAGAACAAGTCCCACACACAGCTAGAAGCCCAAATATTTTTTCAGAGGTAGATGCAGAAAAAAATTATTTTGAATTTGCAGCCTGATGGAGGTCAGTATAGATGGACTAATAGAGAAAGTCCCACACACTGCTAGAAGGCCAAATATTTTTTCAGAGCTAGATGCAGACAAAAAATTATTTTGAATTTGCAACCTGATGGAGGTCAGTATAGATGTACTAATAGAGAAAGTCCCACACACTGCTAGAAGGCCAAATATTTTTTCAGAGCTAGATGCAGACAAAAAATTATTTTGAATTTGCAACCTGATGGAGGTCAGTATAGATGGACTAATAGAGAAAGTCCAACACACTGCTAGAAGGCCAAATATTTTTTCAGAGCTAGATGCAGATAAAAATTATTTTTAATTTGCAACCTGATGGAGGTCAGTATAGATGGACTAATTGTCACGGGTGTGTTGCCACGAAGATCGTCACGAGTACACAGCCTGACTTCTCGCAGCTGACTTGTTGGTGCTTTGTGTTTTCTCAGCAGTGAAGGAGTTAATTCTCTCTCTCTCTGGGCTAGCTGAGGTCCAGCCTCGCCCAGCTGCAATCAATGCTTCGTTAGTGAGACTCCTTTATATTCCTGCAGGTCTGTTTGTGAGGTGTCGGTGAAAGCTTTTCATTCAGACTTACAGAGCGGATCGTGGTGTTTGGAGTTGCTGAGATAAGTGTATTTGGAAGTGTTATTTCCCTTTCCTCGCTTTATCATTTATCTCTTTTCCCGTTGGTGTTCCCTCTGTTGTAGTTGTGTAGAAGTTGTATGCAAGGTGGTTTTGGTTTTTCCCTTGTACTGTCTCGTTCGTCTAAATACTGTGTGTGGGCATATTATTTCTGGTTCCCAATTGTTGTGATCGGGGTCCTTCTCAGGACTAGATTACTGTGGTGCAGGGATCCTCAGGAGGTAGGGGTTACGCTGGCGGCCTGGACCTCTGTACCTTTAACAGTACCTCCAGGATGAGGGATTAGTCAGGGCCCCAGCTTAGGGTCAGCTTAGGCCCCCTACCTCCAGTATTCTGTGACAGTGTGACATTTTCACCGACCAACTTAGTTTTTCTCCAGCTACCATGGATCCAGTAGCCGGTCTAGCTCGGCAGTTGCAGAGTTTGTCCATGGGGCTGGCGGACGTTAGGTCCAAGGTTTTGCATCCTCTGGAGCAAGCCGGACCAGAACCTAAAGTAGCTCTCCCTGACAGGTTCACTGGGGGGCGGGACAAGTTTTTTGTTTTCCGGGAGGCATGCAAATTGTACTTTCGGCTGCGGCCTCGGTCATCGGGCAGTGAAGAACAAAGGGTGGGAATTGTCGTCTCGCTCCTACAAGGGGACCCACAATCTTGGGCGTTCTCTCTTCCCCCAAGCTCCCCGGTTCTCCAGTCAGTGGATAGGTTTTTCGCTGCTCTGGGACTCGTATATGATGACCCAGATCGGATCTCCCTTGCTGAGTCTAAGTTACGTAGGATTCAGCAGGGAGATCGTCCGGCGGAGGAATTCTGTTCGGAGTTCCGTAGGTGGGCGACGGACACCCAGTGGAATGACCCGGCTCTTAGGAGCCAGTTTTGTCATGGTTTATCCGACAAATTACAGGATGTGTTGGCACAGTATGACTCTCCCGCGTCACTGGAAGCCGCTATGGCCCTTGCTATTCGCGTTGACAGACGGCTTCGGGAGAGGTGCGGGATAACTCTACCCCCTGTAATGTCTCCACCTCCTACAAGGTCCCCTCATATGGTGGTTCCCCTGGTCAGTCCGGAGGAGCCTATGCAATTAGGAGGGACATCATTTCGGGGAAGGGGACCGGTGGTGCGCCATAAGACAGGAAGGTGTTTCCTCTGCGGGAAAAAGGGACATTTTATTGGGGGGTGTCCATCCCGTCCCTTGCAGAGTAAAGAGTCGTCGAAAAAACTGTTGATCCCAGGTTGTGTGGTGGACGGCAATCTGGGAGTAGGTATTTCGTCCCTAGGTTCGTCTCAGTTTCTCGTACCGGCGGAGGTGGTGGTGGGTACGAGAACTGAGAGGATATCTGTTCTTCTGGATAGTGGGGCCGGGGCTAATCTGGTTGATGCTCGGTTTGCCCGGGTTCAAGGTATGCGATTGAGTGAGTTGGCTAAACCCATCCCCATATTCTCGATCGATGCCAGGCCTCTCGGTCAGGGAAGTTTTTTGCAAGCTGTGCATGGCGTAAAACTTCAAGTGGGGGCAATACATAAAGAACTGTTGTCTTGCTACGTGTTGGAGGGTCTTCCCACTCCTATAGTGTTGGGCCTTCCTTGGTTAGCTAAGCATAACCCGGTTATTAATTGGCAAACCAGAGAGATAAGCCAATGGAGTAAATTCTGTAATAAAAACTGCATGAACACGGTCATCGGTGCGGTTACTCCTTGGGTCTTACCTCCATTTCTGGCGGACTTTGAGGATGTATTCTCGGAGAATGGGTGTCAGGAACTACCTCCTCATCGCGAGTATGACTGTTCTGTAAAACTGCTCCCTGAGGCCAAGTTACCTAAAGCTAGGTTGTATAACCTTTCTGGTCCTGAGAGGCAGGCCATGAAGGATTATATTTCAGAAAGTCTGGCTAAGGGGCATATTAGACCTTCATCTTCACCGGTGGCCGCGGGGTTCTTCTTTGTTAAGAAGAAAGATGGAGGCCTACGCCCTTGCCTGGATTTCCGTGAACTTAATCGGATTACGGTCCGAGATCCGTATCCGCTCCCACTTATTCCCGATCTCTTTAATCAGATCGTGGGCGCCAAATGGTTCTCTAAGTTGGATCTCAGGGGGGCGTACAATCTGATTAGGATGAAGGAGGGGGATGAGTGGAAGACGGCTTTTAACACTCCGGAGGGGCATTATGAGAACCTTGTCATGCCATTCGGTCTGACTAATGCCCCGGCGGTGTTTCAACACTTTGTTAATGATATTTTTCGCCACCTGGTGGGACAGTTTGTTGTCATATATCTGGATGATATCTTAATTTACTCGCCGGATCTGGTGTCTCATCAGGAGCACGTTAGACAGGTGTTACAGATCTTGCGGGATAATAAACTGTATGCCAAGTGGGAAAAGTGTGTGTTCGCCGTACAGGAACTCCAGTTTTTAGGCTTCCTGGTTTCAGCGTCCGGTTTTCGTATGGACCCTGGGAAAGTGCGGGCAGTTCTTGAGTGGGATCGGCCGGAGAATCTTAAGGCACTACAACGTTTCCTGGGGTTTGCTAACTATTACCGGAAGTTCATTCGTAATTTCTCGTCCATGGTTAAGCCTCTCACAGACATGACTAAAAAGGGGACGGATTTTTCTAGGTGGTCTGACAAGGCTTGTCAAGCATTCTCCTCCTTGAAAAAATGTTTTGCCTCGGCACCCATACTCATTCAACCTGATGCGTCTCAGCCATTCTTTGTAGAGGTAGACGCTTCCGAGGTAGGGGTGGGAGCAGTATTGTCACAGGGTTCGTCCCCTGGTAAGTGGCATCCGTGCGCCTTTTTCTCTAAAAAATTGTCGTCCGCTGAGAGGAATTACGATGTCGGCAATAGGGAACTCTTGGCCATTAAGTTAGCTTTTGAGGAGTGGCGCCATTTTTTGGAGGGGGCAGTTCATCCGGTCACCGTCATCACCGATCACAAGAACCTGCTATATCTGGAGTCCGCTAAACGTCTGAATCCCAGACAAGCTAGGTGGTCATTGTTTTTTACCAGGTTTAATTTCGTCGTTACATATCGTCCTGGGTCTAAAAATGTAAAGGCGGATGCCTTATCTCGTAGTTTCCCTGGGGCCGGGAATACGGACGACCCGATTCCTATTCTTCAGGAGGGGGTGGTGGTTTCGGCAGTATGCTCTGAGCTGGAGGAGGAGATATTGGAGGCTCAGGGGGACGCCCCTGTTGGACCTCCGGGGAGACTGTTCGTTCCAGATCAGTTGCGACAAAAGGTGATCGAGGCACACCATAACTCAGTTTTTGCAGGACACCCGGGGAGTAAAGCAACTGTGGATCTCCTCTCGCGTCGGTTTTGGTGGCCTAACTTACATAAAGAGGTGGTAACTTTTGTCGCGTCCTGTGGGGTTTGTGCGCGCTCTAAGACCTTATATACCCGTCCGTCTGGGGCCCTCTTACCTTTGAAGATCCCGGAGCGTCCTTGGACTCATCTGTCTATGGACTTTATTACGGACCTCCCTCCGTCTTCGGGTAAAACGGTCATACTCGTTGTAGTGGACAGGTTCAGCAAGATGGCACATTTTATCGCTCTTCCGGCTCTCCCTAATGCTAAAACTCTTGCGCAGGTGTTCATTGGGGAGATTGTGAGGCTTCACGGGGTACCCTCCGAGGTGGTGTCTGATCGGGGGTCTCAGTTTGTGTCCAAGTTCTGGAAGGCGTTTTGTGCACGGCGGGGGATGCATTTGTCATTCTCGTCGGCTTTTCATCCTCAGACCAATGGTCAGACGGAACGTATGAACCAGAGCTTGGAGACATATCTTCGGTGTTTTGTGTCAGAGAACCAGGAGGACTGGGCTTCTTTCCTACCTCTGGCAGAGTTTGCTCTCAATAATAGGCGGAGCGAGTCCACTGGTAAGTCCCCGTTTTTTGGGGCATATGGTTTTCACCCCCAGTTTTGTACTTTCAGTAGGGGGGGCTCTTCGGGGGTTCCGGAGGAGGAACGATTTTCCTCATCTCTCGCTTCTGTATGGAGAGGGGTGCTGAAGAATCTGAATACTATGGGGAACCGATACAAACGTATGGCTGATAGGAGGAGAGTGTCTGGTCCGGACCTAAGTGTGAACGATCAGGTATGGTTGTCTACCAGGAATATTAAACTTAAGGTTCCCTCCTGGAAACTGGGTCCCAGGTTCATCGGGCCGTACAGAATCAGTTCTGTTATTAATCCGGTGGCATTCCGTCTTGACCTCCCCCCTACGTTTAAAATTCACAACGTGTTTCACAGATCATTGCTTAAGAGGTATGTGGCGCCGGTGGTACCGTCACCTTTACCTCCCCCTCCTGTGGTTGTCAATGGTAACTTGGAGTTCCAGGTATCGAGGGTCATTGATTCACGCTTTAATCGCCGGTCCCTTCAGTACTTGGTTCATTGGAAGGGGTATGGTCCTGAGGAGAGGATGTGGGTTCCTGCGTCGGATATTAACGCAGACCGATTAGTTCGGGCCTTCCACACGACTCACCCGGATAAACCTGGCCCTGAGGGTCCGGAGGCCCCTCGTAGAAGGGGGGGTACTGTCACGGGTGTGTTGCCACGAAGATCGTCACGAGTACACAGCCTGACTTCTCGCAGCTGACTTGTTGGTGCTTTGTGTTTTCTCAGCAGTGAAGGAGTTAATTCTCTCTCTCTCTGGGCTAGCTGAGGTCCAGCCTCGCCCAGCTGCAATCAATGCTTCGTTAGTGAGACTCCTTTATATTCCTGCAGGTCTGTTTGTGAGGTGTCGGTGAAAGCTTTTCATTCAGACTTACAGAGCGGATCGTGGTGTTTGGAGTTGCTGAGATAAGTGTATTTGGAAGTGTTATTTCCCTTTCCTCGCTTTATCATTTATCTCCTTTCCCGTTGGTGTTCCCTCTGTTGTAGTTGTGTAGAAGTTGTATGCAAGGTGGTTTTGGTTTTTCCCTTGTACTGTCTCGTTCGTCTAAATACTGTGTGTGGGCATATTATTTCTGGTTCCCAATTGTTGTGATCGGGGTCCTTCTCAGGACTAGATTACTGTGGTGCAGGGATCCTCAGGAGGTAGGGGTTACGCTGGCGGCCTGGACCTCTGTACCTTTAACAGTACCTCCAGGATGAGGGATTAGTCAGGGCCCCAGCTTAGGGTCAGCTTAGGCCCCCTACCTCCAGTATTCTGTGACAGTGTGACACTAATAGAGAAAGTCCCACACACTGCTAGAAGGTCAAATATTTTTTCAGAGCTAGATGCAGACAAAAAATGATTTTGAATTTACAACCTGATGGAGGTCAGTATAGATGAACTAATAGAGAAAGTCCCACACACTGCTAGAAGGCCAAATATTTTTTCAGAGCTAGATGCAGACAAAAAATTATTTTTAATTTGCAACCTGATGGAGGTCAGTATAGATGGACTAATAGAGAAAGTCCACACACACCTAGAAGGCCAAATTTTTTTTCAGAGGTAGATGCAGAAAAAAATTATATTCAGTTTGCAACCTGATGGAGGTCTGTATAGATGGATTAATAGAACAAGTCCCACACACAGCTAGAAGCCCAATATTTTTTCAGAGGTAGATGCAGTAAAAAAATATATTCAGTTTGCAACCTGATGGAGGTCAGTATAGATGGACTAATAGAGAAAGTCCCAAACACTGCTAGAATGGTCAAATATATTTTCAGAGCTAGATGCAGATAAAAAATATTTTTAATTTGCAACCTGATGGAGGTCAGTATAGATGGACTAATAGAGAAAGTCCCACACACTGCTAGAAGGCCAAATATTTTTTCAGAGCTAGATGCAGACAAAAAATTATTTTGAATTTGCAACCTGATGGAAGTCAGCATAGATGGACTAATAGAGAAAGTCCCACACACTGCTAGAAGGCCAAATATTTTTTCAGAGCTAGATGCAGACAAAAAATTATTTTGAATTTGCAACCTTATGGAGGTCAGTATAGATGGACTAATAGAGAAAGTCCCACACACTGCTAGAAGGCCAAATATTTTTTCAGACCTAGATGCAGATAAAAATTCTTTTTAATTTGCAACCTGATGGAGGTCAGTATAGATGGACTAATAGAGAAAGTCCCACTCACTGCTAGAAGGCCAAATATTTTTTCAGAGCTAGATGCAGATAAAAATTATTTTTAATTTGCAACCTGATGGAGGTCAGTATAGATGGACCAATAGAGAAAGTCCCACACACTGCTAGAAGGCCAAATATTTTTTCAGAGCTAGATGCAGACAAAAAATTATTTTGAATTTGCAACCTGATGGAGGTCAGTATAGATGGACTAATAGAGAAAGTCCCACACACTGCTAGAAGGCCAAATATTTTTTCAGAGCTAGATGCAGACAAAAAATAATTTTTAATTTGCAACCTGATGGAGGTCAGTATAGATGGACTAATAGAGAAAGTCACACACACTGCTAGAAGGCCAAATATTTTTTCAGAGCTAAATGCAGACAAAAAATTATTTTTAATTTGCAACCTAATGGAGGTCAGTATAGATGGACTAATAGAGAAAGTCCCACACACTGCTAGAAGGCCAAATATTTTTTCAGAGCTAGATGCAGATAAAAATTATTTTTAATTTGCAACCTGATGGAGGTCAGTATAGATGGACTAATAGAGAAAGTCCCACACTGCTAGAAGGCCAAATATTTTTTCAGAGCTAGATGCAGACAAAAAATTATTTTGAATTTGCAACCTGATGGAGGTCAGTATAGATGGACTAATAGAGAAAGTCCCACACACTGCCAGAAGGCCAAATATTTTTTCAGAGCTAGATGCAGACAAAAAATTATTTTGAATTTGCAACCTGATGGAGGTCAGTATAGATGGACTAATAGAGAAAGTCCCACACACTGCTAGAAGGCCAAATATTTTTTCAGAGCTAGATGCAGACAAAAAATTATTTTTAATTTGCAACCTGATGGAGGTCAGTATAGATGGACTAATAGAGAAAGTCCCACACACTGCTAGAAGGCCAAATATTTTTTCAGAGCTAGATGCAGACAAAAAAATATTTTTAATTTGCAACCTGATGGAGGTCAGTATAGATGGACTAATAGAGAAAGTCCCACACACTGCTAGAAGGCCAAATATTTTTTCAGAGCTAGATGCAGATAAAAATTATTTTTAATTTGCAACCTGATGGAGGTCAGTATAGATGGACTAATAGAGAAAGTCC
Organism: Phyllobates terribilis; assembly: GCF_046119375.1. Classification (NCBI taxonomy): domain Eukaryota; kingdom Metazoa; phylum Chordata; class Amphibia; order Anura; family Dendrobatidae; genus Phyllobates; species Phyllobates terribilis. The sequence goes on from NW_027363261.1 coordinate 505,074, forward strand.
CACACACTGCTAGAAGGCCAAATATTATTTCAGAGCTAGATGCAGACAAAAAATTATTTTGAATTTGCAACCTGATGGAGGTCAGTATAGATGGACTAATAGAGAAATTCCCACACACTGCTAGAAGGCCAAATATTTTTTCAGAGCTAGATGCAGACAAAAAATTATTTTTAATTTGCAACCTGATGGAGGTCAGTATAGATGGACTAATAGAGAAAGTCCCACACACTGCTAGAAGGCCAATTTTTTTTTCAGAGGTAGATGCAGAAAAAAATTATATTCAGTTTGCAACCTGATGGAGGTCTGTATAGATGGATTAAAAGAACAAGTCCCACACACAGCTAGAAGCCCAATATTTTTTCAGAGGTAGATGCAGAAAAAAAATATATTCAGTTTGCAACCTGATGGAGGTCAGTATAGATGGATTAATAGAGAAAGTCCCAAACACTGCTGGAAGGCCAAATATTTTTTCAGAGCTAGATGCAGATAAAAATTATTTTTAGTTTGCAACCTGATGGAGGTCAGTATAGATGGACTAATAGAGAAAGTCCCACACACTGCTAGAAGGCCAAATATTTTTTCAGAGCTAGATGCAGACAAAAAATTATTTTGAGTTTGCAACCTGATGGAGGTCAGTATAGATGGACTAATAGAGAAAGTCCCACACACTGCTAGAAGGCCAAATATTTTTTCAGAGCTAGATGCAGACAAAAAATTATTTTTAATTTGCAACCTGATGGAGGTCAGTATAGATGGACTAATAGAGAAAGTCCCACACACTGCTCGAAGGCCAAATATTTTTTCAGACCTAGATGCAGATAAAAATTATTTTTAATTTGCAACCTGATGGAGGTCAGTATAGATGGACTAATAGAGAAAGTCCCACTCACTGCTAGAAGGCCAAATATTTTTTCAGAGCTAGATGCAGATAACAATTATTTTTAATTTGCAACCTGATGGAGGTCAGTATAGATGGACTAATAGAGAAAGTCCCACACACTGCTAGAAGGCCAAATATTTTTTCAGAGCTAGATGCAGACAAAAAATTATTTTGAATTTGCAACCTGATGGAGGTCAGTATAGATGGACTAATAGAGAAAGTCCCACACACTGCTAGAAGGCCAAATATTTTTTCAGAGCTAGATGCAGATAAAAATTATTTTTAATTTGCAACCTGATGCAGGTCAGTATAGATGGACTAATAGAGAAAGTCCCACACACTGCTAGAAGGTCAAATATTTTTTCAGAGCTAGATGCAGACAAAAAATGATTTTGAATTTGCAACCTGATGGAGGTCAGTATAGATGGACTAATAGAGAAAGTCCCACACACTCCTAGAAGGCCAAATATTTTTTCAGAGCTAGATGCAGACAAAAAATTATTTTTAACTTGCAACCTGATGGAGGTCAGTATAGATGGACTAATAGAGAAAGTCCCACACACTGCTAGAAGGCCAAATTTTTTTTCAGAGGTAGATGCAGAAAAAAATTATATTCAGTTTGCAACCTGATGGAGGTCTGTATAGATGGATTAATAGAACAAGTCCCACACACAGCTAGAAGCCCAATATTTTTTCAGAGGTAGATGCAGAAAAAAAAAATATTCAGTTTGCAACCTGATGGAGGTCAGTATAGATGGACTAATAGAGAAAGTCCCAAACACTGCTAGAAGGCCAAATATTTTTTCAGAGCTAGATGCAGATAAAAAATATTTTTAATTTGCAACCTGATGGAGGTCAGTATAGATGGACTAATAGAGAAAGTCCCACACACTGCTAGAAGGCCAAATATTTTTTCAGAGCTAGATGCAGACAAAAAATTATTTTGAATTTGCAACCTGATGGAGGTCAGCATAGATGGACTAATAGAGAAAGTCCCACTCACTGCTAGAAGGCCAAATATTTTTTCAGAGCTAGATGCAGATAAAAATTATTTTTAATTTGCAACCTGATGGAGGTCAGTATAGATGGACTAATAGAGAAAGTCCCACACACTGCTAGAAGGCCAAATATTTTTTCAGAGCTAGATGCAGACAAAAAATTATTTTGAATTTGCAACCTGATGGAGGTCAGTATAGATGGACTAATAGAGAAAGTCCCACACACTGCTAGAAGGCCAAATATTTTTTCAGAGCTAGATGCAGATAAAAATTATTTTTAATTTGCAACCTTATGGAGGTCAGTATAGATGGACTAATAGAGAAAGTCCCACACACTGCTAGAAGGCCAAATATTTTTTCAGACCTAGATGCAGATAAAAATTCTTTTTAATTTGCAACCTGATGGAGGTCTGTATAGATGGACTAATAGAGAAAGTCCCACTCACTGCTAGAAGGCCAAATATTTTTTCAGAGCTAGATGCAGATAAAAATTATTTTTAATTTGCAACCTGATGGAGGTCAGTATAGATGGACTAATAGAGAAAGTCCCACACACTGCTAGAAGGCCAAATATTTTTTCAGAGCTAGATGCAGACAAAAAATTATTTTGAATTTGCAACCTGATGGAGGTCAGTATAGATGGACTAATAGAGAAAGTCCCACACACTGCTAGAAGGCCAAATATTTTTTCAGAGCTAGATGCAGACAAAAAATTATTTTTAATTTGCAACCTGATGGAGGTCAGTATAGATGGACTAATAGAGAAAGTCCCACACACTGCTAGAAGGCCAAATATTTTTTCAGAGCTAAATGCAGACAAAAAATTATTTTTAATTTGCAACCTGATGGAGGTCAGTATAGATGGACTAATAGAGAAAGTCCCACACACTGCTAGAAGGCCAAATATTTTTTCAGAGCTAGATGCAGAAAAAATTATATTTAATTTGCAACCTGATGGAGGTCAGTATAGATGGACTAATAGAGAAAGTCCCACACACTGCTAGAAGGCCAAATATTTTTTCAGAGCTAGATGCAGACAAAAAATTATTTTGAATTTGCAACCTGATGGAGGTCAGTATAGATGGACTAATAGAGAAAGTCCCACACACTGCTAGAAGGCCAAATATTTTTTCAGAGCTAGATGCAGATAAAAATTATTTTTAATTTGCAACCTGATGGAGGTCAGTATAGATGGACTAATAGAGAAAGTCCCACACACTGCTAGAAGGCCAAATATTTTTTCAGAGCTAGATGCAGACAAAAAATGATTTTGAATTTGCAACCTGATGGAGGTCAGTATAGATGGACTAATAGAGAAAGTCCCACACACTGCTAGAAGGCCAAATTTTTTTTCAGAGGTAGATGCACAAAAAAATTATATTCAGTTTGCAACCTGATGGAGGTCTGTATAGATGGATTAATAGAACAAGTCCCACACACAGCTGGAAGCCCAATATTTTTTCAGAGGTAGATGCAGAAAAAAAATATATTCAGTTTGCAACCTGATGGAGGTCAGTATAGATGGACTAATAGAGAAAGTCCCAAACACTGCTAGGAGGCCAAATATTTTTTCAGAGCTAGATGCAGATAAAAATTATTTTTAATTTGCAACCTGATGGAGGTCAGTATAGATGGACTAATAGAGAAAGTCCCACACACTGCTAGAAGGACAAATATTTTTTCAGAGCTAGATGCAGACAAAAAATTATTTTGAATTTGCAACCTGATGGAGGTCAGTATAGATGGACTAATAGAGAAAGTCCCACACACTGCTAGAAGGCCAAATATTTTTTCAGAGCTAGATGCAGACAAAAAATTATTTTTAATTTGCAACCTTATGGAGGTCAGTATAGATGGACTAATAGAGAAAGTCCCACACACTGCTAGAAGGCCAAATATTTTTTCAGACCTAGATGCAGATAAAAATTCTTTTTAATTTGCAACCTGATGGAGGTCAGTATAGATGGACTAATAGAGAAAGTCCCAATCACTGCTAGAAGGCCAAATATTTTTTCAGAGCTAGATGCAGATAAAAATTATTTTTAATTTGCAACCTGATGGAGGTCAGTATAGATGGACTAATAGAGAAAGTCCCACACACTGCTAGAAGGCCAAATTTTTTTTCAGAGCTAGATGCAGACAAAAAATTATTTTGAATTTGCAACCTGATGGAGGTCAGTATAGATGGACTAATAGAGAAAGTCCTACACACTGCTTGAAGGCCAAATATTTTTTCAGAGCTAGATGCAGACAAAAAATAATTTTTAATTTGCAACCTGATGGAGGTCAGTATAGATGGGCTAATAGAGAAAGTCCCACACACTGCTAGAAGGCCAAATATTTTTTCAGAGCTAGATGCATAAAAAAATTATATTCAGTTTGCAACCTGATGGAGGTCAGTATAGATGGACTAATAGAACAAGTCCCACACACAGCTAGAAGCCCAAATATTTTTTCAGAGCTAGATGCAGACAAAAAATTATTTTTAATTTGCAACCTGATGGAGGTCAGTATAGATGGACTAATAGAGAAAGTCCCACACACTGCTAGAAGGCCAAATATTTTTTCAGAGCTAGATGCAAATATAAATTATTTTTAATTTGCAACCTGATGGAGGTCAGTATAGATGGACCAATAGAATGATGCTATGCCCAAAAGATTTTACTTCACTAGGTGCAGTAAAAAAATTGTTATTCTATACACAGGTGGTATATCTTGCAACACAGATAGGCTACTCCACTGACTAACACACTCTGCAATAGGCCAAAAAGGATTAGCTTTGCTAGATTCAGCCAAATGCTGTGAAAAAAACTTGCACAGCACTGGCACAGACCTGCCTGGCAAAAACTGATAGGAACTGATGTAACCTAGTCCTGAAAAGGACTGCAATTACAATTAGTCTTTACTCCCACAATCTATCTATTTAAGAGCACAGACCTGCCTGATAAAAGTCGTAGGAAATGCTGTAACCTAGTCCTTAAAAGGACTGCAATCACAACTATTCCCTACTCCCAAGCTATCTGTAGATTTGTGCGAAAATTGGCTTGAAATTAACAAGGTATAGCGCACACAGCAACAGCGGTGCCGTCTAACACGCAGCTGCAGCAGTGAGAAAATGGTGGCGACGGGGAAAATGGCTGGGTCTTATAGGGCAAGGACATGTGACATACACTGCCAATGACACATGCCCTTGCTTGTGTGAAAAAAAGCACTTCGCTCTGTGTGTGCGCTGCTGATAGGCTGACAGATTGCACCTCCCCACTGCAAATGCGGGAAAGAGAAAAAAAATGGAGTTTTTCATTATTCCTGCAGAGATCCATCCCTGCCCCTCCCCCCACCCCGCTGTACACTCAAACTGCGTATTAACATTAATTTTCATCATTACTGAGAAAAAATCCAGTTATGATTTTAGTGCACGAACAGTTATCGAACATAACCTCGAACAGCCGAATTTTTCTCAAATCGTTCGTGTTCGCCGAACGGTTTGTACACAGCCCAAAACAGCTCGAATTTGAGAATGGCGAACAGTTCAAGTGGAACAACGCTCATCTCTACCGTTGATATGCAGATGTCACATGTGCACGTCTTTTCAAAAGGAAAAAAATGGGGAGGGAAAGGAAAGATTTTAAAAACAAAAATCCAAATGACAATAGCAGCAGCCAAAATGTCAACGGAACCAGGGATTCCCAGCCAGTCTCCCATGCCAGTACTTACCCGGCCTCAAGCTGTATAGCAGCTGTGATCTGACGAGGGTAGGCACATTCAGCTTAAAATAGCCGTTGACGTGCAGATGTCACTTGTGCGCGTCTTTTCAAAAGGAATAAAATGGGGAGGGAAAGGTTGAATTTTAAAAACAAAAATCCAAAAGTCCAAATGACAATAACAGCAGCCAAAATGTCAACGGAACAGGGGATTCCCAGCCTGTCTCCCATGCCAGTACTTGCCTGGCCTCAAACTGCATAGTGGCTGTGATCTGACGAGGGTAGGTACTTTCAGCTTAAAATGGCCTTTGATGTGCGAATGTCACATGTGCGCATCTTTTCAAAAGGAATAAAATGGGGAGGGGAAGTTAAGATTTTAAAAACAAAAATTCAAAAATCCAAATGACAATAGCAGCAGCCAAAATATCAACAGAACCAGGGATTCCCAGCCAGTCTCCCATGCCAGTACTTGCCCAATCTCAAGGTGCGTAGCAGCTGCAATCTGATGAGTGCAGGCACATTCAGCTTAGAATGGACGTTAACATACAGATGTCATATGTGCGTGTCTTTTCAAAAGGAACAAAATAGGGAGGGAAAGGTTAGATTTTAAAAACAAATATCCAAAAATCCAAATGACAATAGCAGCAGCCAAAATTTCAATGGAACCGGGAACTCCCAGCCAGTCTCGCATACCAGTAATTGCCCAGCCTCAAGCTGTGTAGCGGCTGCGATCTGACGAGGGCAGACACATACAGCAGAGTATGGCCATTAGCATGCAGATCTCACATGTGCGCGTCTTTTCAAATGGAATAAAATGGGGAGGGAAAGGTTTGATTTTAAAAAAAAAATCCAAATGACAACAGCAGCAGCCAAAATGTCAATGGAAGCAGGGATTCCAAGCCAGTTTCCCATGCCGGTACCCGCCCGGCCTCAAGCTGCGCAGCGGATTTAATCTGACGAAGGCAGGCACATTCAGCTTTGATTGGCCGTTGACATGCAAACATCACATTTGCGCTTCTTTTCAAAAGGAATAAAATGGGGAGGGAAAGGTTAGATTTTAAAATCAAAAATCCAAATGACAATAGCAGCAGCCAAAATGTCAATGGAACCAAGCATTCCCAGCCACTCTCCCATGCCAGTAGCGGCCCAGCCTCAAGCTGCTTAGCAGCTGCAATCTGACAAGGGCAGGCACATTCAGCTTAGAAAAGCCGTTAATGTACAGATGTCATATGTGCATGTCTTTTCAAAAGAAATAAAATGGGGAGGAAAAAGTTAGATTTTAAAAAAAAAAATCCAAAAATCCAAATGACAATAGCAGCAGCCAAAATGTCAACGGAATCAGGGATTCCCAGCCAGTCTCCCATGCTATTACTTGCCTGGCCTCAAGATGCCTAGCGGCTGCGATTTGACGAGAGTAAGCACACTCAGCTTAGAATGGCTGTTGATGAGCAGTTGTCACATGTGCGTGTCTTTTCAAAAGGAATAAAATGGGGAGGGAAGGGTCATGTTTTTAAAAACAAAAATCCAAAAATCCAAATGGCAATAGCAGCAGACAAAATTTCAACGGAACTGTGGATTCCCAGCCAGTCTCCAAAGCCAGTACTTGCCCAGCCTCAAGCTGTGTAGCTGCTGCAATCTGACCAGAGTAGGCACATTCAGCGTAGAATGGCCGGTTACGTGCAGCTGTCACATGTGTGCGTCTTTTTAAAAGGAATAAAATGGGGAGGAAAAGGTTAGATTTTAAAAACAAAAATCCAAATGATAGTAACAGCAGCCAGAATGACAATGGATCTGGTGATTCCCAGCCAGTCTCCCATGCCGGTACTTGCCCGATCAAAAGCTGTTTAGTGGCTGCGATCTGACGAGGGTAGTCACATTCAACATAGAATGGCCGTTGACGTACAGATGACACATGTGCGCGTCTTTTCAAAATGAATAAAATGGGGAGAGAAAGGTTAAATTTTAAAAACAAAAATCCAAATGACAATAGCATCAGCCAAAATGTCAACAGAACCGGTGATTCCCAGCCACTCTCCCATGCCGATACTTGCCCAGCCTCAAGCTGCATAGCGGCTGCGATCTGACAAGGGCAGGCACATTCAGCTTAGAATGCCCGTTGACGCACAGATGTCACATGTGCGCGTCTTTTCAAAAGGAATAAAATGGGGAGGGAAAGGTTAAATTTTAAAAACAAAAATCCAAATGACAATAGCAGCAGCCAAAATGTCAATGGAACCGGGTATTCCCAGCCAGTCACCCATGCCAGTTCTCGCCCGGCCTCAAGCTGAGTAGCAGCTGCCATCTGACGAGAGAAGGCACATTCAGCTTAGAATGACTGTTGATATGCAGATGTCACATGTGCGCGTCTTTTCAAAAGGAAAAAAATGGGGAGGGAAAGGTTATATTTTAAAAACAGAAATCCAAATGACAATAGCAGCAGCCAAAATTTCAACGGAACCAGGGATTCCCAGCCAGTCTCCCATTCCAGTACTTGCCCAGCCTCAAGCTGTGTAGTGGCTGTGATATGACAAAGGCAGACACATTCAGCTTAGTATGGCCACTAACATGCAGATGTCACATGTGCGTGTCTTTTCAAAAGGAATAAAATGGAGAGAAAAAAGTTAGATTTTAAAAACAAAAATCCAAAAACACAAATGACAATAGCAGCAGCCAAAATGTCTACGGAACTGGGGATTCACAGCCAGCCACCCATTCTGGTACTTGCCCAACCTCAAGCTGTGTAGCAGCTGTGATATGACAAGGGCTAGCACATTCAGCTTAGAAGGGTCATTGACTTGCAGATGGCACATGTGCGTGTCTTTTCAAAAGGAATAAAATGGGGAGGGAAAGGTTAGAATTTAAAAACAAAAATCCAAATGACAACAGCAGCAGCCAAAATGCCAACAGAAGCGGGGAGTCCCAGCCAGTCTCCCATGATGGTACTTGCCCAACCTCAAGCTGCGTAGTGGTTGTGATCTGACGAGGGCAGGCACATTCAGCTTTGAATGGCCGTTGACATGAAAATATCACATTTGCGCTTCTTTTTAAAAGGAATAAAATGGGGAGGGAAAAGTTAGATTTTATAATCAAAAATCCAAAAATCCAAATGACAATAGCAGCAGCCAAAATGTCAACGGAACCAGGGATTCCCAGCCAGTATCCCTTGCCGATACTTCCCCGGCCTCAAGCTGTGTAGAGGCTGCGATCTGACGAGGGCAGCCACATTCAGCTTAGAATGGCCTTTGACGTGCAGGTGGCACATGTGCTTGTCTTTTCAAAATAAATAAAATAGGGAGGGAAAGGTTAGATTTAAAAAAAAAAAAATTCAAATGAAAATAGCAGCAGCTGAAATGTCAACAGAATCGGGGATTCCCAGCCAGTCTCCTATGCTGGTACTTAACCAACCACAAGCAGCATAGCAGCTGAGATCTGACAAAGGCAGGCACATTCAGCTTAGAATGGCCGTTGACGTGCAGATGTCACATGTGCGTGTCTTTTCAAAAGGAATAAAATGGGGAGGAAAAAGTTAGATTTAAAAAAAAAAAAAAAAAAAATCCAAATGACAATAGCAGCAGCCAAAATGTTAATGGAACCGTGGATTCCCAGCCAGTCTCCCATGCCAGTACTTGCCCAGCCTCAAGCTGTGTAGCAGCTGCAATCTGACCAGGGCAGGGACATTCAGCTTAGAATGGCCATTGACATGCAGCTGTCACATGTGTGTGTCTTTTTAAAAGGAATAAAATGGGGAGGAAAAAGTTAGATTTTAAAAAAAAAAATCCAAAAATCCAAATGACAATAGCAGCAGCCAAAATGTCAATGGAATCAGGGATTCCCAGCCAGTCTCCCATGCCATTACTTGCCTGGCCTCAAGCTGCCTAGCGGCTGCAATCTGACGAGGGTAAGAACATTCAGCTTAGAATAGCTGTTGATGAGCAGTTGTCACATGTGCGTGTCTTTTCAAAAGGAATAAAATGGGGAGGGAAGAGTAATGTTTTTAAAAACAAAAATTCAAAAATCCAAATGTCAATAGCAGCAGCCAAAATTTCAACGGAACTGTCGATTCCCAGCCAGTCTCCCAAGCCAGTACTTGCCCAGCCTCAAGCTGTGTAGCTGCTGCAATCTGACCAGAGTAGGCACATTCAGCTTAGAATGGCCGTTGACGTGCAGCTGTCACATGTGCGCGTCTTTTTAAAAGGAATAAAATAGTGAGGGAAAGATAGATTTTAAAAACAAAAATCCAAATGATAGTAGCAGCAGCCATAATGTCAATGGATCAGGTGATTCCCAACCAGTCTCCCATGCCGGTACTTGCCAGATCAAAAGCTGTGTAGTGGCTGCGATCTGACGAGGGTAGTCACATTCAACTTAGAATGGCCGATGACGTACAGATGACACATGTGCGCGTCTTTTCAAAATGAATAAAATGGGGAGAGAAAGGTTAAATTTTAAAAACAAAAATCCAAATGACAATAGCATCAGCCAAAATGTCAACAGAACCGGTGATTCCCAGCCACTCTCCCATGCCGATACTTGCCCAGCCTCACGCTGCATAGTGGCTGCGATCGGACAAGGGCAGGCACATTCAGCTTAGAATGCCCGTTGACGCACAGATGTCACATGTGCGCGTCTTTTCAAAAGAAATAAAATGGGGAGGGAAAGGTTAGATTTTAAAAACAAAAATCCAAATGACAATAGCAGCAGCCAAAATATCAACGGAACCAGGGATTCCCAGCCAGTCTCCCATTCCAGTACTTGCCCAGCCTCAAGCTGTGTAGCGGCTGCAATCTGACAAAGGCAGACACATTCAGCTTAGTATGGCCATTAACATGCAGATGTCACATGTGCGCGTCTTTTCAAAAGGAATAAAATGGAGAGAAAAAGGATAGATTTTAAAAACTAAAATCCAAATGACAATAGCAGCAGCCAGAATGTCAACGGAACCGGGGACTTCCAGCCAGTCTACCATGCCGGTACTTGCCTGGCCTCAAGCTGCATAGCGGCAGCAATCTGACGATGGCAGGCACAATCAGCTTAGAATGGCCGTTGATGTATGGATGTCACATGTGCACGTCTTTTCAAAAGGAATATAATGGGGAGGGAAATGTTAGATTTTAAAAACAAAAATCCAAATGACAATAGCAGCAGCCAAAATGTTATCGGAACTGGGGATTCCCAGCCAGTCTCCCATGCCGGTACTTGCCCAGCCTCAAGGTGCGCAGCGGCTGCAATCTGATGAGGGCAGGCACATTCAGCTTAGAATGGCCGTAGACATGCAAATGTCACATGTGCCCGTCTTTTCAAAAGGAATAAAATTGGTAGGGAAAAGTTAGATTTTAAAAACAAAAATCCAAATGACAATAGCTGCAGCCAAACTGTCATTGGAACCAGGGATTCCCAGAGAGTCTCCCATACCAGTACTTGCTCAGCCACAAGCTGCATAGCGGCTGCGATCTAATGAGGGAAGGCACAATCAGCTAAGAATGGCCGTTGACGTGCTGATGTCACATGTGCGCGTCTTTTCAAAAGGAATAAAATGGGGAGGGAAAGATTATATTTTAAAAACAAAAATCCAAATGACAACAGCTGAAGCCAAAATGCCAACAGAAGAGGGTATTCCCAGCCAGTCCTCCATGCCGGTAATTGCACATCCTCAAGCTGTGTAGCGGCTGCGATCGGATGAGGGTAGGGACATTCAGCTTAGAACGGCCATTGAAGTGCAGATGTCACATGTGCGTGTCATTTCAAAAGGAATAAAATCGGGAGGGAAAGGTTAGATTTTTAAAACAAAAATCCAAATGACAATAGCAGCATCCAAGATGTCAACGGAACCAGGGATTCTCAGCCACTCTCCCATGCCTGTACTTGTCCGGTCTCAAGCTGCTTAGTGGCTTTGATCTGATGAGGGAAGGCACATTTGGCTTAGAATGGCCGTTGACGTGCAGATGTCACATGTGCGCATCTTTTCAAAAGGAATAAAATGGGGAGGGAAAGATTCCATTTTAAAAACAAAAATCCAAATGTCAATTGCAGCAGCCAAAATGTCGACAGAACCAGGGATTCCCAGCCAGTCTCCCACGCCAGTACTTGCCTGGCCTCAAGCTGCATAGCAGCTGCAATCTGACAAGGCCAGGTACATTCAGCTTAGAATGGCCGTTGATGTGCAGATGTCACATGTGCGTGTCTTCTCAAAAGGAATAAATTGGGGAGGGAAAGGTTAAATTTTAAAAACAAATTCCAAAAATCCAAATGACATTAGCAGCAGCCAAAATGTCAACAGAACCTGGGATTCCCACCCAGTCTCCCATGCCGGTACTTGCCCAGCCTCAAGGTGCGCAGCGGCTGCAATCTGATGAGGGCAGGCACATTCAGCTTAGAATGGCCGTAGACATGCAAATGTCACATGTGCCCGTCTTTTCAAAAGGAATAAAATGGGTAGGGAAAAGTTAGATTTTAAAAACAAAAATCCAAATGACAATAGCTGCAGCCAAACTGTCATCGGAACCAGGGATTCCCAGAGAGTCTCCCATACCAGTACTTGCTCAGCCACAAGCTGCATAGCGGCTGCGATCTAATGAGGGAAGGCACATTCAGCTTAGAATGGCCGTCGATGTGCAGATGTCACATGTGCGCATCTTTTCAAAAGGAATAAAATGGGGAGGGAAAGCTCATGTTTTTAAAAACAAAAATCCAAAAATCCAAATGACAATACCAGCAGCCAAAATGTCAATGGAACCAGGGATTCCCAGCCAGTCTCCCATGATGGTACTTGCCCAGCCTCAAGCTATGTAGCAGCTGCGATCTGATGAAGGAAGGCACACTCAGCTTAGAATGGCCGTTGATTGGAAGATTTCAAATGTGCACGTCTTTTCAAGAGGAATAAAATGGGGAGGGAAAGGTTAGATTTTAAAAACAAAAATCCAAATGACAATAGCAGCAGCCAGTCTTCCATGCCAGTACTTGCCTGACCTCAAGCCACGTAGCAGCTGCGATTTGACGAATTAAGGCACATTCAGCATAGAATGGCCGTTGACGTACTGATGTCACATGTGCGCGTCTTTTCAAAAGGAATAAAATGGGGAGGGAAAGGTTAGATTTTAAAAACAAAAATCCAAATGACAATAGCAGCAGCCAAAATGTCAACGGAACCGGGGATTCCTATCTAGTCTCCCACAAAGGTACTTGCCCAGCCTCAAGCTGCATAGCAGCTGCGATCTGACGAGGGAAGTCACATTCAGCTTAGAATGGCCGGTGACCTGCAGATGTCACATGTGCGCGTCTTTTCACAAGGAATAAAATGGGGAGGGAAAGGTTAGATTTTAAAAACAAAAATCCAAATGACATTACCAGCAGCCAAAATGTCAATGGAATCGGGGATTCCCAACCAGTCACCCATGCTGATACTTGCCCAGCCTCAATCTGCATAACAGCTGCGCTCTGATGAGGGAAGGCACACTCAGCTCAGAATGGCCGTTGATGAGCAGATGTCACATGTGCGTGTGACACCCCAGGGGTCTAGTTGCCACAGTAATAGAGATATTATGTCTGAGAGCAAGTGGGAGGTTTCTCTGGTCAGGAGCCATAAGCATGCAACACTGCCCGCCCAGACCTGGGAGGGGAGGAATCTGCCCTTATAAACTGGGTCTGGGGCGGGATTAGGTGAGACAGAGACAGAGCCTGCAGAACAAGCAGAGCAGTCAGAGCCTAGAATGAAGCTGCAGACACAGGAAAAGCTACATCAGGAGCTCTGTAGGAGCAGAGGCAGAAGGCCAGGGGCTGTGAGCAGAGATATAGCTCGCCCTGGCTGAAGTTACTAAAACCGGACACAGGAGTCCGAGGCTGTGGGGACTGATATATTCCCAGCAGCAGAAACCAGCTGGCAGGGGATTCCAGGTCCTCTGGCCATAGAAGCCCGGAGGCTCAGTCACAAAGAAGGGACCATTTAGAAAAAAACGCAGCACTACTGGACCTGGGTGCATGAGTTGGGTCCAAAGCCTTGAAATGTCGCGATAACCTCAGCACACCAAATGTTATAATAAGATACTTTTATTTGCAGTCCACACTAAAGACGTTTCGGTCGACAAGAACTTCATCAGTGTACTGCATGTAAACAAAATGAACAGATATAGAATACAAACATTATAGTGATAATAAAGTCACAGATTATGTATACAAAACATATAAATAAAGGTCTATGTGTCTATGTAACCTTTTGTCCAACAGTTAATCAAAAAAAGGGGGCAACCTACCAAGTTACTGGGATTGGAGCAGGAAAAGAGAAGGAGATGGGACCCAATACAGGGATTCCTATGGAGAAAGTGCATACTATGAGGTAATGGAAGGATATATGGGGCTATAATGGGGTGAGGACTATAAGGGAGGTAGACATACCGTTTGTGCCATGAAGTATAGGACAGGTGCTGCATCGATCGCGGTATCCACCGCTGGATGTGAGCAGTGGGCACGACTTGGAGACTGGCTACAAATATTATTAGAGGAGAGGAGGGTTTGGCTGCCAGCCAATGAGGAAGTTTGAATGTGCTGGTAATTAGCGCTCGATGCGGTGACGTCACAGGAAGTGACGCGAAAAAGGGAGTGCCGGCATCTGATTGGTCCGGCGCCGCGCATGCGCACGTGCGTGCGTGTCAGCCGACGTGTAGGTGCGTTCCAGGGACCAGGAAGTGGTTTCTGTATCGAAGTGATGTGTTCCACTGCCGGAAAAGAATGGCAAGGAGCGTTCCACCATCGAGAGAAGGGGTTGCAGAGTGCAGGAGGGATATAGGAGAATGAGGATGGGTATGGATCCTTCATCTGAAATATGAAATACAATGTTAAATCGAGTTATAAGACACAGTGCAGTAAAACACACAGGAATACTGCTATGATACCCTTATACAGCCAATCGCCACATTATAGATAAGCATACATGAATCTTGGTCCCTATTAATAAATGGCAAATGAATATCGGATTGCGGGTGTTAACTCCTTGTAATGTAAAAAGTATAAACATATAAATAAACCTAGGTCCCTATTGGGACGGATTGGGACCAGGTAGGTTTAGATGAATGATTGCAGATCATAGTCCTTGTTAAGTCCTTTGGGATGAAGGGACTGCAGTTCATGAATCCAGAATGCCTCTCTCTGCTTGAGGGTCTGGATTCGATTACCCCCACGACGGGGTGGTTTAATTTGCTCTATAACTTGAAACCGCAATTGGGACACATTGTGTCCTGCTGCCGTGAAGTGTTGGGGGAGAGGTAGAAGTACATTTTTGCATCTGATGGTAGATTTGTGCTTGGAGATTCTATCTTTAATGGGTTGGGTCGTTTCCCCCACGTAGACAAGGCCGCAAGGGCACTTAACTAGGTATACGACAAAATTTGTATCACAGGTGTAGTAATCCTTAATTGTATATTTCCTGCCTGTTTGTGGATGATGAATAGTATCGCCTCTAAGGATGTTATGGCACTGATGGCATTGGAGACATGGGAAGATTCCTTTCTTAGGAGTTTGTAGAAATCTTTGGCGGGAACCAAGGGACGTTGTCCCTATGTCAGCACGGACTAATGAGTCTCTGATGTTTGGTGCTCTTTTGAAGCACGGTAAGAATGGTTAATGAAAGGATTTGATGGTGGGGTAACCTGTTTGGAGAATATTCCAATGTTTCCGTATCGTACGGTGTATAGTGTAAGCTAGGGGGTGATATGTGTGGACAAATGGAATGCGATCAGATGTGTCTGGTCGTGGTTGTGTGCGGCTGTCCTGTGACTCACGTAGAAGATACTGAGGGTATCCTCTTTCTTCAAATTTCCGTGTCATTTCTTTTAATCTGACTTCGCGTAATGTTGTATCGGACACAATGCGTTCAACCCTCTGAAATTGCGATTTGGGGATAGCATGTTTCATAGGGGCTGGGTGGTTGCTTGAAAAATGTAGTAATGTGTTGCGATCTGTGGGTTTCCTGTAGATGTCAGTGGTTAATAGTCCTTAGCCATCTTTGATGACTAAAGTATCTAGGAAGTTGATCTGGTGTGGGTGATAGTTCAGAGTGAAATGTAGACCAGGGCAGGCGGTGTTGAGGGACCTGCAGAATTCATCTAAGGTGTCCTGGGAACCTGTCCAGATGCAAAAGATGTCGTCTATGTAACGCTTCCATAAAATGGAATGCTCTTGGAACAGTTGATTCTTATATACAAACTGTGTCTCAAAAGTAGACATGTAACAGTTTGCGTAAGGGGGGGCTACATTTGAGCCCATTGCGGTCCCCTTGGTCTGCACGTAAAATGTATCCTGAAAGAGGAAGTAATTGTGTGTAAGAACTATTGTTAGTAGTTCTACGGCTAGATCTATAATCGATGGATTGGTGTTTGAGTCCTTCAGCATTTGTTCAACCGCTTGGATACCCCGGTCATGGGGAATCGATGTATAGAGACTTGTGACATCTAGGGACACTAAGATGGCTTCTGGAGGAACTTGTTTGAGTGCTTTCATAGTCTCTAAAAAGGCCCCTGTGTCTAATAGATAAGATGGACTTTTTTGGGTAAGTGGTGTAAGAATCTTTTCTAAGAAAATTGCAAGGGGTGATAAAATAGAATCCGTGGAGGCCACTATGGGGCGCCCAGGAGGTTGGGTGAGACTTTTGTGGATTTTGGGTAGGACATAAAATACCGGTATGATTGGATGTGGATTAATTAAATACTCGTACGTTTTCAAGTCAAATCACCTTGGCTGTTAAAAACCGTTGTAGTGTCGAAATGATGAGTGTCTGTGTTTTTGTAGTCGGGTCCGTAGAGAGTTTACGGTATGTGGACTCATCACTAAGTTGTCTCAAAATTTCCGAGATGTAATCGCACTTGTTCATGACTACTATCGCTCCACCTTTGTCAGCTGGCTTTATAATCAAATCTTTGTCCTCTTGCAGGCTCCGTAGGGCCTGTCGATCAAGGGGAGAGAGATTGGTCTGATAATGTGCCCTTCCCTAGTCGATATTGGAGCGTAATTGGTGAAACTGTTATGTTCTGCTACCAAAGCTAAGGAAAGAGAGGAGATCTGTCCCTACTATAGGACTCAGCTGAAACCCTACGATGTAACAGGGAACCTGATCCTGCGATCAGACCTGCTAAAGTCCTAATCTAGTCTGTACGGAGACCTATAGATGTGGGGAGGGAAACCCTACAAGTACTAAGGACTGGGAGGAATATGGGACACCTCCTAACAGAAATAGTAGCAGACAGACGAACAAACAAAATAGATAGAACATAGAGGTCCGTAGACCAAGCAAACTAACAGAGTTAGATACAGTGCACAGGCTAGCTAGAAAGTAGATATACAATGAAGTCCAGCAAAGCCAGAAGGGCGGAGCAGGCTTAAATAGACCAACAAGGTCATGAGACCAGCAAAGGAAAAAAAACCTAACAGCAAGGTTCTAACAGTACCCCCCCTTCTAAGAGGATCCTCCGGATCCCCTAGGACCAGGCTATCAGGAAATCTCCTGTGAAACGCTCTGATAAGTCTGGACGCGGAAACATCATCTGACCTCACCCAAGAGTTATCCTCGGGTCCGAAACCTTTCCAGGCCACAAGATACTGCAAACTACCTCTATACCGTCTAGAGTCAAGGATGCGAGAAATTTCATATTCCCCGTCCTCCACCACCGGAGGAACAGAGGCAGAGGCGTCACCATCCGACACAACAGCTTTCTTTAACAGAGAGACATGAAATACCGGATTAATTCTCCAGGAGGTAGGAACCTCCAACCTAACAGCAGATTGGTTGACAACCTGAAGCACCTTAAAGGGCCCTACAAACTTGGGACCCAATTTCTTAGAAGGAATCCTCAACCGCAGATTCCTAGAGGACAACCAAACCATGTCACCAACAGCGAACAAAACCTCCTGTCGTTTCCTATCAAAGTAGTCTTTAGATTTTCTGTTGGCCTCCTGAAGATTACCACGCACATCAGTCCAAACTCTTTCCAAATCACCGGAAAAATTCTCCTCCTCAGGCACGGCAGATCCCAACTTGGAGAATGACCCAAACGACGGATGTCTCCCAGAACAACAAAAAAAAAGGCGAACAACCAGCAGAAGAAGATGTATGATTGTTCAGAGCAAATTCGGCAAGTGGCAGAAACTCAGACCACCCCTCTTGATTGTCTGCCACAAAACAACGCAAGAACTGCTCAACATCCTGGTTTTTCCTTTCTGTCTGGCCATTAGATTCAGGATGATATCCGGACGAAAACGACAAATGAATTCCCAACCTGTCACAAAAGGCACGCCAAAAACGAGCCACGAATTGAGGACCCCTATCAGAAACAATGTCAGTAGGAACGCCATGAAGTCTGACAATTTCCTTGACAAAGGCCTTAGCGAGAGTTTTCGCGCAGGGCAGTTTGACAAAGGGAACCAAGTGACACATCTTGCTAAAACGGTCCACGACCACCCAGATGACAGTAAAACCCTCAGAGGGGGGAAGGTCAGTTATAAAGTCCATAGCCAAATGTGTCCAAGGAGCACTGGGGACCTCCAAAGGACAAAGCAGCCCCGCAGCAGGAGTATGTGAGGACTTAGATCTAGCACATATAGTACATTGGCGCACCCACTTAATGACTTCCTTCTGCCATCCAGGCCACCAAAAACTGCGACCCACCAGTCTCTTGGTCTCAGAGATTCCGGGACGACCTGCCAACCGAGATTCGTGACACTCAACAAACAAATCTCTCCTAAAGGTCCAGGCACAAACAACCTCCCATGAGGAGTGTTAGATGGGGCATTCTCCTGAGCTTTAAGAATCTCATCTTCCAAAACGGAGTCCAAAGCAGCTATCACAACACCTTCTTGTAAAATGTTCTCCTCTTTCTCAGCACCGACTATGGGAGAAAAACTGCGAGACAAGGCATCCGCCTTAACATTCTTAGTACCAGGGATGTAAGTAACGGAGAAATTAAACCGCGAGAAAAACAGTGCCCACCTAGCCTGACGGGCATTCAGGCGCTTGGCAGCATCAAGATATATCAGATTTTTATGATCCGTAAGAACCTGAACGGGAAATTCCGCACCTTCCAAGAAGTGGCGCCAGTGTTCAAATGCGAGTTTAATAGCCAATAATTCCCGATTACCAATATCGTAATTCAGTTCAGTCTCCGAAAAATTTTTTGAAAAAAAGGCACAGGGATGTAATCCATCCCCGTTATCCTGAGACAATACTGCGCCAACCCCCACAGAGGAAGCATCAACCTCAACCAAAAACGGCCTAGTAACATCAGGCTGCATAAGGATGGGAGCAGAGGTGAACCTCTCCTTGAGATACACAAAAGCTTCAATGGCCTCAGAAGACCACTGAACCGCATCAGCACCTTTCCTGGTGAGATCAGTCAGAGGTTTGACAATACTAGAAAAATTTTTTGTGAATTTTCTATAGTAATTGGCGAAACCCAAAAACCTCTGTATCGATTTCAAACCAATAGGCCTAGGCCATTCCTGCACAGCCTGAACCTTAACCGGATCCATCTCAAAACCTTTGCTGGAGATAATGTAGCCCAAAAAACTAATTCTCTGTACAGCAAACTCACATTTCTCCAGCTTAGCAAAAAGCGAATTGTCCATTAATAACTGTAATACCTCACGCACGCTCCGCCAATGAGACTCCAGATCTGGCGAATAAATCAAAATGTCATCCAAATACACAACCACATTTTTACCGATCAAAGGTCTAAGGATGTCATTAATCAGATTCTGAAAAAATGCAGGAGCATTAGTAAGACCAAAAGGCATAACCAGATTCTCAAAATGACCCACAGGAGTGTTAAAAGCAGTCTTCCATTCGTCACCCTCCTTCACGCGCAACAGATTGTATGCCCCCTTAAGGTCAATTTTAGAGAACCACTTGGCCCCCATTAACTGGTTAAACAGATCAGGAATCAATGGCAGTGGGTAAGGATTGCATACCGTAATTTTGTTAATCTCACGAAAATCCAGACAAGGACGTAAACCGCCGTCCTTTTTTTTTACAAAAAAAAATCCAACCGCCACAGGAGACTTAGAGGGCCTAATGTGACCGGCGGCCAAACTTGTCTGTATGTATTCCTCCAAAGCCTTCCTCTCAGGAATAGTAAGGTTAAATAAACGACTTTTAGGAAGAGTCGCTCCAGGGACAAATTCAATAGAGCAATCATAGTCTCTATGGGGAGGCAAAACCTGCGATTCCTTCTCAGAAAAAACTCTCCAAAAATCCTGAATAGGAACAGGCAATTCTCCCCTATCCAAAGCTGCAATACGCCCGTTACAACACTTGTCATAACATTTATGGCTCCAGGATTTAATTTCACTGGTAGACCAATCCAGTACAGGATTGTGAAATTTTAACCAGGGCAAACCCAATATTACTGGAGAAGGCAAGTTATTCAACACTACCAAATCCAATTTCTCATGGTGAACACCATTAATAGTGAGAAGAAATTCACTGACCTTGAGAGTAATATTCTTCAAAGGGGAGCCATCCACAGAAACCACAGCAATGGGGAATGATAAAGGTTCAGGTTTTAAATTGAGTTTTTCCACGAATCCCCCATCAATTACATTCAGTGTAGACCCGCAATCAACAAACACCCGAAATTCCATTAATTTTTCCTGAGCAATCGTGGAAGCAGCTAAAAATATACCCTTGGAATTTAAACAGGCAATACGGGCGTGACTGACCATTTTTTTTTCTTTCTTCATACGAAGCTCACAGCCTTTAATCAAATGACCAGATTTTCCGCAATAGAAACACAAGCCTTCCGAAAAACGACGGTCTTTTTCTTGAGAGCGAGGTGTCACCGATCCAATCTCCATCGGTTCACCACTGTTAGTACACACATTATCATAACCAGAAACTGACATAGCAGAGGATTTGCTCTCATTAACCCTAGCACGCAGTCTTCTATCCACCCGTATAGCTAATTGCATAGCCTGTTGCAAATCTTCAGGTGTAGGATAAGCAATTAGCAGGTCTTTAACCCTTTCACTGAGCCCAGCAAGAAATAGACTTTTCAGAGCAGAATCGTTCCACCCTGTTTGAGTGGACCAACGACGAAAATGAGTACAATATTTTTCCACATTACCTGATCCTTGTTTTAAACGTCTCAACTCAGTCTCAGCTGATGCGACACGGTCAGGATCATCATATAATAGTCCTAAAGCAGAAAAAAAACTATCCACTGATCTGAAGCATGTATCACTAGGTTGCAAAGAAAAGGCCCACTCCTGAGGCTCTTTGCGCAAAAGTGACATTATGAACCCTACGCGCTGGGATTCATCCCCAGAGGACTTGGGTCTCAAACAAAAATACAATAAGCAAGCATTTTTAAATGAAAAAAATTCTCGATGTTCACCAAAAAATAAATCCGGCAAACATAACTTAGGCTCTAAGAAATATGCTCCAGGACAGTTACTCACGTGCTGACGGAGCTCGGCCACTTCCAGAGAGAGTCCCTGCAGGTGTATAGCCAAATCCTGAACCGACACCATGATGGAACAGAAAAATCTTTCCTTAGAGAATTTGCAGGCTGGACTTACTGTTATGTTCTGCTACCAAAGCTAAGGAAAGAGAGGAGATCTGTCCCTACTATAGGACTCAGCTGAAACCCTACGATGTAACAGGAAACCTGATCCTGCGATCAGACCTGCTAAAGTCCTAATCTAGTCTGTACGGAGACCTATAGATGTGGGGAGGGAATCCCTACAAGTACTAAGGACTGGGAGGAATATGGGACACCTCCTAACAGAAATAGTAGCAGACAGACGAACAAACAAAATAGATAGAACATAGAGGTCCGTAGACCAAGCAAACTAACAGAGTTAGATACAGAGCACAGGCTAGCTAGAAAGTAGATATACAATGAAGTCCAGCAAGCCAGAAGGGCGGAGCAGGCTTAAATAGACCAACAAGGTCATGAGACCAGCAAAGGAAAAAAAACCTAACAGCAAGGTTCTAACAGAAACGCCCCATCCACGAATCCTATAAAGGTTTCCAGTGGATGTGTGCCTCGAGGAGGCCTATATTTGCTCTTAGAGCGGAGACCTAAGTCTTGGGCTGTGATGTCGGCCATGGATTCTGGAGGGGTGACGCTGAAAGGATTATTAGCAAAATGGGTTTTCAAGCGTAGGGTACGGTAAAAGCGTTGTAGTTCCATATCTAGTTTAAAAGTGTTGTATTTGTATGTGGGGCAGAAAGAGAGTCCCTTTTGTAAAACTGATGTTTGTGCAACGCTGAGAGTTTTGGAAGAGATATTTACCACCATTTGTGGGTCTGCGATCGGGTGATTCGTGTGAAGTCCAGAAGTCCAGCGCCGCCATCCAGGAGCGGAGGCTAACAGAAGGCCCAAAGTCACCAGCCATACGGGTGAGCACCACACGGTATACTCAGGGACGTGGGCTACTTGTAACCGCTGACAGCAAGGTAGCCAGGAAGAGTGCAGATAAACGGGGAGGCCTACAACTCCACCTGGCCAGGGGAACTCCTGCTTGCTCGCAGACTGACCAGGCCCCTTATACTAGCCAGTACTCCCGGGAGGGTCTGCCTTGTACCATCAGTAAAGACCCTGAACTGCACCTCACGTCTCTGTGATTCCATGCCGCACCAGCACCATTAGCACTGGGACCCTCACACCATCACTCCCATCATCTCTCACATTAGCTGCCCTGAGGCAATACTTCTCCCGTGGGAAGTTATCCCATACTCGGCTGTGCAAACAACATCAGCCTCAGCGGTCGGCAGCGGAGCGGCGGTCCCCACTGACCGCAATCCACGGGTGGCGTAGTCGGACATTTGCTATACATTAAGACTGCCACTGGTTTGACCACCCTGGGCACGGACCGGGTCACCGCCATACGGAGACAATAACCCCCAGTATTCTACAACAGGCCCGGTTCCAGGTTCCCCTGCACAACACAGGCCCAGGGGGTGCGTCATGCGCGTCTTTTCAAAAGGAATAAAATAGGGAGGGAAAGGTTAGATTTTAAAAACAAAAATCCAAATGACAAAAGCAGCAGCCAAAGTTTCAACAGAACTGGGGATTCACAGAGAGTCTCCCATTCCAGTACTTGCCCAACCTCAAGCTGTGTAGCAGATGTGATCTGACGAGGGAAGGCACATTCAGCTTTGTATGGCCATTAACATGCAGATGTCACATGTGCGCGTCTTTTCAAAAGGAATAAAATGGGGAGGGAAAGGTTAGATTTTAAAAACAAAAATCCAAATAACAATAGCAGAAGCGAGAATGTCAATGGAACTAGGGAATCCCAGCCAGTCTCCCATGCTGGTACTTGCTTGATTCCAAGTTGCATAGCATCTGTGATCTGACAAAGGCTAGCACATTCAGCTTAGAATAGCTGTTGACGAGCAAATGGTCCATGTGCGCATCTTTTCAAAAGGAATAAAATGGGGACGTAAAAATTAGATTTTAAAGGCAAAGATCCAAATAACAACAGCAGCAGCCAAAATGTCGATGGAAGAGGGGATTCCCAGCCAGTCTCCCATGCCGGTACTTGCCCAGGCTGAAGCTGCATAGCGGTTGTGATCTGACAAAGGAAGGCACATTCAGCTTTGAATGGCCGTTGACATGCAAATGTTACATTTGCACGTCTTTTCAAAAGGAATAAAATGGGGAGGGAAAGCATCGATTTTTAAAACCAAAAATCCAAATGACAATAGCAGCAGCCAAAATGTCAATGGAACCAAGGATTCCCAGCCAGCCTCCCATGTCAATACTTGCCCAGCCTCAAGCTGCTTAGTGGCTATGACCTGACGAGGGAAAGCACATTCAGCTTAGAATGGCCATTGATGTACAGATGTCACATGTGCACATCTTTTCAAAAGGAATAAAATGGGGAGGGAAAGGTTAGATTTTTAAAAAAAAATCCAAAAATCCAAATGACAATAGCAGCAGCCAAAATGTCAATGGAACCAGGGATACCCAGCCAGTTGCCCATGCTGATACTGACCCAGCCTCAAGCTGCGTAGCAGCTGCAATCTGATGAGAGAAAGCACATTCAGCTTAGAATGGCAGTTGACGTGCAGGTGTCACATGTGCGTATCTTTTCAAAAGGAATAAAATGGGGAGTGAAAAAATATGCATTTAAGAACAAAAATCCAAATGACAATAGCAGCAGCCAAAATGTCAACGGAATATGGGATTCCCAGCCAGTCTCCCATGCCAGTACTTGCTCAGCCTCAAGCTGCGTAGTAGCTGCAATCTGAAAAGGGCAAGCACATTCAGCTTTGAATGTTCGTTGATGAATGGAAGTCAGATGTGCATGTCTTTTCAAAAGGAATAAAATGGGGAGGGAAAGGTTAGATTTTAAAAACAAAAATCCAAAAATCCAAAAATCCAAATGACAATAGCAGCAACCAAAATGACAACGGAACTGGGGATTACCAGCCAGTCTTCCATGCCAGTACTTGCACAGTCTCAAGCTGCATAGCGGCTGTGATCTGACTAGGGCAGGCACATTTAGCTTAAAATGGCTATTGACGTGCAGATGTCACATGTGCGTGTCTTTTCAAAAGGAATAAAATGGGGAGGGAATGGTTAACTTTTAAAAACAAAAATCCAAATGCCAATAGCAGCAGCCAAAATGTCAACGGAATCAGGGATTCCAAGCCAGTCTCCCATGCCAGTATTTGCCCAGCTTAAAGCTGCATAGCATCTGCAATCTGATGAGTGCAGGCACACTCAAGTTAGAATGGCCGTTGACGTGTAGAAGTCACATGTGCTCGTCTTTTCAAAAGGAATAAAATGAGGAGGGAAAGGTAAGATTTTAAAAACAAAAATCCAAAAATTCAAAAATCCAAATGACAATAGCAGCAGCCAAAATGTCAATGGAACCGTGGATTCTCAGCCAGTTTCCCATGCTGGTACTTGCCCATTCTCAAGCTGCGTAGTGGCTGCATTCTGATGAGAGAAGGCACATTTGGCTTAGAATGGCCATTGATAAGCAGATGTCACATGTGTGTGTTTTCAAAAGGAATAAAATGGGGAGGGAAAGGTTACATTTTAAAAACAAAAATCCAAATGACAATAGCAGCAGCCAGAATGTCAACGGAACAGAGGATTCCCAGGCAGTCTCCCATGCCAGTACTTGCCCAGCCTCAAGCTGCGCAGCGACTGCAATCTGACGAGGGCAGGAACATTCAGCTTAGAATGGCCGTTAACGAATAGATGTCACATATGCACGTCTTTTCAAAAGGAATAAAACGGGGAGGGAAAGGTTAGATTTTAAAACCAAAAATCCAAATGACAATAGCAGAAGCCAAAATGTCTATGGAACTGGGGATTCCCAGCTAGTCTCCCATGCCAATACTGGCCCAGCCTCAAGATGAGTAGCAGCTGCAATCTGACAACGGCAGTCACATTCAACTTAGAATTGCCGTTGATGTGCAGATGTCACATGTGCGTGTCTTTTCGAAAGGAATAAAATGGGGAGGGAAAGAGATTTTAAAACCAAAAATCCAAATGACAATAGCAGAAGCCAAAATGTCAATGGAACTGGCGATTCCCAGCTAGTCTCCCATGCCAATACTTGCCCAGCCTCAAGATGAGTAGCGGCTGCAATCTGACAACGGCAAGCACATTCAACTTAGAATTGCCGTTGATGTGCAGATGTCACATGTGCGTGTCTTTTCGAAAGGAATAAAATGGGGAGGGAAAAGTTAGATTTTAAAACCAAAAATCCAAATGACAATAGCAGAAGCCAAAATGTCGATGGAACTGGGGATTCCCAGCTAGTCTCCCATGCCAATACTTGCACAGCCTCAAGCTGCGTAGCAGCTGCAATCTGACAAGGGAAGGGACATTCAGCTTAGAATGGCCATTGAGATGCAGATGTCACATGTGCGCGTCTTTTCAAAAGGAATAAAATGGGGAGGGAAAGATTAGATTTTAAAAACAAAAATCCAAAAATCCAAATGACAATAGCAGCAGCCAAAATGTCAATGGAACCGGGGATACCCAGCCAGTCTCCCATGCTGGTAATTGCACGGTCTAAACCTGCGCAGCGGCTGCAATCTGATGAGAGCAGCTACATTCAGCTTAGAATGGCCGTTGACGTGCAGAAGTCACATGTGCACGTCTTTTCAAAAGGAATAAAATGGGGAGGGAAAGGTTAGATTTTAAAAACAAAAATCCAAAAATCCAAATGACAAAAGCAGCAGCCAAAATGTCAATGGAAACGGGGATTCCCAGACAATCTCACATGCCGGTAGTTGCCTGGCCTCAAGCTGCACAGCAGCTGTGATCTGACAAGGGTAGGCACATTCAGCTTAGAATGGCCATTGAAATGCAGAGGGCACATGTGCACATCTTTTCAAAAGGAATAAAATTGGGAGGGAAAAGTTAGATTTTAAAAACAAAAATCAAAAAATGCAAATGACAATAGCAGCAGCCAAAACCTCAACACAAGCGGGGATTCCCAGCCAGTCTCCCATGTCGGTACTTGCCCGGCCTCATGCTGTGTTGAGGCTGCAATCTGATGAATTCAGGAACATTCAGCTTAGAATGGCTGTTGACATGCAGATGTCACATGTGCGTGTCTTTTCAAAAGGAATAATATGGGGAGGGAAAGGTTAGATTTTAAAAACAAAAATCCAAAAATCCCAATGACAATAGCAGCAGCCAAAACCTCAACACAAGCGGGGATTCCCAGCCAGTCTCCCATGTGGGTACTTGCCCAGCCTTAAGCTGTGCAGCAGTTGCAATCTGATGAGACCAAGCACATCCAGCTTAGAATGGACATTGACCTGCAGTTGTCACATGTGCATGTCTTTTCAAATGGAATAAAATGGGGAGGGAAAGGTTAGATTTTAAAAACAAAAATCCAAATGACATTAGCAGCAGCCAAATTGTCAACGGAAGCAGCGATTCCCAGCCAGTCTCCCATGCTGGTACTTGACCAGCCTCAAGCTGCATAGCAGGTACAATCTGACAATGGCAGGCACATTCAGCTTAGAATGGCCTTCAACATGCAGATATCACATGTGCGCGTCTTTTCAAAAGGAATAAAATGGGGAGGGAAAAGTTAGATTTTAAAACCAAAAATCCAAATAACGAGAGCAGCAGCCTGAATGTCAAGGAATCTGAGGTTTCTCAGGCAGTCTCCCATGCTATTACTTGCCCAGCCTCAAGCTGCGTAGCATCCGCAATCTGCTGATGGAAGGCACATTCAGCTTAGAATTGCCGTTGACATGCAAATGTCACATGTGCACATCTTTTCAAAAGGAATAAAATGGGGAGGGAAAGGTTAGTTTTAAAAACGAAAATCCAAAAATCCAAATGACAATAGCAGCAGCCAAAATGTCAATGGAACCAGGAATTCCCAGCCAGTCTCCCATGCTATTACTTGCCCTGCTTCAAGGTGAATAGCGACTGCAATCTGACGAAGGATAGAACTTTCAGCTTAGAATTGTTGTAGTCGTGCAGATGATCCTTGTGCGCGTCTTTTCAAAATGAATAAAATGGGGATGGAAAGGTTACATTTTAAAATAAAAAATCCAAAAATCCAAATGACACTAACAGCCAAAATGTCAACGGAACCAGGGATTCCCAGGCAGTCTCCCATGCCTGTACTTGCCTGGCCTCAAGCTGTGTAGCTGCTGTAATCTGATGAGGGAAGGCACATCCAGCTTGGAATGGCATCTGACGTGCAGGTGTCACATGTCTGTGTCTTTTCAAAAGGAATAAAATGGGGAGGGAAAGTTAAGATTTTAAAAACAAAAATCCAAATGACAAAAGCAGCAGCCAAAATGTCAACTGAACCGGGGATTCTCAGCCAGTCTCCCATGCCGGTACTTGCCCAGCCTCAAGCTGCGAAGTGGCTGCGATCTGATGAGAGAAGGCACATTCGGCTTAGAATGGCCGTTGACGTGCAGGTGTCACATGTCTGAGTCTTTTCAAAAGGAATAAAATGGGGAGGGAAAGGTAAGATTTTAAAAACTAAAATCCAAAAATCAAAATAACAATAGCAGCAGCCAAAATGTCAACAGAAAAAGGGATTCCCAGCCAGTCTCCCATGCCTGTACTTCCCCGGTCTCAAGCTACATAGCTGCTGCAATCAGACAAGAGAAACACATTCACCTTAGAATGGCTGATGACGTACGGATGTCACATGTGCGCGGCTTTTCAAAAGGAATAAAATGGGGAGGGAAAGGTTAGATTTTAAAAACAAAAATCCAAATGACAATAGCAGCAGCCAAAATATCAACGGAAGCGAGTATTTCCAGCCAGTCTCCCATGCCAGTACTTGCCTGGCCTCAAGCTGCATAGCGGCTGCAATCTGACAAGAAAAGGCACATTCAGCTTAGATAGGCTGTTGACATGCAGAGCGCACATGTGCACATCTTTTCAAAAGGAATAAAATTGGGAGGAAAAGATTAGATTTTAAAAACAAAAATCCAAAATCGAAGTGACAATAGCAGCAGCCAAAAAGTCAATGGAACCGGGGATTCCCAGCCAGTCTCCCATGCGAGTACTTGCCCAGCCTCAAGCTGCGATCTGATGAGACCAGGCACATTCAGCTTAGAATGGACATTGACATGCAGATGTCACATGTGCGTGTCTTTTCAAAAGGAATAAAATGGGGAGGGAAAGGTTAGATTTTAAAAACAAAAATCCAAATGACAATAGCAGCAGCCAAAATGTCAATAGAAGCGAGGAAAAAAGGATTCCCAGCTAGTCTCCCATGCTGGCACTTGCCCGTCCTCAAGCTGCGTAGTGGCTGTGATCTGACAAGGGCAGGCACATTCAGCTTAGAATGGCCGTTGATGTGCAGATGTCACATGTGCACGTCTTTTCAAAAGGAATAAAATGGGGAGGGAAAGGTTAGATTTTAAAAACAAAAATCCAAATGATAAGAGAAGCAGCCAGAATGTCAACGGAACCAAGAATTTCCAGCCATTCTCCCATGCCAGTACTTGCCCAACCTCAAGCTTCAGAGCGGCTACAATCTGATGAGGGTAGGCACATTCAGCTTAGAATGGCCGTTAACATGCAGAGGGCACATGTGCACATCTTTTCAAAAGGAATAAAATTGGGAGGGAAAGGTTAGATTTTAAAAACAAAAATCCAAAAATGCAAATGACAATAACAGCAACCAAAATGTCAATGTAACTGGGGATTCCCAGCCAGTCTCCCATGCCCAGCCACAAGCTGCATAGCAGCTGCAATCTGTTGAGAGAAGGCACATTCGGCTTAGAATGGCTGTTGACATGCAGATGTCACATGTGCGCGTCTTTTCAAATGGAATAAAATGGGGAGGGAAAGGTTAGATTTTAAAAACAAAAATCCAAATGACAATAGCAGAAGCCAAAATGTTAATGGAACTAGGGACTCTCAGCCAGTCTATCATGCCGGTACTTCCTGACCTCAAGCTGCGTAGCGACTTCAATCAGACAAGGTCAGGCACATTCAGCATAGAATGGACGTTGACATACAGATGTCACATGTGCGTGTCTTTTCAAAAGGAATAAAATGGGGAGGGAAAGGTTAGATTTTAAAAACAAAAATTTAAAAATCCAAATGAAAATAGCAGCAGCCAAAATGTTAATGGAACCAGGATTCACATCCTGTCTCCCATTCTGGTACTTGCCCAGCCCAAAGCTGCATAGCAGCTGCAATCTGATGAGGGCAGGCACATTCAGCTTAGAATGGCTTTTGACAAGCAGAAGTCACATGTGCGTGTCTTTTCAAAGGGAACAAAATGGGGAGGGAAAGGTTAGATTTTAAAAACAAAAATCCAAAAATCCAAATGACAATAGCAGCAGCCAAAATGTCAATGGAACCAGGGATTCTCAGCCAGTCTCCCATACTGGTACTTGCCTGGCCTCAAGCTGCATAGCAGCTGTGATGTGATGAGGGAAGGTACATTTGTCTTAGAATGGCCGTTGACATGCAGATGTCACATGTGCGCGTCTTTTCAAAAGGAATAAAATGGGGAGGGAAAGCTTAGATTTTAAAAACAAAAATCCAAATAAAAATAGCTGCAGTCAAAATGTTAACAGAACAGTTGATTAACAGACAGTCTCCCATGCCTGTACTTGCCCAGCCTCAAGCTGCGTAGTGGTTGTGTTCTGACAAGGGCAGAAACATTCTGCTTAGAATGGCCATTGACGTACAGATGTCACATGTGCGCGTCTTTTCAAAATGAATAAAATGGGGAGGGAAAGGTTATATTTTAAAAACAAAAATCCAAAGACAATAGCAGCAGCTTAGATGTCCACGAAACCATGGATTCCCAGCCAGTCTCCCATGCTGGTACTTGCCTGGCCTCAAAGGGCGTAGCAACTGTGAACTGTTGAGGGTATGCACATTCAACTTAGAAAGGCCGTTAAAGGACAGATGTCACATGTGCGTGTCTTTTCAAAAGGAATAAAATGGGGAGGGAAAGATTAGATTTTAAAAACAAAAATCCAAATGACAATAGCAGAAGCCAAAATGTCAACAGAACCGATGATTCCTAGCTAGTCTCCCATGATGGTACTTGCACAGCCTCAAGCTGCGTAGTGACTGCAATCTAACGAGGGAAGGCACATTCAGCTTAGAATGGCCATTAATGAACAAATGTCATATGTGCGCATCTTTTCAAAAGGAATAAAAGGGGGAGGGAAAGATTAGATTTTAAAAACAAAAATCCAAAAATCCAAATGACAGTAGCAGCAGCCAAAATGTCAATGGAACCAGGGATTCCCAGCTAGTCTCCCATGCAGGTGCTTGCCCAGCTTCAAGCTGTATAGCAGCTGCAATCTGACAAGGGTAGGCACATACAACTTAGAATGGCTGCTGATGAGCAGAAGTCACATGTGCGTGTCTTTTCAAAAGGAATAAAATGGGGAGGGAAAGGTTAGATTTTAAAAACAAAAATCCAAAAATCCAAATAACAATAGCATCAGCCAAAATGTTGAGGGAACCAGGAATCCAGGCCAGTCTCCCATGCCAGTGCTTGCCCATTCTCCATCTGTGTAGCAGCTGTGATCTGATGAGGGCAGGCACATTCTGCTTAGAATGGCCGTTGACGTGCAGCTGTCACATGTGCGTGTCTTTTCAAAAGGAATAAAACAGGGAGGGAAAGGTCAGATTTTAAAAAACAAAATCCAAATGACAACAGCAGCAGCCAAAATGTCAACGTGATCGGGGATTCCCAGCCAATCTCCCATGCCGGTACTTTTCCGGCCTCAAGCTGCATAGTGGCTGCGATCTGACAAGGGAAGGCACATTCAGCTTAGAATGGCCGTTGACGTGCAGAAGTCACATGTGCGTGTCTTTTCAAAAGGAATAAAATGGGGAGGAAAAGGTTAGATTTTAAAAACAAAAATCAAAAAATCCAAAAATAAAAATGACAATAGCAGCAGCCAAAAATGTCAACGGAACTGGCGTTTCCCAGCCAGCCTCCCATGCCGGTATTTGCCCTGCCTCAAACTGCATTGTGGCTGTGATTTGACAAGGGTAGGCACATTCATCTTACAATGGCTGTTGACGTGCAGGCATCACATGTGCGCGTCTTTTCAAAAGGAATAAAATGGGGAGGGAAAGGTTAGATTTTAAAAACAAAAATCCAAATAACAATAGCAGCAGCCAAAATGTCAATGGAACTGGGGATTTCCAGCCAGTCTACTATGCTGGTACTTGCCCAGCCAAAAGCTGCATAGGGGCTATGATCTGACGAGTGCAGAAACTTTCAGCTTAGAATGGCCGTTGACATGCAGATGGCACATGTGCGCGTCTTTTCAAAAGGAATAAAATGGGGAGGGAAAGGTTAGATTTTAAAAACCAAAATCCAAAAATCCAAAAATCCAAAAATCCAAATGACAATAGCAGCAGCCAAAATGTCAACGGAACAGGGGATTCCCCGCCAATCTCCCATGCCAGTACTTGCCCGGACACAAGCTGCATAATGGCTGCAATCTGATGTGGGCAGGCACATTCAGCTTAGAATGGCCATTGACGTACAGATGTTACATGTGCGCGTCTTTTCAAAAGGAATAAAATGGGGAGGGAAAGGTTAGAATTTAAAAACAAAAATCCAAATAACAATATCAGCAGCCAAAATGTTAATGGAACCAGGGATTCCAATCTAGTCTCCCATGCTGGTACTTGCCCAGCCTCAAGTTGCATAGCACCTGCAATCTGACAAGAGAAGGCACATTCAGCTCAAAATGGACGTTGACAAGCAGATGTCACATGTGCGCGTCTCTTCAAAAGGAATAAAATGGGGAGGGAAAGATTACATTTTTCAAACAAAAATCCAAATAACAATATCAGCAGCCAAAATGTTAACAGAACCGTGGATTCCCAGACTGTTTCCCATGCTGGTACTTGCCCAGCCACAAACTGCGTAGCTGCTGCAATTTGACAAGGGCAGGAACATTCAGCTTTGAATGGCGTTCGACATGCAGATGTCACATGTGCGCCTCTTTTCTAAAGGAATAAAATGGGGAGGGAAAGGTTAGATTTTAAAAACAAAAATCCAAATGACAATAGCAGCAGCCAAAATGTCAACAGAAGAAAGGATTCCCAGCCAGTCTCCCATGCAGGTACTTGCCTGGCCTCAAGCTGCATAACTGCTGCAATGTGACAATGGCAGGCACATTCAGCTTAGCGTGGCAGTCGACATACAGATGTCACATGTGCGCCTCTTTTCTAAATAAATAAAATAGGGAGGGAAAGGTAACATTTTAAAAACAAAAATCCAAATGACAATAGCAGCAACCAAAATGTCAACGGAACCTGGGATTCCCAGCCAGTCTCCCATGCTGGTATTTTCCCAACCTCAAGCTGCGTAGCAGCTGCGATCTGTTGAGGGCTGGCACATTCAGTTTAGAATTGCCTTTGACGTGCAGATGTCACATGTGCGCGTCTTTTCAAAAGGAATAAAATATGGAGGGAAAGGTTAGATTTTAAAAACAAATATCCAAATAATAATAGCTGCAGCAAAAATGTCAAAGGAACTGGGAACTCCCAACCAGTCTCCCATACCGGTACTTACCTGGCCTCAAGCTGTGTAGCACCTGCAATCTGACAAAGGAAGGCATATTCAGCTTAGAATGGCTGTTGACGTGTGGCTGTCACATGTGTGTGTCTTTTCAAAAGGAATAAAATGGGGAGGGAAAGGTTAGATTTTAAAAACAAAAATCCAAAAATCCAAATGACAATAGCAGCAGCCAAAATGTTATCGGAACTGGGGATTCCCAGCCAGTCTCCCATACCAGTACTTGCCCAGCCTCAAGCTGTGAAGCAGCTGAGATTTGACAAGAGCAGGCACATTCAGCTTAGAATTAGAAATGAGCGTTGTTCGACTTGAACTGTTCTCCAATCTCAAATTCGAGCTGTTTTGGGCGGTGTTCAACGAACACAAACGATTTGAGAAAAATTTGGCTGTTCGAGGTTATGTTCGATAACTGTTCGTGCACCAAAATCATAACTGGATTTTTTCTCAGTAATGATGAAAATTAATGTTAATACGCAGTTTGAGTGTACAGCGGGCTGGGGGGAGGGGCAGGGGATGGATCTCTGCAGGAATAATGAAGATCTCCATTTTTTTTTCTCTTTCCCGCATTTACAGTGGGGAGGTGCAATCTGTCAGCCTATCAGCAGCGCACACACAGAGCGAAGTGCTTTTTTTCACACAAGCAAGGGCATGTGTCATTGGCAGTGTATGTCACATATCCTTGCCCTATAAGACCAAGCCATTTTCCCCATTGCCACCATTTTCTCACTGCTGCAGCTGCGTGTTAGACGGCACCGCTGTTGCTGTGTGCGCTATACCTTGTTAATTTCAAGCCAATTTTCGCACAAATATACAGATAGCTTGGGAGTAGGGAATAGTTGTGATCGCAGTCCTTTTAAGGACTAGGTTACAGCATTTCCTTACGACTTTTATCAGGC
The DNA here is from genome assembly GCF_046119375.1 of Phyllobates terribilis. Taxonomy (NCBI): domain Eukaryota; kingdom Metazoa; phylum Chordata; class Amphibia; order Anura; family Dendrobatidae; genus Phyllobates; species Phyllobates terribilis. The sequence continues at coordinate 538,564 of NW_027363261.1, forward strand.
AGGTCTGTGCTTTTAAATAGATAGATTGTGGGAGTAAAGACTAATTGTAATTGCAGTTCTTTTCAGGACTAGGTTACATCAGTTCCTATCAGTTTTTGCCAGGCAGGTCTGTGCCAGTGCTATGCAAGTTTTTTTCACAGCATTTGGCTGAATCTAGCAAAGCTAATCCTTTTTGGCCTATTGCAGAGTGTGTTAGTCAGTGGAGTAGCCTATCTGTGTTGCAAGATATACCACCTGTGTATAGAATACCAATTTTTTTACTGCACCTAGTGAAGTAAAATCTTTTGGGCATAGCATCATTCTATTAGTCCATCTATACTGCCCTCCATCAGGTTGCAAATTGAATATAATTTTTTTCTGCATCTAGCTCTGAAAAAATATTTGGGCTTCTAGCAGTGTGTGGGACTTGTTCTATTAGTCCATCTATACTGACCTCCATCAGGTTGCAAACTGAATATAATTTTTTTCTGCAACTAGCTCTGAAAAAATATTTGGCCATCTAGCTGTGTTTAGGACTTGTTCTATTAGTCCATCTATACTGACCTCCATCACGCTGCAAATTCAAAATAATTTTTTGTCTGCATCTAGCTCTGAAAAAATATTTGGCCTTCTAGCAGTGTGTGGGACTTTCTCTATTAGTCCATCTATATTGACCTCCATCAGGTTGCAAAGTAAAAATAATTTTTATCTGCATCTACCTCTGAAAAAAATTTGGGCTTCTAGCTGTGTGTGGGACTTGTTCTATTAGTCCATCTATACTGACCTCCATCAGGTTGCAAACTGAATATAATTTTTTTCTGCATCTAGCTCTGAAAAAATATTTGGCCTTCTAGCAGTGTGTGGGACTTTCTCTATTAGTCCATCTATACTGACCTCCATCAGGTTGCAAATTAAAAATAATTTTTTGTCTGCATCTAGCTCTGAAAAAATATTTGGCCTTCTAGCAGTGTGTGGGACTTTCTCTATTAGTCCATCTATACTGACCTCCATCAGGTTGCAAATTAAAAATAATTTTTTGTCTGCATCTAGCTCTGAAAAAATATTTGGCCTTCTAGCAGTGTGTGGGACTTTCTCTATTAGTCCATCTATACTGACCTCCATCAGGTTGCAAACTGAATATATATTTTTTCTGCATCTACCTCTGAAAAAATATTTGGGCTTCTAGCTGTGTGTGGGACTTGTTCTATTAGTCCATCTATACTGACCTCCATCAGGTTGCAAACTGAATATAATTTTTTTCTGCATCTACCTCTGAAAAAATATTTGGGCTTCTAGCTGTGTGTAGGACTTGTTCTATTAGTCCATCTATACTGACCTCCATCAGGTTGCAAACTGAATACAATTTTTTTCTGCATCTACCTCTGAAAAAATATTTGGGCTTCTAGCTGTGTGTGCGACTTGTTCTATTAGTCCATCTATACTGACCTCCATCAGGTTGCAAATTGAATATAATTTTTTTCTGCATCTAACCCAGCCAATAGTTTTGGCCTAATACCACAGTTTGGCCGCTCAGCTCTGCTCGGTTCCCATCCATTGTTTTTTTGTGCAAACAACTCCAGAGTTGTGAATTAGTTAACCACCAAAATGAGTGGAAAAAGGCCTGCTGCTGGTGGAAAGGGGAATAGGCGAGTTGGGAAGGGGAAAAAAGGTTGTGTCCGTGGGGTAAGTGTTAAAGCAACAGTAACATCTGCAGAAGAAAGACCATCTTCCAGCCAAACTAAAATGTCTACTTCTTTTAGCCGACAATGTGATAAGATCCCTTTCTTACGGCCACGCCAATCGCTACAAATTCCAGATGAGGCACAAAAACAGCAGGTGCTTCAACGGATATCAAGTGCTCCTTTAAGTGGGCTCTCCTCCACATCAACTTCAACATCACAAATACTCCAGTCCTTAAAGGTGTCACCCCAATCGCACTTGCTTCCTCACAGCTCCCAAATCTCCAGCTGCCCATCTGAGTATGAGGTAGAACAGATGGTTGAGTCTGCTGAGCTGTTTACTCATACTATAGCCTGAGAATCAAAGGTCGACTCCAGCGCTTCTGTGAATCCAGACGAGGAAATGATCTGCACTGATGCCCAGAATCTTTATGAGTCGGATCCAGGACCAGACGCAGAATGTTCTGACCATAATGTAGACCCTCATTCCCAAACTGTAACTCCTGTTGGTGGAGACAATGAGGAAGACGATGATGAGACTCAAATACCTGATTGGAGCGACAACTTTAGTTTTTTGTCAGGGCAGGAACAGGTTGGCTCTGAGGACGACGGGTGTGATAACGCACAGGGTGATGATGATGAGGTTGGAGATCCCACTTACTGTCAACCCACAGTCAACCAAGAGATGAGGTCAGCGGAGGAGGTGGAGGAAGATGCTAGTGACGACGAGGTCAGGTTGCGCCTTCCTGGACAGAGACGTAGTACTGGAAGCACGTCAACAACTGCATCCTCAAACACAACTCTGCCTCTCACCACAAGTCGTGGTGGCTCTTCAGGTCGCATGGGTGCTAAGCCTTGCATAGCCTGGGCATTTTTTCAGATCGATAATGATGACCCAACTCGTGTTATCTGTAACATTTGTCAGCAAAAGCTAAGTAGAGGCCAAAAAATACATAGTTTGAGTACTTCATGCATGAACCGGCACATGGACATGAAGCATAAGTTGCAGTGGGAAGCTCAGTGTGCTACAATGCGGCCTAGCCGGCCAGGCCAACCACCGTCTGCCATATCTTGTGCATCCGCGGCCTCTTCATCCTCTGTGACTGGGGGGACAGCAGTCACACCTGTTTTGGGGCGCAGACCTGCCACCTCTTTACCCGCAACAGCCAGCGTGATTGGCAGGTCATCATTTTCTTTGGAGGTGGTAACACCAGCTGGTGTTGAGCACTGTCCGACATCAATAGCACCACCTTTGGATCAAGGCAACCTAACATGTCAGCCTGCATCTTCCTCACAGACGGGCAGTTTGCCGGGGACACCCTTATCAACCCCATCTAAGCACAATAGCCAGCCCTCGGTCCCTCAGATGTGGACAAGTAAAAGACCATTTCCTCCTAGCCATGAGAAAGCTAAGAGGTTGAATTTCACCATCTGCAAGCTCTTGGCTACAGAAATGATGCCTTTCCGCCTGGTAGACACAGAGGATTTTCGAGACCTTATGTCGGTCGCAGTGCCCCAGTAACAGATGCCCAGTCGGCACTACTTCTCAAAGAAAGGTGTGCCTGTGCTCCACCAGCATGTCGCACACAACATCACCGCTTCTTTGAGAAACTCTGTGTGTGACAGGGTGCATTTCACCACAGACACTTGGATGAGTTGGCATGGACAGGGGCGTTACATGTCGCTGACTGGGCACTGGGTAACTATGGTGACAGCAGGACAAGGGGCTGCTGTCCAAGTCTTGCCGTCCCCACGAGTTGTGCGTCAATCCTCTTTATGTCAAAGTTCCTCCACTGCTTCTGCCTCCTCAACCTCCTCTCGGTCTTCCACCTGCACCCAAAGCCTGTCTGGTCATGCCACAAGCTTTCTAACTGCGCAGAAGGGATCCTGCACACCTCCTTACTTTGCTGGCAGTAGGGCTCAACGTCATCAGGCGGTTTTTACATTGAAATGTCTGGGAAATGTGAGTCACACAGCTGAGGAGTTGTGGTCAGCTCTGGAGAACCAATTTCATGAATGGTTGTCTCCACAGGACCTGAAACCAGGGAAGCCCGTGTGCGACAATGCTGCAAACCTGGGTGCGGCCCTTCGCCGGGGCAATGTCACACACGTGCCTTGTATGGCTCACGTGTTGAACCTGGTTGTCCAGCAATTTTTAGCCCACTATACCAGACTAGATGGCCTTCTGCAGAGGGCACGGTCGCTGTGTGCTCACTTCCACCGTTCGCATCCCGCAGCTCAGCGACTTACATCTCTACAGAAGTCGTTGGGCCTGCCACTTCACCGGCTAAAATGCGATGTGCCTACCCGGTGGAATTCAACTCTGCACATGTTGCAGCGACTGTGGCAGCACTGACAAGCCCTGGTGCAATATGTTCTGACGTATAGCCTGGGCCAACGAGATCCAGAGGTGGGGCAAATCACGCTGGAGGAGTGGTCTCAGATCAGGGACCTATGCACCCTTCTGCACAGTTTTGAAATGGCGACGAAGATGTTTAGTGCTGACGATGCCATTATCAGCATGACTATTCCGGTGATTTACATGCTGGAGCACATGTTAAACAGAATTCGGAGTCAGGTGGTGGCACAAGATGAGGTGGAGGAAGTAGAGGAGGAGGAGTTGTATGCGGAAGGGCTAACATCTGCAAGGTCCAGATGGTCGGCAGCACCAAGACGGCAGGCATGTGAGGGTGGGGAGATGGTTTTACCAGGGCGCATGGTAGCAGCCAAACTAGTGAGGAAGGTGCAGGAGCCCAGGAAGAAGTGGAGGACGAACTGATGGAAGACTCATCAGATGAGGGAGACCTTGATCACATTTCTGTTGTGCGAGGTTGGGGGGAGAGGACAGAGGAAGGAAGCATGATTGTTACCTCGCCACCAACACAACAGGGACTTGGTGCTCCTGGATGCGCAACACACATGAGTGCCTTCTTGCTGCACTACCTGCAACATGACCCTCGAATTGTGAGAATTAGAAATAATCCTGACTACTGGGTTGCCACACTGTTAGATCCCCGGTACAAAAGTAAATTTGCAGAAATTATTCCTGCCATAGAAAGGGATGCACGCATGCAGGAGTATCAGCAGAGACTGTTGCAGAATCTTACATGTGCTTTTCCACAAAATACCAGTGGTGCACGTAGTGAATCTCACTGTTCCAACTTGCCAACCGTGGGACTGTCAAGTGTTCAGCACTCAAACCGTAACAGAACCACAGTATCTGCTGGTAACATCAATTTTGCTTAATCATTTCACCACTTTTTTAGCCCATCCTTTGCAAGGCCACAGGAGACAAGAAGTCTGACACATAGTCAACGCCTAGAGACGATGGTACAGGAGTATCTCCAAGTAAACATTGAAGCCACGACTGTGTCACTGGACCCTTGCTCTTTTTGGGCTTCCAATCTGGATAAATGGCCGGAGCTAGCCACTTACGCCTTGGAGATCTTGTCATGCCCCGCAGCCAGCGTTCTGTCTGAACGTGTGTTCAGCGCTGCTGGTGGTGTGCTGACAGATAAGCGCACGCGGCTCTCCACTGATAATGTAGACAGACTCACGTTCATAAAGATGAACAAATCATGGATCCGAAACAACTTTTCTACCCCTGTGTCATCCTGGGGAGAGTAAAAGCTTGATGATTGGTTAAAATCACCCTACCAACCATTTTAAGCTTTCAAATTACTAATCATGTTTATCTGTATCTTGGCTGGAAAATAATTTGGGCTTTGTAGCAGTGTGCAGCACTGATTCTATTAGGCCATCTATAATAAGCTCCACCAGATTTAAAATTACTAATCATGTTTATCTGTATCTTGACTGGAAAATAATTTGGGCTTTGTAGCAGTGTGCAGCACTGATCCTATTAGGCCATCTATACTAAAGCTTCACCAGATTTAAAATTAATAATAATTTTTAGCTGCATCTAGCCCGGAAAATAATTTTGGGGCTCCGAGATGCGCAAGACACATAAGTGCCTTCTTGCAGCACTACCTGCAGCATGACCCTCATATTGTCAGAATTCGAAGTAATCATGACTACTGGGTTGCCACACTCTTAGATCCCCCAAACTTTTCGATCAACCTTTTCATTTTAATAAAGACCAAAAAAATTGTCATTTTTGAAATTATAAGCATTAGCAGGTTGTTAGAAACTGAAATCAAACAGTTTTCAACTCAAAACTTTATTCTAGGTGATGTTACATTTTCACATAGTACCCCTTGTTCGAAAGGAGCTTTTGAACTCTCTCGTCCATTGAATTTGTCAGGTTTTGGATGGTTTCTGCTTCAATTGTTTTGCATGAGGACAGAATACCCTCCCAGAGCTGTTGCTTAGATGTGAACTGCCTCCCGCCATCATAGACACTCCTTTTAATGATGCTCCAAAGGTTCTGAATGGGGTAGAGGTCAGGGGAGCATGGGGGTCACACCATAAGTTTGTCCCCTTTTATGCCCATATCAGCCAGAGATGCAGATGTTTTATGTGCAGCTTGAGATGGTGCATTATCATGCAGAAAAATGATCTTGCTGTGAAATACACAGTTCTTCTTCTTGAACCATGGCAGGAAGTGCTGTTTGAGAAAATCCACATACATTATGGAGTTTATCTTTAGCGCCTTCAGGGATCCTAAAGGGGCCGACAATCTCTCTCCCCATGATTCCAGCCCAAAACATTACTCCACCTCCTCCTTTTTGGCGCTGTAGCCGTGTTTGCGTGGGGTGTCCATCAACCAGCCATCCTCCACTCCATCCATCTGGACCATCGAGCGCTGCACGGCACTCATCCGTGAACAAAACAGTTTTGAAATCAGTCTTCATGTAATGTTTGGCCCACTGGAGCCGTTTCTGCTTGTGTGAAGTGGATAGAGGAGGTCGACAGGATGGCGTTTGCACAGCTGCAAACCTCTGAAGGACCCTGCATCTTGTTGTTCGGGGGACGTTGGAGGCACAAGCAGCTTCAAAAACTTGTCTGCTGCTATGACAAGGCTTTTTTGCCGCTGCTCTTTCAACCTGACGTAATTGCCTGTAGGAAAGAGTCCTCAATTTGCCCTTATCAGCATGCACACGTGTGTACTGTGAATCAGCTACATACTTCTTGATTGCCAAGACACTTCATCCTGATCATCGCACAATGTTGATTGTAGTCATACCTTGACCTAAACACTCCACAATTTGTTGCTTCTCAGCAGCCGACACATCCTTTTTCTTTCCCATTTTGGCAGAAAATGTAGGCTGCTTAATAATGTGAGACAGCCTTCTTAAGTAGTCTTGCCTTTCATTGGACACACCTGCCAAACTAATTAGCACAGGTGCCTGCAATTGCTTACAGTGATATAAAGAGTAGAGATGAGTGGTGTTCGACTAGAACTGTTCGCCAATCTCAAATTCGAGCTGTTTTGGGCGGTGTTCGAGTTGTTCGACGAACCCGAACAATTTGCAAAAAATTCGGCTGTTCGAGGTTATGTTCGATAACTGTTCGTGCACTAAAAGCTTGTCCTGCATGTCTGGCGCTATTTTGAGCACCAATCATGCAGGGATTGTCTGCCACTCACTGTAATGCCACAGCCATGGTGGTTGTGGCATTACAGTGATTGCCCAAATCGATGGAACAGTGCCAACAGTGAAACATGAAAAGCCGGCAATTCATCAGCGGCATACACTGGTACCCGACAATTTAGAACCGAAAGAATAGAGCTTCACACATAGATTAGATAGATAGAAACATGTCAGTCACACATATAAGAAGCACAGTGACAGTGTTGCTTACTGTACTTGTCATTTAGTGTAAAGGATTTATCAAAAAAAATAATAGTGTTTTCATGCACCGTCTCTTTAAAAAAGACGGCCGGCAATTCAGCAGCGGTACCCGACAATTTATAACAGACAGAATAGAGCTTCACACATAGATTAGATAGATAGAAACATGTCAGTCACATATATATGAAGTACATTGACAGTGTGGATTACTGTACTTGTCATTTAGTGTAAAGGATTTATTAAAAAAAAATAATAGTGTTTTCATGCACCGTCTCTTTAAAAAAGCCGGCCGGCAAATCAGCATCTGTACCCGACAATTTAGAATAGAAGGAATAGAGAATCACACATAGATTAGATAGATAGAAACATGTCAGTCACATATATATGAAGTACAGTGATAGTGTTGATTACTGTACTTGTCATTTAGTGTTAAAATAAAGGATTTATTTTAAAAAAAATTGGCGTGGGGTTCCCCGTAATTTTAGTCTCTAGCGGAGGTTAAGCAGACAGCTGGGGCAGATGTTTGAAGCCTGGGAAGGGGGTAATACCCACGGAGCTTCCCAGGCTACTAATATCAGCCCCCAGCTGAATACCTAGCCTTTACTAGCTATTAAAATGGGGGACCCCCCAAAAAAATGACGTGGGGTCCCCCCTATTTTAATAGTTGGCAAAGGCTAGGCAGACAGCTGGGGGCTGATATTAATAGCCCAGGAAGGGAGCCATGAATATTGGCCCCCTCCCAGGCTAGAAACACCAGCCGTCAGCCGCCCCAGAAATGGCACATCCTTAGGATGCGCCAATTCTGGCACTTAGCCTCGCTCTTCCCACTGCCCTGTAGCGGAGGCAGTGGGGTAATAGGGTTGGGGTTGATGTCAGCTTATAATGCCAGCTGACATCAAGCCCAGGTTAGTAATGGAGAGGCGTCTATAAGACACCCCCATTACTAACCCCATAGTCAAAGTTAAAAAAAACACAAACACCCAGAATAAAGTCCTTTAATTGAAATAAAGACACATTCCTTTATTGTTCTAAATTAAACCATACTTACCATCACGCCCATTCCAGCTGAAGCCAACGATCTCCTGCAATAAAAGAAAAAAAATAAAGCAACCTCATCCTTACCTTTCCATGGTTCCCACGACAGCTTCAGCTCTGCTACATCGAGATGACAGGCTGGACAACAAAAAATTGATGTGGGGCTTCGCCCTATATTTGTGTCCAGTCAGGTACAGCAGGCAGGAACGGGCTGCCCCCAACCACCAGCTGCCTATTTGTACCTGGCCGGACACAACAATATAGGGAAGCCCTTTTTTTCTTAATTATTCCATGAATTTCATGAATTTAAAAAAAAAATAAGTGGAGCTTCGCCCTATTTTTGTGTCCAGCCAGGTACAACTAGGCAGCTGGGGGCTGGAATCTGCAGCGCAGGGAGGCCCAAGCTTTCTGGGCCCCACCCGCTGCAAATTGCAGTCCGCAGCCGCCCCGGAAAATGGCGCGTTCATAGAAGCGCCATCTTCTGGCGCTGTACCCAACTCATCCAGGGCCCTGGTGTGGTGGCTCACTGGGTAATAAAGGGGTTAAGGCCAGCTTGGCATTATCAGCTGGCCCTAAGTCCGAAATTCATGGGGTCACGCCAATATTAGACATGACCACCATGAATTTCTAGTAAAGTATTTAAAAAAAACACAAACACCCAGAAAAAAGTCCTTTAATTGAAATAAACACACAATTCTTTATTGTTCTAAATTAAACCATATTTACCATCACGCCCATTCCAGCTGAAGCAAATGATCTCCTGCAATAAAAGTAAAATAATAAAGCAACCTCATCCTTACCTTTCCATGGCTCCCACGACAGCTTCAGCTCTGCTACATCGAGATGACAGGCTGGACCGCAGCAGAACGCTGCCATCCAGCCTGTCATCCCGCGGACACTGAGAAGCGCAGGCTTGCTTGCGCTCCTCAGTGTCTGACTGTGACGGCATCCAGATGAGCCGACAATGAACTCGGCTCACCTCATGCACGTCACTGACAGCGTGGGAAAATTCTCACGCTGAAGCGCTGAGTGCAGGAGAATTTTCCCACGCTGTCAGTGACGTACATGAGGTGCGCCGAGTTCATTGTCGGCTCATCTGGATGCCGTCACAGTCAGACACTGAGGAGCGCAAGCATGCCTGCGCTTCTCAGTGTGTGCGGCATGGCAAGCTGGATGGCAGCGTTCTGCTGCGGTCCAGCCTGTCATCTCGATGTAGCAGAGCTGAAGCTGTCCTGGGAACCATGGAAAGGTAAGGATGAGGTTGCTTTATTATTTTTCTTTTATTGCAGGAGATCGTTGGCTTCAGCTGGAATGGGCGTGATGGTAAGTATGGTTTAATTTAGAACAATAAAGAATTGTGTCTTTATTTCAATTAAAGGACTTTATTCTGGGTGTTTGTGTTTTTTTTAACTTTGACTATGGGGTTAGTAATGGAGGTGTCTTATAGACGCCTCTCCATTACTAACCTGGGCTTGATGTCAGCTGGCATTATAAGCTGACATCAACCCCAACCCTATTACCCCACTGCCACCGCTACAGGGCAGTGGGAAGAGCGAGGCTAAGTGCCAGAATTGGCGCATCCTATGGATGCGCCATTTCTGGGGCGGCTCACGGCTGGTGTTTCTAGCCTGGGAGGGGGCCAATATTCATGGCTCCCTTACTGGGCTATTAATATCAGCCCCCAGCTGTCTGCCTAGCCTTTGCTAGCTATTAAAATAGGGGGGACCCCACGTCAATTTTTTGGGGGGTCCCCCATTTTAATAGCTAGTAAAGGCTAGGCATTCAGCTGGGGGCTGATATTAGTAGCCTGGGAAGCTCCGTGGGTATTACCCCCTTCCCAGGCTTCAAACATCTGCCCCAGCTGTCTGCTTAACCTCCGCTAGAGACTAAAATTACGGGGAACCCCACGCCAATTTTTTTTAATAATTAATCCTTTATTTTAATACTAAATGACAAGTACAGTAACCAACACTATCACTGTACTTCATATATATGTGACTGACATGTTTCTATCTATCTAATCTATGTGTGATGCTCTATTCTGTCTGTTATAAATTGTCGGATACCGCTGCTGAATTGCCGGCCGGCTTTTTTAAAGAGACGGTGCATGAAAACACTAATATTTTTTTTGATAAATCCTTTACACTAAATGACAATTACAGTAAGCAACACTGTCACTGTACTTCATATATATGTGGCTGACATGTTTCTATCTATCTAATCTATGTGTGATTCTCTATTCCTTCTATTATAAATTGTCGGGTACAGATGCTGAATTGCCAGCCGGCTTTTTTAAAGAGACGGTGCATGAAAACACTATTATTTTTTTTAATAAATCCTTTGCAGTAAATGACAAGTACAGTAAGCAACACTGTCACAGTACTTCATATATATGTGACTGACATGTTTCTATCTATCTAATCTATGTGTGAAGCTCTATTCTGTCTGTTATAAATTGTCGGGTACCGCTGCTGAATTGCCGGCCGGCTTTTTTAAAGAGACAGTGCACGAAAACACTATTATATTTTTTAATAAATCCTTTACACTAAATGACAAGTACAGTAAGCAACACTGTCACTTTACTTCATATATATGTGACTGACATGTTTCTATCTATCTAATCTATGTGTGATACTCTATTCCTTCATGTCTAAATTGTCGGGTACCGGTGTATACCGCTGCTGAATTGCCGGCGGCTTTTTTAAAGAAAGCGTCTTCTGAGCAGTTTGTGACCTTTTGGACACCTTTGCAGGTGTTTTCTATGTGTTCCTATGTGTTTTTGTTTGCCTGCCATTGGTTTTAACGGTGTTCGACGGTGTTCTAAGGTGTTCGACGAACAGTTCGACGAACAGTTCCTCGAACATCCCGGTGTTCGACGAACCGAACCGAACCCGAACACTACGGGGGTTGCTCAACACTAATAAAGAGCCCTGACACACATCACCATCAATGAGTTTAACTGAGAAACAAACAAATTCTTCCCTTATCACTCCTAAACACTTTTTGCATAATAATTTGGAACACAGTGTACATGTGCTTTTCCACAAAACACCAGTGGTTCACGTAGTGAATCTTACAGTTCTAACTTGCCAACCGTGGTCTGTATGGAGTTGTTCAATAAAGGGCCCAAAATTAAGATAACATAGATGGGAGAGGTCTCTATGAATAGGAATTCCTAAGTATTTGATACCCTGTGAGGGCCAGGCAAAGGGAAAGTTGGACTGGATGGAATCCTATATGGATTTGGGGAGGGAGACATCGAGGGCCTCAGACTTCGCTGCATTGATTTTAAAATTTGACCATGTAACAAAGTGATCTATTTTAGCCATAACAGCATGGATGGATATATGTGATTGAGTGATATATACTAGGACATCATCAGCAAATAGAGAGCACTTGTACTCGGTGCTTCCCACCTCAATTCACCTAATATTGGGGTTATGGCGAATTGATGAGAGCAGGTGCTCCGTCACTAGGATGTATAAGAGAGGAGACAGAGGACATCCCTGCCTTGTCCCATTGGTGATTGTGAAAGGTGATGAATAGTGTTGAGCCACCCCCGTAGTGTTCGGGTTCGGTTCGGTTCGTCGAACACCGGGATGTTCGAGGAACTGTTCGTCGAACTGTTCGTCGAACACCTTAGAACACCGTCGAACACCGTTAAAACCAATGGCAGGCAAACAAAAACACATAGAAACACATAGAAAACACCTGCAAAGGTGTCCAAAAGCTGACAAACTGCTCTGAAGACACTCTCTTTAAAAAAGCCGGCCGGCATATTCAGCAGCGGCATACACCGGTACCCGACAATTTAGACAAGAAGGAATAGAGCATCACACATAGATTAGATAGATAGAAACATCTCAGTCACACATATAAGAAGCACAGTGACAGTGTTGGTTTCTGCACTTGTCATTTAGTGTAAAGGATTTATTAAAAAAAATTTAGTGTTTTCATGCACCGTCTCTTTAAAAAAGCCGGCCGGCAATTCAGCATCTGTACCCGACAATTTAGAACAGAAAGAATAGAGCTTCACACATAGATTAGATAGATAGAAACATGTCAGTCACATATATATGAAGTACAGTGACAGTGTTGCTTACTGTACTTGTCATTTATTGTAAAGGATTTATTTAAAAAATAATAGTGTTTTCATGCACTGTCTCTTTAAAAAAGCCGGCCGGCAATTCAGCAGCGGTACCCGACAATTTAGAACAGAAAGATAGAGCATCACACATAGATTAGATAGATAGAAACATGTCAGTCACATTTATAATAAGTACAGTGACAGTGTTGGTTACTGTACTTGTCATTTAGTGTTAAAATAAAGGATTTATTAAAATAAAAATTCGCGTGGGATCCCCCATAATTTTAGGCTCTAGCGGAGGTTAAGCAGACGGCTGGGGCAGATGTTTGAAGCCTCGGAAGGGGGTAATACCCATGGAGCTTCCCAGGCTACTAATATCAGCCCCCAGCTAAATACCTAGCCTTTACTAGCTATTAAAATGGGGGACCCCCCCAAAAAAATGACGTGGGGTCCCCCCATTTTAATAGCTAGCAAAGGCTAGGCAGACAGCTGGGGGCTGATATTAATAGCCCAGGAAGGGTGCCATGAATATTGGCCCCCTCCCAGGCTAGAAACACCAGCCGTCAGCCGCCCCAGAAATGGCGCATCCATAGGATGCGCCAATTCTGGCACTTAGCCTCGCTCTTCCCACTGCCCTGTAGCGGTGGCAGTGGGGTAATAGGGCTGGGGTTGATGTCAGCTTATAATGCCAGCTGACATCAAGCCCAGGTTAGTAATGGAGAGGCGTCTATAAGACACCTCCATTACTAACCCCATAGTCAAAGTTAAAAAAAACACAAACACCCAGAATAAAGTCCTTTAATTGAAATAAACACACAATTCTTTATTGTTCTAAATTAAACCATACTTACCGTCACGCCCATTCCAGCTGAAGCCAACGATCTCCTGTAATAAAAATAAAATAATAAACCAACATCATCCTTACCTTTCCATGGTTCCCAGAACAGCTCCAGCTCTGCTACATCGAGATGACTGGCTGGACCGCAGCAGAACGCTGCCATCCAGCCTGTCATCCCGCGGACACTGAGAAGCGCAGGCATGCTTGCTCTCCTCACTGTCTCGCTGTGACGGCATCAAGATGAGCCGCGGTCATGTCCAATGAACTCGGCTCACCTCATGCACGTCACTGACAGCGTGGGAAAATTCTCACGCTGAAGCGCTGAGTGCAGGAGAATTTTCCCACGCTGTCAGTGAGGTGCATGAGGTGAGCTGAGTTCATTGGACATGAGCTCACCTCATGCACGTCACTGACAGCGTGGGAGAATTCTCCTGCACTCAGCACTTCAGCGTGAGAATTTTCCCACGCTGTCAGTGACGTGCATGAGGTGAGCCGAGTTCATTGGACATGACCTCGGCTCATCTGGATGCCGTCACAGCCTGACACTGAGGAGCACAAGCATGCCTGCGCTTCTCAGTGTCCGCGGGATGACAGGCTGGATGGCAGCGTTCTGCTGCGGTCCAGCCTGTCATCTCGATGTAGCAGAGCTGAAGCTGTCGTGGGAACCATGGAAAGGTAAGGATGAGGTTGGTTTATTATTTTTCTTTTATTGCAGGAGATCGTTGGCTTCAGCTGGAATGCGTGTGATGGTAAGTATGGTTTAATTTAGAACAATAAAGAAATGTGCGTTTATTTCAATTAAAGGACTTTATTCTGAGTGTTGTGTTTTTTTTAAATACTTTACAAGAAATTCATGGTGGTCATGTCTAATACTGGCGTGACCCCATGAATTTTGGGCTTGGGGCCAGCTGATAATACCAAGCTGGCCCTAACCCCTTTATTACCCAGTGAGCCACCGCACCAGGGCCCTGGATGAGTTGGGTACAGCGCCAAAAGAAGGCGCTTCTATGAACGTGCCATTTTCCGGGGTGGCTGCGGACTGCAATTTGCAGCGGGGGGGGGCCCAGAAAGCTTGGACCTCCCTGCGCTGCAGATTCCAGCCCCCAGCTGCCTAGTTGTACCTGGCTGGACACAAAAATAGGGCGAAGCCCCACGTATTTTTTTTTTAATTATTTCATGAAATTCATGAAATAATTAAGAAAAAAAGGCCTTCCCTATATTGTTGTGTCCGGCCAGGTACAAATAGTCAGCTGGTGTTTGGGGTCAGCCCGTTCCTGCCTGCTGTACCTGGCTGGACACAAATAAAGTGCGAAGCCCCACTTTAATTTTTTTTAATTATTTCATGAAATTCATGAAATAGTTAAGAAAAAAAGGTCTTCCCTATATTGTTGTGTCCGGCCAGGTACAAATAGGCAGCTAGTGGTTGGGGGCAGCCCGTTCCTGCCTGCTGTACTTGGCTGGACACAAATATAGTGCGAATCCCCACTTCAATTTTTTTTAATTATTTCATGAAATTCATGAAATAATTAAGAAAAAAAGGCCTTCTCTATATTGTTGTGTCCGGCCAGGTACAAATAGGCAGCTGGTGGTTGGGGGCAGCCCGTTCCTGCCTGCTGTACCTGGCTGGACACAAATATAGTGCGAAGCCCCACTTCAATTTTTTTAAATTATTTCAGGAAATTCATGAAATAATTAAAAAAAAATTGACGTGGGGCTTCGCACTATATTTGTGTCCAGTCAGGTGCAGCAGGCAGGAACGGGCTGCCCCCAACCACCAGCTGCCTATTTGTACCTGGCCGGACACAACAATATAGGGAAGCCCTTTTTTACCTAATTATTTCATGAAATAATTTAAAGAAAATTGACGTGGGGCTTCGCCCTGTTTTTGTGTCCAGCCAGATACAACTAGGCAGCTGGGGGCTGGAATCCGCAGCGCAGGGAGGCCCAAGCTTTCTGGGCCACCCCCGCTGCAAATTGCAGTCCGCAGCCACCCCGGAAAATGGTGCGTTCATAGAAGCGCCATCTTCTGGCGCTGTACCCAACTCATCCAGGGCCCTGGTGCGGTGGCTCACTGGGTAATAAAGGGGTTAAGGCCAGCTTGGCATTATCAGCTGGCCCTAAGCCCGAAATTCATGGGGTCACGCCAATATTAGACATGACCACCATGAATTTCTAGTAAAGTATTTAAAAAAAACACAACACCCAGAAAAAAGTCCTTTAATTGAAATAAACACACAATTCTTTATTGTTCTAAATTAAACCATACTTACCATCACGCCCATTCCAGCTGAAGCCAACGATCTCCTGAAATAAAAGAAAAATAATAAAGCAACATCATCCTTACCTTTCCATGGTTCCCATGACAGCTTCAGCTCTGCTACATCGAGATGACAGGCTGGACCGCAGCAGAACGCTGCCATTCAGCCTGTCATCCCGCAGACACTGAGAAGCGCAGGCTTGCTTGCGCTCCACAGTGTCTCTCTGTGAGGGCATCCAGATGAGCCGAGTTAATGTCCAATGAACTCGGCTCACCTCATGCACGTCACTGACAGCGTGGGAAAATTCTCCTGCACTCAGCGCTTCAGCGTGGGAGAATTCTCACACTGAAGCACTGAGTGCAGGAGAATTCTCCCACGCTGTCAGTGACGTGCAGGAGGTGAGCTGAGTTCATTGGACATGAGCTCACCTTATGCACGTCACTGACAGCGTGGGAAAATTCTCCTGCACTCAGCGCTTCAGCGTGGGAGAATTCTCACGCTGAAGCGCTGAGTGCAGGAGAATTCTCCCACGCTGTCAGTGACGTGCAGGAGGTAAGCTGAGTTCATTGGACATGAGCTCACCTTATGCACGTCACTGACAGCGTGGGAGAATTCTCCTGCACTCACCGCTTCAGCGTGAGAATTTTCCCACGCTGTCAGTGACGTGCATGAGGTGAGCCGAGTTCATTGGACATGAACTCGGCTCTTCTGGATGCCGTCACAGAGAGACGCTGAGCAGCGCAAGCAAGCCTGCGCTTCTCAGTGTCTGCGGGATGACAGGCTGGATGGCAGCTTTCTGCTGCGGTCCAGCCTGTCATCTCGATGTAGCAGAGCTGAAGCTGTCGTGGGAACCATGGGAAGGTAAGGATTATGTTGCTTTATTATTTTTCTTTTATTGCAGGAGATCGTTGGCTTCAGCTGGAATGGGCGTGATTGTAAGTATGGTTTAATTTAGAACAATAAAGAATTGTGTCTTTATTTCAATTAAAGGACTTTATTCTGGGTGTTTGTGTTTTTTTTTAACTTTGACTATGGGGTTAGTAATGGGGGTGTCTCATAGACGCCTCTCCATTACTAACCTGGGCTTGATGTCAGCTGGCATTATAAGCTGACATCAACCCCCAGCCCTATTACCCCACTGCCACCGCTACAGGGCAGTGGGAAGAGCGAGGCTAAGTGCCAGAATTGGCGCATCCTATGGATGTGCCATTTCTGGGGCGGCTGACGGCTGGTGTTTCTAGCCTGGGAGGGGGCCAATATTCATGGCTCCCTTCCTGGGCTATTAATATCAGCCCCCAGCTGTCTGCCTAGCCTTTGCTAGCTATTAAAATAGGGGGGACCCCTCGTCAATTTTTTGGGGGGTCCCCCATTTTAATAGCTAGTAAAGGCTAGGCATTCAGCTGGGGGCTGATATTAGTAGCCTGGGAAGCTCCGTGGGTATTACCCCTTCCCAGGCTTCAAACATCTGCCCCAGCCGTCTGCTTAACCTCCGCTAGAGACTAAAATTATGGGGGATCCCACGCCAATTTTTTTTTAAATAAATCCTTTATTTTAACACTAAATGACAAGTACAGTAAGCAACACTGTCACTGTACTTCATATATATGTGACTGACATGTTTCTATCTATCTAATCTAAGTGTGATGCTCTATTGCTTTCATTCTAAATTGTCGGGTACAGATGCTGAAATGCCGGCCGGCTTTTTTAAAGAGACAGTGCATGAAAACACTATTATTTTTTTTAATAAATCCTTTACACTAAATGGCAAGTACAGTAATCAACACTGTCACTGTACTTCTTATATATGTGACTGACATGTTTCTATCTATCTAATCTATGTGTGATTCTCTATTCCTTCTATTCTAAATTGTCGGGTACCGCTGCTGAATTGCCGGCCGGCTTTTTTAAAGAGACGGTGCATGAAAACACTAATATTTTTTTTTATAAATCCTTTACACTAAATGACAAGTACAGTAATCAACACTGTCACTGTACTTCATATATATGTGACTGACATGTTTCTATCTATCTAATCTATGTGTGATGCTCTATTCTTTCGGGTCTAAATTGTCGGGTACCGGTGTATGCCGCTGATGAATTGCCGGCTTTTCATGTTTCACTGTGAGCACAGTTCCCATCGATTTGGGCAATCACTCTAATGCCACAACCACCATGGCTGTGGCATTACAGTGAGTGGCAGACAATCCCTGCATGATTGGTGCTCTAAATAGCGCCAGACATGCAGGACACGCTTTTGGTGCACGAACAGTTATCGAACATAACCTCGAACAGCCGAATTTTTTGCAAATTGTTCGGGTTCGTCGAACAACTCGAACACCGCCCAAAACAGCTCGAATTTGAGATTGGCGAACAGTTCTAGTCGAACACCGCTCATCTCTAGTGATGAAAATGTTCTGATGCACCCCCTGGGCCTTGGGACACCCGGAGCCGGACCCTTTTTGGTGGATGCTGGTGGTTGTAGTCTTCGTGGCGGCGACCCGGTTCCGTGGTTCAGGGCGGTCAAACCAGTGGCGGAACTATTTATGTGGTTTTGATGTTTAAATGTCCGACTACGCCACCCGTGGATTGCGGTCAGAGTGAACCGCCGCTGCAGGGCAGACCGCTGAGGCTGGTGTTGTGGGTGCAGCAGAGCGTAGCATAACTCCCCACGGGAGGAGTATAGCCTCAGGGCAGTGTATGCGGAGGATGGGGGTGATGGTGCAGGGCAGCAGCAGTAACGACACGGAGTCAGTGATGCAGTCCAGGGCCTTTACTCACAGTTCTTATTATCCAGATCACGTCTGCAGGTAACGGCTGCCCACGTCATACTGTGCTCACAGGGTGAGGGGCTCAGACAACTCCCAGATAACTTTGGAGCGCTTCACAGGACCCCCTTTGTGTGTCCTTTGTCTGGCCTTTCTTACCAACCCTTCTGTCCGGCTGCCTCGGGCCTCCTCTTGGTAAACTTGGCGCCAGTTTCCCTGACCCTATGTGGTGCCTTCCTAGCGGGTGTAGCGAGGGGCTGCGCCACATAAAATGTCACAGCCTCCGGTTTCTAGCTGAGGGTCGTTTCCTGCCTCCACTAGTTTCGGGGACCGGTCTCCCCCTTTGGCCTGACCCCTCCACGCAGGTGGATTCGGGCGTGCGGTGGCGACTCGCCCGTCCGCACCCCTGGTATCTCTTCATTCCTCGTTCCTGGAGCCTTCTCTGCTCCTCTTCCTTCCTTCTCCCTCTTCCAGGCCTGGGCCTCTGTAACTAGGCAAGCCTCCGGAGCAGAGCTCATGCAGAGCCCCTGCTCCCTACCGCTTCTGCTCAGACTTCTCTGCACTGAACTAAGATGGTGCCCACCTTTTATACTCCCTTCTCAATGCACCCAGGAACTGCTTCCTCCCTGCTCCTGCACTACAGGGTTCCCCTTCCTCAGTGTTCCCTTCCCCCACTCCAGCCAGGGACAGGGACTGTCGTGCCCATCTCAGAGGCATATTGGTTGTCCTGCCCCACGGCAATGTGGTGTAATGCATGCAGGTGTCGGGTCCTGATCCACACTCCATCCTTACCTGAGA
Organism: Phyllobates terribilis; assembly: GCF_046119375.1. Classification (NCBI taxonomy): domain Eukaryota; kingdom Metazoa; phylum Chordata; class Amphibia; order Anura; family Dendrobatidae; genus Phyllobates; species Phyllobates terribilis. Next base: position 557,756 of record NW_027363261.1, read on the forward strand.
GTGAGATATCACACCTCTGGGTGAGGTGCAATACCTCTGTAGCAACCGAGCCCTCAGGGTGCTACAGTTCCATTTATCTTCAGCCTAGGTGACGTATTGTGATACAGGGCCGTGATTTTGGCTATAAAAGGGTCCCCTAGACCCCTACCCCAAGCTTTTTAAGAGAATCATATATGGCGTGCCAGGAGACTCTATGGAATGCTTTCTCAGCATCCAACGAGAGTATCTAATTACAAATTTTTAACTGCATCTAGCCCAGGAAATACTTTGTGCCTAGTAGCAGTGTCTGCTAGTCAGCGGATTATCCCGGCTGTTAAGCAAGCTACACCACCTGTAGTTTGGACACTTAATTTTTTTAAAGGAAATGCTTCGGGACCACGGGATACTCAGTGAAGAGCATCAGGAGGCACCCCAAGGCATAGGGGCTGGGACTGGCAGTAGGATGCATTGCGGTGGATAGCCGAGCTTTATAAAAGCTTTTTAACTGCAGCAGCTTTCGTGGACGCTACTGGAGCTGGAATTACGCGGCTGCTGGCATGAGACTTGCCCTCCAATAGATCCTTGTAAATGGATTTAAAGTGTATTCATTCAAATTAGAGAGACAATTTAAATTAAAAAGCTTAGAGCTGCCTCCACTACAGGGGGGCTCGCTCGACCCAACGGCAGACAGGCACCAGTATTGGGAGAGGGGGGCTGGCTGTCAGGGTTCACTGCGGCTCTGGCACAAACCCGGCGACATGGAGGTGGCACGGGCAGGAGCGGACTGAATGTGTTGGCTTCTCACTTTTTGGATTTTAGAAGGGCATGACATGCCTATATCTGTGTCTCCCCCTCCTTTTACTCCTCCACCTCTTTTCTTTTCGCATGACTATATGTACTTGTCACTTTTCCATGTGTTAGTTGTGTCTTCTGAGCAGTTTGTCAGCTTTTGGACACCTTTGAAGGTGTTTTCTATGTGTTTCTATGTGTTTTTGTTTGCCTGCCATTGGTTTTAATGGTGTTCAAAGGTGTTCGACAAACAGTTCGACGAATACACGGGTGTTCAATGAACCGAACCGAACTTGAACACTACGGGGGTGGCTCAACACTAATCCCCAGTTCCGTTGATATTTTGGCTGCTGCTATTGTCATTTAGATTTTTGGATTTTTGTATTTAAATCTATCCTTTTCCTCCCCATTTTATTCCTTTTGAAAAGACGCGCACATGTGACATCTGCACATCAATGGCTATTCTAAGCTGAATGTTCCTGCATTCATCAGATTGCAGCAACTATGCAGTTTGACCCTGGGCAAGAACTGGCATGGGAGACTGCCTGGGAATCCCTGGTTCCGTTGAAATTTTGGCTGCTGCTATTGTCATTTGGATTTTTGCTTTTAAAATCTAACCTTTCACTCCCCATTTTATTCCTTTTGAAAAGACGCGCAAATGTGACATCTGCATGTCAGCAGCAATTCTAAGCTGAATGTGCTTGCCCTCGTCAGATTGCAGCCGCTTCGCGTTTGAGGCTGGGCAAGTACCGGCATGGGAGACTGGCTGGGAATCCCGTATTCCGTCGACATTTTGGCTGCTGCTATTGTCATTTGGATTTTTGGATTTTGTTTTTAAAATCTAACCTTTCCCTCCTCATTTTATTCATTTTGAAAAGACGCGCACATGTGACCTTTGCACGTCAACGGCCATTCTAAGCAGAATGTGCCTTCCCTCATCAGATTGCTGCTGCTATGCAGCTTGAGGCTGGGCAAGTACCAGCATGGGAGACTGGCTGGGAATTCTTGGTTCCGTTGACATTTTGGCTGCTGCTATTGTCATTTGGATTTTTGTTTTTAAAATCTAACATTTCCCTCCCCATTTTATTCCTTTTGAAAAGACGCGCACATGTGACATCTGCGCGTAAACGTCCGTTCTAAGCTGAATGTACCTGCTCCTCATCAGATCACATCTGCTACACAGCTTGAGATCAGGCAAGTACTGGCATTGGAGACTGGCTGGGAATCCCTGGTTCCATTGACATTTTGGCTGCTGCTATTTTCATTTGCATTTTTGGATTTTTGTTTTTAAAATCTAACATTCCCTCCCCATTTTATTCCTTTTGAAAAGACGAGCACATGTGAAATCTGCACGTCAACGGATATTCTAAGCTTTAATGTGCCTGCTATCCTCAGATTGCAGCAGCTTGAGGCCGGGCAAGTATCGGCATGGGAGACTGGCTGGGAATCCCTGGTTCCGTTGACATTTTTGCTGCTGCTATTGTCATTTTGATTTTGGGATGTTTGTTTTTAAAATCTAACCTTTCCCTCCCCGTTTTATTCCTTTTGAAAAGACGCGCACATGTGATTTCTGCAAGTCAATGTCCATTCTAAGCTGAATGTGCCTTCCCTCGTCAGATCACAGCTGCTATGCAGCTTGAGGCTGGGCAAGTACCAGCATGGGAGACAGGCTGAGAATCTTTGGTTCCGTCAACATTTTAGCTGCTGCTATTGTCATTTGGATTTTTGGATTTTTGTTTTTAAAATCTAACCTTTCCCTCTCCATTTTATTACTCTTGAAAAGACGTGCACATGTGACATCTGCTTATCAGCAGCCATTCTAAGCTGATTGTGCCTGCCCTCATCATATCGCACACGCTACTCTGCTTGAGGTCGTGCAAGTACTGGCTTGGGAGACTGGCTGGGAATCCCCTGTTCAGTTGACATTTTTGCTGCAGCTATTATTATTTGGATATTTGTTTTTAAAATCTAACCTTTCCCTCCCAATTTTATTCCTTTTGAAAAGACGCGCACATGTGACATCTACATGTCAACGGCTATCCTAAACTGAATGTTTCTGCCCTCGTCATATTGCAGCTGCTATGCAGCTTGAGGCCGGGCAAGTACCAACGTGGGGGACTGGCTGGGAATCCCCAGTTCCATTGACATTTTGGCTGCTGCTATTGTTATTTGGATTTTGAGATTTTTGTTTTTAAAATCTAACCTTTCCCTCCCCATTTTATTCCTTTTGAAAAGATGCGCACATGTGACATCTGCATGTCAGCGGCCATACTAAGCACAATTTGCCTTCCTTCGTCAGATTGCAGCTGCTATGCAGCTTGAGGCTGGGCAAGTATCTGCATGGGAGACTGGCTGGGAATTCCTTGTTCCGTTGACATTTTGGCTGCTGTTATTGTCATTTGGATTTTTGGATTTTTGTTTTTAAAATCTAACCTTTCAATCCCCATTTTATTCCTTTTGAAAAGACGTGCACATGTTACCCCTGCACGTCAACAGCCATTCTAAACTGAATACGACTTCCATCGTCAGATTATAGCTGCTATGCAGCTTGAGGCTGGGTGAGTACTGGCATGGGAGACTGGCTTGCAATCCACCCTTTCATTGACATTTTGGCTGCTGCTATTGTCATTTGGATTTTTGTTTTTAAAATCTAACCTTTCCCTCCCAATTTTATTTATTTTGAAAAGACGTGCACATGTGACATGCACACGTCAGCGGCCATTCTAAGCTAAATGTGCCTGCTCTTGTCAGATCAAAGCTGCTACACCGATTGAGGCTGGGCAAGTACCAGCATGGGAAACTGGCTGGGAATCCCCAGATCCGCTGACATTTCAGCTGCTGCTATTGTCATTTGGATTTTTGTTTTTGAAATCCAACTTTTCCCTCCAAACTTTATTCCTTTTGAAAAGACGCGCACAGGTGACATCCACACATCAACGGCCATTCTAAGTTGAATGTGCCTGACCTCGTCAGATCGCAGCTGCTACGCACCTTGAGGCTGGGCAAGTACCGGCTTAGGAGACTGGCTTGGAATCCTTGGTTCCATAGACATTTTGGCTGCTGCTATTGTCATTTGGATTTTTGTTTTTAAAATCTAAGCTTTCCCTCCCCATTTTATTTCTTTTGAAAAGACACGCACATGTGACAGCTGCATGTCATTGGCCATTCTAAGCTGAATGTGCCTGTCCTCCTCAGATCACAGCTGCAATGCAGTTTGAGGTTGGACAAGTTCCAGCATGGGAGACTGGCTGGGAATCCCCGGTTACATTGACATTTTGGTTGCTGCTATTGTCATTTGGATTTTATGATTTTTGTTTTTAAAATCTATCCTTTCCCTCCCCGTTTTATTCCTTTTTAAAAGACGCGCACATGTGAGATTTGAACGTCAACGGCCTTTCTAAGCTGAATGTGCCTAACCTCTTCAGATCACAGCCGCTACGCAGCTTGAGGCCGGCCAAGTACTGGCATCGGAGATTGGTTGGGAATCCCTGGTTCCATTGACATTTTGGCTGCTGCTATTGTATTTTGGATTTTTGGATTTTTGGATTTTTGTTTTTAAAATCTAACATTTCGCTTCCCATTTTATTCCTTTTGAAAAGACGCGCACATGTGACATCTGCATGTCAACGGCCATTCTAAGCCGATTCTGCCTGCCCTCGTCAGATCGCAGCCGCTACGAAGCTTGAAGCCGGGCAAGTACTGGTATGGGAAACGGGCTGGGAATACCTGTTTCTGTTGACATTATGGCTGCTGCTATTGGATTTTGGATTTTTGTTTTAAAAATCTAACTTTTCCCTCCCCATTTTATTCCTTTTGAAAAGATGCGCACATGTGACATCTGCACGTCAACAGCCATTCTAAGCTTTATGTGCCTGCCCTCGTCAGATCGCAGCCGCTACGCAGCTTGAGGCCGGGCAAGTACCAGCTTGGCAGATTAGCTGGGAATCCTCAGTTCCGTTGACATTTTGGCTGCTGCTATTGTCATTTGGATTTTTGGATATTTGTTTTTAAAATCCAACGTTTCCCTCCCCATTTTATTCCTTTTGAAAAGACGCGCACATGTGACATCTACAAGTCAATGGACATTCTTAGCTCAATGTGCCTTCCCTTGCCAGATGGCTGCTGTTACACTGCTTGATGCCTGGCAAGTACTGGCATGGGAGATGGGCTGGGAGTACCTGGTTCCATTGACATATTGGCTGCTGCTATTGTCCTTTGGATTTTTGTTTTTAAAATCTAACCTTTCCCTCTCCATTTTATTCCTTTTTGAAAAGACGTACACATGTGACATCTGGACATCTGGACATCAGCGGCCTTTGCTAAGCTGAATGTACCTTCCCTCTTCAGATCACAGCCGCTATGCAGCTTGAGGCCGGGCAAGTACTGGCATTGGAGACTGGTTGGGAATCCCTGGTTCCGTTGATATTTTGGCTGCTGCTATTGTCGTTTGGATTTTTGGATTTTTGTTTTTAAAATCTAATCTTTCCCTCCCCATTTTATTCCTTTTGAAAAGACGTGCACAAGAGACATCTGCATGTCAAAGACCATTCTAAGCTGAGTGTGCCTGCCCTCGTCAGATCACAGACGCTACGCAGCTTGAGGCCAGGCAAGTACCAGCATTGGAGACTGGCTGGGAATCCCTGGTTCCATTGACATTTTGGCTGCTGCTATTGTCATTTGGATTTTTGTTTTTAAAATCTAACTTTTACCTAACCATTTCATTCCTTTTGAAAAGACGCGCACATGTGACAGCTGCACATCAAAGGCCATTCTAAGCTGAATGTGCCTGCCCTTGTTAGATTGCAGCAGCTATGCAGCTTGAGGCTGGGCAAGTACTGTCATGGGAGACTTGATGGGAATCCCCGGTTCCATTGACATTTTGGCATCTCCTATTGTCATTTGGATTTTAGGATTATTGTTTTTAAAATCTAACGTTTCCCTCCCCATTTTATTCCTTTTGAAAAGACGCGCACATGTGACATTTGCACATCAAAGGCCATTCTAAGCTCAATGTGCCCTCCCTCGTCAGATTGCAGCCGCTACACAGCTTGAGGCCGGGCAAGAAACAGCATAGGACAGTGGCTGGGAATCTCAGGTTCCGTTGACATTTTGGCTGCTGCTATTGTCATTTGCATTTTTGTTTTTAAAATTGAACCTTTCCCTCCCCATTTTATTCCTTTTGAAAAGACGAGCACATGTGGCATCTGTATGTCGACGGCCCTTCTAAGATGAATTCATGCCATCGTCAGATCGCAGCTGCTATGCAGCTTGAGACTGGGCAAGTACTGGCATGGGAGACTGGCTGGGAATCCCTGTTTCCATTGACATTTTGGCTGCTGCTATTGTCATTTGGATTTTTGTTTTTAAAATCTAACCTTTCCCTCCCCATTTTATTCATTTTGAAAAGACGCGCACATGTGACATTTGCATGTCAACAGCAATTCTAATCTGAATATGCCAGCCCTTGTCAGATTGCTGCCGCTACACAGCTTGAGGCCAGGCAAGAACAGGCATGGGAGCCTTGCTGGGAATCCCCAGTTCCGTTGACATTTTGGCTGCTGCTATTGTCATTTGGATTTTTGTTTTTAAAAACTTACCTTTCCCTCCATATTTTATTCCTTTTGAAAAGACGTGCACATGTGACCTCTGCATGTCAACGGCAAATCTAAGCTGAATTTGCCTGCCTCTTGTCAAATCGCTGCAGCTAGGCAGCTTGAGGCTGGGCAAATACCAGCGTGGGAGACTGGCTGGGAATCCCTGCTTCCATTGACATTATGGCTGCTGCTATTGTCATTTGGATTTTTGTTTTTAAAATATAACCTTACCCTCCCCATTTTATTCCTTTTGAAAAGACGCGCATATGTGACTTCTGCACGTTAATGGCCAATCGAAGCTGAATTTGCCTGCCTCTTGTCAAATCGCTGCAGCTAGGCAGCTTGAGGCCGGGCAAATACCAGCGTGGGAGACTGGCTGGGAATCCCTGGTTCCGTTGACATTTTGGCTGCTGCTATTGTCATTTGGATTTTTGGATTTTTGTTTTTAAAATCTAACCTTTCCCTCCCCATTTTATTCCTTTTGAAAAGACGCGCACATGTGACATTTGTACGTCAATAGTCATTCTAAGCTGAATGTGCCTACCCTCATCTGATTGCAGTTGCTACGCAGTGTGAGGCCAGGCATGTACCGGCATGTGAGACTGGCTGGGAATTCCTGTTTCCGTAGACATTTTGGCTGCTGCCATTGTCATTTGGATTTTAGTTTTTAAAATCTAACCTTTCCCTCCCAATTTTATTCCTTTTGAAAAGACGCGCACATGTGACATCTCCATGTCAACGGCCATTCTAAGCTGCATGTTCCTGACCTCGTCAGATTGCAGCTGCTACGCTGCTTGAGGCAGTCTAAGTACTGGCACGGGAGACAGGCTGGGAATCCACAGATCCATTGATATTCTGGCTGCTGCTTTTGTCATTTGGATTTTTGTTTTTAAAATCTTACCTTTCCCTCCGCATTTTATTCCTTTTGAAAAGACGCGCACATGTGAAATCTTCACGTCAATGGCCATTCTAAGCTGAATGCGCCTGCCCTCATTTTATCGCAGCCGCTATGCAGCTTGATGCTGGGCAAATACCACCATGGGAGACAGGCTGGGAATCCCCAGTTCTGATGACATTTTGGCTGCTGCTATTGTCATTTGGATTTTTGGATTTTTGTTTTTAAATCTTACCTTTCCCTCCTCATTTTATTGCTTTTGAAAAGACGCGTACATGTCACATCAGCATGACAACAGCTATTCTAAGCTGAATGTGGCTTCCCTTGTCAGATTGCAGCTGCTACGCAGCTTGAGGCCGGGCAAGTACCGGCATGGATGACTGGTTGGGAATCCCCAATTCAATTGATTATTTGGATGCTGCCGTTGTCATTTGGATTTTAGTTTTTAAAATCTAACCTTTCCCTCCCAATTTTATTCCTTTTGAAAAGACGCGCACATGTGACATCTCCATGTCAACGGCCATTCTAAGCTGCATGTTCCTGACCTCGTCAGATTGCAGCTGCTACGCTGCTTGAGGCAGTCTAAGTACTGGCACGGGAGACAGGCTGGGAATCCACAGATCCATTGATATTCTGGCTGCTGCTTTTGTCATTTGGATTTTTGTTTTTAAAATCTTACCTTTCCCTCCGCATTTTATTCCTTTTGAAAAGACGTGCACATTTGACATAAGCATTTCAACGGCCATTCTAAGCTGAATGTGGCTGCCCTCATCAGATCACAGCTGCTACACAGCTTGAGGCTGGGCCAGTACTGGCAGGGGAGAATGGCTGGGAATCCCCTGTTCCGTTAACATTTTGGCTGCTGCTATTGTCATTTGTGTTTTTTGATTTTTGTTATTAAAATCTAACCTTTCCCTCCCCATTTTATTCCTTTTGAAAAGACACGCACATGTGATATTTGCACATCAGCAGCCATTCTAAGCTGAATGTGCCTTCCCTTGTCAGATCGCTGCTGCAATGCAGTTTGAGGCCAGGCAAGTACCGGCATGGGTGACTGGCTGGGAATCCCAGGTTCCATTAACATTTTGGCTGCTGCTATTGTCATTTGAATTTTTGTTTTTAAAATCTAACCTTTCCCTCCCCATTTTATTCCTTTTGAAAAAACACGCACATAGTGATAGCTGCACATCAGCGGCTATTCTAAGCTGAATGTGACTTTCCTCATCAGATTACAGTTGTTACACAGCTTGAGGCTGGGCAAGTACTGTCATGGGAGACAGGCTGGGAATTTTCGGTTCCGCTGACATATCGGCTGCTGCTCTTGTCATTTGGATTTTTGGACTTTTGTTTTTAAAATCTAACCTTTCCCTCCCCATTTTATTCCTTTTGAAAAGACACACACATGTGACATCTGAATGTTAATGGCCATTCTAAGCTGAATGTGCTTCGCTTGTCAGGTTGCAGCTGCTTCACAGCTTGAGGCTGGGCAAGTACCTGCATGGGAGACTGGCTGGGAATCCCTGTTTCTGTTGACATTTTGGTTGCTGCTATTGTCATTTGGATTGTTAGATTTTTGTTTTTAAAATCTAACTTTTCCCTCCCCATTTTATTCCTTTTGAAAAGACGCGCACATGTGACATCTGCATGTCAACGGCCATTCTAAGCCGAATGTGCCTGCCCTTGTCAGATCGTATCTGCTGCGCAGCTTGAGGCTGGGCAATTACCAGCATGGGAGACTGGCTGGTAACTCCCGGTTCCATTGACATTTTGGCTTCTGCTATTGTCATTTGGATTTTTGTTTTTAAAATTTAACCTTTCCCTCCCCATTTTATTCCTTTTGAAAAGACGCGCACATGTGACATCTGTATGTTCTCCGCCATTCTGAGCTGAATGTGCCTGCCCTCATCAGATAGCAACTGCTACACAGCTTGAGGCCAGGCCAAAGCTGGCAGGGGAGACTGGCTGGGAATTCCCAGTTCAGTTAACATTTTGGCTGCTGCTATTGTCATTTGGATTTTTTGATTTTTGTTATTATAATCTAACCTTTCCCTCCCCATTTCATTCCTTTTGAAAAGACGCGCACATGTCACATTTGCACGTCAGCAGCCATTCTAAGCTGAATGTGCTTTCTCTTGTCAGATTGCAGCTGCTATGCAGCTTGAGGCCAGGTAAGTATCAGCATGGGAGACTAGCTGGGAAACCCTGGTTCCTTTGACATTTTGGCTGCTACTATTGTCATTTGGATTTTTGATTTTTATATTTAAAATCTAACCTTTCCCTCCCCATTTTATTCCTTTTGTAAAGACGCGCACATGTGACATCTGCACGTCAATGGCCATTCTAAGCTGAATGTGACTGCCCTCATCAGATTACAGTTGTTACACAGCTTGAGGCTGGGCAAGTACCAGCATGGGAGACTGTCTGGGAATCGCCAGTTCTGTTAACACTTTGGCTGCTGCTATTGTCTTTTTGATTTTTGTTTTTAAAACCTAACCTTTCCCTCCCCAATTTATTCCTTTTGAAAAGACTCGCACATGTGACATCTGAATGTCAGTGGCTATTCTAAGCTGAATGTGCCTACCCTTGTCATATCACAGCTGGTATGCATCTTGAAGCTGGGCAAGTACTGGCTAGGGAGACTGGCTGGGAATCCGCAGTTGCGTTGACATTTTGGCTGCTGCTATTGTCATTTGGATTTTTGTTTTTAAAATCTAACCTTTCCCTCCCCATTTTATTCCTTTTGAAAAGACGCGCACATGTGACAATTGCTTGTCAACGGCCATTTTCAGCTGAATGTACCTGCCCTCATCACTACGCAGCTTGAGGCAGGGCAAGTAACGGCATGGGAGAGTGGCTCGGAATCCCCGTTCTGTTGACATTTTGGCTGCTGCTATTGTCATTTGGATTTTTGCATTTTTGTTTTTAAAATCTAACTTTTCCCTCCCCATTTTATTCCTTTTGAGAAGACACGCACATGCGACATCTGCACATCACCGGCCATTTTTAAGATGTACCTGCTCTCAGCAGATCGCAGCCGCTATGCAGCTTGAGGCTGGGCAAGTACCAGCATGTGAGACTGAAAAGGAATCACCAGTTCTGTTAACATTTAGGCTGCTTTTCTCATTTGGATTTTTGTTTTTAAAATCTAACCTTTCCCTCCCCATTTTACTCCTTTTTAAAAGACACGCACATGTGCCATCTGCACATCAACAGCTATTCTAAGCTAAATGTGCCTGCCCTCGTCAGATCGCAGCTGCTACGCAGCTTGAGGCTGGGCTTGTACTGGCATGGGAGACTGGCTGGGAATCCCCAGTTCCGTTAGCATTTTGGCTGCTGCTATTGTCATTTGGATTTTTGTTTTTAAAATTTAACATTTCCCTCCACATTATAGTCCTTTTGAAAAGACACGCACTTGTGACATCTGCATTTCAACTGCCATTCCAAGCTGAATGTGCCTGCCCTCATCAGATTGCCACTGCTACATAGCTTGAGGCTGGGCAAGTACCAGCATGGGAGACTGGCTGGGAATCCACGGTTCCATTGCCATTTTGGCTGCTGCTATTGTCATTTGGATTTTTGTTTTTAAAATCTAACCTTTCCCTCCGCATTTTATTCCTTTTGAAAAGACGCGCACATGTGACATCTGCATGTCAATAGCTATTCTAAACCGAATGTGCCTGCCATCGTCAGATCATAGCCGCTACACAGCTTGAGGCTAGGCAAGTACCTGTGTGACACCCCAGGGGTCTGTTTGTCACAGTGATAGAGATATTACGTCTGAGAGCAGGTGGGAGGTCCTTTGGTCAGGGATCCTGTGCATGCCACACCTCCTGCCCAGCCTTGGGAGGGGAAGAACTTCCCCTGTATAAACCCGGGGCTGAGGCAGGGTTAGTCAGTCAAGGAAGAGTAGAGACAAGAAGCAGCATAGGAATCAGCAGAGTTACAAGGAGTCAGGGCTGGCAGCTACAGAGCTCGCCCTGACTAAGAAGATTTCTTACCGGACCCGGAGTCCGAGGCTGTGGGGACTAACTCCTACCCAGCAGCAGAATCCGTCAGGCAGGGGATTTCAGGTCCTCTGGCCCAGAAGCCCGAAGGCACGGTCACACGCGTGGGACCAGCACCGCCATCGTGGAGCGGAAGCCATTAGAAGGCCCCGAGTCACCGGCCATACGGGTGAGCACCACACGGTACACTCAGGGACGTGGGCTACTTACATCAGCTTCTAGCAAGGTAGCCAGAAGAGTACAGTCAGTTTGGGAGGCCTACAACTACGCCTGGCCAGGGGAGATCCCATCTGCTCAAGGACTGACCAGGCCCCGTTCGCTAGCAAGTACTCCGGGAGGGTCTATCGTTGTTACCAGTAAAGACCCTGAACTACACCGTACCGTCTCTGAGTGGTTCCTGCTACCCCCATCATCCACGTCGGCTGCCCTGAGGCCATACCCCTCCCGTTGGGGGTTATACTATCACGCTGCACAATCCTACCATCGGTCTCAGCGGTCTTCCCTGCAGCAGCAGCTCCCTGGCTGCACTCAACGGGTGGCGTAGTCATCAACCATTTACTGCTAATAGACTGCCGTCTAGTTTGACTCCCTGGGCACGGACCGGGTCACCGCCACGAGACTACAACCCTCAACATATCCGGCTCCGGGTAAGCTCCCGCGTGCGCAACGCAGCGCGACACAGGCCCAGGGGCGCGTCAACTTTGGCGTAGTCGGCAGGATCTCGTGCCCGCAACCCCTGGGTACTGCGTGCCTGAAAAAGAGACTTTTCAAACTTACCAGTGGTGAAGATTCCCGCTATCGGTGAAGATTCCCGCCATCCGGCGCCATCTTCATCCTTCTTCCCGCCATCGGTGAAGTTTCCCGCCATCCGGCGCCATCTTCTGCCTTCTTCCCGCCATCCGTGGAGTTTTCCCGCCATTGGACGCCATCTTGAGGACGCCGCGCGGGAAGAAGAGGGGCGTGGACTCCGAAAGCGCGCGAGAACTGAAGCCCCGCCTCACGTCCGGACGTTGCGTAAGGTCCTGGAAGGAGCCCAGCAGACGCCGACGTCACAGGAGCGCGACGGAAGGTCCTCAACCCTGACGATCCACTGCGGAGCCGCGGCCTACGGAACAGGATCATCGCAAGGTAGGCCACGGTCCACTAGGGGGGAGGAAGATGTCGGATACGGAGGAGAGCTTCACTGCCTCAACCCCCGCTAGCGCCACCGCTGCTGCAGTTATGCCCTTCACCATGCCCTATATCCCGGGAGCAGCTTGGCTACCCCAGTACTCAGGGGAGTCACATACCCTGCATGACTTTAGAGAAAAGCTGGATAGCCTCTTCCAGGTGTACCCCCTCACAGAAGAGCAAAAGGTGAGCATCCTGGTGGCATCCTGGTGGCAGCCAAAAGGGAAGTAAAATCCTGGCCACCTGGGAGGAAGACTGTCGCAGGGATACTAACCCGGCTGAAGGACACCTTTGATACCCGCACCTCAGCCGAAATTAAGCTTAGATTCTACGGGTGCAAGCAGCGAGCGCATGAGAGTATAAGGGACTATGCACTAAATCTACAAGAGGCCCTGAGGGCCATTAAGCAGACCGACCCTAATGGAGTGGGAAACGAGGACAGGCTGTTGACCGAACAATTTATAGAGGGTTTATATTGCAATGCCCACCGAACCCAGTTGCGGGCAATGGCCTTACAGGACCCTCATCTGGAATTTGCACAGTTCAAGGACAGAGCCATCCGGGTGCTCCGAGAACCGGCACCAGGTGGCGTTGTGACCCACAGACGCCCCACTACCACTTACTACCAGGAGGTGGCGCCCTTGTCAGCAGGGCCTGTGGGAGCTGATGCGCAGGCTTTGGACAATGACCCGGCTCCAGACCTACACCATCAGGTCCAAGAGCTAGCTAAGAGCGTTGCTGCGCTAACCCGAACTGTGCAGTCTTTACAGGCTTCCACCCCAGGGAAGATCCAGCTGGCATCCGGACCGGAGGACATCCCGTGGCGTCGACCAAGGAGGACCCCACCGGCCAGAGGAAGACCCAGTGACCAATACAGTGAGGACGGACGACCCATCTGCCGCCGCTGCAATCAACCCGGACATATGGCAAGGTACTGTTCTTTAAACGGGCACAACCTGGGGTAGAGGGCCAACCCCCAGGAAAAAGATCACCAGGCCCATCGAACTGGCGCGACAGATATGTGGGAGGACGTCCAGTCTTGCCTGTGGTACTGGATGGCATTCCTATGAGTGCCCTACTGGACACCGGGTCACAGGTCACCACCATCCCGTACGTGCTCTTCAAGCAGTACTGGAATGACTCGGATATTACCCGCTACCCTGACGACGACTTGAGTATCATCGCCAGCAATGGTCAGCCCGTGCCACAGATCGGATTTAAAGAGGTGACCATCAAAATTGGTAGAGTCGAACTGGCCGCACAGGGACTGATCATTGTAGATATTGACAAACATGAGAGTCACCCAAAAATAACTCTAGGAACTAATGTAATTGAAAATTGTCTTGCAGAGGTGATTTTCCTTTTACAGCAGGTTGCCAAGAATGCCAGCTCCGGCGAGCAGCGGGTGCTCCAGAAAGAAATCCGGGCACTGATGCAACGGCAACAAGTGGAACTCTCCGGCGGTGAGATTGGTAGCGTAAGAATGTGTGACCCTTTTCCTATTGCCATGCCCCCAAAAAGTGAAATGATGATTTGGTGCCGGGCAGCTATTGGTCTGAGAGGTAGAGATTACCAGGCAATGGTAGAACCAGTTTACTCAGACAGTAGGCCCACCATTTTGACAGCACGGGGGGTGGTCAATGTACGCCATGGGAGGGTGCCCGTTCGCATAATAAATATCGGGGAGAGGGAAGTGTACCTGCCCCGGTATGCCACGCTAGCCAAATTATATACCACTAATCAAAATTCTATACAATCTGTGGAACCCTTGCCTCCATCTCACCCGGAGGAAGGTAACGGCTCTAAGAAAGACATGGAGGACTGGTGTCAGCAACTACATTTGGGTACTGACTCCACTCCCTCACACCAGAAACAAGGAGTCTATCGGGTAGTTCAAGAGTATGAGAGAGTGTTTAGTAAACACCCGTTAGACTTCGGGCGAGTCAAGGGGGTAGAACACCGCATCCCCACGGGAGATCATCCTCCCATAAAAGAGAGGTATCGACCCGTACCCCCTGCACATTACCAACACGCCAAGGGGATGCTTAGAGACATGAAGGAGGCTGGGGTAATCCGGGATAGCTGTAGCCCCTGGGCAGCCCCACTAGTTTTAGTCAAAAAGAAAGACAACACCATGAGGATGTGTGTAGATTACCGGAAAATCAACCGTATCACACACAAGGATGCGTACCCCTTGCCAAGGATAGAGGAGTCATTGGCTGCTTTAAGATCTGCTAACTTCTTCTCTACCTTGGATCTCACTAGCGGGTACTGGCAGGTTCCTGTAGCAGAGGCGGACCGGGAGAAGACCGCATTCACCACCCCGATGGGACTTAGCGAGTTCACCTGCATGCCGTTCGGACTCTGCAACGCACCAGGAACCTTCCAACGCCTAATGGAGTGTTGTCTGGGCCACAGAAACTTCGAGACGGTCCTGTTGTACCTGGACGATGTCATCGTATATTCCAAGACGTATGAGGACCACCTGAAACACCTGGCGGAAGTGTTCGAGGCTCTGGCGAGTTACGGCCTAAAGGTGAAACCCTCCAAGTGTCACCTCCTGAAACCAAAGGTGCAGTACCTGGGACACGTGGTGAGCGCTGACGGAGTGGCTCCCGACCCTGATAAGATCACCGCAATTAAGGAATGGCCAAGCCCCTCCAGCGTAAAAGAAGTGCGGCAGTTCCTCGGGTTGGTAGGCTACTACCGAAGGTTTATTCCCGGTTTCACCAAAAAGGCAGCACCTATGCAGGACCTCCTGATAGGCCAGTCCCGGAAGGCCAAGAACCAGAAGCCGCCCTTCAAATGGGAGAAGCTGGAAGAAGAGTCCTTCCGCCAGCTGAAGATGGCCCTCACGGGGGACGAAATCCTGGCGTACCCGGATTATAGCCAGCCTTTTATCCTCTACACCGACGCCAGTAACATCGGGCTAGGAGCCGTACTGTCCCAGATCCAGCAGGGGAAGGAACGAGTAATCGCCTACGCCAGCCGAAAACTGCGACCCACCGAAAGGAACCCCGAGAATTACAGCTCATTTAAGCTAGAGTTCCTGGCCGTAGTATGGGCAATCACTGAGCGCTTTAAGCATTACCTCGCTTCTTCCCGGTTCACCGTGTACACGGATAACAACCCGCTGACACACCTGGACACGGCAAGACTCGGTGCCCTGGAGCAGAGGTGGATGGCCCGTCTGTCCAACTACGAGTTCACAATCAAATACCGGGCAGGGCGCTCCAATACCAACGCGGACGCCCTGTCCAGGATGCCCAACCTGCCGCACGGAGGAGAAGATCCGGAGGGACTGGAAGAAGTTGAACTCCCTGCGTTCCACCGTCATGGGACTATCCAGTATTCCCACCGGGTAAGGAGTAAGCAGGCTGTTACGTTGAACCCCTTGCCTCACTACAACTGGGCGGAAACGCAAGACAGCGACCCTGCCGTCCGACTGGTGAAGGAGATGCTGACTCGCCCGGAGGCTTGCCTTGAACCAGACGCTCCGGAGGAAGCCAAACAACTATGGGCAGAGAAGAGTCGACTGTTCCTTTACAAGGGGAAGTTGTGCCGCAGAATGGTTAACTCCCGGACGCATGAACTACTCTGGCAAGTAGTGGTGCCACGAAGAGACGCAGCCATGGTGATGGAGGCATACCACGACGGAGCTGGACACTTCGGGTGGAAGAAGCTGGAGTTCCTGCTGCGCGAGCGATTCCACTGGGTAGGCATGAGGGGAACCATTGAGAAGTGGTGCAGAGATTGTGGCCTGTGCAACCTGAGAAGGAAGGACCGCGCCAGCCAGAAGACTCCCCTGCAGTCCATCGTCACCCGGCAACCGTTGGAACTGGTAGCCTTGGATCATGTAAAACTGACCCCAAGCAGAAGTGGCTACGTCTACGCGTTAACCATCGTGGATCATTACTCCCGATTCTTGGTTGTCGTCCCCGTCAAGGACTTAACGGCTCAAACAGCAGCTAGAGCCTTCCAGCAGCACTTCTGCCGTCCACACGGGTACCCGGACCAAGTGCTGACGGACCAGGGACCTGCCTTTGAAGCGGAGGTCTTCCAGGAATTCTGCAATCTGTATGGCTGCCGGAAGATAAGGACGACACCCTACCATCCGCAAACTAATGGACTTTGTGAGAAAATGAACCAGGTGGTAATGGATCTTCTAAAAACGTTGCCCCTGGAAGAACGCAGTCTGTGGCCTGAGAAGTTGCCCGATCTGGTGGACCTATACAACCACATCCCGGTAGGTTCCACCAACTGTACCCCGGCTTACCTAATGAGGGCAAGACCTGGTAAGTTACCTGTTGACCTGGAAATGGGAGTCCTGACACCCGAGGACACTTCACCAGAAACAGACTGGGACACAGAGAGGCAGCAGCAGTACCGGAGAGTACAGGAGAGCGTGGAGCGAAGTCTCTGTCAGGCTAGGGAAAGACAAGAGAAAACTTACAACCAGTATGCTCCCGCTGTTCCCCTGGTACCCGGAGAGCAGGTCTTGAAGAGGAAGAGACGGCTCCACAAGTTGGATGACCAGTGGGAGAAGGACCCGTACACCGTACTGCCCTCAAGCCACGAGAACCCGAAGGTCTGTACCATCAGTAAAGACGGAGGGGAAACCACAGCCGTTGTATCCCGGGACCACCTGAAGAAGTGTCCCGAACAACTGAGGAACCCTGAAGAGGAACAAGAAGACCATCGACCCGTAGAAGAAAGGGAAGATATGGTTAGTACCGTGCTCGGGGACTTCCCTCGGTCTTGGACTCAAGTCAATGGTGCAGTTGTGGTACCCGTACTCACCTTCCTCCAACCAGCATCCCAAGCACCTACGGAGCAACAGGTAGAGCTGGAAGAACAGCCGGTCCAGGAGGCAGAAGACTCCACACAAGCAGAACAGGAGGATCAACCCTCTGCTTATAGTGAGCCTGCCGTACCCCTAGTGAGACAAAGAGCCGGTAGACAGCTGCCCAGTTTACCCTTGACAGCTCCTACACCCTGTAGTTCAGGGCCAGACAGTCAGCTCCGTAGGTCCACTAGGGCCACTAGAGGCCAGTTACCTGCACGCTGGAGAATTTGAAATGTATAAATTGTTTTACTTATGTTTATCTGTGTCTTGTTGCTTGTGTATAATTTTGTGTTTCCAGTTATTTTTAGGAATCCTTGGTGGATTTACCGGGAATCCTTGTACATAGTTGGAGCGTAACCCAGGATGGACTAGAGACTGTTAAGGACTCGGGGTAGGACAGACCCCTACCTGGTTACGTCTCCCTGTTTTGGTGAAATGGACACCTTGCTTCTCCTCAAAGACTGCACCCGGTTACGGACATGCCGTAACCATCTTTACATGTTTTTCTTATTGTATTATTACTGTTTTTACCTTGTTATGTTTTTCTAAAATGTGTTTAGTCCCGGAGTACTAAATTTTACTAGGGGGGAATGTGGCACCCCAGGGGTCTGGTTTCCACAGTAACGTAATGTTATGTCTGAGAGCAGGTGGGAGGTCCTTTGGTCAGGTATCCTGTGCATGCCACACCTCCTGCCCAGTCTTGGGAGGGGAAGAACTTCCCCTATATAAACCCGGGGCTGAAGCAGGGTTAGTGAGTCAAGGAAGAGTAGAGACAAGAAGCAGCATAGGAAACAGCAGAGTTACAAGGAGTCAGGGGCTGGCAGCAGCAGAGCTCGCCCTGACTGAGAAGATTTCTAACCGGACCCGGAGTCCGAGGCTGAGGGGACTAACTTCTACCCAGCAGCAGAATCCGTCAGGCAGGGGATTTCAGGTCCTCTGGCCAAGAAGCCCGAAGGCACGGTCACACGCGTGGGACCAGCACCGCCATCGTGGAGCGGAAGCCATTAGAAGGCCCCGAGTCACCGGCCATACGGGTGAGCACCACACGGTACACTCAGGGACGTGGGCTACTTACATCAGCTTCTAGCAAGGTAGCCAGAAGAGTACAGTCAGTTTGGGAGGCCTACAACTACGCCTGGCCAGGGGAGATCCCATATGCTCAAGGACTGACCAGGCCCCATTCGCTAGCAAGTACTCCGGGAGGGTCTATCGTTGTTACCAGTAAAGACCCTGAACTACACCGTACCGTCTCTGAGTGGTTCCTGCTACCCGCATCATCCACGTCGGCTGCCCTGAGGCCATACCCCTCCCGTTGGGGGTTATACTATCGCGCTGCACAATCCTACCATCGGCCTCAGCGGTCTGCCCTGCAGCAGCAGCCCCCTGGCTGCACTCAACGGGTGGCGTAGTCATCAACCATTTACTGCTAATAGACTGCCGTCCAGTTTGACTCCCTGGGCACGGACCGGGTCACCGCCACGAGACTACAACCCTCAACAGATCCGGCTCCGGGTAAGCTCCCGCGTGCGCAACGCAGCGCGACACAGGCCCAGGGGCGCGTCACACGCACATGTGATATCTGCACGTCAATGGCCATTCTAAGCTGAATGTGCATGCCCTCATCAGATTACAGTTGTTAGACAGCTTGAGGCTGGGCAAGTACCAGCATGGGAGACTGGCTGGTAATCGCCAGTTCTGTTAACATTTTGGCTGCTGCTATTGTCTTTTTGATTTTTGTTTTTAAAACATAACCTTTCTGTCCCCAATTTATTCCTTTTGAAAAGACTCGCACATGTGACATCTGAATGTCAGTGGCTATTCTAAGCTGAATGTGCCTACCACTGTCATATCACAGCTGCTATGCATCTTGAAGCTGGTCAAGTACTGGCAAGGGAGACTGGCTGGGAATCCGCAGTTGCGTTGACATTTTGGCTGCTGCTATTGTCATTTGGATTTTTGTTTTTAAAATCTAACCTTTCCCTCCCCATTTTATTCCTTTTGAAAAGATGCGCACATGTGACAATTGCTTGTCAACGGCCATTTTAAGCTGAATGTGCCTGCCCTCATCACTACGCAGCTTGAGGCAGGGCAAGTAACGGCATGGGAGAGTGGCTCGGAATCCCCGTTCTGTTGACATTTTGGCTGCTGCTATTGTCATTTGGATTTTTGCATTTTTGTTTTTAAAATCTAACTTTTCCCTCCCCATTTTATTCCTTTTGAGAAGACACGCACATGTGACATCTGCACATCACCGGCCATTTTAAGCTGAATGTACCTGCCCTCGGCAGATCACAGCCACTATGCAGCTTGAGGCTGGGCAAGTACCAGCATGTGAGACTGAAAGGGAATCACCAGTTCTGTTAACATTTAGGCTGCTTTTCTCATTTGGATTTTTGTTTTTAAAATCTAACCTTTCACTCCCCATTTTACTCCTTTTTAAAAGACACGCACATGTGCCATCGGCACATCAACAGCTATTCTAAGCTAAATGTGCCTGCCCTTGTCAGATCGCAGCTGCTACGCAGCTTGAGGTTGGGCTTGTACTGGCATGGGAGACAGGCTGGGAATGCCCAGTTCCGTTAGCATTTTGGCTGCTGCTATTGTCATTTGGATTTTTGTTTTTAAAATCTAACATTTCCCTACCCATTATAGTCCTTTTGAAAAGACACGCACTTGTGACATCTGCATTTCAACTGCCATTCCAAGCTGAATGTGCCTGCCCTCATCAGATTGCCACCGCTACATAGCTTGAGGCTGGGCAAGTACCAGCATGGGAGACTGGCTGGGAATCCCCGGTTCCATTGCCATTTTGGCTGCTGCTATTGTCATTTGGATTTTTGTTTTTAAAATCTAACATTTCCCTACCCATTATAGTCCTTTTGAAAAGACACGCACTTGTGACATCTGCATTTCAACTGCCATTCCAAGCTGAATGTGCCTGCCCTCATCAGATTGCCACCGCTACATAGCTTGAGGCTGGGCAAGTACCAGCATGGGAGACTGGCTGGGAATCCCCGGTTCCATTGCCATTTTGGCTGCTGCTATTGTCATTTGGATTTTTGTTTTTAAAATCTAACCTTTCCCTCCCCATTTTATTCCTTTTGAAAAGACGCGCACAGGTGACATCTGCACGTCAATAGCTATTCTAAACCGAATGTGCCTGCCATCGTCAGATCGTAGCCGCTACACAGCTTGAGGCTAGGCAAGTACCTTCATGGGAGACTGGCTGAGAATGCCTTGTTCTGTTGGCATTTTGGCTGCTGCTATTGTCATTTGAATTTCTGGATTTTTGATTTTAAAATCTAACATTTCCCTCCCCATTTTCTTCCTTTTGAAAAGACGTGCACATGAGACATCTGTAAATCAACGGCCATTCTAAGCTGAATGTGCTTACCTTCGTCAGATCACAACCGCTATGCAGCTTGAGCCTGGGCAAGTCCCAGCATGGGAGACTGGCTGGGAATCCCCTCTTCCATTGACATTTTGGCTGCTGCTGTTGTTATTTGGATTTTTGATTTTAAAAATCTAACCTTTTCCTCCCCATTTTATTCCTTTTGAAAAGACGTGCAAATGTAACATTTGCATGTCAATGGCCATTCAAAGCTGAATGTGCCTGCCTTTGTCAGATCACAACCGCTATGCAGCTTGAGCCTGGGCAAGTCCCAGCATGGGAGTCTGGCTGGGAATCCCCTCTTCCATTGACATTTTGGCTGCTGCTGTTGTTATTTGGATCTTTGCCTTTAAAATCTAACTTTTCCCTCCCCATTTTATTCGTTTTGAAAAGACGCGCACATGGACCATTTGCTTGTCATCGGCCATTCTAAGCTGAATGTGCTAACCTTCGTCAGATCGCAGATGCTATGCAGCTTGGGGTTGGGCAAGTACCGGCATGGGAAATTGGCTGGGAATCCCGAGTTCCATTGACATTCTCGCTTCTGCTATTGTCATTTGTATTTTTGTTTTTAAAATCTAACCTTTACCTCCCCATTTTATTCCTTTTGAAAAGACGCGCACATGTGACATCTGCATGTTAATGGCCATACAAAGCTGAATGTGCCTTCCCTTGTCGGATCACAGCTGCTACACAGCTTGAGGTTGGGCAAGTACTGGAAAGTGAGACTCTCTGTGAATTCCCAGTTCTGTTGAAATTTTGGCTGCTGCTATTGTCATTTGGATTTTTGTTTTTAAAATCTAACCTTTCCCTACCTATTATATTCCTTTTGAAAAGACGCGCATGACGCGCCCCCTGGGCCTGTGTTGTGCAGGGGAACCCGGAACCGGGTCTGTTGTAGAATGCTGGGGGTTATAGTCTCCGTATGGCGGTGACCCGGTCCGTGCCCAGGGTGGTCAAACCAGTGGCAGTCTTAATGTATAGCAAATGTCCGACTACGCCACCCGTGGATTGCGGTCAGTGGGGACCGCCGCTGCGCTGCCGACTGCTGAGGCTGATGTTGTTTGCGCAGCCGAGTATGGGATAACTCCCCACGGGAGAAGTATTGCCTCAGGGCAGCTAATGTGAGAGATGATGGGAGTGATGGTGTGAGGGTCCAAGTGCTAATGGTGCTGGTGCGGCAAGGAATCACTGAGACGTGAGGTGCAGTTCAGGGTCTTTACTGATGTTACAAGGCAGACTCTCCCGGGAGTACTGGCTAGTATAAGGGGCCTGGTCAGTCTGCGAGCAAGCAGGAGTTCCCCTGGCCAGGTGGAGTTGTAGGCCTCCCCGTTTATCTGCACTCTTCCTGGCTACCTTGCTGTCAGCGGTTACAAGTAGCCCACGTCCCTGAGTATACCGTGTGGTGCTCACCCGTATGGCTGGTGACTTGGGGCATTCTGTTAGCCTCCGCTCCTGAATGGCGGCGCTGGTCCCTTCTTTGTGACTGAGCCTCCGGGTTTCTATGGCCATAGGACCTGGAATCCCCTGCCGGCTGGTTTCTGCTGCTGGGTATATATCAGTCCCCACAGCCTCGGACTCCTGTGTCCGGTTTTAGTAACTTCAGCCAGGGTGAGCTATATCTCTGCTCACAGCCCCTGGCCTTCTGCCTCTGCTCCTACAGAGCTCCTGATGTATCTTTTCCTGTGTCTGCAGCTTCACTCTAGGCTCTGACTGCTCTGCTTGTTCTGCAGGCTCTGTCTCTGTCTCACCTAATCCCGCCCCAGACCCAGTTTATAAGGGCAGATTCCTCCCCTCCCAGGTCTGGGCGGGCAGTGTTGCATGCTTAGGGCTCCTGACCAGAGAAACCTCCCACTTGCTCTCAGACATAATATCTCTATTACTGTGGCAACCAGACCCCTGGGGTGTCACATTACCCCCCTAGTAAATTTTAGTAGTCCGGGACTAAACACATTTTTAAAACATAATAACAGGGTATAACAATAATACAATAACATATTTACAAGAAGCCTTAGTTCTTTAAAGGTCACGGCATGTCCGCAACCGGGTGTCCATATCACCCAAGGTGAAGCTTTAAGCGAAGTAGGGGACCTGTCCAAAGCAAACCCCTTGCGTTGTCCTTGGGCGTGGCTGCAAGGGTAGACTAACTACTTTGGGCCGCAAGGATGCCACGCCAGACAGGTTTTCTCTTCCGCGGCCGTCTTCGCAAGAGGCACCAAGGTGCAACTATCTACAAAACTGTTCCGGTTATCTAGCGTCCATAACCTGTTAGTCCATAAAAATCTGCAGGGCAACTGAGAAACATAATTAATAACAGGCAACAAACATAAACCATAAACAGTTAGCAGATAAATTCACAGTGCATTAGTTTAGATTCTCCAGCGAGCGGGCATCTGACCTCTAGTGACTCTAGTGGACCTACGGAGCTCACTAACTGGTTCTGCACTACAGGGTGTAGGAGGTGTTATGGGTAAGCTGGGCAGCTGTCTGTGCACTCTTTGGCTCACTAGGGGCACGGCAGGCTCACTACTAGCAGAGGGTTGATCCTCCTGTACTGCTGGTGTGGACTCTTCTGCCTCTTGGGCCGGCTGCTCTTCCAGCTCTACCGATTCCTCTGTAGGCACTTGAGGGGCTGGCTGGAGAAAGGTGAGGACGGGTACCACGACAGCGCCGTTTACTTGTGTCCAAGACCGGGGGAAGTCTCCGAGTATGGTACTGATCATTTCTCCCCTTTCCTCTGCGGGTTGAGGGTTTCCTTGATCTTCTTCAGGGCTTTGCAGCTGTTCGGGACACTTCTTCTGGTGGTCTCTGGAGACAATGGCTGTGGTTTCTCCTCCATCCTTACTGATTACGCAGATTTTTGGGTTCTCATGGCTTGATGGCAGTACGGTGTATGGGTCCTTCTCCCACTGGTCGTCCAACTTGTGGAGCTGCCTCTTCCTCTTCAAGACCTGCTCTCCAGCTACCAGAGGAACAGCGGGAGCATACTGGTTATAAGCCTTCTCTTGCCTTTCTCTAGCTTGAGACAGACTTCGCTCGACGCTCTCCTGTACTTTCCGATACTGCTGCTGCCGTTCTGTATCCCAGTCTGCCTCTGGCGAGGTGTCCTCAGGCGTCAGGACTCCCATATCCAGGTCAATAGGCAGCTTACCAGGTCTTGCTCTCATTAGGTAAGCCAGGGTACAGTTGGTGGAACCTACAGGGATGTGGTTATACAGGTCCACCAGATCGGGCAGTTTCTCAGGCCACAGACTGCATTCTTCCAGGGGCAATGTTTTTAGCAGATCTATCACCACCTGGTTCATCTTCTCGCAGAGTCCTTTGGTTTGAGGGTGATAGGGCGTTGTTCTTATCTTCTTGAAGCCATACAGGTTGCAGAACTCCTGGAAGACCTCCGCTTCGAAGGCTGGTCCTTGGTCTGTCAACACTTGGTCCGGGTACCTGTGTGGATGGCAGAAGTGCTGCTGGAAGGCTCTAGCTGCTGTTTGAGCCGTTAAGTCCTTGACCGGGACCACCACCAGGAACCGGGAGTAATGATCTACGATTGTGAGGGCGTAGACATACCCAGATCTGCTTGGAGCCAGTTTCACATGGTCCAGGGCTACCAGTTCCAGTGGCTGTCTGGTGATGATGGGCTGCAGGGGAGTCTTCTGGCTGGCTCGGTCTTTTCTTCTCAGGTGGCACGGGCCACACTCTCTGCACCACCTCTCGATGGCTCCTCTCATGCCTACCCAGTAGAACCGTTCACGCAACAAGAACTCCAGCTTCTTCCATCCGAAATGCCCTGCTCCGTTGTGGTATGCCTCCAGAACCATAGCCGCGTCTCGTCTTGGGACCACTACCTGCCAGGTCAACTCATGTGTTCGAGAGTTAACCATTCTCCGGCACAGCTTCTCCCTGTAGAGGAACAGCTTACTTTTCTCCTTCCACAGTTGCTTGGTCTTCTCCGGAGCATCTGGGTCAAGATGGGCATCGGCCTGGGTCAGCATTTCCTTCACCAAATGGACTGCGGGATCACTGTCTTGCGTCTCCGCCCAGTTGTAGTGGGGCAAGGGAATGAACGTCACAGAGCGCCTGTCCTTCACACGGTGGGAATACAGGGTAATCCCATGACGGTGGAACGCAGGGAGCTCAACTTCTTCCAGATCTTCAGGATCTTCCCCTACGTCCGGTAAGTTCGGCATTCCACACAGGGCATCCGCGTTGGCATTTGAGCGTCCTGCCCGGTATTTGATGGTGAATTCAAAGTTGGACAGGCGGGCCATCCATCTCTGTTCCAGGGCACCGAGCCTTGCAGTGTCCAGGTGTGTCAACGGGTTGTTATCCGTGTACACGGTGAATTTGGAGAAGGCAAGGTAATGCTTGAAACATTCGGTCACTGCCCACACTACTGCCAGGAACTCCAGCTTGAATGAGCTATAATTCTCAGGGTTCCTCTCCGTGGGCCGTAGCTTTCGGCTGGCGTAAGCGATTACCCGTTCTTTCCCTTGCTGGATCTGGGACAGTACGGCTCCTAGCCCGATGTTGCTTGCGTCCGTGTGGAGGATAAAGGGCTGGCTGTAGTCTGGATATGCCAGGATTTCATCCCCCGTGAGGGCCATCTTCAGCTGGCAGAAGGACTCCTCTTCCAGCTTTTCCCACCTAAAGGGCGGCTTCTGGTTTTTGGCTTTCCGAGATTGACCTATCAGGAGGTCTTGCATAGGGGCTGCCATTTTTGTGAAACCGGGAATGAATCTTCGGTAGCAGCCTACCAACCCGAGGAACTGCCGCACTTCCTTTATGCTGGAGGGTCTTGGCCAGTCCTTAATCACGGTGATCTTATCAGGGTCAGGAGCCACTCCGTCAGCACTCACCACGTGTCCCAGGTATTACACCTTTGGTTTCAGGACGTGACACTTGGAGGGTTTCACCTTTAGGCTGTAGTTTGCCAGAGCTTCGAACACTTCTGCCAGGTGTTTCAGGTGGTCCTCGTAGGTCTTGGAATAGACGATGACATCGTCGAGATATAACAGGACCGTCTCGAAGTTCCGGTGTCCCAGACAGCATTCCATCAACCGTTGGAAGGTTCCTGGTGCGTTGCAGAGCCCGAACGGCATACAGTTAAATTCGCTGAGACCCATCGGGGTGGTGAATGCGGTCTTCTCCCGGTCCGCCTCTGCTACAGGAACCTGCCAGTACCCGCTAGTGAGATCCAAAGTAGAGAAGAAGTTAGCAGATTTTAATGCAGCTCAGGACTCTTCTATCCTTGGTAGCGGGTACGCATCTTTGTGTGTGATACGGTTGACCTTCCTGTAGTCTACACACATTCTCATGGTGTTGTCTTTCTTTTTCACTAAGACTAGTGGAGCTGCCCAGGGGCTACAGCTGTCCCTGATTACCCCAGCCTCCTTCATGTCTCTAAGCATCCCCTTGGCGTGTTGGTAGTGTGCCGGGGGTACGGGTCGGTATCTCTCCTTTATGGGAGGATGGTCTCCCGTGGGGATGTGGTGTTCTACCCCCTTTACTCGCCCGAAGTCTAGCGGGTGTTTACTAAACACTCTCTCGTACTCTCCAACCACCCGATAGACTCCCTGTTTCTGGTGTGAGGGAGTGGAGTCAGTACCCAAATGTAGTTGCTGACACCAGTCCTCCATTAGTTTCTTAGAGCCGTTACCTTCCTCTGGTTGAGATGGAGGCAAGGGTTCCACGGCCTGTACAGAGTTCTGGTTAATGGTAAACAATTTGGCTAGCGTGGCATACCGGGGCAGGTGTACTTCTCTCTCCCCGATATTTATGATGCGAACGGGCACCTTCCCATGGCGTACATCGATCACCCCCCGTGCTGTCAAAATGGTGGGCCTACTGTCTGAGTAGACGGGTTCTACCATTGCTTGGTAGTCTCTACCTCTTAGACCAATAGCTGCCCGGCACCAAATCATCATCTCACTTTTTGGGGGCATGGCAATAGGGAACGGGTCACACATTCTCACGCTACCTATCTCACCACCAGATAGTTCCACCTGTTGCCGCTTCATCAGTGCCCGGATCTCTTTTTGGAGCACACGCTGCTGGCCGGAACTGGCATTCTTGGCAACCTGCTGTAAAATGAGAATCACCTCTGCAAGACAATTTTCAATCACATTAGTTCCCAAGGTTATTCTAGGGTGACTCTCATGACGGTCTATGTCAACTATAATCAGTCCTTGTGCCGCCAGTTCGACTTTACCGATCTTAATGGTCACCTCTTTGAATCCCACCTGTGGCACGGGCTGACCATTGCTGGCGATGATACTCAGGTCGTCATCTGGGTAGCGGGTTATGTCCGAGTCATTCCAGTACTGTTTAAAGAGCACGTACGGGATGGTGGTCACCTGTGACCCAGTGTCTAGTAGGGCACTCATAGGAATGCCATCCAGCACCACAGGCAAGATTGGACGTCCCCCTACGTATTTATCACGCCAGTTTGATGGGCCTGATGGTCTTATGCCTGGGAGTTGGCCCTCTACCCCAGGTTGTGCCCGTTTAACCCCTTCAGGACCCAGCCTATTTTGACCCTAAAGACCTTGGCATTTTAGTCAATTCTGACCAGTGTCCCTGGAACTCTCTGGAACACTTCAACGGATCCTAGCGATTCTGAGACTGTTTTTTCGTGACAAATTGGGCTTCATGTTAGTATTAAATTTAGGTCGATAATATTTGCGTTTATTTGTGAAAAAATCAAAAATATGGGAAAAAATTTGAAAATTTTGCAATTTTCAAATTTTGAATTGTTATTCTACTAAACCAGAGAGTGATGTGACACAAAATAGTTAATAAATAACATTTCCCACATGTCTACTTTACATCAGCACAATTTTGGAAAAAAAAAAAATTTTGGTAGGAAGTTTGAAGGGTTCAAAGATCATCAGCAATTTATCTTTTTTCCAGCAAAATTTACAAAACCATTTTTTTAGTGACCACATCACATTTGAAGTCCCTTTGAGGGGTCTTTATGACAGAAAACACCCAAAAGTGACACCATTCCAAAAACTGCACCCCTCAAGCTACTCAAAACTACATTCAAGAAGATTATTAACCCTTCAGGTGCATCACAGGAACTAAAGCCACATGGAAGAAAAGAATGAACATTTTTATTTTTCTAACAAAAATTTTCTTTTAGCCTAAATTTTTTAATTTTCACATGGGTAACAGGATAAAATGCATCCTAAAATTTGTTGGTGAATTTCTCCTTAGCACACTGATACCTAATATGTGGTCATAAACCACTGTTTGGGCACACGGCAGGGCTCAGAAGGGAAGGAGCGCCATTTTACTTTTTGAATGGAAAATTAGCTCCAAAAGTCAAATTGCGCTCCTTCTCTTCTGAGCCCTGCCATGCGCCCAAACAGTGGTTTATGACCACATATGAGGTATCACTGTACTCAGGAGAAATTGACCAATACAATTTAGGATGCATTTTATCCTGTTACCCATGTGAAAATTAAAAAATTTAGGCTAAAAGAAAATTTTTGTGAAAAAAAAAGTACTTTTTTGTTTTCACAAATCATTTTGTGAAGCACCTGGGGGTTCCAAGTGCTCACTATGCATCTAGATAGGTGCCTTGGGGGGTCTAGTTTCCAAAATGGGGTTACTAGTGGGGGAGCTCCACTGTTTAGGCACATTAGGGGCTCTCCAAACGCAACATGGTGTCCGCTTACAATTTGAGCCGATTTTCCATTCATTTTGTTAGCGGACACCATGTCGCGTTTGGAGAGCCGCTGTGTGGCCAAACATTGGAGCTCCCCCACAAATGACCCCATTTTGGAAACTAGACCCCCCAAGGCACCTATATAGATGCATAGTGAGCACTTGAAACCCCCAGGTCCTTCACAAATTAATCCGTAAAAATAAAAAAGTGTTTTTTTTTCCACTTTTTCATTTTTATGAATCAATTTGTGAAGCACCTGGGTGTTCCAAGTGCTCACTGTGCATCTAGATAGGTGCCTTGGGGGGTCTAGTTTCTAAAATGGGGTCACTTGTGGGGAAGCTCTAATGTTTGGCCACACAGCGGCTCTCCAAATGCAACATGGTATCCGCTAACAAATTGTCAGCTCAAATTGTTAGAAGACACCATGTTGCGTTTGGAGAGCCGCTGTGTGGCCAAACATTGGAGCTCCCCCACAAGTGACCCCATTTTGGAAACTAGACCCCCCACGGCACCTATCTAGATGCATAGTGAGCACTTGGAACCCCCAGGTCCTTCACAAATTAATCCGTAAAAATAAAAAAGTGTTTTTTTTCCACTTTTTCATTTTTATGAATCAATTTGTGAAGCACCTGGGGGTTCCAAGTGCTCACTATGCATCTATATAGGTGCCTTGGGGGGTCTAGTTTCCAAAATGGGGTCACTTGTGGGGGAGCTCCAATGTTTGGGCACACAGCGGCTCTCCAAAAGCAACATGGTGTCGGCTAACAAATTGTCGGCTCAAATTGTTAGAAGACACCATGTTGCGTTTGGAGAGCCGCTGTGTGCCCAAACATTGGAGCTTCCCCACAAGTGACCCCACTTTGAAACTAGACCCCCCAAGGCACCTATCTAGATGCATAGTGAGCACTTGGAACCCCCAGGTCCTTCACAAATTAATCCGTAAAAATAAAAAAGTGTTTTTTTTTCCACTTTTTCATTTTTATGAATCAATTTGTGAAGCACCTGGGGGTTCCAAGTGCTCACTATGCATCTAGATAGGTGCCTTGGGGGGTCTAGTTTCCAAAATGGGGTCACTTGTTGGGGAGCTCCAATGTTTGGGCACACAGGGACTCTCCAAACGCAACATGGTTCCAATTTGTTAGTGGACACCATTGTGTAGTGTATGTCAGGTTGGTGTGCAGTGTGCTATATTGTAGTGTATACACCACACACACACACACACTACAACACACACACCAACCTGACATAGCCTCCTAAGCTGACTACGCCCTAGACTGGGATCAGTGGGACGGGCGGGACATTTTGTGTGCTGTGTGCGTGTGTAAAAAAAAAAAAAAAAAATCGAAACTTTATTATAGTGTGAGTGTACGTGTGTGCGTGTGTGTGTGTGTGCTTGGTGTAACCTTCTGCAGTCACGTGTGGGGGCTGTCAGGCGTAGGGGGCTGTCAGGCGTAGGAGGCTGTCAGGCGTAGGGGGGGGCTGAAGAGATGGAGGAGCCAGCAGCTGCAGCAAGGGGGGTGATCACTGGGGCAGGAGCCGGCAGCAGCAAGGGGGGTGATCACTGGGGCAGGAGCCGGCAGCAGCAAGGGGGGTGATCACGGGGGCAGGAGCCGGCAGCAGCAAGGGGGGTAGGAGGCCGGCAGCATCAGGGGGGTGATTACTGGGGCAGAAAGCGGTGCAGGAGCCAGCAGCAGGGGGGTGATCACTGGGATGGGGGGTGCACACTGGGGATGGGGAGTGAATACTGGAGACAGGTGGGGGTGAACACTGGGGACAGGGGGGGTGAACACTGGGGACAGGGGGGGGTGAACACTGGGGGGTGAACACTGGGGACAGGGGGGGTGAACACTGGGGGGTGGGGTGATTATTGGGAGGTGGGGGGTGATATCACTGGGACTGGGGGATGGTGGGCTTGATCACAGGAGCAGGGCATTTACACTGAGCCTGCTGTTGCTGTGATCACAGTCCACCGGCTGTCAGAAGGAGAGCAGCAGCCGGTGGATGAAGACGTGGGAGAGGGAGCAGAGGGAGCGGAGGTCGGGGTGCAGGTATGAAAGTGGAGGGGGGGTGGAGGGGGGGCAGGGTGGAGTGGAGGGGGGGTCGGGGGGGAGCGGGGGCAATTCTACCTGATGCAGATCAGCGGCGGCAGCAGGCGATCAGCGGCGGCAGAAGCGATCCACGAGCTCAGCAGCAGAGGGTCCACGGGGGGGCAGCAGCAGAGGGTCCACAGGGGGCAGCAGCAGAGGGTCCACAACGGCCGGCACACGATCCATGGATGGGCAGTTGCGGCCATCATTAAAAACTCCCTCCACATCTGATTGGGGCTAGTATCCATGTGACGCTAGCCCCCCAATCAGATCTGGGGGGGGGGGGGGCAGAGGTGACACTCCCCCCAGCCAATGGCTGATGCTGTAAGCATCAGGCCATGCCCAGATTTAAATATTACACCAATTTTCATTGGTGAAATATTTAATTCATACCGATTGGCAGTTTCATTAAAAGTGAAAATGAAACAGCCAATCGGAGGGGTCCCAGGCACGGGGGGGTTAATCCACCCCCCGGGGGGTCGACTTCAGGATGTCCAGTTGCAGTAGCAACTGTGAAACCTGAGCGACCCCGCTCGCAGGCGCTGCAGGGGCTCTTTCCCTCCATGTCACAGACGCTGTGACATGGGTCGGGAAGGAACTGTTTTCCATGTCACAAACGGTGTGACACGGGTCGGGAAGGGGTTAAATGACAGTACCTTGCCACATGTCCGGGTTGATTGCAGCAGCGGCAGATGGGTCGTCCGTCCTCGTTGTATCTGTCGCTGGGTCTTCCTCTGGCCCGTGGGGTCCTCCTCAGTCGGTGCCACGGGACGTCCTCCGGTCCGGATTCCAGCTGGATCTTTCCTGGAGAAGAGACCTGTAAAGACTGCACAGTTCTGGTTAGCGCGGCAACGCTCTTAGTCAGCTCTTGGACATGATGGTGCAGGTCTGTTGCTGGGTTATTGTTCAAAGCCTGCGCATCAGCTCCCACAGGCCCTGCAGACAAGGGCGCCGTCTCCTGGTGGTAAGTGATAGCAGGGCGCCTGTGGGTCACAGCACCATCTGGTGCCGGTTCTCGGAGCACCCGGATGGCTCTGTCCTTGAACTGTGCAAAGTCCAGGTCAGGGTCCTGTAAGGCCATTGACCGCAACTGGGTTCGGTGGGCATTGCACAGTAGACCCTCAATAAATTGTTCAGTCAACAGCTTATCTTCATTTCCCACGCTGCCAGGGTCTGCCTGCTTAATGGCTCTCAGGGCCTCTTGTAGGTTTAGAGCATAGTCTCTTATACTCTCATGTGCCCGCTGTTTAAACCAGTAAAATCTGAGCTTTATTTCGGCTGAGGTGCGGGTATCAAATGTGTCTTTCAGCCGGGCTAGTATTTCTCTGACAGTCCTCTTCCTCCCAGGTGGCCAGGACTTTACCTCCCTTTGGGCTGCCCCGATTAATTGGGCCACCAGGATGCTCACTTTTTGCTCTTCTGTGAGGGGGTACACCTGGAAGAGGCTATCCAGTCTTTCTCTAAATTCATTTAGAGTATGTGACTCCCCTGAGTACTGGGGTAGCCAGGTTGCCCCCGGGATATTGGGCATGGTGAATGGCATGACTGCTGCAGTGGTTGCGCTGGCGGTGGCTGTGGCAGTGGAGCTCACCTCGGTGTCCGGCATCCTCCTCCCCCCTAGTGGACCGTGGCCTACCTTGCGATGCTCTTCTAGGCCGCGGCTCCGCAGTCGATCGTCAGGGTTGAGGACCTGGCGTCGCGCTCCGATGACGTCAGCGTCGCTCTTCCTCCCTTCCAGGACCTTGCGCAGCGTCAGAGCGTGGGGCGGAGCTTCGGATCTCGCGCGCTTTTGGCGTCCACGCCCCTCTTCTTCCCGTGCGGCGTCCCGAAGATGGCGTCAGAAGGCGGGAAGCAGCTGCGGATGGCGGGAAGAAGGCAGAAGACGGTGGGAAACGGTCCAAGATGGCGTCTGATGGCGGGAATCGGCTCCAGATGGCGGGAAACGACTCCGGACGGCGGGAAACTTCACCACAGGTAAGTATAAAAGTCTCTTTTTCAGGCACGCAGTACCCGGTGGTTGCGGGCAAGAAATCCTGCCGACTACGCCAAAGTTGACGCGCCCCCTGGGCCTGTGTTGTGCAGGGGAACCCGGAACCGGGCCTGTTGTAGAATTCTGGTGGTTGTAGTCTCCGTGTGGTGGTGACCCGGTCCGTGCCCAGGGTGGTCAAACCAGTGGCAGTCTTAATGTATAGGAAATGTCCGACTACGCCACCCGTGGATTGCGGTCAGGTGGGACCGCCGCTGCGCTGCCGACCGCTGAGGCTGATGTTGTTTGCGCAGCCGAGTATGGGATAACTCCCCACGGGAGAAGTATTGCCACAGGGCAGCTAATGTGAGAGATGATGAGAGTGATGGTGTGAGGGTCCCAGTGCTAATGGTGCTGGTGCGGCAAGGAATCACAGAGACGTGAGGTGCAGTTCAGGGTCTTTACTGATGGTACAAGGCAGACCCTCCCGGGAGTACAGGCTAGTATAAGGGGCCTGGTCAGTCTGCGAGCAAGCAGGAGTTCCCCTGGCCAGGTGGAGTTGTAGGCCTCCCCGTTTATCTGCACTCTTCCTGGCTACCTTGCTGTCAGTGGTTACAAGTAGCCCACGTCCCTGAGTATACCGTGTAGTGCTCACCCGTATGGCTGGTGACTTGGGGCCTTCTGTTAGCCTCCGCTCCTGGATGGCGGCCCTGGACTTCTGGACTTCACACGAATCACCCGATCGCAGACCCACAAATGGTGGTAAATATCTCTTCCAAAACTCTCAGCGTTGCACAAACATCAGTTTTACAAAAGGGACTCTCTTTCTGCCCCACATACAAATACAACACTTTTAAACTAGATATGGAACTACAACGCTTTTACCGTACCCTACGCTTGAAAACCCATTTTGCTAATAATCCTTTCAGCGTCACCCCTCCAGAATCCATGGCCGACATCACAGCCCAAGACTTAGGTCTCCGCTCTAAGAGCAAATATAGGCCTCCTCGAGGCACACATCCACTGGAAACCTTTATAGGATTCGTGGATGGGGCGTTTCAACAATTACGCTCCAATATCGACTAGGGAAGGGCACATTATCAGACCAATCTCTCTCCCCTTGATCGACAGGCCCTACGGAGTCTGCAAGAGGACAATGATTTGATTATAAAGCCAGCTGACAAAGGTGGAGTGATAGTAGTCATGAACAAGTGCGATTACATCTCGGAAATTTTGAGACAACTTAGTGATGAGTCCACATACCGTAAACTCTCTACGGACCCGACTACAAAAACACAGACACTCATCATTTCGACACTACAACGGTTTTTAACAGCCAAGGTGATTGACTTGAAAACGTACGAGTATTTAATTAATCCACATCCAATCATACCGGTATTTTATGTCCTACCCAAAATCCACAAAAGTCTCACCCAACCTCCTGGGCGCCCCATAGTGGCCTCCACGGATTCTATTTTATCACCCCTTGCAATTTTCTTAGAAAAGATTCTTACACCACTTACCCAAAAAAGTCCATCTTATCTATTAGACACAGGGGCCTTTTTAGAGACTATGAAAGCACTCAAACAAGTTCCTCCAGAAGCCATCTTAGTGTCCCTAGATGTCACAAGTCTCTATACATCGATTCCCCATGACCGGGGTATCCAAGCGGTTGAACAAATGCTGAAGGACTCAAACACCAATCCATCGATTATAGATCTAGCCGTAGAACTACTAACAATAGTTCTTACACACAATTACTTCCTCTTTCAGGATACATTTTACGTGCAGACCAAGGGGACCGCAATGGGCTCAAATGTAGCCCCCCCTTACGCAAACTGTTACATGTCTACTTTTGAGACAAAGTTTGTATACAAGAATCAAATGTTCCAAGAGCATTCCATTTTATGGAAGCATTACATAGACGACATCTTTTGCATCTGGACAGGTTCCCAGGACACCTTAGATGAATTCTGCAGGTCCCTCAACACCGCCTGCCCTGGTCTACATTTCACTCTGAACTATCACCCACACCAGATCAACTTCCTAGATACTTTAGTCATCAAAGATGGCTAAGGACTATTAACCACTGACATCTACAGGAAACCCACAGATCGCAACACATTACTACATTTTTCAAGCAACCACCCAGCCCCTATGAAACATGCTATCCCCAAATCGCAATTTCAGAAGGTTGAACGCATTGTGTCCGAAACAACATTACGCGAAGTCAGATTACAAGAAATGACACGGAAATTTGAAGAAAGAGGATACCCTCAGTATCTTCTACGTGAATCACAGGACAGCCGCACACAACCACGACCAGACACATCTGATCTCATTCCATTTGTCCACACATATCACCCCCTAGCTTACACTATACACCGTACGATACGGAAACATTGGAATATTCTCCAAACAGGTTACCCGACCATCAAATCCTTTCATCAACCCTTCTTACCGTGCTTCAAAAGAGCACCAAACATCAGAGACTCATTAGTCCGAGCTGACATAGGGACAACGTCCCTTGGTTCCCGCCAAAGATTTCTACAAACTCCTAAGAAAGGAACCTTCCCATGTCTCCATTGCCATCAGTGCCATAACATCCTTAGAGGCGATACTATTCATCATCCACAAACAGGCAGAAAATATACAATTAAGGATTACTACACCTGTGATACAAATTTTGTCGTATACCTAGTTAAGTGCCCTTGCAGCCTTGTCTACGTTGGGGAAACGACCCAACCCATTAAAGATAGAATCTCGAAGCACAAATCTACCATCAGATGCAAAAATTTACTTCTACCTCTCCCCCAACACTTCACGGCAGCAGGACACAATGTGTCCCAATTGCGGTTTCAAGTTATAGAGCAAATTAAACCACCCCGTCATGGGGGTAATCGAATCCAGACCCTCAAGCAGAGAGAGGCATTCTGGATTCATGAACTGCAGTCCCTTCATCCCAAAGGACTTAACAAGGACTATGATCTGCACTCATTCATCTAAACCTACCTGGTCCCAATCCGTCCCAATAGGGACCTAGGTTTATTTATATGTTTATACTTTTTACTTTACAAGGAGTTAACACCCGCAATCCGATATTCATTTGCCATTTATTAATAGGGACCAAGATTCATGTATGCTTATCTATATTGTGGCTGTATAAGGGTATCATCGCAGCATTCCTGTGTGTTTTACTGCACTGTGTCTTATAACTCGATTTAACATTGTATTTCATATTTCAGATGAAGGATCCATACCCATCCTCATTCTCCTATATCCCTCCTGCACTCTGCAACCCCTTCTCTCGATGGTGGAACGCTCCTTGCCATTCTTTTCCGGCAGTGGAACACATCACTTCGATACAGAAACCACTTCCTGGTCCCTGGAACGCACCTACACGTCGGCTGACACGCACGCACGTGCGCATGCGCGGCGCCGGACCAATCAGATGCCGGCACTCCCTTTTTCGCGTCACTTCCTGTGACGTCACCGCATCGAGCGCTAATTACCAGCACATTCAAACTTCCTCATTGGCTGGCAGCCAAACCCTCCTCTCCTCTAATAATATTTGTAGCCAGTCTCCAAGTCGTGCCCACTGCTC
The DNA here is from genome assembly GCF_046119375.1 of Phyllobates terribilis. Lineage (NCBI taxonomy): Eukaryota > Metazoa > Chordata > Amphibia > Anura > Dendrobatidae > Phyllobates > Phyllobates terribilis. Next base: position 593,747 of record NW_027363261.1, read on the forward strand.
ACATCCAGCGGTGGATACCGCGATCGATGCAGCACCTCTCCTATACTTCATGGCACAAACGGTATGTCTACCTCCCTTATAGTCCTCACCCCATTATAGCCCCATATATCCTTCCATTACCTCATAGTATGCACTTTCTCCATAGGAATCCCTGTATTGGGTCCCATCTCCTTCTCTTTTCCTGCTCCCATCCCAGTAACTTGGTAGGTTGCCCCCTTTTTTTGCTTCACTGTTGGACAAAAGGTTACATAGACACATAGACCTTTATTTATATGTTTTGTATACATAATCTGTGACTTTATAATCACTATAATGTTTGTATTCTATATCTGTTCATTTTGTTTACATGCAGTACACTGATGAAGGTCTTGTCGACCGAAACGTCTTTAGTGTGGACTGCAAATAAAAGTATCTTATTATACCATTTGGTGTGCTGAGGTTATCGCGACATTTCAAGGCTTTGGACCCAAATCATGCACCCAGGTCCAGTAGTGCTGCGTTTTTTTCTAAATGGTCCCTTGTTTGTGACTGAGCCTCCGGGCTTCTATGGCCAGAGGACCTGGAATCCCCTGCCGGCTGGTTTCTGCTGCTGGGTATATATCAGTCCCCACAGCCTCGGACTCCTGTGTCCGGTTTTAGTAACTTCAGCTAGGGCGAGCTATATCTTTGCTCACAGCCCCTGGCATTCTGCCTCTGCTCCTACAGAGCTCCTGATGTATATTTTCCTGTGTCTGCAGCTTCACTCTAGGCTCTGACTGCTCTGCTTGTTCTGCAGGCTCTGTCTCACCTAATCCCGCCCCAGACCAAGTTTATAAGGGCAGATTCCTCCCCTCCCAGGTCTGGGCGGGCAGTGTTGCATGCTTAGGGCTCCTGACCAGAAAAACCTCCCACTTGCTCTCAGACATAATATCTCTATTACTGTGGCAACCAGACCCCTGGGGTGTCACATTCCCCCCTAGTAAATTTTAGTAGTCCGGGACTAAACACATTTTTAAAACATAATAACAGGGTATAACAATAATACAATAACATATTTACAAGAAGCTTTAGTTCTTTAAAGGTCACGGCGTGTCCGCAACCGGGTGTCCATATCACCCAAGGTGAAGCTTTAAGCGAAGTAGGGGACCTGTCCAAAGCAAACCCCTTGCGTTGTCCTTGGGCGTGGCTGCAAGAGTAGACTAACTACTTTGAGCCGCAAGGAGGCCACGCCAGACAGGTTTTCTCTTACGCGGCCGTCTTCGCAAGAGGCACCAAGGTGCAACTATCTACAAAACTGTTCCGGTTATCTAGCGTCCATAACCTGTTAGTCCATAAAAATCTGCAGGGTAACTGAGAAACATAATTAATAACAGGCAACAAACATAAACCATAAACAGATAGCAGATAAATTCACAGTGCATTAGTTTAGATTCTCCAGCGAGCGGGCATCTGACCTCTAGTGACTCTAGTGGACCTACGGAGCTCACTAACTGGTTCTGCACTACAGGGTGTAGGAGGTGTTATGGGTAAGCTGGGCAGCTGTCTGCGCACTCTTTGGCTCCCTAGGGGCACGGCAGGCTCACTACTAGCAGAAGGTTGATCCTCCTGTACTGCTGGTGTGGACTCTTCTGCCTCTTGGGCCGGCTGCTCTTCCAGCTCTACCGGTTCCTCTGTAGGCACTTGCAGGGCTGGCTGGAGAAAGGTGAGGACGGGTACCATGACAGCGCCGTTTACTTGTGTCCAAGACCGGGGGAAGTCTCCGAGTACGGTACTGATCATTTCTCCCCTTTCCTCTGCGGGTTGAGGGTTTCCTTGATCTTCTTCAGGGCTTTGCAGCTGCTCGGGACACTTCTTCAGGTGGTCTCTGGAGACAATGGCTGTGGTTGCTCCTCCATCCTTACTGATTACGCAGATTTTTGGGTTCTCATGGCTTGATGGCAGTACGGTGTATGGGTCCTTCTCCCACTGGTCGTCCAACTTGTGGAGCCGCCTCTTCCTCTTCAAGACCTGCTCTCCAGGTACCAGGGGAACAGCGGGAGCATACTGGTTATAAGCCTTCTCTTGCCTTTCTCTAGCTTGAGACAAACTTCGCTCGACGCTCTCCTGTACTTTCCGATACTGCTGCTGCCGTTCTGTATCCCAGTCTGCCTCTGGCGAGGTGTCCTCAGGCGTCAGGACTCCCATATCCAGGTCAATAGGCAGCTTACCAGGTCTTGCTCTCATTAGGTAAGCCGGGGTACAGTTGGTGGAACCTACAGGGATGTGGTTATACAGGTCCACCAGATCGGGCAGTTTCTCAGGCCACAGACTGTGTTCTTCCAGGGGCAATGTTTTTAGCAGATCTATCACCACCTGGTTCATCTTTTCGCAGAGTCCATTGGTTTGAGGGTGATAGGGCGTTGTTCTTATCTTCTTGCAGCCATACAGGTTGCAGAACTCCTGGAAGACCTCCGCTTCGAAGGCTGGTCCTTGGTCTGTCAACACTTGGTCCGGGTACCTGTGTGGACGGCAGAAGTGCTGCTGGAAGGCTCTAGCTGCTGTTTGAGCCGTTAAGTCCTTGACCGGGACCACCACCAGGAACCGGAAGTAATGATCTACGATTGTGAGGGCGTAGACATACCCAGATCTGCTTGGAGCCAGTTTCACATGGTCCAGGGCTACCAGTTCCAGTGGCTGTCTGGTGATGATGGGCTGCAGGGGAGTCTTCTGGCTGGCTCGGTCTTTTCTTCTCAGGTGGCACGGGCCACAGTCTCTGCACCACCTCTCGATGGCTCCTCTCATGCCTACCCAGTAGAACCGTTCACGCAACAAGAACTCCAGCCTCTTCCATCCGAAATGCCCTGCTCCGTTGTGGTATGCCTCCAGAACCATAGCCGTGTCTCGTCTTGGGACCACTACCTGCCAGGTCAACTCATGTGTTCGAGAGTTAACCATTCTCCGGCACAGCTTCTCCCTGTAGAGGAACAGCTTACTTTTCTCCTTCCACAGTTGCTTGGTCTCCTCCGGAGCATCTGGGTCAAGACGGGCATCAGCCTGGGTCAGAATTTCCTTCACCAAATGGACTGCGGGATCACTGTCTTGCGTCTCTGCCCAGTTGTAGTGGGGCAAGGGATTGAACGTCACGGAGCGCCTGTCCTTCACACGGTGGGAATACAGGGTAATCCCATGACGGTGGAACGCAGGGAGCTCAACTTCTTCCAGATCTTCTGGATCTACCCCTACGTCCGGTAAGTTCGGCATTCTAGACAGGGCATCCGCGTTGGCATTTGAGGTTCCTGCCCGGTATTTGATGGTGAATTCAAAGTTGGACAAGCGGGCCATCCATCTCTGTTCCAGGGCACCGAGCCTTGCAGTGTCCAGGTGTGTCAACGGGTTGTTATCCGTGTACACGGTGAATTTGGAGGAGGCAAGGTAATGCTTGAAACGTTCGGTCACTGCCCAAACTACTGCCAGGAACTCCAGTTTGAATGAGCTATAATTCTCAGGGTTCCTCTCCGTGGGCCATAGCTTTAGGCTGGCGTAAGCGATTACCCGTTCTTTCCCTTGCTGGATCTGGGACAGTACGGCTCCTAGCCCGATGTTGCTTGCGTCCGTGTGGAGGATAAAGGGCTGGCTGTAGTCTGGATATGCCAGGATTTCATCCCCCGTGAGGGCCATCTTCAGCTGGCAGAAGGACTCCTCTTCCAGCTTTTCCCACCTAAAGGGCGGCTTCTGGTTTTTGGCTTTCCGAGATTGACCTATCAGGAGGTCCTGCATAGGGGCTGCCATTTTGGTGAAACCGGGAATGAATCTTCGGTAGTAGCCTACCAACCCGAGGAACTGCCGCACTTCCTTTATGCTGGAGGGTCTTGGCCAGTCCTTAATCACGGTGATCTTATCAGGGTCAGTAGCTACTCCGTCAGCACTCACCACGTGTCCCAGGTATTACACCTTTGGTTTCAGGAGGTGACACTTGGAGGGTTTCACCTTTAGGCCGTAGTTTGCCAGAGCTTCGAACACTTCTGCCAGGTGTTTCAGGTGGTCCTCGTAGGTCTTGGAATAGACGATGACATCGTCGAGATATAACAGGACCGTCTCGAAGTTCCGGTGTCCCAGACAGCATTCCATCAACCGTTGGAAGGTTCCTGGTGCGTTGCAGAGCCCGAACGGCATACAGTTAAATTCGCTGAGACCCATCGGGGTGGTGAATGCGGTCTTCTCCCGGTCCGCCTCTGCTACAGGAACCTGCCAGTACCCGCTAGTGAGATCCAAAGTAGAGAAGAAGTTAGCAGATTTTAATGCAGCTAAGGACTCTTCTATCCTTGGTAACGGGTACGCATCTTTGTGTGTGATACGGTTGACCTTCCTGTAGTCTACACACATTCTCATGGTGTTATCTTTCTTTTTCACTAAGACTACTGGAGCTGCCCAGGGTCTACAGCTGTCCTTGATTACCCCAGCCTCCTTCATGTCTCTAAGCATCCCCTTGGCGTGTTGGTAGTGTGCCGGGGGTACGGGTCGGTATCTCTCCTTTATGGGAGGATGGTCTCCCGTGGGGATGAGGTGTTCTACCCCCTTTACTCGCCCGCAGTCTAGCGGGTGTTTACTTAACACTCTCTCGTACTCTCGAACCACCCGATAGACTCCCTGTTTCTGGTGTGAGGGAGTGGAGTCAGTACCCAAATGTAGTTGCTGACAACAGTACTCCATTGGTTTCTTAGAGCCGTTACCTTCCTCTGGTTGAGATGGAGGCAAGGGTTCCACGGCCTGTACAGAGTTCTGGTTGATGGTAAACAATTTGGCTAGCGTGGCATACCGGGGCAGGTGTACTTCTCTCTCCCCGATATTTATGATGCGAACGGGCACCCTCCCATGGCGTACATCGACCACCCCCCGTGCTGTCAAAATGGTGGGCCTACTGTCTGAGTAGACGGGTTCTACCATTGCTTGGTAGTCTCTAACTCTTAGACCAATAGCTGCCCGGCACCAAATCATCATCTCACTTTTTGGGGGCATGGCAATAGGGAACGGGTCACACATTCTCACGCTACCTATCTCACCACCAGATAGCTCCACCTGTTGCCGCTTCATCAGTGCCCGGATCTCTTTTTGGAGCACACGCTGCTGGCCGGAACTGGCGTTCTTGGCAACCTGCTGTAAAATGAGAATCACCTCTGCAAGACAATTTTCAATCACATTAGTTCCCAAGGTTATTCTAGGGTGACTCTCATGACGGTCTATGTCCACTATAATCAGTCCTTGTGCCGCCAGTTCGAATTTACCGATCTTAATGGTCACCTCTTTGAATCCCACCTGCGGCATGGACTGACCATTGCTGGCGATGATACTCAGGTCGTCATCTGGGTAGCGGGTTATGTCCGAGTCATTCCAGTACTGTTTAAAGAGCACGTACGGGATGGTGGTCACCTGTGACCCAGTGTCTAGTAGGGCACTCATAGGAATGCCATCGAGTACCACAGGCAAGATTGGACGTCCCCCAACGTATTTATCACGCCAGTTTGATGGGCCTGATGGTCTTATGCCTGGGAGTTGGCCCTCTACCCCAGTTTGTGCCCGTTTAAATGACAGCACCTTGCCACATGTCCGGGTTGATTGCAGCGGTGGCAGATGGGTCGTCCGTCCTCGTTGTATCTGTCGCTGGGTCTTCCTCTAGCCGGTGGGGTCCTCCTCAGTCGGTGCCACGGGACGTCCTCCGGTCCTGATTCCAGCTGGATCTTTCCTGGAGAAGAGACCTGTAAAGACTGCACAGTTCTGGTTAGCGCGGCAACGCTCTTAGTCAGCTCTTGGACCTGATGGTGCAGGTCTTTTGCCCGGTTATTGTTCAAAGCCTGCGCATCAGCTCCCACAGGCCCTGCAGACAAGGGCGCCGTCTCCTGGTGGTAAGTGATAGCAGGGCGCCTGTGGGTCACAGCACCATCTGGTGCCGGTTCTCGGAGCACCCGGATGGCTCTGTCCTTGAACTGTGCAAAGTCCAGGTCAGGGTCCTGTAAGGCCATTGCCCGCAACTGGGTTCGGTGGGCATTGCACAGTAGACCCTCAATAAATTGTTCAGTCAACAGCTTATCTTCATTTCCCACGCTGCCAGGGTCTGCCTGCTTAATGGCTCTCAGGGCCTCTTGTAGGTTTAGAACATAGTCTCTTATACTCTCATGTGCCCGCTGTTTACACCCGTAAAATCTGAGCTTTATTTCGGCTGAGGTGTGGGTATCAAATGTGTCTTTCAGCCGGGCTAGTATTTCTCTGACAGTCCTCTTCCTCCCAGGTGGCCAGGACTTTACCTCCCTTTGGGCTGCCCCGATTAATTGGGCCACCAGGATGCTCACTTTTTGCTCTTCTGTGAGTGGGTACACCTGGAAGAGGCTATCCAGTCTTTCCCTAAAGTCATTTAGAGTAATGGTGCTGGTGCGGCAAGGAATCACAGAGACGTGAGGTGCAGTTCAGGGTCTTTACTGATGGTACAAGGCAGACCCTCCCGGGAGTACTGGCTAGTATAAGGGGCCTGGTCAGTCTGCGAGCAAGCAGGAGTTCCCCTGGCCAGGTGGAGTTGTAGGCCTCCCCGTTTATCTGCACTCTTCCTGGCTACCTTGCTGTCAGCGGTTACAAGTAGCCCACGTCCCTGAGTATACCGTGTGGTGCTCACCCGTATGGCTGGAGACTTGGGGCCTTCTGTTAGCCTCCGCTCCTGGATGGTGGCGCTGGTCCCTTCTTTGTGACTGAGCCTCCGGGCTTCTATGGCCAGAGGACCTGGAATCCCCTGCCGGCTGGTTTCTGCTGCTGGGTATATATCAGTCCCTACAGCCTCGGACTCCTGTGTCCGGTTTTAGTAACTTCAGCCAGGGCGAGCTATATCTCTGCTCACAGCCCCTGGCCTTCTGCCTCTGCTCCTACAGAGCTCCTGATGTATCTTTTCCTGTGTCTGCAGCTTCACTCTAGGCTCTGACTGCTCTGCTTGTTCTGCAGGCTCTGTCTCTGTCTCACCTAATCCCGCCCCAGACCCAGTTTATAAGGGCAGATTCCTCCCCTCCCAGGTCTGGGCGGGCAGTGTTGCATGCTTAGGGCTCCTGACCAGAGAAACCTCCCACTTGCTCTCAGACATAATATCTCTATTACTGTGGCAACCAGACCCCTGGGGTGTCACACGCACATGTGACATCTGCTCATCAATGGCCATTCTGAGCTGAATGTGCCTTCCCTCATCACAGCACAGCTGCTATGCAGATTGAGGCTGGGCAAGTACCAGCATGGGTGACTGGTTGGGAATTCCCAATTCCATTGACATTTTGGCTGCTGGTAATGTCATTTGGATTTTTGGATTTTTGTTTCTAAAATCTAACCTTTCCCTCCCCATTTTATTCCTTGTGAAAAGACGCGCACATGTGACATTTGCAGGTCAACTGCCATTCTAAGCTGAATGTGCCTTCCCTCGTCAGATCGCAGCTGGAGGCCAGGCAAGTACCATCATGGGAGACTAGATGGGAGTCCCCAGTTACGTTGACATTTTGGCTGCTGCTATTGTCATTTGGATTTTTGTTTTTAAAATCTAACCTTTCCCTCCCCATTTTATTCCTTTTGAAAAGACGTGCACATTTGACATCTTTCTGTCAACGGCCATTCTAAGCTGAATGTGCCTGCCCTTGTCAGATTGCAGCTGCTAAGCAGTTTGAGGCTGGGCAAGTACTGGCATGGGAGATAGGCTGGGAATCCCTGGTTCCGTTGACATTTTGGCTGAAGCTATTGTCATTTGGATTTTTGTTTTTTACGTCGATCCTTTCCCTCCCCATTTTATTCATTTTGAAAAGACACGCACATGTGACATCTCCATGTCAACAGCCATTCTAAGCTGAGTGTGCCTTCCCTCGTAAGATCGCAGCCACTACACAGCTTGAGGCTGGGCAAGTACCATCATGGGAGACTAGCTGGGAATCCCTGGTTCCGTTGATATTTTGGCTGCTGCTATTGTCATTTGGATTTTTGGATTTTTGTTTTTAAAAACATGAGCTTTCCCTCCCCATTTTATTCCTTTTGAAAAGATGCGCACATGTGACATCGGCACATCGACGGCCATTCTAAGCTGAATGTGCCTTCCCTCATCAGATTGCAGCAGCTACGCAGCTTGAGGTCAGGGTAGTACCAGCATGGGAGACTGGCTGGGAATCCCTGGTTCTGTTGACGTTTTGGCTGCTGCTATTGTCATTTGATTTTTTGGATTTTTTTTTTAAAATCTAACCTTTTCCTCCCCATTTTATTCCTTTTGAAAAGACGTGCACGTGTGACATTTGCACGTGAATGGCCATTGTAAGCTGAATGTGCCTGCCCTTGTCAGATCGCAGCCGCTAAGCATACATAGTAACATAGTAGCATAGTTTGTAAAGCCGAATAAAGACTTGCGTCCATCAAGTTCGACCTGTTAGTTCTGTAATTGCTAAAGTTGATCCAGAGGAGGGCAAAAACCCCAAATGATTTGGCCAATCTTCACCTGAGGAAAAATTCCCTCCCGACTCTAAAAACAGCAGTCAGAATAAATCCCTGTATCAACCTACTATTTTATTTTATTTTTAAGTATATGCTGAAATCTGCCTGGTATCTAGAAATGCATCCAGTCCCCGCTTGAACTGTTGTAGTGAATCCGACATTACCATCTCCTCACTCAGTGAATTCCATATTCTCACTGCTCTTACCGTAAAGAACCCCTTCCTATGCTGGTGCTGAAACCTTTTTTCTTCCAGTCTTAGTGAGTGCCCTCTAGTTATCGTAATATCCCTCCTTTTGAACAAATCCCGGCAAGATCTCTATACTGTCCCCTAACATATTTGTACACATTTATTATGTCCCCCCTCAACCTTCTCTTTTCCAGGCTGAATAGTTCTAGTTTTGCGAACCTCTCTGGGTATTGCAGTCCCTCCATTCCCTTTATTAATTTTGTTGCCCTCCTTTGTACCTTTTCAAGCCCATTAATATCCTTTCTATATATTGGGGCCCATAGCTGAGCACAGTATTCCAAGTGTGGTCTGACCAGTGCTTTGTACAGTGGAAGAACAATGTTCTCATCCTTTGCAGCTATACCTCTTCTGATACATCCCATTACCCTGTTTGCCCTTACAGCAGCGGCCTGACTTTGGGCACTCCAATTTAGTTTGCTATCAATCAAGATGCCCAAGTCCTTCTCCATCTCTGAATTCCCCAATGATTTCCTATTCAGTGAGTACTGGTGACTTCCATTTTCCTTCCCATATGTATGACCTTACATTTCTCCTCGTTAAACCTGATTTGCCATTTAATGCTCCACCTACCCAGCTTATCCAAATCCCTCTGTAGGTCTGCACTGTCCTCTTTTGTATTAATTGTTTTACATAACTTTGTGTCATCTGCAAATATTGATATTTTACTATTTATCCCGTTGACTATGTCGTTAATAAAGATATTAAATAACATTGGGCCTAGTACAGACCCCTGTGGTACCCCACTGGTGACGCTTACCCAATCTGAGTATATTCCATTTATATCCACCCTCTGCCTTCTATCCGTTAGCCAGTTAGCTACCCACTTGCAGACATTTTCCCCCAGCCCCATCATTCTCATTTTGTATACCAACCTATTATGTGGCACGCTATCGAACGCTTTTGAGAAGTCGAGATACACGACATCCACTGGTTCCCCCTGATCTACTCGAGAGCTAACCTCCTCGTAGAAGTCAATCAGGTTTGTTTGGCAGGAGCGATTCCTCATGAATCCATGTTGGTTCGGGATTAAAAGATTATTAGCATCAAGATGCTCCGTAATTGCCTCTTTAAAGAAGCTTTCAAAAATTTTGCCCACAACGGACGTCAGACTCACCGGCCGATAGTTTCCGGCGTCACTTTTCGCTCCCTTTTTGAATATTGGCATTACATTCGCCTGTCGCCAATCAAGTGGCACAGACCCAGTCTCAACAGAGTCCTTAAATATAAGATATAACGGTCTGTCTATCACATTACTTAGTTCCCTTAGTACCCGTGGGTGTATGCCATCAGGTCCTGGTCATTTGTTTATTTTAATGTTACTGAGGCGTTTCTGTACCCCAGCTTGGGTTAGATTTGTCATACTTAGTGGAGGATTAAGTTTGTCACTTCTCATTTCTCCTGTTAGTTCGATTTCCTTTGTGAAAGTTGTCGAAAAAAAATTATTTAATAGATTATCTTTATCCTCATCTTTCTCTATGATTTTGCCTTCCTCACTTTTTATCGGTCCAATATTATCCGATTTAATCCTTTTACTATTTATATACAGTACAGACCAAAAGTTTGGACTACCTCTTGAAGCTCATCAAGAGAATGCCAAGAGTGTGCAAAGCAGCCATCAAAGCAAAAGGTGGCTACTTTGAAGAACCTAGAATATAAGACATATTTTCAGTTGTTTCACACTTTTTTGTTAAGTATATAATTCCACATGTGTTAATTCATAGTTTTGATGCCTTCAGTGTGAATGTACAATTTTCAAAGTCATGAAAATACAGAAAAAATTTTAAATGAGAAGGTGTGTCCAAACTTTTGGTCTGTACTCTACGTAAAGAACAGTTTGGGATTTGATCTACTTTCCCTAGCAATACGTCTCTCTGTTTCCTCCTTCGCTATTTTTATTTGTTTTTTACAGGTTCTCGTTTTTTCCTTGTAACACATTAGTGCCTCCTTACTGTTTTCCTGTTTTAATCTCTTGAATGCCTCTTTTTTGCTATTTAACGCCCCTTTTACGTTCTTGTTAAACCATATTGGTTTCCTCTCATTTCTGGCCCTTTTATTCCCATACGGTATATACCTCTCGCACTGAGTATTCAGAATTCTTTTGAAGGTTTCCCATTTACTATTCATATTTCCTTGATTAAGAACTTTGTCCCAGTCAATAAGTTGAAGGCTTTCTTTCAGCTGATCAAACCTCGCCCTCCTAAAGTTTAATGTTTTTGTTGTTCCCTTATTGATAACCCTACTGAAGGGCATTTTGAAGTTGATAATATTATGGTCGCTATTACCTAGGTGCCCCCCTATCTGTACCTCAGTTATTCTATCAGGCCTATTAGTCAATATTAAGTCCAACACGGCCTTCCCTCTCGTTGGTTCCTGCACTTGTTGGGAGAGATAGTTATCCTTAATATTTGTCAAGAACCTTTTTCCTTTCTGAGATCTACAGGCTTCTGTTTCCCAGTCAATATCCGGGTAGTTGAAATCCCCCATTACAATCACTTCATTATGTTTTGCTACTTTGTCTATTTGTCCTAATAGCAGATTCTCATTCTCCTCTGTTATATTGGGTGGCTTATAGCAGACCCCCAGTAATATTTTATTATTATTTTTAGTTCCCTCTATCTCTACCCACATGGACTCGACCCCCTCTTCTCCCTCTCCTATATCTTCCCTTAGTCTGGGTTTTAGACATAAGACATAACTTTACATATAAGCAGACTCCTCCGTCTTTCCCCTGTTTCCGGTCCCTTCTAAATAAACTATAATCTAATAAATTTACCGCCCAGTCGTAGCTATCGTCTAGCCAAGTCTCTGTAATACATACGATGTCATACCTCTCCTCCGATATAAGCGCCCGCAGCTCATCCGCCTTATTGGTCAGGCTTCTTGCGTTGGTCAGCATGCAAGATAAAACTTTGGGGTTATTTAGCATCCTATTCTTCTCTAACGATCTAACTGTATATCCCCACCCCCCTCTCCACCCTCATTATATTCACTTCTCCCCTTCCCCCTTGCTTGCCTCACATCCCACCTATTTCCTTGGTTCCCCCCCCCCCCCGTCTCTAGTTTAAAAACTCCTCTAACCTATTCGCCATCTTCTTCCCCAGCACCGCTGCACTCTCCCCTTTGAGGAGCAGCTTGAGGCTGGGCCAGTACTGGCATGGGAGACTGGCTGGGAATCCTTGGTTCCGTTGACATTTTGGCTGCTGCTATTGTCATTTGCATTTTTGGATTTTTGATTTTAAAATCTAACGTTTCCCTCCCCATTTTATTCCTTTTGAAAAGACGCGTAAATGTGATATGTGCATGTCAACGGGCATTCAAAGCTGAATGTGTCTGCCCTCATCAGATCACAGCTGCTACACAGCTTGAGGCTGGGCAAGTACTGGAATGGGAGACTTGCAGGAATTCCAGCTTCTGTTGACATTTTGGCTGCTGCTGTTGTTATTTGGATATTTGTTTTTAAAATCTAACCTTTCCCTCCCCATTTTATTCCTTTTGAAAAGAAGTGCACATGTGCCTTCGGCACATTAACGGCCATTCTAAGCTGAATGTGATAGCCCTCATCAGATCACAGCCACTACACAGCTTAAGGTTGGGCAAGTACCAGCATGGGAGACTGGCTGGGAATCCCTGGTTACATTGACATTTTGGCTGCTGCTATTGTCATTTGGATTTTTGTTTTTAAAATCTAACCTTTCCCTCCCCTTATTATTCCTTTTGAAAAGACGCGCACAAGTGACATTTGCACATCAATGGCTATTGTAAGCTGAATGTGCCTTCCCTCATCAGATCCCTGCTGCTACACTGTTTGAGGCTGGGCGAGTACTGGCATGGGAGTCTTGCTCGGAATCCCCGGTTCCGTTGATATTTTGGCTGCTGCTATTGTCATTTGGATTTTTGTATTTTTGTTTTTAAAATCTAAACTTTCCCTCCCCATTTTATTTCTTTTAAAAAGACACGCACATGTGACAGCTGCACATCATCGGCCATTTTAAGCTGAATGTGCCTGTCCTCATCAGATCATAGCTACTACACAGCTTGAGGCTGGGTAAGTACTGGATGGGAGACTGGCTGGGAATAACTGGTTACGTTGACATTTTGGCTGCTGCTATTGTCATTTGGATTTTTGGATTTTTGTTTTTAAAATCTAACCTTTCCCTCCCCATTTTATTCATTTTGAAAAGACGTGCACATGTGACATCAACACGTCAACATCCATTCTAAGCTGAATGTGCCAGCCCTCGTCAGATTGCAGCCACTGCGCAACTTGAGGCTGGGCAAGTACCAGCATGGGAGACTAGCTGGGAATTCCTCGTTCCATAGGCATTTTGGCTGCTGCTATTGTTATTAGGATTTTTGTTTTTAAAATCTAACCTTTCCCTCCCCATTTTATTCCTTTTGAAAAGACGTGCACATGTGACATCTGCATGTCAATGGCCATTCTAAGCTGAATGTTCCTACCCTCGTCAGATCACAGCCGCTACACACCTTGAGGCTGGGCAAGTACTGGCAAGGGAGACTGGCTGGGAATCCGCAGTTGCGTTGACATTTTGGCTGTTGCTATTGTCATTTGGATTTTTGTTTTTAAAATCTAACCTTTCCCTCCCCATTTTATTCCTTTTGAAAAGACGCGCACATGTGACAAGTGTACTTCATCGGCCATTCTAAGCTGAATGTTACTGTACTTGTCAGATCACAGACGTTATGCAGCTTAAGGCTTGGCAAGTACCGGCATGGGAGATTAGCTGGGAGTCCACGGTTAAGTTGACATTTTGGCTGCTGCTATTGTCATTTGGATTTTTGGATTTTTGTTTTTAAAATCTAACCTTTCCCTCCCCATTTTATTCCTTTTGAAAAGACGTGCACATGTGACATCTGCACGTCGACGGCCATTCTAAGCTGAATGTGATTGCCCTCGTCAGATCGCAGCTGCTACGCACCTTGAGTCCGGGTGAGTACTGGCATGGAGACTGGCTGGGAATTCCCTCTTCCCTTAACATTTTGGCTGCTGCTATTTTCATTTGGATTTTTGTTTTTAAAATCTATCCTTTCCCTCCCCATTTTTTTCCTTTTGAAAAGACGCGCACATGTGACATCTGCACGTCAACGGCAATTCTAAGCTGAATGTGACTTCCCTCATGAGATCGCATCCACTACGCTGCTTGAGGCTGGGCAAGTACTGGCATGGGAGACTGGTTGGGAATCCCTGGTTCTGTTGACATTTTGGCTGCTGTTATTGTCATTTGGATTTTTGGATTTTTATTTTTAAAATCTAACCTTTCCCTCCCCATTTTCTTCCTTTTGAAAAGACGCGCACATGTGATTCCGGCACGTCAATGGCCATTCTAATCTGAATGTGTCTGCCCGCGTCAGATTGCAGCTGCTGTGCAGCTTGAGGTCGGGCAAGTACTAAAATGGGAGAATGGCTGGGAATTCCTAGTTCCGTTCACATTTTGGCTGCTGCTATTGTCATTTGTTTTGTTTTTTTAAAATCTAACCTTTCCCTCCCCATTTTATTCCTTTTGAAAAGACGCGCACATGTGACATCAGCACATCAATGGCAATTCTAAGCTGAATGTGCCTGCCCTCGTCAGATTGCAGCTGTGATGCAGCTTGAGGCTGGGCAAGTACAGTCATGGGAGACTGGCTGGGAATCCCCGGTTCCATTAACATTTTGGCTGCTGCTATTGTCATTTGGATTTTTGTTTTTAAAATCTAACCTTTCCCTCCCCATTTTATTCCTTTTGAAAAGACGCGCACATGTGAAATCTTCACAACAACGGCCATTCTATGCTGAATGTGCCTGCCCTCATCAGATCACAGCCGCTACGCAGCTTGAGGTCGGGCCAGTACCGGCAACGTAGACTGGCTGGGAATCCCTGGTTCCATTGGTATTTTGGCTGCTGCTATTGTCATTTGGATTTTAGGATTTTTGGATTTTTGTTTTTAAAATCTAACCTTTCCCTCCTCATTTTATTTCTTTTGAAAAGACACGCACCTGTGACATCTGCACATCAATGGCAATTCCAAGCTGAATGTGCCTTCCCTCGTCAGATTGCAGTTTCTACGCAGCTTGAGGCTGGGCAAGTACCAGCATGGGAGACTTGCTGGGAATCCCAAGTTCCATACACATTTTGACTGCTGCTATTGTCATTTGGTTTTTTGTTTTTAAAATCTAATCTTTCCCTCCCCATTTTATTCTTTTTGAAAAGACGCGCACAGGTGACATCAGCATGTCATCGGCCATTCTAAGCTGAATGTGCCTTCCCTCATCAGATCGCAGTTTCTACGCAGCTTGAGGTTGGTCAAGTAACAGCATGGGAGACTGCTTGGGAATCCACGGTTCCATAGACAATTTGGCTGCTGCTATTGTCATTTGGATTATAGTTTTTAAAATCTAACCATTCCCTCCCCATTTTATTCCTTTTGAAAAGACGCGCACATGTGACATCTTTAGGTCAACAGCCATTCTAAGCTGAATGTACCTACCCTAATCTGTTCGCAACTGCTATGCAGCTTTAGGCTGGGCAAGTACCGGCATGGAAATCTGGTTTTGAATCCCCGTTTCCATTGACATTTTGGCTGCTGCAATTGTCATTTGGATTTTTGTGTTTAAAATCTAACCTTTCCCTCCCCATTTTATTCCTTTTGAAAAGACGCGCACATGTGACAGCTGCACATCAATGGCCATTCTAAGCTGAATGTGCCTTCCCTCATCAGAGCACCAGTGCTACGCAGCTTGCGGCTGGGCAAGTACCAGCATGGGAGACTATCTGGGAATCCATGGTTCTGTTGGCATTTTGGCTGCTGCTATTGTCACTTGGATTTTTGTTTTTAAAATAATTCCTTTCCCTCCCCATTTTATTCCTTTTGAAAAGACACGCACATGTGACATCTGCACGTCAATGGCCATTCTTAGCTGAATGTGCCTTCCCTCGTCAGATTGCTGCTGCTATGCAGCTTGAGGCTGGGCAAGTACCAGAATGGGAGACTATCTTGGAATCCATGGTTCTGTTGACATTTTGGCTGCTGCTAATGTCATTTGGATTTTTGTTTTTAAAATCCAACTTTCACCTCCACATTTTATTCCTTTTGAAAAGACGCGCAAATGTAACATCTGCACGTCAACGTCCATTCTAAGCTGCATGTGCCTGCCCTCATCAGATCGCAGCCGCTGCGCAGCTTGAGGCAAGGCAAGTATCAGCATGGGAGACTAGCTGGGAATCCCTGGTTACATTTACATTTTGGCTTCTGCTATTGTCATTTGGATTTTTGTTTTTAAAATCTAACATTTCCCTCCCCATTTTATTCCTTTTAAAAAGACGCACACATGTGACATCTGCATGTCAAGGGCCATTCTAAGCTGAATGTGCCTTCCCTCATCAGATCATAGCCGCTACACAGATTGAGGTTGGGCAAGTACTTGCATGGGAGACTGGCTGTGAATCCCCAATTCCATTGACATTTTGGCTGCTGCTATTGTCATTTGAATTTTTGTTTTTAATGTCTTACTTTTCCCTCCCCATTTTATTCCTTTTGAAAAGACACGCACATGTGAAATCTACATGTTAGCAGCCATTCTAAGCTTAATGTGCCTGCTTTCATCAGATAGCAGCTGCTACGCAGCTTGAGGCTGGGCAAGTACTGGCATGGGAGACTGGCTGGGAATCCCCAGTTCCATTGACATTTTGGCTGCTGCTATTGTCATTTGGATTTTTGTTTTTAAAATCTAGCTTTTCCCTCCCCATAATATTCCTTTTGAAAAGATGTGCACATCTGTTATCTGCACATCAACAGCCATTCTAAGATGAATGTGCCTGCCCTCGTCAGATCGCAGCCGCTATGCAGCTTGGGGCCGGGCAAGTACAGGCATGGGAAACTAGCTGGGAATCCCTTGTTCCGTTGACATTTCGGCTGCTGCTATTGTCATTTGGATTTTTGTTATTAAATTCTAACTAGTGTTGAGCCAACCCGTAGTGTTCGAGTTCGGTTCGGTTCGTCGAACACCGTTAAAACCAATGGCAGGCAAACAAAAACACATAGAAACACCTTCAAATGTGTCCAAAAGCTGACAAACTGCTCAGAAGACACAACTAACACATGGAAAAGTGACAAGTATGTATAGTCATGCGAAAAGAAAAGAGGTGGAGGAGTAAAAGGAGGGGGAGACACAGATATAGGCATGTCATGCCCTTCTAAAATCCAAAAAGTGAGAAGCCGACACGTTCAGTCGGCTCCTGCCTGTGCCACCTCCGTGTCGCCGGGATTGTGCCAGAGCCGCGGTGAACCCTGACGGCCAGCCCCCCTCTCCCAATACTGGTGCCTGTCCGCTGGTGGGTCGAGCGAGCCCCCCTGTGGTGGAGGCAGCTCTAAGCTTTTTAATTTAAATTGTCTCTCTAATTTGAATGAATACACTTTAAATCCATTTACAAGGATCTATTGGAGGGCAAGTCTCATGCCAGCAGCCGCGTAATTCTAGCTCCAGTAGCGTCCACTAAAGCTGCTACAGTTAAAAAGCTTTTATCAGGATAGAGCTCGGCTGTCCACCGCAAGGCATCCTACTGCCAGTCCCAGCCCCTATGCCTTGGGGTGCCTCCTGATGCTCTTCACTGAGTATCCCGTGGTCCCGAAGCATTTCCTTTGAAAAAATTAAGTGTCCAAACTACAGGTGGTGTAGCTTGCTTAACAGCCGGGATAATCCGCTGACTAGCAGACACTGCTACTAGGCACAAAGTATTTCCTGGGCTAGATGAATTTAAAAATTTGTAATTAGATACTCTCGTTGGATGCTGAGAAAGCATTCCATAGAGTCTCCTGGCACGCCATATATGATTCTCTTAAAAAGCTTGGGGTAGGGGTCTAGGGGACCCTTTTATAGCCAAAATCACGGCCCTGTATCACAATACGTCACCTAGGCTGAAGATAAATGGAACTGTAGCACCCTGAGGGCTCGGTTGCTACAGAGGTATTGCACCTCACCCAGAGGTGTGATATCTCACTCTCAGGTAAGGATGGAGTGTGGATCAGGACCCGACACCTGCATGCATTACACCACATTGCCGTGGGGCAGGGCGACCAATATGCCTCTGAGATGGGCACGACAGTCCCTGTCCCTGGCTGGAGTGTGGGGAGGGAACACTGAGGAAGGGGAACCCTGTTGTGCAGGAGCAGGGAGGAAGCAGTTCCTGGGTGCATTTAGAAGGGAGTATAAAAGGTGGGCACCATCTTAGTTCAGTGCAGAGAAGTCTGAGCAGAAGTGGCAGGGAGCAGGGGCTCTGCATGAGCTCTGCTCCGGAGGCGGGCCTAGTAACAGAGGCCCAGGCCTGGAAGAGGGAGAAGGAAGGAAGAGGAGCGGAGAAGGCTCCAGGAACGAGGAATGAAGAGATCCCAGGGGTGCGGACGGGCGAGTCGCCACCGCACGCCCGAATCCACCTGCGTGGAGGGGTCAGGTCAAAGGGGGAGACCGGTCCCCGAAACTAGTGGAGGCAGGAAACGACCCTCAGCTAGAAACCGGAGGCTGTGACATTTTATGTGGCCCAGCCCCTCGCTACACCCGCTAGGAAGGCACCACATAGGGTCAGGGAAACTGGCGCCAAGTTAACCAAGAGGAGGCCCGAGGCAGCCGGACAGAAGGGTTGGTAAGAAAGGCCAGACAAAGGACACACAAAGGGGGTCCTGTGAAGCGCTCCAAAGTTATCTGGAAGTTGTCTGAGCCCCTCACCTGGTGAGCACAGTACGACGTGGGTAGCCGTTACCTGCAGACGTGGTCTGGATAATAAGAACTGTGAGTAAAGGCCCTGGACTGCATCACTGACTCCGTGTCGTTACTGCTGCTGCCCTGCACCATCACCCCCATCCTCCGCATACACTGCCCTGAGGCTATACTCCTCCCGTGGGGAGTTATGCTACGCTCTGCTGCACCCACAACACCAGCCTCAGCGGTCTGCCCTGCAGCGGCGGTTCACTCTGACCGCAATCCACGGGTGGTGTAGTCGGACATTTAAACATCAAAACCACATAAATAGTTCCGCCTCTGGTTTGACCACCCTGAGCCACGGAACCGGGTCGCCGCCACGAAGACTACAACCACCAGCATCCACCAAAAAGGGTCCGGCTCCGGGTGTCCCAAGGCCCAGGGGGTGCATCAGAACATTTTCATCACCTTTCACAATCACCAATGGGACAAGGCAGGGATGTCCTCTGTCCCCTCTCTTATACATCCTAGTGACGGAGCACCTGCTCTCATCAATTCGCCATAACCCCAATATTAGGTGGATTGAGGTGGAAGTCACCGAGTACAAGTGCTCTCTATTTGCTGATGATGTCCTAGTATATATCACTCAATCACATATATCCATCCATGCTGTTATGGCTGAAATAGATAACTTTGTTACATGGTCAAATTTTAAAATCAATGCAGCGAAGTCTGAGGCCCTCGATGTCTCCCTCCCCAAATCCATATAGGATTCCATCCAGTCCAACTTTCCCTTTGCCTGGCCCTCACAGGGTATCAAATACTTAGGAATTCCTATTCATAGAGACCTCTCCCATCTAAGTTATCTTAATTTTGGGCCCTTTATTGAACAACTCCATACAGACCACGGTTGGCAAGTTAGAACTGTAAGATTCACTACGTGAACCACTGGTGTTTTGTGGAAAACACATGTACACTGTGTTCCAAATTATTATGCAGAAAGTGTTTAGGAGTGATAAGGGAAGAATTTGTTTGTTTGTCAATTAAACTCATTGATGGCGATGTGTGTCAGGGCTCTTTATATCACTGTAAGCAATTGCAGACACCTGTGCTAATTAGTTTGGCAGGTGTGTCCAATGAAAGGCAAGACTACTTAAGAAGGCTGTCTCACATTATTAAGCAGCCTACATTTTCTGCCAAAATGGGAAAGAAAAAGGATGTGTCGGCTGCTGAGAAGCAACAAATTGTGGAGTGTTTAGGTCAAGGCATGACTACAAACAACATTGTTCGATGATCAGGATGAAGTGTCTTGGCAATCAAGAAGTATGTAGCTGATTCACAGTACACACGTGTGCGTGCTGATAAGGGCAAATTGAGGACTCTTTCCTACAGGCAATTACGTCAGGTTAAAAGAGCAGTGGCAAAAAAGCCTTGTCATAGCAGCAGACACGTTTTTGAAGCTGCTGGTGCCTCCAACGTCCCCCGAACAACAAGATGCAGGGTCCTTCAGAGGTTTGCAGCTGTGCATACGCCATCCTGTCGACCTCCTCTATCCACTTCACACAAGCAGAAACGGCTCCAGTGGGCCAAACATTACATGAAGACTGATTTCAAAACTGTTTTGTTCACGGATGAGTGCCGTGCAGCGCTCAATGGTCCAGATGGATGGAGTGGAGGATGGCTGGTTGATGGACACCCCACGCAAACATGGCTACAGCGCCAACAAGGAGGAGGTGGAGTAATGTTTTGGGCTAGAATCATGGGGAGAGAGATTGTCAGCCCCTTTAGGATCCCTGAAGGGGTAAAGATGAACTCCATAATGTATGTGGATTTTCTCAAACAGCACTTCCTGCCATGGTTCAAGAAGAAGAACCGTGTATTCCACAGCAAGATCATTTTTTTGCATGATAATGCACCATCTCATACTGCACATAACACATCTTCATCTCTGGCTGATATGGGCATAAAAGGGGACAAACTTATGGTGTGACCCCCATGCCCCCCTGAGCTCTACCCCATTCATAACCTCTGGAGCATCATCAAAAGGAGTGTCTATGATGGCGGGAGGCAGTTCACATCTAAGCAACAGCTCTGGGAGGGTATTCTGTCCTCATGCAAAACAATTGAAGCAGAAACCATCCAAAACCTGACAAATTCAATGGAAGAGAGAGTTCAGAAGCTCCTTTCAAACAAGTGGTCCTATGTGAAAATGTAACATCACCTAGAATAAAGTTTTGAGTTGAAAACTGTTTGATTTCAGTTTATAATAACCTGCTAATGCTTATAATTTCAAAAATGACCATTTTTTGGGTCTTTATTAAAATGAAAAGGTTGATTGAAAAGTTTGGGGGATCTAAGAATGTGGCAACCCAGTAGTCATGATTACTTTGAATTCTGACAATATGAGGGTCATGTTGCAGGTAGTGCAGCAAGAAGGCACTTATGTGTCTTGCGCATCTCGGAGCCCCAAAATTATTTTCCGGGCTAGATGCAGCTAAAAATTATTATTATTTTTAAATCTGGTGGAGCTTAGTATAGATGGCCTAATAGGATCAGTGCTGCACACTGCTACAAAGCCCAAATTATTTTCCAGCCAACATACAGATAAACATGATTAGTAATTTTAAATCTGGTGGAGCTTATTATAGATGGCCTAATAGAATCAGTGCTGCACACTGCTACAAAGCCCAAATTATTTTCCAGCCAAGATACAGATAAACATGATTAGTAATTTGAAAGCTTAAAACGGTTGGTGAGGTGATTTTAACCAATCATCAAGCTTTTACTCTCCCCAGGATGACACAGGGGTAGAAAAGTCGTTTCGAATCCATGATTTGTTCATCTTTATGAACGTGAGTCTGTCTACATTATCAGTGGAGAGCCGCGTGCGCTTATCTGTCAGCACACCACCAGCAGCGCTGAACACACGTTCAGACAGAACGCTGGCTGCGGGGCATGACAAGATCTCCGAGGCGTAAGTGGCTAGCTCCGGCCATTTATCCAGATTGGAAGCCCAAAAAGAGCAAGGGTCCAGTGACACAGTCATGGCTTCAATGTTTACTCGGAGATACTCCTGTACCATCGTCTCTAGGCGTTGACTATGTGTCAGACTTCTTGTCTCCTGTGGCCTTGCAAAGGATGGGCTAAAAAAGTGGTGAAATGATTCCGCAAAATTGATGTTACCAGCAGATACTGTGGTTCTGTTACGGTTTGAGTGCTGAACACTTGACGGTCCCACGGTTGGCAAGTTGGAACTGTGAGATTCACTACGTGCACCACTGGTGTTTTGTGAAAAAGCACATGTAAGATTCTGCAACAGTCTCTGCTGATACTCCTGCATGCGTGCATCCCTTTCTATGGCAGGAATAATTTCTGCAAATTTACTTTTGTACCGGGGATCTAACAGTGTGGTAACCCAGTAGTCAGGATTATTTCTAATTCTCACAATTCGAGGGTCATGTTGCAGGTAGTGCAGCAAGAAGGCACTCATGTGTGTTGCGCATCCAGGAGCACCAAGTCCCTGTTGTGTTGGTGGCGAGGTAGCAATCATGCTTCCTTCCTCTGTCCTCTCCCCCCAACCTCGCACAACAGAAATGTGATCAAGGTCTCCCTCATCTGATGAGTCTTCCATCAGTTCGTCCTCCACTTCTTCCTGGGCTCCTGCACCTTCCTCACTAGTTTGGCTGCTACCATGCGCCCTGGTAAAACCATCTCCCCCACCCTCACATGCCTGCCGCCTTGGTGCTGCCGACCGTCTGGACCTTGCAGATGTTAGCCCTTCCGCATACAACTCCTCCTCCTCTACTTCCTCCACATCCTCTTGTGCCACCACCTGACTCCGAATTCTGTTTAACATGTGCTCCAGCATGTAAATCACCGGAATAGTCATGCTGATAATGGCATCGTTAGCACTAAACATCTTCGTCGCCATTTCAAAACTGTGCAGAAGGGTGCATAGGTCCCTGATCTGAGACCACTCCTCCAGCGTGATTTGCCCCACCTCTGGATCTCGTTGGCCCAGGCTATACATCAGAACGTATTGCACCAGGGCTTGTCGGTGCTGCCACAGTTGCTGCAACATGTGCAGAGTTGAATTTGCAACCTGATGGAGGTCAGTATAGATGGACTAATAGAGAAAGTCCCACACACTGCTAGAAGGCCAAATATTTTTTCAGAGCTAGATGCAGAAAAAAAATTATTTTTAATTTGCAACCCGATGGAGGTCAGTATAGATGGACTAATAGAGAAAGTCCCACACACTGCTAGAAGGCCAAATATTTTTTCACAGCTAGATGCAGAAAAAAATTATATTCAGTTTGCAACCTGATGGAGGTCAGTATAGATGGACTAATAGAACAAGTCCCACACACAGCTAGAAGCCCAAATATTTTTTCAGAGGTAGATGCAGAAAAAAATTATATTCAGTTTGCAACCTGATGGAGGTCTGTATAGATGGATTAATAGAACAAGTCCCACACACAGCTAGAAGCCCAATATTTTTTCAGAGGTAGATGCAGAAAAAAAATATATTCAGTTTGCAACCTGATGTAGGTCAGTATACAGTCATGGCCAAAAGTTTTGAGAATGACACCAAAATTATATTTTCACATGATCTGCTGGCCTCTGGTTTTTATTAGTGTTTGTCTGATGTTTATATCACATACAGAAATATAATTGCAATCATATTATGAGTATCAATAGGTTATATTGACAGTTAGAATGAGTTAATGCAGCAAGTCAATATTTGCAGTGTTGCCCCTTCTTCTTCAAGACCTCTGTAATTCTCCCTGGCATGCTCTCAATCAACTTTTGAACCAAATCCTGACTGATAGCAGTCCATTCTTGCATAATCAATGCTTGCATTTTGCCAGAATTTGTTGGTTTTTGTTTGTCCACCCGTCTCTTGATGATTGACAACAAGTTCTCAATGGGATTAAGATCTGGGGAGTTTCCAGGCCATGGACCCAAAATCTCTATGTTTTGTTCCATGAGCCATTTAGTTATCACCTTTGCTTTATGGCAAGGTGCTCCATCATGCTGGAAAAGGCATTGTTGGGCGCCAAACTGCTCTTGGACGGTTGGGAGAAGTTGCTCTTGGAGGACATTCTGGTACCATTCTTTATTCATGGCTGTGTTTTTAGGCAAGACTGTGAGTGAGCCGATTCCCTTGGCTGAGAAGCAACCCCACACATGAATGGTTTCAGCATGCTTTACAGTTGGCATGAGACAAGACTGGTGGTAGCGCTCACCTCTTCTTCTCCGAATAAGCTGTTTTCCAGATGTCCCAAACAATTGAAAAGGGGATTCATCAGAGAAAATGACTTTGCCCCAGTCCTCAGCAGTCTACTCCCTGTACCTTTTGCAGAATATCAGTCGGTCCCTGATGTTTTTTCTGGAGAGAAGTGGCTACTTTGCTGCCCTCCTTGAAACCAGCCCTTGCTCAAAGAGTCTCCGCCTCACAGTGCGTGCAGAAGCACTCACACCAGCCTGCTGCCATTCCTGAGCAAGCTCGGCACTGCTGGTAGTCCGATCCCGCAGCTGAAACAGTTTTAAGATACGGTCCTGGCGCTTGCTGGTCATTCTTGGGCGCCCTGGAGCCTTTTTGACAACAATGGAAGCTCTCTCCTTGAAGTTCTTGATGATGCGATAGATTGCTGACTGAGGTGCAATCTTTGTAGATGCGATACTCTTCCCTGTTAGGCCATTTTTGTGCAGTGCAATGATGGCTGCACGTGTTTCTTTAGAGATAACCATGGTTAACTGAAGAGAAACAATGATACCAAGAACCAGCCTCCTTTTAAAGTGTCCAGTGATGTCATTCTTACTTAATCATGACTGATTGATCGCCAGCCCTGTCCTCATCAACACCCACAACTGTGTTAATGGATCAATCACTAAAACGATGTTAGCTGCTCCTTTTAAGGCAGGACTGCAATGATGTTGAAATGTGTTTTGGGGGCTAAAGTTCATTTTCTGGGCAAATATTGACATTGCAAGTACAGTAATTGCTGTTAAGCTGATCACTTTTTGACATTCAGGAGTATATGCAAATTGCCATTACAAAAAATGAAGCAGTAAACTTTGGAAAAATTACTATTTGTCTCATTCTCAATACTTTTGGCCATGACTGTAGATGGACTAATAGAGAAAGTCCCACACACTGCTAGAAGGCCAAATATTTTTTCAGAGCTAGATGCAGACAAAAAAATATTTTGAATTTGCAACCTGATAGAGGTCAGTATAGATGGATCAATAGAGAAAGCCCCACACACTGCTAGAAGGCCAAATATTTTTTCAGAGCTAGATGCAGACAAAAAATTATTTTTAATTTGCAACCTGATGGAGGTCAGTATAGATGGACTAATAGAGAAAGTCCCACACACTGCTAGAAAGCCAAATATTTTTTCAGAGCTAGATGCAGATAAAAATTCTTTTTAATTTGCAACCTGATGGAGGTCAGTATAGATGGACTAATAGAGAAAGTCCCACACACTGCTAGAAGGCCAAATATTTTTTCAGAGCTAGATGCAGAAAAAAATTATATTCAGTTTGCAACCTGATGGAGGTCAGTATAGATGGACTAATAGAACAAGTCCCACACACAGCTAGAAGCCATAATTTTTTTTCAGAGGTAGATGCAGAAAAAAATTATATTCACTTTGCAACCTGATGGAGGTCTGTATAGATGGATTAATAGAACAAGTCCCACACACAGCTAGAAGCCCAATATTTTTTCAGAGGTAGATGCAGAAAAAAAATATATTCAGTTTGCAACCTGATGGAAGTCAGTATAGATGGACTAATAGAGAAAGTCCCACAAACTGCTAGAAGGCCAAATTTTTTTTCAGAGGTAGATGCAGAAAAAAATTATATTCAGTTTGCAACCTGATGGAGGTCTGTATAGATGGATTAATAGAACAAGTCCCACACACAGCTAGAAGCCCAATATTTTTTCAGAGGTAGATGCAGAAAAAAAATTATATTCAGTTTGCAACCTGATGGAGGTCAGTATAGATGGACTAATAGAGAAAGTCCCACACACTGCTAGAAGGCCAAATATTTTTTCAGAGCTAGATGCAGATAAAAATTATTTTTAATTTGCAACCTGATGGAGGTCAGTATAGATGGACTAATAGAGAAAGTCCCACACACTGCTAGAAGGCCAAATATTTTTTCAGAGCTAGATGCAGAAAAAAATTATATTCAGTTTGCAACCTGATGGAGGTCAGTATAGATGGACTTATAGAACAAGTCCCACACACAGCTAGAAGCCATAATTTTTTTTCAGAAGTAGATGCAGAAAAAAATTATATTCACTTTGCAACCTGATGGAGGTCTGTATAGATGGATTAATAGAACAAGTCCCACACACAGCTAGAAGCCCAATATTTTTTCAGAGGTAGATGCAGAAAAAAAATTATATTCAGTTTGCAACCTGATGGAGGTCAGTATAGATGGACTAATAGAGAAAGTCCCACACACTGCTAGAAGGCCAAATATTTTTTCAGAGCTAGATGCAGATAAAAATTATTTTTAATTTGCAACCTGATGGAGGTCAGTATAGATGGACTAATAGAGAAAGTCCCACACACTGCTAGAAGGCCAAATATTTTTTCAGAGCTAGATGCAGAAAAAAATTATATTCAGTTTGCAACCTGATGGAGGTCAGTATAGATGGACTAATAGAACAAGTCCCACACACAGCTAGAAGCCATAATTTTTTTTCAGAGGTAGATGCAGAAAAAAATTATATTCACTTTGCAACCTGATGGAGGTCTGTATAGATGGATTAATAGAACAAGTCCCACACACAGCTAGAAGCCCAATATTTTTTCAGAGGTAGATGCAGAAAAAAAATATATTCAGTTTGCAACCTGATGGAAGTCAGTATAGATGGACTAATAGAGAAAGTCCCACACACTTCTAGAAGGCCATATATTTTTTCAGAGCTAGATGCAGACAAAAAATTATTTTTAATTTGCAACCTGATGGAGGTCAGTATAGATGGACTAATAGAGAAAGTCCCACACACTGCTAGAAGGCCAAATTTTTTTTCAGGGGTAGATGCAGAAAAAAATTATATTCAGTTTGCAACCTGATGGAGGTCTGTATAGATGGATTAATAGAACAAGTCCCACACACAGCTAGAAGCCCAATATTTTTTCAGAGGTAGATGCAGAAAAAAAATTATATTCAGTTTGCAACCTGATGGAGGTCAGTATAGATGGACTAATAGAGAAAGTCCCACACACTGCTAGAAGGCCAAATATTTTTTCAGAACTAGATGTAGATAAAAATTATTTTTAATTTGCAACCTGATGGAGGTCAGTATAGATGGACTAATAGAGAAAGTCCCACACACTGCTAGAAGGCCAAATATTTTTTCAGAGCTAGATGCAGACAAAAAATTATTTTGAATTTGCAACCTGATGGAGGTCAGTATAGATGGACTAATAGAGAAAGTCCCACACACTGCTAGAAGGCTAAATATTTTTTCAGAGCTAGATGCAGACAAAAAATTATTTTTAATTTGCAACCTGATGGAGGTCAGTATAGATGGACTAATAGAGAAAGTCCCACACACTGCTAGAAGGCCAAATATTTTTTCAGAGCTAGATGCAGACAAAAAATTATTTTGAATTTGCAACCTGATGGAGGTCAGTATAGATGGACTAATAGAGAAAGTCCCACACACTGCTAGAAGGCCAAATAATTTTTCAGAGCTAGATGCAGAAAAAAATTATATTCAGTTTGCAACCTGATGGAGGTCAGTATAGATGGACTAAAAGAACAAGTCCCACACACAGCTAGAAGCCATAATTTTTTTTCAGAGGTAGATGCAGAAAAAAATTATATTCACTTTGCAACCTGATGGAGGTCTGTATAGATGGATTAATAGAACAAGTCCCACACACAGCTAGAAGCCAAATATTTTTTCAGATGTAGATGCAGAAAAAAATATATTCAGTTTGCAACCTGATGGAAGTCAGTATAGATGGACTAATAGAGAAAGTCCCACACACTGCTAGAAGGCCACATATTTTTTCAGAGCTAGATGCAGACAAAAAATTATTTTTAATTTGCAACCTGATGGAGGTCAGTATAGATGGACTAATAGAGAAAGTCCCACACACTGCTAGAAGGCCAAATTTTTTTTCAGAGGTAGATGCAGAAAAAAATTATATTCAGTTTGCAACCTGATGGAGGTCTGTATAGATGGATTAATAGAACAAGTCCCACACACAGCTAGAAGCCCAATATTTTTTCAGAGGTAGATGCAGAAAAAAAATTATATTCAGTTTGCAACCTGATGGAGGTCAGTATAGATGGACTAATAGAGAAAGTCCCACACACTGCTAGAAGGCCAAATATTTTTTCAGAGCTAGATGCAGATAAAAATTATTTTTAATTTGCAACCTGATGGAGGTCAGTATAGATGGACTAATAGCTAAAGTCCCACACACTGCTAGAAGGCCAAATATTTTTTCAGAGCTAGATGCAGACAAAAAATTATTTTGAATTTGCAACCTGATGGAGGTCAGTATAGATGGACTAATAGAGAAAGTCCCACACACTGCTAGAAGGCTAAATATTTTTTCAGAGCTAGTTGCAGACAAAAAATTATTTTTAATTTGCAACCTGATGGAGGTCAGTATAGATGGACTAATAGAGAAAGTCCCACACACTGCTAGAAGGCCAAATATTTTTTCAGAGCTAGATGCAGACAAAAAATTATTTTTAATTTGCAACCTGATGGAGGTCAGTATAGATGGACTAATAGAGAAAGTCCCACACACTGCTAGAAGGCCAAATATTTTTTCAGAGCTAAATGCAGACAAAAAATTATTTTTAATTTGCAACCTGATGGAGGTCAGTATAGATGGACTAATAGAGAAAGTCCCACACACTGCTAGAAGGCCAAATATTTTTTCAGAGCTAGATGCAGATAAAAATTATTTTTAATTTGCAACCTGATGGAGGTCAGTATAGATGGACTAATAGAGAAAGTCCCACACACTGCTAGAAGGCCAAATATTTTTTCAGAGCTAGATGCAGACAAAAAATTATTTTGAATTTGCAACCTGATGGAGGTCAGTATAGATGGACTAATAGAGAAAGTCCCACACACTGCTAGAAGGCCAAATATTTTTTCAGAGCTAGATGCAGACAAAAAATTATTTTTAATTTGCAACCTGATGGAGGTCAGTATAGATGGACTAATAGAGAAAGTCCCACACACTGCTAGAAGGCCAAATATTTTTTCAGAGCTAGATGCAGATAAAAATTATTTTTAATTTGCAGCCTGATGGAGGTCAGTATAGATGGACTAATAGAGAAAGTCCCACAGACTGCTAGAAGGCCAAATATTTTTTCAGAGCTAGATGCAGAAAAAAATTATATTCAGTTTGCAACCTGATGGAGGTCAGTATAGATGGACTAATAGAACAAGTCCCACACACAGCTAGAAGCCCAAATATTTTTTCAGAGGTAGATGCAGAAAAAGTATTTTTAATTTGCAGCCTGATGGAGGTCAGTATAGATGGACTAATAGAGAAAGTCCCACACACTGCTAGAAGGCCAAATATTTTTTCAGAGCTAGATGCAGACAAAAAATTATTTTGAATTTGCAACCTGATGGAGGTCAGTATAGATGGACTAATAGAGAAAGTCCCACACACTGCTAGAAGGCCAAATATTTTTTCAGAGCTAGATGCAGACAAAAAATTATTTTTAATTTGTAACCTGATGGAGGTCAGTATAGATGGACTAATAGAGAAAGTCCCAAACACTGCTAGAAGGCCAAATATTTTTTCAGAGCTAGATGCAGATGTAAATTATTTTTAATTTGCAACCTGATGGAGGTCAGTATAGATGGACCAATAGAATGATGCTATGCCCAAAAGATTTTACTTCACTAGGTGCAGTAAAAAAATTGGTATTCTATACACAGGTGGTATATCTTGCAACACCGATAGGCTACTCCACTGACTAACACACTCTGCAATAGGCCAAAAAGGATTAGTTTTGCTAGATTCAGCCAAATGCTGTGAAAAAAACTTGCACAGCACTGGCACAGACCTGCCTGGCAAAAACTGATAGGAACTGATGTAACCTAGTCCTGAAAAGGACTGCAATTACAATTAGTCTTTACTCCCACAATCTATCTATTTAAGAGCACAGACCTGGCTGATAAAAGTCATAGGAAATGCTGTAACCTAGTCCTTAAAAGGACTGCAATCACAACTATTCCCTACTCCCAAGCTATCTGTAGATTTGTGCGAAAATTGGCTTGAAATTAACAAGGTATAGCGCACACAGCAACAGCGGTGCCGTCTAACACGCAGCTGCAGCAGTGAGAAAATGGTGGCGACGGGGAAAATGGCTGGGTCTTATAAGGCAAGGACATGTGACATACACTGCCAATGACACATGCCCTTGCTTGTGTGAAAAAAAGCACTTCGCTCCGTGTGTGCGCTGCTGATAGGCTGACAGATTGCACCTCCCCACTGTAAATGCGGGAAAGAGAAAAAAAAATGGAGTTCTTCATTATTCCTGCAGAGATCCATCCCATGCCCCTCCCCCCACCCCGCTGTACACTCAAACTGCGTATTAACATTAATTTTCATCATTACTGAGAAAAAATCCAGTTATGATTTTGGTGCACGAACAGTTATCGAACATAACCTCAAACAGCCGAATTTTTCTCAAATCGTTCGTGTTCGCCGAACGGCTCGAACACCGCCCAAAACAGCTCGAATTTGAGATTGGCGAACAGTTCAAGTGGAACAACACTCATCTCTACCGTTGATATGCAGATGTCACATGTGCACGTCTTTTCAAAAGGAAAAAAATGGGGAGGGAAAGGAAAGATTTTAAAAACAAAAATCCAAATGACAATAGCAGCAGCCAAAATGTCAATTGAACCAGGGATTCCCAGCCAGTCTCCCATCTCAGTACTAACCCAGCCTTGAGCTGTGTAGCAGCTGTGATCTGACGAGGGTAGGCACATTCAGCTTAAAATGGCCGTTGACCTGCAGATGTCACTTGTGCGCGTCTTTTCAAAAGGAATAAAATGGGGAGGGAAAGGTTGGATTTTAAAAACAAAAATCCAAAAGTCCAAATGACAATAGCAGCAGCCAAAATATCAACGGAAGAGCGGATTACCAGCCAGTCTCCCATGCCAGTACTTGCCCAGCCTCAAGCTGCATAGCAGCTGCGATCTGACAAGGGGAGGCACATTCAGCTTGGAAATGCTGCTGATGTGCAGATGTCACATGTGCGTGTCTTTTCAAAAGGAATAAAATGGGGAGGGAAAGGTTAGATTTTAAAACAAAAAAACAAAAATCCAAATGACAATAGCAGCAGTCAAAATGTCAATGGAACCAGGGATTCTCAGCCAGTCTCCCATGCCTGTAATTGCCTGTTCTCAAGCTGTGTAGCAGCAGTGGTGTGATGAGGGCAGGCACATTCAGCTTAGAAAGGCTGTTGACGCATTGAAATCACATGTGCACGTCTTTTCAAACGGAATAAAATGGGGAGGGAAAATTTCGATTTTAAAAACAAAAATCCAAAAATCCAAATGACAATAGCAGCAGCAAAAATGTCCACGGAATGGGGATTCGCAGCCATTCTCCAATGCCAGTACTTGCCCAACCTTATGCTGCGTAGCAGCTGCAATCTGATAAGGGAAGGTACATTCAGCTTAGAATAACAGTTGACATGCAGATGTCACATGTGCGCGTCTTTTCAAAAGGAATAAAATGGGGAGGGAAATATTAGATTTTAAAATCAAAAATCCAAATGACAATAGCAGCAGCCAAAATGTCTTTTCAAAAGTGCGTGTCTTTTCAAAAGGGCGTGTCTTTTCTAAAGGAATAAAATAGGGAGGGAAAGGTTAGATTTTAAAAACAAAAATCCAAATGACAATAGCAGCAGCCAAAATGTTAACGGAACCGGGGATTCCCAGCTAGTCTCCCATGCTGATACTTGCCTGACCTCAAGCTGCATAGCGGCTGCGATCTGACTAGATAAGGCACATTCAGCTTAGAACGGCTGTTGACATGCAGACATCACATGTGCGCGTCTTTTCAAAAGGAATAAAATGGGGAGGGAAAGATTAGATTTTAAAAACAAAAATCCAAAAGACAATAGCAGCAGCCAAAATATCAACATAATCGGGTATTCCAACCAGTTTCCCATGCCCGTACTTGCCTGGCCTCAAGCTGCGTAGCGGGTGCGATCTGTTGAGGGTAGGCACATTCAGCATAGAATTGCCGTTAATGGGCAGAAGTCACATGTGCGCGTCTTTTCAAAAGGAATAAAATGGGGAGGTAAAGTTTCGGATTTAAAAACAAAAATCCAAAAGACAATAGCAGCAGCCAAAATGTCAACGGAACCGTGGATTTTCAGCTAGTATCCCATGCCGGTACTTGCCCAGCCTCAAAATGCGTAGCAGCTGCGATCTGACAAGGACATGCACATTCAACTTAGAATGGCCATTGACATGCAGATGTCACATGTGCGCGTCTTTTCAAAAGGAATAAAATGTGGAGGGAAAGGTTAGATTTTAAAAATAAATATCCAAAAATCCAAATGACAATAGCAGCAGCCAAAATGTTAACAGAACTGGGGATTCCCAGCCAGTCTCCCATGCCAGTACTTACTCGGCCTCTAGCTGTGTAGTGGCTGCAATTTGACAAGGGCAGGCACATTCAGCATAGAATAGCCATTGACGTGCAGATGTCACATGTGCGTGTCTTTTCAAAAGGAATAAAATGGGGAGGGAAAGGTTAGATGTTAAAAAGAAAAATCCAAAAATCCAAATGACAATAGCCATATTCTCAACGGAAGCAGGGATTCCAAGCCAGTCTCCCATTCTAGTACTTGCTCAGCCTCAAGCTGCATAGCAGCTGCAATCTGACAAGGGAAGGCTCAATCAGCTTAGAATAGGCATTAACATGCAGATGTCACATGTGCGCGTCTTTTCAAAAGGAATAAAATGGGGAGGGAAAGGTTACATTTTAAAAACAAAAATCCAAATAAAAACAGCAGCATCGAAAAAGGGCAACAGAAGCGGGGATTCCCAGCCTGTCTCCCGTGCCGGTACTTCCTGGCCTCAAGCTGTGTAGCTGCTGCGATCTGACGAGGGTAGGCACATTCAGCTTAGAATGGCCGCTGACGCGCAGATGGCACATGTGCGCGTCTTTTCAAAAGGAATAAAATGGGGAGGGAAAAGTTAGATTTTAAAAACCAAAAATCCACATGACAATTGCAGCAGTCAAACTGTCAACAGAGACAGGGATTCCCAGCCAGTCTCACATGCCGGTACCTGCTCGGCCTCAAGCTGTGTAGCATCTGCGATCTAACGTGGGGAGGCACATTCAGCTTAGAATGGCCGTTGACAAGCAAATGTCACTTGTGCGCGTCTTTTCGAAAGGAATAAAATGGGGAGGGAAAGGTTAGATTTTAAAAACAAAAAAACAAAAATCCAAAAATCCAAATGACAATAGCAGCAGCCAAAAAGTCAACGGAATCGGGGATTTGCAGCCAGTTTCCCTTTTTGGTACTTGCCTGGCCTCAAGCTGTGTAGTAGCTGTGATCTGATGAGGGGAGGCACATTCAGCTTAAAAAGGCCGTAGACGAGCAGATGTCACATGTGCGCATCTTTTCAAAAGAAATAAACCAAAAATCCTAATGAGAATAGCAGCAGCCAAATTGTCAACAGAAACGGAGATTCCGAGCCAGTCTCCCATGCCGGTACTTGCCTGGCCTCAAGCTGCATAGCAGCTGCGATCTGACGAGGGAAGGCACATTCAGCTTAGAATTGCCACTGACGTGCAGATGTCACATGTGCGCGTCTTTTCAAAAGGAATAAAATAGGGAGGGAAAGATTAGATTTTAAAAACAAAATTCCAAATGACAATAGCAGCAGCCAAAATTTCAACGGAACCGAGGATTCCCAGCCAGTCTCCCATGTCAATATGTGTCTGGCCTCAAGCTGCGTAGTGGTTGCTATCTGACGAGGGCAGGCACATTCAGCTTAGAATTGCCGTTGAAGTGCAGATGTCACATGTGCGCGTCTTTTCAAAAGGAATAAAATGGGGAGGGAAAGATTAGATTTTAAAAACAAAAATCCAAATGACAATAGCAGCAGCCAGAATGTCAACGGAACTGGGGATTCCCAGCCAGTCTCCCATGCAAGTACTTGCCCAGCCTTAAGCTGCGTAGGGGCTGTGATCTGACGAGGGCAGGCACATTCAGCTTAGAATTGCCGTTGAAGTGCAGAAGTCACATGTGCGTATCTTTTCAAAAGGAATAAAATGGGTAAGGAAAGATGAGATATTAAAAACAAAAATCCAAATTACAACAGTAGCAGCGAATATGTTAACAGAACTGGGGATTCCCAGCCAGTCTCCCATGCCAGTACTGACCTGGCCTCAAGCTTCATAGCGGCTGCAATCTTACGAGAGCAGCCACCTTCAGCTTAGATTAGCCGTTAATGTGCAGATGCCTCATGTGCGTGTCTTTTCAAAAGGAATAGAATGGGAAGGGAAAGTTTCAATTTTAAAATCAAAAATCCAAATAACAATAGCAGCAGTCAAAATTTCAGCGGAACAGGGGACTCCCAGCCAGTCTCCCATGCTGGTACTTGTCCAGCCTCAAGCTGAATAGCTGCTGTGATTTGATGAGGGCAGGCACATTCAGCGTAGAATGGCCATTGATGTGCAGATGCCACATGTGCGTGTATTTTCAAAAGGAATTAAATGGGGAGGGAAATTTTAGATTTTAAAAACAAAAACCCAAAAGTCCAAATGACAATGGCAGCAGCCAAAATGTCAACGGAACTTGGGATTCCCAGCCAGTCTCCCATGCTGGTACTTGCCCAGCCTCAAGCTGCATAGCTGCTGTGATTTGATGAGGGCAGGCACATTCAGCTTAGAATGGCCGTTGATGTGCAGATGTCACATGTGCGTGTCTTTTCAAAAGGAATAAAATGGGGAGGGAAAGGTTCGATTTTAAAAACAAAAATCCAAAAATCCAAATGACAATAGCAGCAGCCAAAATGTAAATGGAATCGGGGATTCCCAACTAGTCTCCCATACCTGTACTTGCCCAGCCTCAAGCTGTGTAGCTGTTGCGATCTGATGAGGGCAGGCACATTCAAATTAGAATGGCTGTTGACGTGCAGATGGCACATGTGCGCGTCTTTTCAAAAGGAATAAAATGGGGAGGGAAAAGTTAGATTTTAAAAACCAAAAATCCACATGACAATTGCAGCAGTCAAACTGTCAACAAAGACAGGGATTCCCAGCCAGTCTCACATGCCGGTACCTGCTGGGCCTCAAGCTGTGTAGCATCTGTGATCTAACGAGGGGAGGCACATTCAGCTTAGAATGGCTGTTGACAAGCAAATGTCACTTGTGCGCGTCTTTTCAAAAGGAATAAAATGGGGAGGGAAAGGTTAGATTTTAAAAACAAAAAAAGAAAAATCCAAATAACAATAGCAGCAGCCAAGAAGTCAATGGAACTGGGGATTTGCAGCCAGTTTCCCATTCTGGCACTTGCCTGGCCTCAAGCTGTTTAGTAGCTGCGATCTGATGAGGGGAGGCACATTCAGCTTAAAATGGCCGTAGACGAGCAGATGTCACATGTGCGCATCTTTTCAAAAGAAATAAACCAAAAATCCTAATGAAAATAGCAGCAGCAAAATTGTCAACAGAAGCGGAGATTCCAAGCCAGTCTCCCATGCCGGTACTTGCCTGGCTTCAAGCTGCATAGTAGCTGCGATCTGACGAGGGAAGGAACATTCAGCTTAGAATTGCCACTGACGTGCAGAGGTCACATGTGCGCGTCTTTTCAAAAGGAATAAAATAGGGAGGGAAAGATTAGATTTTAAAAACAAAAATCCAAATGACAATAGCAGCAGCCATAATGTCAACGGAACTGGGGATTCCCAGCCAGTCTCCCATGCAAGTACTTGCCCAGCCTTAAGCTGCGTAGCGGCTGTGATCTGACGAGGGCAGGCACAGTCAGCTTAGAATTGCCGCTGATGTGCAGATGTCACATGTGCGTATCTTTTCAAAAGGAATAAAATGGGTAAGGAAAGATGAGATTTTAAAAACAAAAATCCAAATTACAACAGTAGCAGCGAAAATGTTAACAGAACTGGGGATTCCCAGCCAGTCTCCCATGCCAGTACTTACCTGACCTCAAGCTTCATAGCGGCTGCAATCTTACGAGAGCAGCCACCTTCAGCTTAGATTAGCCGGTAACGTGCAGATGCCTCATGTGCGCGTCTTTTCAAAAGGAATAAAATGGGAAGGGAAAGTTTTGATTTTAAAATCAAAAATCCAAATAACAATAGCAGCAGTCAAAATTTCAGCAGAACAGGGGACTCCCAGCCAGTCTCCCATGCTGGTACTTGCCCAGCCTCAAGCTGCATAGCTGCTGTGATTTGATGAGGGCAGGCACATTCAGCTTAGAATGGCCATTGATGTGCAGATGCCACATGTGCGTGTATTTTCAAAAGGAATTAAATGGGGAGGGAAAGGCTAGATTTTAAAAACAAAAATCCAAAAATCCAAATGACAATAGCAGCAGCCAAAATGTAAACGGAATCGGGGACTCCCAACTAGTCTCCCATGCCCGTACTTGCCCAGCCTCAAGCTGTGTAGCAGCTGCAATCTGACGAGGGCAGACACATTCAGCTTAGAATGGCCATTGATGTGTAGATGCCACATGTGCGTGTATTTTCAAAAGGAATTAAATGGGGAGGGAAAGGTTAGATTTTAAAAACAAAAATCCAAAAATCCAAATGACAATAGCAGCAGCCAAAATTTAAACGGAATCGGGGATTCCCAACTAGTCTCCCATGCCTGTACTTGCCCAGCCTCAAGCTGCATAGCAGCTGCGATCTGACGAGGGCAGACACATTCAGCTTAGAATGGCCGTTGACATGCAGATGTCACACGTGCGCATCTTTTCAAAAGGCGGTGAAAGTAGAGATATACGTCCGCGCCGCTGAAAGATCCTCAAGTCAGGAACATGTAATAATATCCTTGTTTATTGGTAAATGCCTACGCGTTTCTGGGTGTTCCACACCCCTTCATCAGGGCACCAACAGATATATCAATGTATGCACTGAAACACTCCATTTATATACAGACAGCAAATGAAAAAAAAAAAAAAAAAGGGTTCAAAAAGGAAGAGCAGAAAAAAACCAAACATAACCTTTGCACCTGAGGCCGTGTGCAAAAGAGAGAAAAAAAAAAAGGGGCAAAAAGATAATGTTGGACAGAAAAGTATAAATAATCAAAGGTATCAGTCAAATGGAGTAATTACATAAAAGCATTATTACTTACTAACAAGTAAGTGTACACATTAGGTAAGAACAACATAAATATGTGTATAACATTAAAAACTCTAATGAGAATACACCCATCAGATATCGTTCCATAAAGGGAGATGGAACTGGAAAGAACAAAATAAAATAAAAAAATAAATAAATAAAAAAAAAAATAAAAAGTACCCCCATATAAAATATAGCTAGTAGTATCCTCTGTCAACGGAGGAATAGTGCAAGGAACAGCTTATCTGACATATGTCATGTAGTGACGTAGAGACCTAATGTGTAGTAATAGGATCCTGACTAAACGCCACAATGTAGTATAAAGACTGCGGCTTAAATACAGGAGATACACAGACAGGTAGTGAATCACCTGACGTGCGGTGGCGTGGAAGGAGAGAGGTGTGTGATAGTAGCATCCAGCAGAGCGCTGCGATGCGGGTTTGAATTATACTACTCCCAGAAGGAAAACATAAAAGAGGGAATATTTATAATAGCGTACATGATTTTAGAGGAACACCATATTTGTGTCAAAAAACTATGATAAATGTAAAACCAAGGATTTATGTGTATATATGTGAAAAACAATATTATTTATAGATCTTGTGAATAACACAATAAAAAGGAATAGTAATACAATAAGGAAGTAATTATGAAAATAGAAAAACTTATACATTAACTATAAAAAAACTTCAGAAACATCATTCAGACCAAAGGGCTTAAGAGTATTCAGTCTGTAAATCCAATAAATTTCCTTTCTGTTTAGTTCTTGGAGCCTATTAGGATAATTCTCGGGAATTTGATCAATAGGGCTGATTTTTAGATTCAGAAAATCTTTATTATGCACCATTGTGCAGTGTCTAGAAAGACCTTGTTTTAAAAACCCTTTAAGAACATTATGCCTATGGGAGTTGAGGCGTAGGTGGAGGGGCTGTATCGTTCTCCCCACATATTGTTTATTACAACTGCATTCTATCAGATAAATAACAAAGGTAGAATTGCAGGTGAGATATTTATTGATCTCAAAACTCTCCTTATTAGTATTTGATTGAAAGTGAGTAAGACCATGCGTAATACTTTTACAGCATAGACAATTTTTGTTGCCACATTTAAAAACCCCTTTACGGGATGTTACAGGAGTCATACTGTTGTTCTTTGTCGTATCCCTTATCCTACTTGGAGCTATGATGTTTCTTAGTGTGGGGGCACGCCTAAAAGTAATACCCAGTTTTTTAGGCAAGATCTTTTTCAGTATGGGATCATCCAGAAGAATTTTCCAATTATCTTCTAGTATTTTTCGTATTTGTCCATGAGATTTGTTGTAGGAAGTTATGAAGTTCAAGGAATAATTACTCTCCTTGGCATTTTTAGTTTTGATCAAATTCCCGAGAATTATCCTAATAGGCTCCAAGAACTAAACAGAAAGGAAATTTATTGGATTTACAGACTGAATACTCTTAAGCCCTTTGGTCTGAATGATGTTTCTGAAGTTTTTTTATAGTTAATGTATAAGTTTTTCTATTTTCA
Organism: Phyllobates terribilis; assembly: GCF_046119375.1. Lineage (NCBI taxonomy): Eukaryota > Metazoa > Chordata > Amphibia > Anura > Dendrobatidae > Phyllobates > Phyllobates terribilis. The sequence continues at coordinate 632,010 of NW_027363261.1, forward strand.
TAATTACTTCCTTATTGTATTACTATTCCTTTTTATTGTGTTATTCACAAGATCTATAAATAATATTGTTTTTCACATATATACACATAAATCCTTGGTTTTACATTTATCATAGTTTTTTGACACAAATATGGTGTTCCTCTAAAATCATGTACGCTATTATAAATATTCCCTCTTTTATGTTTTCCTTCTGGGAGTAGTATAATTCGAACCCGCATCGCAGCGCTCTGCTGGATGCTACTATCACACACCTCTCTCCTTCCACGCCACCGCACGTCAGGTGATTCACTACCTGTCTGTGTATCTCCTGTATTTAAGCCGCAGTCTTTATACTACATTGCGGCGTTTAGTCAGGATCCTATTACTACACATTAGGTCTCTACGTCACTACATGACATATGTCAGATAAGCTGTTCCTTGCACTATTCCTCTGTTGACAGAGGATACTACTAGCTATATTTTATATGGGGGTACTTTTTATTTTTTTTTTTATTTATTTATTTTTTTATTTTATTTTGTTCTTTCCAGTTCCATCTCCCTTTATGGAACGATATCTGATGGGTGTATTCTCATTAGAGTTTTTAATGTTATACACATATTTATGTTGTTCTTACCTAATGTGTACACTTACTTGTTACTAAGTAATATTGCTTTTATGTAATTACTCCATTTGACTGATACCTTTGATTATTTATACTTTTCTGTCCAACATTATCTTTTTGCCCCTTTATTTTTTTTTTTTCTCTCTTTTGCACACGGCCTCAGGTGCAAAGGTTATGTTTGGTTTTTTTCTGTTCTTCCTTTTTGAACCCATTTATTTATTTTTTTTTCATTTGCTGTCTGTATATAAATGGAGTGTTTCAGTGCATACATTGATATATCTGTTGGTGCCCTGATGAAGGGGTGTGGAACACCCAGAAACGCGTAGGCATTTACCAATAAACAAGGATATTATTACATGTTCCTGACTTGAGGATCTTTCAGCGGCGTGGACGTATATCTCTACATTCACCGCCTTTGGATTTATCCTGGTCCTGTGGGACACCCATTGGAGATCCGCTGCAGCTGCTTTTTATACGTTATGGTGGTTGTGTCCTTACACAACCAAACCAGGTGAGCACCACCTTTTTATTATTCATTCCTATGTCTACAGGTGAAACTCTATTGGTCTTTGCGCTCTCTCTCTCTTTGTATTCATCTTTTCAAAAGGAATAAAATGGAGAGGGAAAGGTTAGATTTTAAAATCAAAAATCCAAATGACAATAGCAGCAGCCAAAATGTCTACAGAACCGGGGATTCTCAACCACTGTCCCAGGACAGTACTTGCCCAACCTCAAGCTGTGTAGCGGATGCGATCTGACGAGGGAAAGCACATACAGCTTAGAATGGCCGTTGACATGAAGATATCACATGTGCGCATCTTTTCAAATGGAATGAAATGGGGGGGGGGAGTAAGATTTTAAAAACAAAAATCCAAAGATCCAAATGACAATAGCAGCAGCCAAAATGTCAATGGAACTGGGGATTCCCAGCCAGTCTCCCATGCCAGTACTTGCCCAGCCTCAAGCTGCGATCTGACGAGGGAAGGCACATTCAGCTTAGAATAGCCGTTAACTTGTGAATTTCACATTTGCATGTCTTTTCAAAAGGAATAAAATGGGGAGGGAAAGGTTAGATTTTAAAAACAAAAATCCAAATGACAATAGCAGCAGCCAAAATGTCAACGGAACCGTGGATTCCCAGCCAGTCTCTCATTCAAGTACTTGCCCAGCCTCAAGCTGCGTAGTGGCTGCAATCTGACAAGGGTGGGCACATTCAGCTTAGAATGGCCTTTGACGTGCAGAAGTCACATGTGCGTGTCTTTTCAAAAGGAATAAAATGGGGAGGGAAAGGATAGATTTCAAAAACAAAAATCCAAAAAACCAAATGACAATAGCAGCAGCCAAAATGTCAATGGAACTGGGGATTCCCAGCCAGTCTCCCATGCCAGTACTTGCCCAGCCTCAAGCTGCGATCTGACGAGGGTAGGCACATTCAGCTTAGAATAGCCGTTAACTTGTGAATTTCACATGTGCATGTCTTTTCAAAAGGAATAAAATTGGGAGGGAAAGGATAGATTTCAAAAACAAAAATCCAAAAATCCAAATGACAATGGCAGCAGCCAAAATGTCAACGGAACCAGGGATTCCCAGCCAGTCTCCAATGCTGGTACATGCCCAGCCTCAAGCTGAGTAGCTGCTGTAATTTGACAACAGCAGGCAAATTCAGATTAGAATGGCAGTTGACGAGCAGATGTCAAATGTGCACGTCTTTTCAAAAGGAATAAAATGGGGAGGGAAAGGTAAGATATTAAAAACAAAAATCCAAATGACAATAACAGCAGTCAAAATGTCAATGGAAACATTGATTCCCAGCCAGTCTCCCATACCAGTACTTGGCCAGCCTCAAACTGCATAGCGGCTGCAATCTGACAAGGGCAGACACATTCAGCTTAGAATGGCTGTTGACATATAGATGTCACATGTGCAAGTCTTTTCAAAAGGAATAAAATGGGGAGGGAAAAGTTAGATTTTAAAAACAAAAATCCAAATGACAATAGCAGCAGCCAAAATGTCAACGGAACAGGGGATTCCCAGCCAGTCTCCCATGCTGGTATTTGCCCAGCATCAAGCTGTGTAGCAGCTGCAATCTGATGAGGGAAGGCACATTCAGCTTAGAATAGCCGTTTATGTGAAGATATCACATGTGCGCGTCTTTCAAAAGGAATAAAATGGGGAGGGAACCGTTACATTTTAAAAACAAAAATTCAAATATCCAAATGACAAAAGCAGCAGCCAAAATGTCAACTGAACCGGCGATTACCAGCCAGTCTCCCAAGCCAGTACTTCCCAGCCTCAAGCTGCGTAGCGGCTGTGATCTGACGATGGCAGGCACATTCAGCTTAGAATGGCCATTGAGGGCAGTAGTCACATATGCGCGTCTTTTCAAAAGGAATAAAATGGGGAGGGAAAGGTTAGATTTCAAAAACAAAAATACAAAAATCCAAATGAAAATAGTAGCAGCCAAAAAGTAAACAGAACTGGGTATTCCCAACCAGTCTCCCATGCCCGTGCTTGCCCAGCCTCAATCTGCGTATCGGCTGCGATCTGATGAGGGCAGGTACATTCAGCTTAGAACAGCCGTTGAAGCGCGTTTGTCACATGTATGCATCTTTTCAAAAGGCATAACATGGGGAGGGAACAGTTAGATTTTAAAAACAAAAATTCAAAAATCCAAATGACAATAGCAGCAGCCAAAAAACCAGGAATTACCAGTTACTCTCCCATGGCAGTACTTGCCCGACTTCAAGCTGCATAGCGGCTGTGATCTTACAAGGGCAGGCACATTCAGCTTAGAATAGCCATTGAAGTGCAAATATCACATGTGCGCGTCTTTTCAAAAGGAATAAAATGGGGAGGGAATGGTTAGATTTTAAAAACAAAAATCCAAGTGAAAATACCAGCTGCCAAAATGTCAACTGAACCGGGGATTTCCTGCCAGTCTCCCATGCTGGCACTTGCCCAGGCTCAAGCTGTGTAACAGCTGCAATCTGACAAGGACAGGCACATTCCGTTTAGAATGGCCGTTGACATGCAGATGTCACATGTGCGCGTCTTTTCAAAAGGAATAAAATGGGGAGGGAGAGGTGAGATTTTAAAAACAAAAATCCAAGTGAAAATAGCAGCTGCCAAAATGTCAACTGGACCAGGGATTCCCATCCAGTCTCCCATGTGGGAACTTTCCTGGCCTCAATCTGCATAGTGGCTGCAATCTGACGAAGACAGGCACATTCAGCTTAGAATGGCTGTTAACATGTAGAGATCACATGTGCGCGTCTTTTCAAAAGGAATAAAATGGGGAGGGAAAGGTTAGATTTTAAAACCAAAAAAACAGAAATCCAAATGACAATAACAGCAGCCAAAATGTCAAAGGAACCAGAGATTCCCAGCCATTCTCCCATGCCGGTACTTGTCCAACCTCAATCTGCGAAACGGCTCTGATGTGACGAGGGAAGGCACATTCAGCTTAGAATGGCCGTTGATGTACAGATGACACATGTGCGTGTCTTTTCAAAAGGAATTAAATGGGGAGGGAAAGGTTAGATTTTAAAAACAATAACCCAAAAGTCCAAATGACAATAGCAGCAGCCGAAATATCAACAGAACCAGTGATTCCCAGCCAGTCTCCCATGCCGATACTTGCACAGCTTCAAGCTGCATAGCTTCTGCGATCTGACAAGGACTGGCACATTCAGCTTAGTAAGGCCGATGATGTACAGATGTCACATGTGCGCGTCTTTTCAAAAGGAATAAAACGGGGAGGGAAAGGTTAGATTTAAAAAACAAAAATCCAAATGACAATAGCAGCAGCCAAAATGTCAATGGAACCAGGAATTCCCAGCCAGTCTCCCATGCTGGCACTTGTCCAGCCTCATGCTGCATAGCAGCTGCAATCTGACAAGGGCAAGTACATTGAGATTAGAATGGCTGTTGACTTACTGCTGTCACATGTGCGCGTCTTTTCAAAATGAATAAAATGGGGAGGGAAACGTTAAATTTTGAAAACAAAAATCCGAATGACAATAGCAGCAGCCAAAATGCCAACGGTACCGTGTATTCCCAGCCAGTCTTCTATTCCGGTACTTGCCCAGCCTCAAGATGCATAGCGGCTGCGATCTGACAAGGAAAGGCACATTCAGCTTAGTATGGCCGTTGACATGCAAATGTCACATGTGCTCGTCTTTTCAAAAGGAATAAAATGGGCAGGGAAAGGTCATATTTTAAAAACAAAAATCCAAATGACAATAACAGCAGCCAAAAACTCAACGAAGCCGAGAGTTCCCAGCCAGTCTCCCATGTCAGCACTAGCCCAGCCTCAAGCTGCATAGCAGCTGTGATCTGACGAGGGAAGGCACATTTAGCTTAGAATTACCGTTGACGGTCAAATGTTACATGTGCGTGTCTTTTCAAAAGGAATAAAATGGGGAGGGAAAGGTTAGATTTTAAAAACAAAACTCCAAATAACAATAGCAGCAGCCGAAATGTCAACGGATCCGGGTATTCCCATCCAGTCTCCCATACTGATACTTGCCCAGCCTCAAGCTGCGTAGATGAAGTGATTTGACGAGGGCAGGAACATTCAGCATAGAATGGCCGTTAACTTGCAGATGTCACATGTGCACGTCTTTTCAAAAGGAATAAAATGGGGAGGGAGAGGTTAGATTTTAAAAACAAAAATCCAAAAATCCAAATGACAATAGCAGCAGCCAAAATGTTAACGGAACCGGGGATTCAAAACCAGTCTCCAATGCAGGTACTTGCCCTGCCTCAAGCATGCGCAGCTGCTGTGATTTGACAAGGGCAGGCACATTCAGCTTAGAATGGCCGTTGACTTTCACATGTCACATGTGCGTGTCTTTTCAAAAGGAGTAAAATGGGGAGGGAAACGTTAAATTTTGAAAACAAAAATCCGAATGACGATAGCAGCAGCCAAAATACCAACGAAACCGTGGATTCCCAGCCACTCTTCCATGCCGGTAGTTGCCCGGCCTCAAGCTGCATAGCGGCTGCGATCTGACAAGGGAAGGCACATTCAGCTTAGAAAGGCCGTTGACATGCAAATGTCACATGTGCTCGTCTTTTCAAAAGGAATAAAATGTGCAGGGAAAGGTCAGATTTTAAAAACAAAAATCTAAAAATCCAAATGACAATAGCAGCAGACAAAATATCAAGGACCCTGAGATTCCCAGCCAGTCTCCCATGATGGTACTTGCCCAGCCTCAAGCAGCATAGCGGTTGCAATCTGGCGAGGGCAGGCACAATCAGCTCAGAATGGCCGTTGACATGCAGATATCACATGTGCGCGTCTTTTCAAAAGGAATCAAATGGGGAGGGAAAAGTTAGATTTTAAAAACAAAAATCCAAAAATCCAAATGACAATAGCAGCAGCCAAAATGTCAACAAAAACAGGAATTCTCAACCAGTCTCCCATGCCAGAACTTGCCCAGCCTAAAGCTGCATAGCAGCTGCAATATGGCAAGGGAAAGCTCAATCAGCTTAGAAAGGCCGTTGACGTGCAGTTGTCACATGTGCGCGTCTTTTCAAAATGAATAAAATGGGGAGGGAAAGGTAACATTTTAAAAACAAAAATCCAAATCACAATAGCAGCAGCCAAAATAACAACAAAAACAGGGATTCTCTACCAGTCTTCCATGCCAGTACTTGCCAGCCTCAAGCTGTGCAGCGGCTGTGATCTGACAAGGGCATGCACATTCAGCTTAGAATGGCCAGTGATCTGCAAAAATAACATGTGCGCGTCTTTTCAAAAGGAATAAAATGGGGAGGGAAAGTTAAAGATTTTAAAAACAAAAATCCAAATGACAATAGCAGCAGCCAAAATGTCAATGGAACCGGGAATTCCCAGCCAGTCTCCCATGCCAGTATTTGCCTGGCCTCAAGCTGCATAGTGGCTTTGATCTGATGAGAGAAAGAACATTCAGCTTAGAATGGCCGGTGAAATGCAGAAGGCACATGTGCGTGTCTTTTCAAAAGGAATAAAATGGGGAGGGAAAGGATAGATTTTAAAATCAAAAATCCAAATGACAATAGCAGCAGCCAAAATGTCAACTGAAACGAGGATTCTCAGCCAGTCTCCCATGCTAGTACTTGCCAGCCTCAAGCTGAGTAGCAGCTGCGATCTGACAAGGGCATGCACATTCAGTTTAGAATTGCTGTTGATAAGCAGATGTCACATGTGCGTGTCTTTTCAAAAGGAATAAAACGGGAAGGGAAAGAATATTTTAAAATCAAAAATCCAAATGACAATAGCAGCAACCAAAATGTCAACAGAACCAGGGATTCCCAGCCAGTCTCCCATACCAGTACTTGCCCAGCCTTAAGTTGCATAGCGGCTGCAATCTGACAAGGGAAAGCACATCCAGCTTAGAATGACTGTTGACAGGCTGATGTTACATGGGCGCGTCTTTTCAAAAGGAATAAAATGGGGAGGGAAAGGTTAGATTTTAAAAACAAAAATCCAAAAATCCAAATGACAATAGCAGCAGCCAGAATATCAACAAAAGCAGGGATTCCCAGCCAATCTCCCAAGCCGGTACTTGCTCGTCCACAATCTGCATAGCGGCTGCGATCTGACGAGGGCAGGCACATTCAGCTTAGAATGGCCGTTGACGTGCAGATATTACATGTGCGCGTCTTTTCAAAAGGAATAAAACGGGGAGGGAAAGGTTAAATTTTAGAAACAAAAATCCAAAAATTCAAATGACAATAGCAACAGCAAAAATGTCAACGGAACCAGGGATTCCCAGCCAGTCACCCATGCAAGTACTTGCCTGGTCTCAAGTTGGGTAGTGGCTGCAATCTGACAACAGCAGGCACATTCAGCTTAGATTGGCTGCTGATGTGCTGAAGTCACATGTGCGTGTATTTTCAAAAGGAATAAAATGGGGAGGGAAAGGTTCGATTTTAAAAACAAAAATCCAAATGACTATAGCAACAGCCATACTGTCAACACAACCGGGGATTCCCATCCCATCTCCCATGCCAGCACTTGCCCAGCCTCAATCTGCGTAGCGGATGCAATCTGACAAGGGCAGGCACACTCAGCTTGGAATGACCGTTGACGTGTAAATGTCACATGTGCGTGTCTTTTCAAAAGGAATAAAATGGGGAGGGAAAGGTTAGATTTTAAAAACAAAAATCCAAAAATCCAAATGACAACAGCAGCAGCCAAAATGTCAATGGAACCGGGGATTCCCAGCCAGTCTCCACTGTACTTTCCCGGCCTCAAGCTGCGTAGCGGCTGCAATCTAACAAGGTCAGGCACATTCAGCTTCGAATGGCCATTGACGTGCAGATGTCACATGTGCACGTCTTTTCAAAAGGATTAAAATGGGGATGTAAAGGTTAGATTTTAAAAACAAAAATCCAAATGACAATAGCAGCAGCCAAAATGTCAATGGAACCAGGGTATTCCCAGCCAGTCTCCACTGTCAGCATTTGCCCGGCCTCAGGCTGTATAGCAGCTGCGATCTGACGAGGGCAGGTATATTCAGCTTAGAATGGCTGTTAACGTGCAGATGCCACATGTGCGCGTCTTTTCAAATGGAATAAAATGGGGAGGGAAAGGTTAGATTTTAAAAACAAATATTCAAATGACAATAGCAGCAACCATATTGTCAACAGAACTGAGGATTCCCAGCCAGTCTCCCATGTCAATGCTTGCTGGCCTCATGCTGCGCAGCAGCAGCGATCTGATGAGGGCAGGCACATACAGCTTAGAATGGCCGTTAACGTGCAGATGTCACATCTGTGCGTCTTTTCAAAAGGAATAAAATGGGGAGGGAAAGGTTAGATTTTAAAACAAAAATCCAAAAATCCAAATGACATCAGCAGCAGTCAAAATGTCAAAGTAACCAGGGATTCCCAGCCAGTCTCCCACGCCAGTAATTGCCCAGCCTTAAGATGCTTAGCAGCTGTGATCAGACGAGGGTAGGCACATTCAAATTAGAATGGCCGTTGACGTGCAGATGTCACATGTGCGCGTCTTTTCAAAAGGAATAAAATGGGGGGGGGTTAGATTTTAAAAACAAAAATCCAAATGACAATAGCAGCAGCCAAAATGTCAGCAGATCTGGGGATTCCCAGCCAGTTCCCCATGCCGGTACTTGCCCAGCCTCAATCGGCGTAGCAGCTGTGATCTGACAAGAGCAGGCACATTTAGCTTAGAATGGCCGCTGACTTGCAGATGTCACATGTGCACGTCTTTTCAAAATAAATAAAATGGGGAGGGAAAGGTTAGATTTTAAAAACAAAAATCCAAATGACAGTAGCAGCAGCCAAAATGTCAATGGAAGGGTGGATTCACAGCCAGTGTCCCATGCCAGTACTTGCCCAGCCTAAAGCTGCATAGCAGCTACGAACTGATGATGGAAGTTGCATTCAGTTTAGAATGGCTGTTGACGTACAGAGGTAACATGTGCACGTCTTTTCAAAAGGAATAAAATGGGGATTGAAAGGATAGATTTTAAAAACACAAATCTAAAAATCCAAATGACAATAACAGCAGCCAAAATGTCAACGGAACAAGGGATTCCCAGCCAGTCTCACATGCAGGTACTTGCCCAGCCTCAAGCTGCATAGCGGCTGCGATCTGACGAAGGAAGGCACATTGTGCTTAGTATGGTGGCTGACATGCAGATGTCACATGTGCGCATCTTTTCAAAAGGAATAAAATGGGGAGGGAAAGGTTAGATTTTAAAAACAAAAATCTCAAAATCCAAATAACAATAGCAGCAGCCAAAATATTAACAGAACTGGGGATTCCCAGATAGCCTTCCATGCTGGTACTTGCCCGACCTCAAGCTGAGTATCGGCTGCGATCTGAAAAGAGCAGGCACATTCAGCTTATAATTGCTGTTGACGTGCAGATGTCACCTGTGCGCGTCTTTTCAAAAGGAATAAAATGGGGAAGGAAAGGTTAGATTTAAAAAAAAATAATCCAAATGACAATAGCAGCAGCCAAAACGTCTACAGAACCTGGGATTCCAAGCCAGTCTCCCATGCTGGTACTTACCTAACCTCAAGCTGCGTAGGAGCTGCGATCTAACGAGGGGAAGCACTTTCAGCTTAGAAAGGCCGTTGAGGAGTGGATGTCACATGTGCACGTCTTTTCAAAAGGAATAAAATGGGCGGGAAAAGCTCGATTTTAAAAACAAAAACCCAAATGACAATAGCAGCAGCCAAAACGTCTACAGAACCTGGGATTCCCAGCCAGTCTCCCAAGCCAGTACTTACCTGGCCTCAAGCTGCATAGCTGCTGCAATCTGATGAGGGTAGGCACATTCAGCTCAAAACTGCTGTTGACGAGCAGATATCACATGTGCGCGTCTTTTCAAAACGAATAAAATGGGGAGGGAAAGGTTAAATTTAAAAACAAAAATCCAAATGACAATAGCAGCAGCCAAAATGTTAACAGAACCCAGGATTCCCAGCCAGTCTTCCATGCTGGTACTTACCCAGCCTCAAGCTGCGTAGTAGCTGCGATCTGACCAGGATAGGCACATTCAGTTTAGAATGGCCGTTAACATGCCAATGTCACATGTGCGTGTATTTTCAAAAGGAATAAAATGGGGAGGGAAAAGTTAGAATTTAAAAACGAAAAGCCAAAAATCCAAATGACAATAGCAGCAGCCAAAATGTCATTGCAACCTAGGATATTCAGCCAGTCACCCATACCAGCACTTGCCTGGCCTCAAGTTGCGTATCAGCTGTGATCTGAAGAGGGCAGGTACATTCAGCTTAGAATGGCCGATGATTTGCAGATGTCACTTGTGCACGTCTTTTGAAAAGGAATAAAATGGGGAGGGAAAAGTTAGATTTTAAAAACAAAAATCCAAAAATCCAAATGACAATAGCAGCAGCAAAAATGTCAAAGGAACTGGGTACTCCCAGCCAGACTACCATGCCAGTACTTGCCCAACCTCAAGCAGCGTAGCGGCTGCGATCTGACCCTGGAAGGAACATTCAGTTTAGAAGGCCGTTGATGTGCAGGTGTTACATGTGCGCGTTTTTTCAAAAGGAATAAAATGGGGAGGGAAAGGTTAGATTTTAAAAACAAAAATCCAAAAATCCAAATGACAATAGCAGCAGCCAAAATGTCCACGGAAGCTGTGATTCCCTGCCAGCCTCCTATGCATGTACTTGCCCAGCCACAAGGTGCATAGTGGCTGCGATCTGACAAGGGCAGACACATTCAGCTTAGAATGGCCGTTGTCGTGCAGATGTCACATGTGCGTGTCTTTTCAAAAGGAATAAAATGGGGAGGCAAATGTTAGATTTTATAAAACAAAAATCCAAAAATCCAAATGACAGTAGCAGCAGCCAAAAGGTCAATGGAAACAGTGATACCCAGCCAGTCTCCCATGACTGTACTTGCCCAGCCACAAGCTGCGTAGTGGCTGTGATCTGACGAGTGCAGGCACATTCAGCTTAAAACGGCTGTAGACGTGCAGATGTCACATGTGAGCGTCTTTTCCAAAGGAATAAAATGGGGAGGCAAATGTTAGATTTTATAAAACAAAAATCCAAAAATCCAAATGACAATAGCAGCAGCCAAAATGTCAATGAAACAGGGAATTCCTAGCTAGTCTTCCATGCCAGTTCTTGCCTGGCCTCAAGCTGTGTAGCGGCTGTGATCTCACAAGGGCAGGCACATTCAGCTTAGAATGGCCCTTGACATGCAGACATCACATGTGCGTGTCTTTTCAAAAGGAATAAAATGGGGAGGGAAAAGTTAGATTTTAAAAACCAAAAATCCAAATGACAATAGCAGCAGCCAAAATGTTAATTGAAGCGGGGATTCCCAGCCAGTCTTCCATGCATGTACTTGCCCATCCTCAAGCTGCATAGCAGCTGCGACTTGACAAGGGTAAGCACATTCAGCTTAGAATGGCAGTTGACATGCAGATGTCACATGTGCGCGTCTTTCCAAAAGGAATAAAATGGATAGGGAAAAGTTAGATTTTAAAAACAAAAATCTAAAAATCCAAATGACAATAGCAGCAGCAGCCAAAATGTCTACGGAACTGAGGATTCACAGCCAGCAACCCATGCCGGTACTTGCCCTGCCTCAAGCTGTGTAGCGGCTGCAATCTGACGATGGCAGGCAAATTCAGCTTAGAATGGCCGTTGATGTGCAGAATTCACATGTGCGCGTCTTTTCAAAAGGAATAAAATGGGGAGGGAAAGGATAGATATTAAAAACAAAAATCCAAAAATCCAAATGACAATAGCAGCAGCAGCCAAAATGTCAAAGGAACTTGGCATTCCCAGATTTTCTCCCATGCCGGTACTTGCCCAGCCTCAAGGTGCGTAGCATCTGCAATTTGACACGGACAGGAACATTCAGCTTAGAATGACCGTTGACATACAGATGCCACATGTGTGCGTCTTTTCAAAAGGAATAAAATGGGGAGGGATAGGTTAGAGTTTAAAAACAAAAATTTAAATAACAATTGCAGCAGCCAAAACGTTTTTGGAACAGGGTATTCCCAGCCAGCCACCCATGCTGGTACTTGCCCAACCTCAAAATGTGTAGCTGCTGCAATCTGACAAGGGAAGGCACATTCAGCTAAGAATGGCCGTTGACCTGCAGATGTCACATGTGCGCGTCTTTTCAAAAGTAATAAAATGGGGAGGGAAAGGTTTGATTTTAAAAACAAAAATTCAAAAATCCAAATGACAATAGCAGCAGCCAAAATGTCAATGGAACAGGGGACACCAAGCCAGTCACCCATGCTGGTACTTGCCCAACCTCAAGCTGCGTAGCAGCTGCGATCTGACAAGGGAAGGCACATTCAGCTTAGAATGGCCGTTGACCTGCAGATGTCACATGTGCGCGTCTTTTCAAAAGGAATAAAATGGGGAGGGAAAGGTTAGATTTTAAAAACAAAAATCCAAATGACATTACCAGCAGCCAAAATATCAACGGAATCGGGGATTCCCAGCCAGTCACCCATGCCGGTACTTGCCCAGCCTCAATCTGCATAGCAGCTGCACTCTGATGAGTGAAGGCACATTCAGCTCAGAATGGCCGTTGATGAGCAAATGTCACATGTGCGTGTGACACCCCAGGGGTCTGGTTGCCACAGTAACAGAGATATTATGTCTGAGAGCAAGTGGGAGGTTTCTCTGGTCAGGAGCCCTAAGCATGCAACACTGCCCGCCCAGACCGGGGAGGGGAGGAATCTGCCCTTATAAACTGGGTCTGGGGTGGGATTAGGTGAGACAGAGACAGAGCCTGCAGAACAAGCAGAGCAGTCAGAGCCTAGAGTGAAGCTGCAGACACAGGAAAAGATACATCAGGAGCTCTGTAGGAGCAGAGGCAGAAGGCCAGGGGCTGTGAGCAGAGATATAGCTCGCCCTGGCTGAAGTTACTAAAACTGAACACAGGAGTCTGAGGCTGTGGGGACTGATATATACCCAGCAGCAGAAACCAGCTGGCAGGGGATTCCAGGTCCTCTGGCCATAGAAGCCCGGAGGCTCAGTCACAAAGAAGGGACCAGCGCCGCCATCCAGGAGCGGAGGCTAACAGAAGGCCCCAAGTCTCCAGCCATACGGGTGAGCACCACACGGTATACTCAGGGACGTGGGCTACTTGGAACCGCTGACAGCAAGGTAGCCAGGAAGATTGCAGATAAATGGGGAGGCCTACAACTCCACCTGGCCAGGGGAACTCCTGCTTGCTCGCAGACTGACCAGGCCCCTTATACTAGCCAGTACTCCCGGGAGGGTCTGCCTTGTACCATCAGTAAAGACCCTGTACTGCACCTCACGTCTCTGTGATTCCTTGCCGCACCTTCACCATTAGCACTGGGACCCTCACACCATCACTCCCATCATCTCTCACATTAGCTACCCTGAGTCAATACTTCTCCCGTGGGGAGTTATCCCATACTCGGCTGCGCAAACAACATCAGCCTCAGCGGTCGGCAGCGCAGCGGCGGTCCCCACTGACCGCAATCCACGGGTAGCGTAGTCGGACATTTGCTATACATTAAGACTGCCACTGGTTTGACCACCCTGGGCACGGACCGGGTCGCCACCACACGGAGACTACAACCCCCAGCATTCTACAACAGGCGCGGTTCCGGGTTCCCCTGCACAACACAGGCCCAGGGGCCGCGTCAACTTTGGCGTAGTCGGCAGGATTTCCTGCCCGCAACCACCGGGAACTGCGTGCCTGAAAAAGAGACTTTTATACTTACCTGTGGTGAAGTTTCCCTCCTTCCGGCGTCGTTTCCCTCCATCCGGAGCCGATTCCCGCCATCAGACGCCATCTTGGACCGTTTCCCGCCGTCTTCTGCCTTCTTCCCGCCATCCGCAGCTGCTTCCCGCCTTCGGACGCCATCTTCGGGACGCCGCACGGGAAGAAGAGGGGCGTGGACGCCGAAAGCGCGCGAGATCCGAAGCTCCGCCCCACGCTCTGACGCTGCGCAAGGTCCTGGAAGGGAGGAAGAGCGACGCTGACGTCATCGGAGCGCGACGCCAGGTCCTCAACCCCGACGATCGACTGCGGAGCCGCGGCCTATGGAAGAAGAGCATCGCAAGGTAGGCCACGGTCCACTAGGGGGGAGGAGGATGCCGGATACCGAGGGGAGCTCCACTGCCACAGCCACCGCCAGTGCAACCGCTGCAGCAGTCATGCCATTCACCATGCCCTATATCCCGGGGGCAACCTGGCTACCCCAGTACTCAGGGGAGTCACATACTCTAAATGACTTTAGAGAAAGACTGGATAGCCTCTTCCAGGTGTACCCCCTCACAGAAGAGCAAAAAGTGAGCATCCTGGTGGCCCAATTAATCGGGGCAGCCCAAAGGGAGGTAAAGTCCTGGCCACCTTGGAGGAAGAGGACTGTCAGAGAAATACTAGCCCGGCTGAAAGACACATTTGATACCCGCACCTCAGCCGAAATAAAGCTCAGATTTTACGGGTGTAAACAGCGGGCACATGAGAGTATAAGAGACTATGCTCTAAACCTACAAGAGGCCCTGAGAGCCATTAAGCAGGCAGACCCTGGCAGCATGGGAAATGAAGATAAGCTGTTGACTGAACAATTTATTGAGGGTCTACTGTGCAATGCCCACCGAACCCAGTTGCGGGCAATGGCCTTACAGGACCCTGACCTGGACTTTGCACAGTTCAAGGACAGAGCCATCCGGTTGCTCCGAGAACCGGCACCAGGTGGCGCTGTGACCCACAGGCGCCCTGCTATCACTTACCACCAGGAGACGGCGCCCTTGTCTGCAGGGCCTGTGGGAGCTGATGCGCAGGCTTTGAACAATAACCCGGCAACAGACCTGCACCATCAGGTCCAAGAGCTGACTAAGAGCATTGCCACGCTAACCAGAACTGTGCAGTCTTTACAGGTCTCTTCTCCAGGAAAGATCCAGCTGGAATCCGGACCGGAGGACGTCCCGTGGCACCGACTGAGGAGGACCCCACAGGCCAGAGGAAGACCCAGCGGCAGATACAACAAGGACGGACGACCCATCTGCCACCGCTGCAATCAACCCGGACATGTGGCAAGGTACTGTCATTTAAACGGGCACAACCTGGGGTAGAGGGCCAACCCCCAGGCATAAGACCATCAGGCCCATCAAACTGGCATGATAAATACGTAGGGGGACGTCCAATCTTGCCTGTGGTACTGGATGGCATTCCTATGAGTGCCCTACTAGACACTGGGTCACAGGTGACCACCATCCCGTACGTGCTCTTTAAACAGTACTGGAATGACTCGGACATAACCCGCTACCCAGATGACGACCTGAGTATCATCGCCAGCAATGGTCAGCCCGTGCCGCAGGTGGGATTCAAAGAGGTGATCATTAAGATTGGTAAAGTCAAACTGGCGGCACAAGGACTGATTATAGCGGACATAGACCGTCATGAGAGTCACCCTAGAATAACCTTGGGAACTAATGTGATTGAAAATTGTCTTGCAGAGGTGATTCTCATTTTACAGCAGGTTGCCAAGAACGCCAGTTCCGGCCAGCAGCGTGTGCTCCAAAAAGAGATCCGGGCACTGATGAAGCGGCAACAGGTGGAACTATCTGGTGGTGAGATAGGTAGCGTGAGAATGTGTGACCCGTTCCCTATTGCCATGCCCCCAAAAAGTGAGATGATGATTTGGTGCCGGGCAGCTATTGGTCTAAGAGGTAGAGACTACCAAGCAATGGTAGGACCCGTCTACTCAGACAGTAGGCCCACCATTTTGACAGCACGGGGGGTGGTCGATGTACGCCATGGGAGGGTGCCCGTTCGCATCATAAATATCGGGGAGAGAGAAGTACACCTGCCCCGGTATGCCACGCTAGCCAAATTGTTCACCATCAACCAGAGCTCTGTACAGGCCGTGGAACCCTTGCCTCCATCTCAACCAGAGGAAGGTAACGGCTCTAAGAAACCAATGGAGGACTAGTGTCAGCAACTACATTTGGGTACTGACTCCACTCCCTCACACCAGAAACAGGGAGTCTATCGGGTGGTTCGAGAGTACGAGAGAGTGTTTAGTAAACACCCGCTAGACTTCGGGCGAGTAAAGGGGGTAGAACACCACATCCCCACGGGAGACCATCCTCCCATAAAGGAGAGATACCGACCCGTTCCCCTGGCACACTACCAACACGCCAATTGGATGCTTAGAGACATGAAGGAGGCTGGGGTAATCAGGGACAGCTGTAGCCCCTGGGTAGCTCCACTAGTCTTAGTGAAAAAGAAAGACAACACCATGAGAATGTGTGTAGACTACAGGAAGGTCAACCGTATCACACACAAAGATGCGTACCCGTTACCAAGGATAGAAGAGTCCTTAGCTGCATTAAAATCTGCTAACTTCTTCTATACTTTGGATCTCACTAGCGGGTACTGGCAGGTTCCTGTAGCAGAGACGGACCGGGAGAAGACCGCATTCACCACCCCGATGGGTCTCAGCGAATTTAACTGTATGCCGTTCGGGCTCTGCAACACACCAGGAACCTTCCAACGGTTGATGGAATGCTGTCTGGGACACCGGAAATTCGAGACGGTCCTGTTATATCTGGACGATGTCATCGTCTATTCCAAGACCTACGAGGACCACCTGAAACACCTGGCAGAAGTGTTTGAAGCTCTGGCAAACTACGGCCTAAAGGTGAAACCCTCCAAGTGTCACCTCCTGAAACCAAAGGTGCAATACCTGGGACACGTGGTGAGTGCTGACGGAGTGGCTCCTGACCCTGATAAGATCACCGTGATTAAGGACTGGCCAAGACCCTCCAGCATAAAGGAAGTGCGGCAGTTCCTCGGGTTGGTAGGCTACTACCGAAGATTCATTCCCGGTTTCACCAAATTGGCAGCCCCTATGCAGGACCTCCTGATAGGTCAATCTCGGAAAGCCAAAAACCAGAAGCCGCCCTTTAGGTGGGAAAAGCTGGAAGAGGAGTCCTTCTGCCAGCTGAAGATGGCCCTCACGGGGGATGAAATCCTGTCATATCCAGACTACAGCCAGCCCTTTATCCTCCACACGGACGCAAGCAACATCGGGCTAGGAGCCGTACTGTCCCAGATCCAGCAAGGGAAAGAACGGGTAATCGCTTACGCCAGCCGAAAGCTACAGCCCACGGAGAGGAACCCTGAGAATTATAGCTCATTCAAGCTGGAGTTCCTGGCAGTAGTGTGGGCAGTGACCGAACATTTCAAGCATTACCTTGCCTCCTCCAAATTCACCGTGTACACAGATAACAACCCGTTGACACTGCCACGGGTGTGTCGCCACGAAGATCGTCACGCTTACACAGCCTGACTTCTCACAGCTGAGTTTTTGGTGCTTTGTGTTTTTCGGCAGTGAGGGAGTTAACTCTCTCTCTGTGCTAGACGAGGTCCAGCCTCGCCCAGCTGCAATCAATGTTGCTGTTGTGGGACTCCTTCAAATGCCTGCCGGTCTGTTAGGGAAGTGTCAGTGAAAGCATTTCATGCAGACTAACAGAGCAGATCGTGGTATTTGGAGTTTCAGAGCTAAGTGTATTTGGAGTGTTTTTTCCCTTCCTCGCTTTATCATTTATCTCCTTTCCCGTTGGTGTTCCCTCTGTTGTAGTTGTGTAGTTTTTGTATGCAATGTGGTTTTGGTTTTACCCTTGTACTGTCTCGTTCGTCTAAGTACTGAGTGTGGGCATATTATTACCTGTCCCCTTTTGTTGTGATCAGGGGTCCTTCTCAGGACTAGATTACTTAGGTGCAGGGATCCTCAGGAGGTAGGGGTTACGCTGGCGGCCTGGACCTCTGTACCTTTAACAGTACCTCCAGGTAGAGGGATTAGTCAGGGCCCCAGCTTAGGGTCAGCTTAGGCCCCCTACCTCCAGTACACAGAGACAGCGTGACATTTTCACCGACCACTTAGATTTTCTCCAGCTACCATGGATCCAGTAGTCGGTCTAGCTCGGCAGTTGCAGAGTTTGTCCATGGAGCTGGCGGACGTTAGGTCCAAGGTTTTGAATCCTCAGGAGGAAGCCGGACCAGAACCTAAAGTAGCTCTCCCTGACAGGTTCACTGGGGGGCGGGAGAAGCTTTTTGTTTTCCGGGAGGCGTGCAAGTTGTACTTTCGGCTGCAGCCTCGGTCATCGGGGAGTGAAGAACAAAGGGTGGGAATTGTCATCTCGCTCCTACAAGGGGACCCACAATCTTGGGCGTTCTCTCTTCCCCCGGGCTCCCCGGCTCTCCAGTCAGTGGATAGGTTTTTTGCTGCTCTGGGTCTTGTATATGATGACCCGGATCGGATCTCCCTTGCTGAATCTAAATTACGTAGGATCCAGCAGGGAGATCGTCCGGCGGAGGAATTCTGTTCGGAGTTCCGTAGGTGGGCCACTGACACCCAGTGGAATGATCCGGCTCTTAGGAGCCAGTTTTGTCAAGGTTTATCCAACAAATTACAGGATGTGTTGGCACAGTATGACTCTCCCGCGTCACTGGAAGCCGCTATGGCCCTTGCTATTCGCATTGACAGACGGCTTCGGGAGAGGTGCGGGATAACTCCACCCCCTGTGATGACTCCACCTCCTACAAGGTCCCCTCATATGGTGGTTCCCCTGGTCAGTCCAGAGGAGCCTATGCAATTAGGAGGGGCATCATTTCGGGGGAGGGGACCGGTGGTGCGCCATAAGACAGGAAGGTGTTTCTTCTGCGGGAGAAAGGGACATTTTATTGGGGGGTGTCCATCCCGTCCCTTGCAGTGTGAAGAGTCGTCGGAAAACTGTTGATCCCAGGTTGTGTGGTGGACGGCAATCTGGGAGTAGGTATTTCGTCCCTAGGTTCGTCTCAGTTTCTCGTTCCGGCGGAGGTGGTGGTGGGTACGAGAACTGAGAGGATATCTGTTCTTCTGGATAGTGGGGCCGGGGCTAATCTGGTGGACGCTCGGTTTGCCCGGGTTCAAGGTATGTGATTGAGTGAGTTGGCTAAACCCATCCCCATATTCTCGATCGATGCCAGGCCTCTCGGTCAGGGAAGTTTTTTGCAAGCTGTGCATAACGTAAAACTTCAAGTGGGGGCGATACATAAGGAACTGTTGTCTTGCTACGTGTTGGAGGGTCTTCCCACTCCTATAGTGTTGGGCCTTCCTTTGTGAACTAAGCATAACCCTGTTATTAATTGGCAATCCAGAGAGATAAGCCAATGGAGTAAATTCTGTAATAAAAACTGCATGAATACGGTCATCGGTGCGGTTACTCCTAGGGTCTTACCTCCATTTCTGGGGACTTTGAGGATGTATTCTCGGAGAAAGGGTGTCAGGAACTACCTCCTCATCGCGAGTATGACTGTTCTGTAAAACTGCTCCCTGAGGCCAAGTTACCTAAAGTTAGGTTGTATAACATTTCTGGTCCTGAGAGGCAGGCCATGAAGGATTATATTTCAGAAAGTCTGGCTAAGGGGCATATTAGACCTTCATCTTCACCGGTGGCCGCGGGGTTCTTCTTTGTTAAGAAGAAAGATGGAGGCCTACGCCCTTGCCTGGATTTCCGTGAACTTAATCGGATTACGGTCCGAGATCCGTATCCGCTCCCACTTATTCCCGATCTCTTTAATCAGATCGTGAGCGCCAAATGGTTCTCTAAGTTGGATCTCAGGGGGGCGTACAATCTGATTAGGATGAAGGAGGGGGATGAGTGGAAGACGGCGTTTAACACTCCGGAGGGGCATTATGAGAACCTTGTCATGCCATTCGGTCTGACTAATGCCCCGGCGGTGTTCCAACATTTTGTTAATGACATTTTTCGCCGCCTGGTGGGACAGTTTGTTGTCATATATCTGGATGATATCTTAATTTACTCGCCGGATCTGGTGTTTCATCAGGAGCACGTTAGGCAGGTGTTACAGATCTTGCGGGATAATAAACTGTATGCCAAATGGGAAAAGTGTGTGTTCGCCGTACAGGAACTCCAGTTTATAGGCTTCCTGGTTTCAGCGTCCGGTTTTCGTATGGACCTTGGGAAAGTGCGGGCAGTTCCTGAGTCTGATCGGCCAGAGAATCTTAAGGCACTACAACGTTTCCTGGGGTTTGCTAATTATTACCGGAAGTTCATTCGTAATTAGTGTTGAGCCACCCCCGTAGTGTTCGAGTTCGGTTCGGTTCGTCGAACACCCGTGTGTTCGCCGAACTGTTCGTTGAACTGTTCGTCGAACACCTTCGAACACCGTTAATACCAATGGCAGGCAAACAAAAACACATAGAAACACATAGAAAACACCTTCAAAGGTGTTCAAAAGCTGACAAACTGCTCAGAAGACACAACTAACACATGGAAAAGTGACAAGTACATATAGTCATGCGAAAAGAAAAGAGGTGGAGGAGTAAAAGGAGGGGGAGACACAGATATAGGCATGTCATGCCCTTCTAAAATCCAAAAAGTGAGAAGCCGACACGTTCAGTCCGCTCCTGCCCGTGCCACCTCCGTGACACCGGGTTTGTGCCAGAGCTGCGGTGAACCCTGACGGCCAGCCCCCCTCTCCCAATACTGGTGCCTGTCCGCTGGTGGGTCGAGCGAGCCCCCCTGTGGTGGAGGCAGCTCTAAGCTTTTTAATTTAAATTGTCTCTCTAATTTGAATGAATACACTTTAAATCAATTTACAAGGATCTATTGGAGGGCAAGTCTCATGCCAGCAGCCGCGTAATTCCAGCTCCAGTAGCGTCTACTAAAGCTGCTGCAGTTAAAAAGCTTTTATAAGGATCGAGCTCGGCTGTCCACCGCAAGGCATCCTACTGCCAGTCCCAGCCCCTATGCCTTGGGGTGGCTCCTGATGCTCTTCACTGAGTATCCCGTGGTCCCGAAGCATTTCCTTTGAAAAAATTAAGTGTCCAAACTACAGGTGGTGTAGCTTGCTTAACAGCCGGGATAATCCGCTGACTAGCAGACACTGCTACTAGGCACAAAGTATTTCCTGGGCTAGATGCAGTTAAAAATTTGTAATTAGATACTCTCGTTGGATGCTGAGAAAGCATTCCATAGAGTCTCCTGGCACGCCATATATGATTCTCTTAAAAAGCTTGGGGTAGGGGTCTAGGAGACCCTTTTATAGCCAAAATCACGGCCCTGTATCACAATACGTCACCTAGGCTGAAGATAAATGGAACTGTAGCACCCTGAAGGCTCAGTTGCTACAGAGGTATTGTACCTCACCCAGAGGTGTGATATCTCACTCTCAGGTAAGGATGGAGTGTGGATCAGGACCCGACACCTGCATGCATTACACCACATTGCCGTGGGGCAGGGCGACCAATATGCCTCTGAGATGGGCACGACAGTCCCTGTCCCTGGCTGGAGTGGGGGGAGGGAACACTGAGGAAGGGGAACCCTGTAGTGCAGGAGCAGGGAGGAAGCAGTTCCTGGGTGCATTGAGAAGGGAGTATAAAAGGTGGGCACCATCTTTGTTCAGTGCAGAGAAGTCTGAGCAGAAGTGGCAGGGAGCAGGGGCTCAGCATGAGCTCTGCTCCGGAGGCGGGCCTAGTAACAGAAGCCTAGGCCTGGAAGAGGGAGAAGGAAGAAAGAGGAGCGGAGAAGGCTCCAGGAACGAGGAATGAAGGGATCCCAGGGGTGCGGACGGGCGAGTCGCCACCGCACGCCCGAATCCACCTGCGTGGAGGGGTCAGGCCAAAGGGGGAGACCGGTCCCCGAAACTAGTGGAGGCAGGAAACGACCCTCAGCTAGAAACCGGAGGCTGTGACATTTTATGTGGTGCAGCCCCTCGCTACACCCGCTAGGAAGGCATCACATAGGGTCAGGGAAACTGGCGCCAAGTTTACCAAGAGGAGGCCCGAGGCAGCCGGACAGAAGGGTTGGTAAGAAAGGCCAGACAAAGGACAGACAAAGGGGGTACTGTGAAGCACTCCAAAGTTATTTGGGAGTTGTCTGAGCCCCTCACCTGATGAGCACAGTACGACGTGGGCAGCCGTTACCTGCAGACGTGGTCTGGATAATAAGAACTGTGAGTAAAGGCCCTGGACTGCATCACTGACTCAGTGTCGTTACTGCTGCTGCCCTGCACAATCACCCCCATCCTCCGCATACACTGCCCTGAGGCTATACTCCTCCCGTGGGGAGTTATGCAACGCTCTGCTGCACCCACAACACCAGCCTCAGCGGTCTGCCCTGCAGCGGCGGTTCACTCTGACCACAATCCACGGGTGGCCTAGTCGGACATTTAAACATCAAAACCGCATAAATAGTTCCGCCACTGGTTTGACCACCCTGAGCCACGGAAACGGGTCACCGCCACGAAGACTACAACCACCAGCATCCACCAAAAAGGGTCCGGCTCCGGGTGTCCCAAGGCCCAGGGGGTGCATCAGAAAATTTTCATCACCTTTCACAATCACCAATGGGACAAGGCAGGGATGTCCTCTGTCCCCTCTCTTATACATCCCAGTGACGGAGCACCTGCTCTCATCAATTCGCCATAACCCCAATATTAGGTGGATTGAGGTGGGAGGCACCGAGTACAAGTGCTCTCTATTTGCTGATGATGTCCTAGTATATATCACTCAATCACATATATCCATCCATGCTGTTATGGCTGAAATAGATCACTTTGTTACATGGTCAAATTTTAAAATCAATGCAGCGAAGTCTGAGGCCCTCGATGTCTCCCTCCCCAAATCCATATAGGATTCAATCCAGTCCAACTTTCCCTTTGCCTGGCCCTCACAGGGTATCAAATACTTAGGAATTCCTATTCATAGAGACCTATCCCATCTAAGTTATCTTAATTTTGGGCCCTTTATTGAACAACTCCATACAGACCACGGTTGGCAAGTTAGAACTGTAAGATTCACTACGTGAACCACTGGTGTTTTGTGGAAAAGCACATGTACACTGTGTTCCAAATTATTATGCAAAAAGTGTTTAGGAGTGATAAGGGAAGAATTTGTTTGTTTGTCAGTTAAACTCATTGATGGTGATGTGTGTCAGGGCTCTTTATATCACTGTAAGCAATTGCAGACACCTGTGCTAATTAGTTTGGCAGGTGTGTTCAATGAAAGGCAAGACTACTTAAGAAGGCTGTCTCACATTATTAAGCAGCCTACATTTTCTGCCAAAATGGGAAAGAAAAAGGATGTGTCGGCTGCTGAGAAGCAACAAATTGTGGAGTGTTTAGGTCAAGGCATGACTACAATCAACATTGTGCGATGATCAGGATGAAGTGTCTTGGCAATCAAGAAGTATGTAGCTGATTCACAGTACACATGTGTGCGTGCTGATAAGGGCAAATTGAGGACTCTTTCCTACAGGCAATTACGTCAGGTTAAAAGAGCAGCGGCAAAAAAGCCTTGTCATAGCAGCAGACAAGTTTTTGAAGCTGCTGGTGCCTCCAACGTCCCCCGAACAACAAGATGCAGGGTCCTTCAGAGGTTTGCAGCTGTGCATACGCCATCCTGTCGACCTCCTCTATCCACTTCACACAAGCAGAAATGGCTCCAGTGGGCCAACCATTACATGAAGACTGATTTCAAAACTGTTTTGTTCACGGATGAGTGCCGTGCAGCGCTCGATGGTCCAGATGGATGGAGTGGAGGATGGCTGGTTGATGGACACCCCACGCAAACACAGCTACAGCGCCAACAAGGAGGAGGTGGAGTAATGTTTTGGGCTGGAATCATGGGGAGAGAGATTGTCGGCCCCTTTAGGATCCCTGAAGGCACTAAAGATGAACTCCATAATGTATGTGGATTTTCTCAAACAGCAGTTCCTGCCATGGTTCAAGAAGAAGAACCGTGTATTTCACAGCAAGATCATTTTTTTGCATAATAATGCACCATCTCATGCTGCACATAAAACATCTGCATCTCTGGCTGATATGGGCATAAAATGGGACAAACTTATGGTGTGACCCCCATTCTCCCCTGACCTCTACCCGATTCAGAACCTCTGGAGCATCATCAAAAGGAGTGTCTATGATGGCGGGAGGCAGTTCACATCTAAGCAACAGCTCTGGGAGGGTATTCTGTCCTCATGCAAAACAATTGAAGCAGAAACCATCCAAAACCTGACAAATTCAATGGACGAGAGAGTTCAGAAGCTCCTTTCGAACAAGGGGTCATATGTGAAAATGTTACATCACCTAGAATAAAGTTTTGAGTTGAAAACTGTTTGATTTCAGTTTCTAATAACCTGCTAATGCTTATAATTTCAAAAATGACCATTTTTTTGGTCTTTATTAAAGTGAAAAGGTTGATCGAAAAGTTTGGGGGATCTAAGAGTGTGGCAACCCAGTAGTCATGATTACTTCGAATTCTGACAATATGAGGGTCATGTTGCAGGTAGTGCAGCAAGAAGGCACTTATGTGTCTTGCGCATCTCGGAGCCCCAAAATTATTTTCCGGGCTAGATGCAGCTAAAAATTATTATTAATTTTAAATCTGGTGGAGCTTAGTATAGATGGCCTAATAGGATCAGTGCT